>NW_027526407.1:21233063-21833063 GCF_048455015.1 Haemaphysalis longicornis | reverse complement strand
ACTATGTACTAAACATCACGATGGGGCTTTTTAATTATCATTCCGCCTGCTCTGTTTCTACACTATGTACTAAACTATGTACTAAACACTATGTACTAACTATGTACTATGTACTAAACACTGTGTACACTACTATGTACTATGAACACTATGTACTAAACATCACGATGGGGCTTTTTAATTATCATTCGGCCTGCTCTGTTGCTACAGGAAAACTAAATCGCAGCATATGTTTTTTTCCGCGTTGATTTCTTCCGTGAGTAATTCTTTCACTGCCGGTTTTTAGGTGTGGCATTTGGTGGGGCGTTACGCAAGAATAAATTTGATGGCTACAGTTTTGTCGAAATAGAATCATCGGCTGTTTATTATATCCCGTCTAATATAGAGCACGGTGGCTCACATTCCCTTTTAATAAACTTTCCTCCTTTCCTCACAAAAAGGCAGGTTCACGTTTCGCGCTATTTTTAACGAAAACTAATATACGCAAAACGAACATCCACACGACAAGTTTACATTTAGCTCCAGTGAAAGCTTAAATTAGCAATCGAGAGGTGATGCGGGGTTCTAATTCTGCTCAGTTGTGAAATGTAATACATGTTCGTTCGTTACCCTTTAGTCTTCTCTGTTACTTAATATATATATATATATATATATATATATATATATATATATATATATATATATATATATATATATATATATATATATATATATATATATATATAGAAAGGGGAAATGAGGGGCTCGTTGAATTAAGACGGACCTAAGTGTTGGCAATCAAGAAAACCTCGAAAAGCAAAGGAGAAAATGTGGTAGGTCATTGAAACAGATAAAGAATTTGGAAAGAAAGAAAGTGGATAATAAATGCCCGCCGGGCATTTTTTGCGCTGTGCACATTGCGCCCTTTGAAACGCTTGTGTTTAATACTTACTAGAACAATGGTTTCTACCAGCTGACTGGTAAGATGACAACGTTACACCAGTATATAAAACGAATCATAAAACAAAAAAGTGTAATGTCATTCCTATCTCCTTTAAAAGCACGCGTTGTAAAGCACGAGCATATATCTTTCCAAACCTTTTGATTCACCTTCGATGAGGAGGAGGAGCAAACTTTATTAACAGTGAAGTCGAGCGGAATCGTGGTAGGGGTCCTCATTCCAGGACTCCCTTTTCGACACTGAAACATGCTTTCAGGGGCGATATTTGTGTGGTACCCTAGTGGACAACTTTGCACATGACACAGCATCTTCCATTAGTCAGGCAGGCGTTGGGGTTGACTGCATATTCCAAAATTTTCAGAAGGAATTCGTCTCCGTGTCCCTTGCGTTGTTGCTGCAAAACCTTTCTATCATTCGCATATCAACTGCACTTGTGCTGTGGATCGAAGCCCACCTGTCTGAAAGAAAGCAGTGTGTAATTGTTGATGGTCTGCTCATGAAGTGTTGGTGTTTTGTCAGGAGTACCACAAGGGTCTGTCTTGGGGACCCTGTTTTCTGATTTTCATAAACGATATTTATCATCATGTCTCCAACCGGGTTCGGTTGTAGGGTGAGGATTGCTGCATTTACTGTGACCTTACCTGCGAACTGTCTCCATGCGGAAGAAACTGACTTTAAGTCGGTTTTTTCAAGGTGAAATTCATGGATGATGTCTGCAGACCTGTCCAAGTGTGACTTATTAGGATTTACGAACAAACAACAGCCTGACATCTCAGACAATGTCATGATCAGACCTAACTTGCTGTCACCAGAGAATACAAATTGCTAGGGATCGTTTTTTTTAAATACCTATATTGAAATGTTTATATTGATCACATAAAACTCAAGGCCAGTTGCCTGCTTAAATTTCTGAGGCGCAATTTTAGCAAGGCGCCAACCAGAAAAAAATTTACAAGTCTAATGTGCGTCCTATATTGGAATGTGCTTGCCATGTCTGGTGCCTCCACAAAATCAAATATAGAATCACGAGAACCTATGCAGACAGGGGCGGCACGTTGTATGACAAGCTGTTATAACTTCACCGTAAGATCAGCCGACGTTGTTTTAAGAATTGGAATGACCTCGGCGGGCTGACCCGTGCAAATACCTCAGACGGTACTTTTTTTATGACATATTCAGCAGCAGAATAGGCACAGACAGAAAAAGTATTTATGTAGCCGATTTACGTATCCCCTCATACTGATCATCAATTAAAACTTTATGAATGTGCAGCTAGAACCAAAGTATTCAAATATGGCTTTTTTTTTCTCAAGGACTACGCATGAGTAGCACCGCTTGCCAGAAGAAGTTTTTAGGGGGCCTTTCTAACGGTTTGTTAGAAGTCTACACAGCTCGTTGCTTAAATAAATGCTTACTCTGTGTTCTGGACGCGTACTCCATTTCTATTTTGCTGCACGGTGTAACCTTTTGCACGTTTCGCTGTTCTTGTTGTTGTTCATTCGGCTATCCCTATTTGTGATAGCGTAAAATGACAAATTCCTTTTTTTTATTATTTACTGGCATTCTGTCCTGAACACCGCCTCGTTTTTTATCAAACGTATTGCACTTTGTTGTGCATTCTCCCTTGTGCAATATAATCGGTGAGGGCGAAGTAGGTACCGGTGTGAAAAATTATTAACGTTAATCCGGAGCTTTTTTACACCCAAGGACCATTTTCATAAAACTGCACCCCAGAGAAAGAGTTTTTAATACGTATTCAAAAAACAAGAGTGAAAAAAAAATTACAAAGGCCTATTAGGGACTCAAATTCTCTCTGCTTTATTCCATAAATGAGGTAGTCTAGCAATGCAGTTTCAGCAACAACTGTCACCCATTTCCGGTTACGGTAATAGCGTTCGTTCAATTTTGGCTTCAAGCTCCACCAATTGGAATGCTGCTAGATTCCCTAAATAAATGCCCTGAATCGGTATATATTGTAATACAAATAAACAGAAAACCTAGCCCAAAGTGAATAACACACTAAAGTTTGTTGATGCACTAGATAAAAGGCAAGAAATGATACGGGTAACGTCATGCAAAAAAAAAAAACATTCTTGAAGAAGACGTAAAGGTGTCAAGCGAGACAACGGAAAAACATCTAGGGTGGCTTTGCTGGACTTTTAATATGAACACGTGCATTGCAGCGTACGCTGGTTGCATGCTGAATACAGCCATGGCTTAGGGGTGGAAAGGCCAGAAGAAAACGTTTTTCTGCCATGAATGTTCATGCACAAAAATCTGGCAAGAAAATGTGTACCTGAAGAGCAAGCAAGCTGCGTCTTTCGTAATTTTTTCTAACGATTTTGTCCTTCGTTTATTCTTTAAAATTTAGGACGGCGCCCCCTTGTCTCAAAAAAAGTTTTTTCAGCGGAAGTGTTTGGGCTTGCCTCGTCGAAGTTTTAATAGTCTGGGAACATCTGGTTCTGGCACTTTTAAAGTGAACCAAAACTGTTTTGTTTATTTCAGAAAAGTGGCGGGCAGACGGCGCTATTTAACAGGGGAAAGATAATTAGGATTTCTACGAGGTATGAGGGTCAGGATTTTTCCAAGTACTAGTCTGGGACAATCTGGTTCTGGCACTTATAAAGTGAACCAAATCTGTTTTGTTTATTGCAGAAAAGTGGCGGGCAGACGGCGCTATTTACCAGGGGAAAGAGAATTAGGATTTCTACGAGGTATGAGGGTCAGGATTTTTCCAAGTACTAGTCTGGGACAATCTGGTTCTGGCACTTATAAAATGAACCAAAACTGTTTTGTTTATTGCAGAAAAGTGGCGGGCAGACGGCGCTATTTACCAGGGGAAAGAGAATTAGGATTTCTACGAGGTATGAGGGTCAGGATTTTTCCAAGTACTAGTCTGGGACAATCTGGTTCTGGCACTTATAAAGTGAACCAAAACTGTTTTGTTTATTGCAGAAAAGTGGCGGGCAGACGGCGCTATTTAACAGGGGAAAGATAATTAGGATTTCTACGAGGTATGAGGGTCAGGATTTTTCCAAGTACTAGTCTGGGACAATCTGGTTCTGGCACTTATAAAGTGAACCAAAACTGTTTTGTTTATTGCAGAAAAGTGGCGGGCAGACGGCGCTATTTACCAGGGGAAAGAGAATTAGGATTTCTACGAGGTATGAGGATCAGGATTTTTCCAAGTACTACGCTTGAGTGGCACAGCTTGCCAAAAAGTTGTTTGTGGGCCTCCCTAATCGTTCGATAAAATCTGCACAATTCTTTGTTAAAATAGGGCTTACTCTGCGTTCTCGGCATGCACCGCATTTCAATTTGCTGTCCTTGTTACTATTTAGCATTTCCTCTGATCTTGTTGTTGTTTCTTTAGATGTGGACTATTTCTGAGAATTCAAAATGATAAGTTTTTGTTACATTTTTCTAGCGTTCTGTCCGAGTCCCACCCCCTCTTTTTAGCGAGTGTACTGCACTTTATTGTGCAAGCTCAGCCTTGCAATATTACCTGGGGAGGCGATGTGGGTACCAGTATGAATAAATATCCAATAACGCGAAGCCGGAGTGCATCTAGCAGCCAAGGGTAATTTAAATAAAACCCCCAGAGAACCAGTATTGATATTGCGTATTTTGGAAATAATAGTCAAGAAAAGAAAACACAGGTTTAGTGTAGACTCAAAATCTCTCTGCTATATGCCATCAGTATGGTACTCTATAAGTTCACATTCAGAAACTGCACCTGTCATTATTCTGCGTTCATGTTAATACTATTCATTCAATTCCGGCATCAAGCTCCGCCAACTGGCTGCTGCTGATTAGAAAATAAATTCCCCGAAGCGGTATACTCTCAGAGAAATAAGCATAACACTGAAGCCACAGTAAAGAACACACACAATTTCGTTTATGCACTAGATGAAGGTGAGGAATAAAATGAGTCAGAAGAAGAAAAAAAGAACATATTTATGTAGAAGTGATAGTTTGGGTAGTGCAAAGGTGCCAAGCGACACAACGGTAAGCGTCCAGGGCGGCTTCGCTCGATTTTTATATAAACACGAGCATTGCAGGGTAAAGTGGGTGCACACCAAATACAGTCAGGGCTTCAGGACTAACATGCGAGGAGAAAATGTTTTTCTGCCGCGGACGTTCATGCACAAGAATCTGGCAACAAAATGTGTACCCGAAGAGCAAGCAACCTCCATCGTTCACAATTTTTGTCTAACCAGTTTGTTGTTTATTGATTCCTAAGCTTTAGGACGGTGCCCCTTTCAATCAAAAAAGTTTCTTTAGCGGAAGTGTTTGAGTTTGCGTAGTCGAAGTTTTCATAGTCTGGACACGTCTGGTTAAGAAACTTTTAAGGTTGCCCAGCACTAGTTTGTTTATTACAGGTAACAGGAAGAGAGGAGGCACTATGTACAGGTTCACTGGACCAGGATTTCCACAAACACGTGGAACCCTTTGAAGTACAAAGCATTCCATATTTAATACTTCCCCTGCGCTATTTTATTTATTGAAAAAAAAACACAGGCGGGTAGTATGGCACTATGTAACAGGGGAAACAGAATTAGGATTTTCACGAAGATGGTGAACTCTTTGAAGTACTAAGTACTTAACAGAATTACGTTTGGAAATCCTAGACTGCTGCACGCGAATATTCATTTAAAAACCCGCATTGTGGTTCAAGATTGTTACACGCAGAAGACAACAATGATGTTGGCGTTGAAGCGACTGAGGAAAACATGTTTTTTTTTTTTACCTAGAAGAAGTGCCTGCACAAGAACGATAAAAAAGTGCATTTCCGGAGAGAGAGTATTATAGGTCGCTGTTTCTTTCTCGGCTACGCCTTTTCAGTTTGTTTCTCTCCTGAATATTTACATAGTTCGCTCTTGTCACCGGGGAAAGGTTACAATGCATCATTTCACTTTAGATGTTTGAGACCTTCTTACTATGGCATCTTAAAATGGCTTGGAAACTTCAGGGCTCTTTTCTAGGTATTGAAGGGTTTCGGCCCGAGATTTAGCCAATGTTGCAGGGTTGAGCACAAAGTGGATGTACGCGTTGTCGAAACACTAACTCTTTTTGAAAATGTTATGTGCAAATTTTCAGATGAGATGGCAGTGCTTAAAATAGCAATGCGAATGTTTTTGATGAAATACAGATCAAAGGGACTGCCACCAAAACGGAAAGGGACGTCTGTTGGCTGTGCATAAGGAACACTTCAGGGTGTCCATTTTCTTGCGAATGGTAAAACATTCATTTTGGTTATGTCGTTGTTCCATTATAACAATTCCATCTTGGTTGTACTTGGCATGAACTCTTTGACAAAGTTCTCCCTACAAGCGCTGCCCTATTCGGAGTTCTCCACACTTTGAATGTTCAGGGCCCTGTCTCTTCAACGTATTGCTAGGTTCAATAAACAGACAAGCTGCGGGAAGTAGTCTCTGTATTGATCGATTGAGACACCAGGTGGGCTCCTAGTTTGAATGCGCATCAAAGTGCTGATTTGTTGCCGTGAACAGTGGTTCGACAATTCCTTCGACTCCCTTTGTCCAGCTCCATAGAAAAACCTAAACAGCACTTATTGCGGGGTGAAAAAATAAGTGGGTGAATCATAGTTCACAGCAATTCCCATGGTGTCTCCTTGCCTTCGCCGTGTCGGAAGAGCGGTTTAAAATAGTTAACCCACGTACCAACATATCTCCTCAGGCCTCAAATCCTCTTGATTGAGTTTGACAGGATAGAATGCTTGAAGAGTTGGTTTTGCATCATCCTGAAAAACAGGTCGGTATGCCGGGTCGGCACGAAAGAAGGCGCTGCCATGTAAAACACTAAAAGCCGTTCAGAGTGACAAAAAACGCAGAAAAACGCAGGACAATGACAGGAAGTACACAGTAAAGCGCTCGTCCTGTGTGGTTCCTGTTTCAGATGTAAAGCGTCTCTTAGTCCACCCTCCGTCGCCCGGCCTCCGCACCTCTCCTCCTGGTTCCCCTCCACACCAGCTGTGATAACGCCCTCCATGGATAACGCCGCTCTCCTCCTCGCCGCTCGGCTCGTCTCGCTCCTGCTCCTGAAGACACCGGCAACACTGTCGCTCCAGGAGCCCTAACAAGCTGTGATAACACCGCTCTCCTCCTCGCCGCTCCTTCTCGCCGCTCGGCTCGTCTCGTGCCTCCGAAGACAAGGCTGCAAAGAGGAGAGCTCGCGACGCCGAACGTAAACGGCAGCGTCGAGCAGCGGATTCCTCGCTCCGGGAACGAGAAGCATCTTTGAAACGCCAGCGGTGAGTAGCTGATCCAGACGGCGTTCGGCAACGTGACAACGCTTCGAAACGCCAGCGTCGAACTGCGGATTCCTCGCTTCGAGAACGAGAAGCCGCAAATCTTTCCCCACTAGTCGATAAAAAAAAAGACATTTAATACGCTACTACCCGTGTTTTTACTCTAACAACCAATTAACATGCTACTACTCCATGGCTTTGCATCCCCTCAGGGTTCCCACGTGGGAAGATGGTGTAATTTTTTGTCTTGCGTTTTTCTGCGCTTTTCAGCCCTATGTGTGCATACCAACTTGCCCACTTGTCGGTGCACCTAAAAGTAGTTCGTTGCTTGCGTCCAATCAATAGTGCATCCCTTACCGCTAACTTGTGACAGGGACTACACTGGAGAAGCAGGAAGATGACCGAATATACGTTTACGGTAACATCACAGTTCGCTGTTCGGCAGGGCTTACACGCAGCTGGGTTCACGCTATAAAAAGTTCCGGGAACACGGGTGTAAACCCATCTTCGAAAAAGACAACCGTGTTGTTACTCATAGGGCAGGACGCAAAGGGAGATTATGGAAGCTTGGAGAATCAGCCGGGAGTGGTCGACGTGCGTCAGTCATCCTTCGGTCCGTCTCGAAGACGCAGAGATGACGTTTCTGGGACAAACTGTGCGGTGAAAGCATACTATACAAGATAGATTGCATTTTGTCTACTGCTCAGTTTTTTAGAGATCTATGTTTGTCTATTATTCATTTGAGTTCTGGGGTTGATTGCACAATATATGTTTCTGTTTCATTATAAATGTGGCCAGTTACTAGCAGCCCGTCGTCCCGTATACTTTTTTCCTTGGTCAACGTCTTTTCCGCGTCTGTTCTCCCAGCTGAATCTCTTTATTGAGGTCTTGGCCGCAAATGCCGTTAGTGTTTCTCCAGACTGAACGGTTTTTTTCTGCGGTTTCTTAGTATAGTTGACCACAATTTACTTGCCCCTGTCACCTTGCGTATTGTTGTGAAAAGCTGGGGTCAAAATGTCTGTGGAATTACAGTGGCGCTAGTAAGTCCGAAGCACTGCACGCCGACCTTTCCTAGAGGCTTCCTTCCAGACGTCATAGCAGGTAGCTATTATTTAAAGTTTTTACTCGGTCATGTTGCCTTGTGTTTGGTGCACAGTCACTTATGTCCAGGTTTCGCGTAAAAATTTGAAATCCACGCTACGTTCAACAATCTAGCCAAAATGACTGCATACGCTGCAGCAAGAGGCACTGCGGCAAATTCACCAAACCTATCCGGATGCGAGAAGCTTACCATTTTGGACGGCGAATACTTGTAGCCCGGTAGCGATGTGCCCTCTGGAAAAGCTTAATTCGTAAGACATTATATCCTTTAGCCGTCTGCTCTGTGCAGAATTCTTGTTCGATTGACTGGAAGAATCGCCCATGTATAAATTATAAGTTTCCAATCGGAGTTCGGTAGACCGTTTTCCTCCTGGAAACCGAAAATATAGCTAAAACGTCGGGGGTCCCCAGGTTTCTCTCAGCAGTTAAGCGCGGCCTTCGAATTAAAAAATAAAGTTCGCTTCACAAACTTCGTTTCTTCTCTTCATATGTGCAACAAAGAATGGGCGCTAACCACTGACGCCGACGGGTGGCTCGAAACATGCTTTGCCTGTATTTTGGCCCTCCTGATTGCTGTATTACAAACAATTTTGGGCAATATTCAAACAAGTTGCTTACAATGTCAAAGACCTTTGTCAGACCCCGGTGCCTGCTATACTAAAGCCGTCTAAGAAGCCTGGCCTTTTCACCTGTCTTGGTCCAAAACAACCCGTTGCTCCACTATACGCTATTTTTTATGCGTAGTATATTTCCTCAAAGTATCTAGTAAGATGCTCATTTCACTAACATTTTATCTCCATTTGAACTGTAAAAGCCCCATTAGTTTACCGGTGTTAGTCTACGACGTAGGTTTCTCTCGGATTTCGCAATCTGTTTTTCGGCAATTATAGTAGAATTTGGTAAAATATCACTCTCGATGGGGAGTGTTGCAATGACCAAATAGAATAAGTCGGGTACTAGCCCACCAACCTCAAACTCTCATTCCGTAATGCCAGACTTGCTGATAATGTTCCATTTGTCCTTACGTAAAGGAAGGGATCCTGCTTTGTGACGTCGCACCAAGATGCTTCTTGCAAGTAGGAATATTGCTCAGGGCTTTCTTGGTGACATCAACGCAATAGTTTCCCGTTGGATGGGGGAAAACATCGACCGCGTTTTTTATCAACGCATCACGGTGCTGTTATCATAACCGAACATCGTTAATATTGATGGCTGGACATTACTAGCGTCCTTCCTGCCCTCCCCCTTCCCCTGCGGCTTCGGGCCATCTTTTCTTAATAAAGTTTTCTTCCTTCCTTAATATTGACAACCGATTAGGATTGCTGGCTGGTTGCGATAAACAAGTGCAGACGTGGTCATTGAAAGCTGTAATAAAGTAGCCTGCATTTGCAAGCATGTTACAGATCGATCGACCAAAAATATTACGCACGCTTAATACAGTTCTGTAGCTTCGTTGTTGCCGCTAAGATTTGGGAAGTTTATTTTAACTGTGGATACTCTTGCCTCGCTTTCTGAATATTTAAAAGACGAATTGTTCAGTTTTGTACAGTGTACTCTTGGTTCCTTCCGGCGACAGAAGTCAAGAGCTGCACTGCATGGGACAGTGTATTCTTCAGTTCATTGAATTTGGAGTGTATAGTAGTCCCCGTGGGTATTAAAATTCACACGTATGTGTATCCCGACTCCAGTTTCTTGCCTGCTGCTCAGGGTCTGTGAAGAGTGCTGCCACCGCTTCCCTGTATTATAAACTCCAATTTCCCTCCTTTTGGAAACGTATCACATACGAGCGGTGGGGAACTTCATGAGAACTTATGGCATGGTGGTCACCAGGCCGCAGTTCATCTTTATTGCATAACCATCTGCGTTCTTTCTCTAAATGGGCCCCACATGTTAGTTCCTGCGAAGAATATTAGTATGTATCTTTGTGTTCATTGATAGTCGACAACTCATAACGATGATAATGCCCGGTTGCCAATGACACGTGATATCTGCTCATATAGGGACCGCTTCTAATCTTCTCTGGATCTGGCATCTTCTCTGACCCTGGCGCATACAAAATAAATTACCTTTATAAATACATAAGCCTGTTGTGACAGCTGTTTTCTAGCAGATCCAGCCGAAAAAAAAAACTGGGATTGACTCACGAGGATTTCAAGCATGTAATCTTTATTATATATATATATATATATATTTATATATATATTTATATATATATTTATATATATATATATATATATATATATGTGTATCTATATATATATATATATATATATATATATATATATATATAT
This sequence comes from Haemaphysalis longicornis, assembly GCF_048455015.1. Taxonomy (NCBI): domain Eukaryota; kingdom Metazoa; phylum Arthropoda; class Arachnida; order Ixodida; family Ixodidae; genus Haemaphysalis; species Haemaphysalis longicornis. The sequence goes on along the minus strand of NW_027526407.1, from coordinate 21,822,460 downwards.
ATATATATATATATATATATATATATATGACGGTTATATGCCCCTGGCACCGCACCTCATCTTACCCCACACGCATTCCCATATTATCCCCCTTATCACCGGGACATCAGCCTTTTCTTTTTTAAATGGCTATTTGCTGTCGAGAATTCTTTTAGTGGGATTTCGTCACATTTGCTCTGGTTATATTCGCAGCCTTACTAATCACGTCTCTTAGGCTGCGGTTTTTATGTTATTTTTGTCAAAGGCTTTAAGGCACGCGCAGGCACATGTTATCCTTGCCGCAATAAAATAGAGAAATAAAAGAGCAGTCAACGCCGGATGTTCCAAGAAAATGAGCGGCACAAGGCATAAGATGTGGCTAGCGCAAGAGTCCATTCCTTTCTTTTCGTATGAGTCACTTTTTTTGTTTTCTTTTTCGTGTCGTCTTTTCTTCTTGAGCTCTTGGCCATGAAACGTAGATGAGCAGGACTTGGTACGCAAATGTCATAAATAAGAGAAGATATTTCGGATTGGACCATCACGCTCAACACCTTCCGCCATGCACACACGTTCGCTGTAGTTGCCGTATCTCTGCGCTTCCCACCTTGCTGGCGAATATGATCGAAAGGCGGGCGGTTCCAACGGTTTGGATCAACAGCATCATTAAAAAAAGCGCAAACGCATCTTTTTTGGAGAACGGAATGATGGCCGCTCGGGCTGATATGCTCTCTGTGTATGCATGGTATATAAAAATTCGAGTCCATGGTATAAAAAATTTCACGGTGTAGGAATACATTTTATATTTTTGAAGGGTATTTTCTCTATATATAGCATGATTGCACCCGACTAGTGAAGGTACACACTCAGTTTTCGTGAATCCATTTCCTCCAAGACATGGATGGAATCCACGTTAAAAAAAGAGGGACCCTGAAGTAGTATTTTCTACTATTTCTAGCTTGTATGCGCCTTGTAATTTTGGGATGAGCGTGCTTGCAAAAAGCGCGATATATTTGGATCACTGAAATTTTTTAAAGAATTTAATATACAAAAGGAGCATGCTCACAAATTGGATTGTTGTTATGTTACAGAAAGGTAGATGAGCGATCGTGTTATCAGCTCTATATATTGCACGTACAAATCGGTACGGTTCTATGTCTTACTTCTCTGTCTAACTGCTATGGTGCCGCAGCGAAAACGAGAGCAAAAAACTCAATAAATATCTTCCTTTTCGCGTTTATTTTTCAGGCAGCCTTTTTTTCACGGCAGGCTGTTTGTCCAACGTCCAGCGCGTCACTGCTCGAGAATACCTTTTAGGGGTACAGCTTTGTCAACATAAATTTATCTGCTGGTTCTTCTACCACCGAAAATATAGCGAGCAATGCCTCAGATCCCTGTAGCTTAAACATGCTTTCCCAAACAAAGTTGGTCAAAGTTTTATGCTTATTTTTATCAAAATTTGATGTACACAAGAGCAAAAGCCACAGGACAGGTCTACTATTTCCGTAGGGGAAGGTTTAAATTAGCACTTGAGAAGGGACCCGGAGGTGAAATTTCGCTACGTTTACGTTACGTCATGAATAAAAAGATGTATTTACTATTCTTGAATATTTTTTACAACGCTTTTTAGCAACTATTGGTGCATGACCGAAGTTTGCCCCCTCCACGCATCGACCAATTCTTACTGGTAAAGACACCACCAAATATTCTCCTAGCCGAATTGCAACTCTTACGAAAGACGTCTAAACACGCAAAAGACCTACTGATTACTGTTTTTTTATCACCAGCGCCGTTAACTGAATGTCTTGCCATCTCTGCACACGTTCCTGCCAGGTGGCTGCCTCTGCTATGATACAAGATGGCCGGTAGACTCAACTGCATCACTTTTTCCGCAAATTATTTCACGGGTCTTCGGGGAAATGTCGCCGATGAAAGTGCATTGCAAAGCCAGGCTAAATCTCCCTCTTCTTCGCACGGGTAAATGTTCATTCTATTGCTGAGTTTATTGGAAGCCGACGCCAAGGCAATGCCGAGGGCACCCCTGTTCACTCGGAAAAGGGTGCCTGGCTCCTCGCTAATTTTAGCTCCCGTTTATAAGGCCTTCCCCCAGACCCTACAGAACTTGGCGGTCAACTGCGTAGGTTGCACGAACGTCTCATAAACATTGTAGGAAGAATATTTTCGCTCTCGGATGGGGTCAAGCATTTATGCTGACAACAAAAATGCAGACGGAAGGCTTAAAAAACAGCAAGATAAGGCGAAAACTCTTACTGGTCAATTCCAGAAAGATTCATTCAAAAGCAGCTCAAGTTTACGCTACAAACATTAACATATTGAATGGAGATAAGCAGGACATTCAAGTTGATAAAAAATTTCAGAAAATGCCTTTCCACACTGCGACAAAAAAGTAAACTTCGTGTATTACATTGCACGGCAGATTTAATTTTACTTTCATTGGTTTTCACTTACACAAAAAGAAATGTAACTCTATCCTGCCAGCAGCAGGTTCTACCATTACTCCAAGGAATATTTATTGTGTACAGAGGTAATCTCTCAACTAGGCATCGGGAACTAATTAATTACAGAAACATGAAAAAGTCTTGAATAAGTGACCCTCCTAATCCACACCAATGGTAAAAACTACTAACCTCTGGATGATTTTGATGCATACTTTGGCATACACACAAACACTGGCGTTTTTTCAAAACAACGCGAGAGTATTTCTGAGATAGTAGTATTGCGTATTCATAGGGCGTTCTAATCTTGTGTAATGATGTTCGGTGATTATGTTGTGTGTTGTACATAGCTTTTGGAATTGAAAATTCCACGCTTCAGGTTTACTGCACTTTTTGTTTTTAAACTGTTTTGCTTTGACGGCATTGGGAGGGCTTCTGGTTGTGTGAGCCCGTATAATTATTACAGGAGGAGAGTTTGCGGCGCCCCAGAAAGGAAAAAAACCGCCAAGTCATGGGAAATGCAGATAGCGGTAATTTTGTGCTTCAAAGAGTGGTGCTCAGGCTGGCAAATTCAGATTCCCGACGCAATCAACGCTCCTTTGACCACAGTAGGGCCTTCCTCACCGAACTTCATAGAAGGCTACCCTGTGCAGCCCCCCTTTCACATCGATCGCTCGGACAAAACGCTAGACCACAACTGCCACGCCAGCATTTCGGTCGGGCTCATCGAAGACAGCCAATCGCACCCAAGAGCCCTTTTTGTTTCGCTGCGGTTCTTATTCCCATCGGTGCCTAGTACGTCGAAATTCGCCATGACTGTTTGCAAAGGCGAGAGTGCCATTTCGAAGAGTTTAATGAGTATGCACCCGCGCATCGCTTCTTTCTACGTAGTTGTCAGCAATGTGGGTTGTGATATCTCCAAAAACTTCTGTTACCCTGCTGAAGCGGGTGTTTATTCCGTAATTTGGAGAAATTCTGAAAAAAAACAGCGTCACCAAATACCCAAGATCATGTACCTCATAAAAGTTTTTCTTCATTACCAAAACACTCCAGGCTATTCCGTAGAAATGCAAAGTTCATTTTAATGTTGTTCCTTTTAGCATAACAAGTGCTTCATTACAAAACGAGCCTCTCAGGGCAGATTTTAGCGGTGACCTAATTTATGACGAATACACCATCTTTCGTAATCGCCAGGACTAGCAAACCTCCGGCCAAAACTATGATGAAGGAGGTGTAACCGAATTGTGTACATATATTACTGCTTTTTGATGCAATGGCCTATAATGACACGATGAATTTGTTTAGGTAAGGTAAATTTAAAGTTATAAAAAATTTCCAATCCCTGTGTGCTGTATCCATCCAAGTCTGGACAACTCTGCATTCGCTCCGTCTCTTACCATCTCCGCTTAAGACCCGAAAAGTGGCCACATTCCACATTTAGCTACTCAGTGACATCAATGTACCCCGGCTCTGGTACCCCTGAGTGTGAAATGTTGGAAGTTCTTTGAAAGTAGCTAACCTGTTTAACTTTTTATTCGCAGGCTTGGCACGTACGGTATAACATCAAAACCCCGCAGGAAATGTCTCAGACTTCACTTTCTTCAACTTCACTGCTTGGGATGCCAAACTGTTCCGCGAATACCTAGTTCTAATCTAGTTAGGGCATAAACCCTTTCATGCCACTGTAACTTTTAAGCGCCCCCTTTTCATCGTATTTTTATAATTTTCCCAGTTGTGCTTATACTCTCCTTAGATGAAGCTTTCCGATGCGTGCTGGACGTCTACCTGTACTTTCCAGATTGACTCTTAGTCAACCGGGAGCACTCCACAAGTTTCTTTTTACTAGCGCCCACTAAAACTTTTTTATACGAGCGCCTACAGAAATTTCAAAGAACTTCGCTTTTAACTTAAGGTTTTACCAGTGGTGAATATACCTCGCTCTAGATGTTGCCCGCTGAGGAGTGGTAGAAGCCAATCTGCAGCTTGCCTAGAGCACACACAGAAGCGCAAGAGCTCACAAAATTTGTACAAACCGCATTAAGGTGTCGCATGCCGAAAACGGCTGAGTGCTTTCGTAACTGTTTGTCGTCTGGTTTAGCAAAAGACCGGGTCACTTCACAGGAAAACTAAGTTTATCGACGTGAGCGTCGACCGGAATTTCAAAACACGGGGCTTTCAATGTTACTTGCTCTTCGATCGTGATAGAAGTTTTTGGATTTAATGAAATCTCCACTTACCCGTTAACCAAGGAACTTAGAGAAAACCCGCAAACGCGGCCCAGACAGGCCCAAAGCACGGTGCTTTCAATGTTACTTGCTCATGAATTGTGATAGACGTTTTCGATTTTATTGAAATCTTCACTTACCCATCAACCGAGGCACTTACAGGAAACCTGCAAACGCGGCCCAGACAGTCCCAAGAGCGAAAGGATCTGCAAAATGATGACACCACCGTTCGCGACCCTGGAAGGTTATGGGAACTATTTACAAAAAAAAAAAATCTTCGGTACGTTATGCATTATGCGACCGTTGTTGCTCATTTGAACTTTGCCCCGAAATTTTCTTACACAACCACCTCAGATATATGTAAAAGACATCGGCGCTGCTATTCACGTAGTACCTTCAAAGAAATCGTCCCGTCGCAACAATTTATTCCTATTTCAACTGGCTGCCCTCTCAATATTCGCATTTGGCTTGACACGTTTCTAGTCTTTTTTGATTGACTGGAGATGAATAATAACGCTTTGAGAAACTGTGGTGCGCGCATTGTTTTATCTTCAAAAATTTGCAAGGACAAATTTTTGAGGGAGCGCGTGCAAATGGTAATTTATTATATCATCCGCCCTCTATTTGCGGGAGGGATCACCTTTTCTTTTCATTCAAAACAAGCAGAATGGCTTTCTGCCTATCAGTTCATTTGGGTCAATCCATGCCGGCTTCCGGAATGACACCAGCCTATGGGTGATCTCATGTCAACATGTGGATGCTATCTATTTTAAAAGTAGTACAGCGTTCAGCGGCCTAAATTCTCATTGGCGCCATGGCACACTCTCTACGTGTGGTTTTTGTCCCATGTTTCCTACATGGTTCATACACTGGTAAAATTGCATTACTTAATCTTCATAAGTTTGAAATGTCCGCAGGAAAAGTTTACTATTATGCCTTCTCGCAGCTATAGCCCGCGGAAAGCACGCTTACTGCGGCATATCCAGAATTCCAATTACAATCAATGGATTACAATAACATCGCACGAGCCTTAAGAAATTTTTTTTAAACAAGTCTATTTCCAACAAAATAACCTCACTTAAAAGGACACTTAAGTGATTTGCAATAATTGCGGGATTGCTAGCGCAAATTGTAGGCCGTTGTCCATGGGTCATGTTTCGACCCCTTTGAGTGCGCTTACGCGAATTTATTTAGTAGAAAAATCAATTCCAAAATACTGTCCTTCCCTCTGCATCCTCCCACCATTTTCTGTAGCGTTTTCGTGTGACTTTAGGAGGAAATGAATTGGTTTTACGGCGCTAATGCACAGCTCGCCGGCGTTCCTACAGAATCAGTCGGTCCAGCGTTTAGTCTGCCAGCCACCGACAAGTTGTCGCAATTCATTCCTTTGGTTCAAAGTAAACCACGACACGTTTATTTTGTTAATAAAAGAATGTGCCTTTCTTTACTTTGTTACTTTGTACACTGGCTCAAGCTCCAAGTCCAGGTCGCTCCACACAAGCACTGCAGAAGCGCTCCGACGCCTTGCTGACAGGTATCGATATAAATAACTGCAGTTATTTAGTTAGGTAAAGGTGGGCGTGTATGTGCGCGTACCCCTCCCTGTCCACAAAGGCCTAGTGCTGTTGGGGAGCAGTTGCAATTAACTAAAGTATTTCTTTACCCGCAGAGGTCCTTAAGTTGAAATTGTCCTTATAGGTTTTATATGCAGGTTTTAAAAACGTGCTGATGAGACGTGCTGATATATACACCCTAATTAACGGAAACGCGAGACGATTTTCACCTCGCAAAGCGAGAACGAAAGCGAAAAGTCGTAGTGTTTTTTGTCATTTTTGCCGTTCAAATTCTCTCTATGGGCTTAACACTCCGCACTTCAGTTATTCATACCATCAGAATTTACCCTCAGGGCAGGTATCGGGTACGCTGTAAGAGCTCAGCAACGACCCATATGTTATAATTTTTCGCTCTTGAAGAAATGCCGCACAGATATTTTCCGCACTTTTAGGAGTTTTTAAATCAACAGCAACAACACTGAAACATTGGATATCCTACGAGGTGGAAATGAACACATCACTGTAAATGTGCCGATCCTTATCTTATCTTTAGTCTAAATAAGCCTGAAATACAATTTTAGCAAACTAAATGCTGAAGCAAATTATTTGCTCAAATACCATACTTCTAGGCAAAAAACTGCTGAAGTCAGTACCTCCGCCTGTTATAAAAGGGGCAAAGTGTATGTATTTGTTGGTCCTAACAGAAGTAATTAGGCTGGTTGCACAACCTTGGCTACAAAGTGCTGCTATTTACTTTCCTTACTGGGCTGACCTTCTTATTGGCCTCTGTTTATCAGCCTACGAATAAAAGGTACGAATACTCTGGTAAAATCTGACATGCTTCACCTTTCTTGACTCCAGACTGTTGGATGACGTTTAACTTGCGCTGATTGGGTTTCAGAACTCGACAATTGTTCTAGTGTGGGTAGGTTATCAGCAATTACTTACAGATATATATTGTGACGTAGATCTGATGGACGTTCCCTAACAGTAGCGTGTACATTTCGGCATTAGAGCCGACAGGTAGCAGTCGATGATGGTTAGGTTTTTATGGCGCAAGGCCGACTAAGGGCAAAGAGCGCCAGAGGAAAGTTTATTTAATGAAGGGAAGTGGTTACCACAAAAAGGTAGGTAAAAAAAAACATGTCAACCGAACATAGTAAAATCAGTTACAGATAATGGTGATGGCTGGATTATAGGGCCAGATTTGATTATGCGTGATAGGAAATGAGGTTTAAAAACTTAACGTCTGACAAATACTCAAACACACGTTTAACAGAAACAATGGCTTCGTCACCTAGAAACAGCGATGGATGTAGTGGGATATGTTGTCTGTAGAGTTCTCTGAAGTGTTTTTGTCGTGTTTTGTGAAGTGCCTTGCATGTGATTAGTATGTGCACTACGGATAGGGCCTCTCCGCACCTGCTGCACAGAGGTCTTGGAGATGCAGTGAGAAGGTGCGAGTGCGTTGCATGAGTGTGCCCTATCCGTAATCTGGCCAAGGCGACTTCAGAGTATCTATTGCGTGTGTCGGTGGTGTATGGTCCCAAGTGAGGTTTTATTACGTGTAACTTGTTGTCTGTTTGTTCACTCCAGTGTGTTTGCCATGTTTTGCGAAGTTGTTGTCTGATGTGTGGTTTCACGTCGGTGTAGGGTAATGTGGTTATGTCTACTGTATTCGAGAGTGTAGCAGCAGCAGCCATTCGGTCCGCTGCTTCGTTCCCGGCTATACCACAGTGGCCAGGGACCCAGCAAACAACCAGTTCAAATTTGCGTACATACACAGACATAATACCCTTGACTATTAAATTTATAACGTAATTTTTTGAAGACTTTGTTGACGACAACGCCCGCAAAACACTGAGAAAATCTGTATATATAATGGATTGTGGGATGTGGCTTTGAAGGATATGATTAACAACCAGAAGTACACCATAAGCCTCTGCCGTAAAGATACTTGTATTACTGTTAAGAGTTCTCGTGACACTAAGGCTGGGCCCATGCGCCGCGCAGGACACCGAGGTGGAAGTTTTAGAGGCGTCCGTATAAAATTCAGAACATTGGTACTTCTGCTGCAAATACAAGACGTGCTGCAGAACTGCACATGCGGGAGCTCGATTTTTATCTACCTGTGCGACAGATGTGTCGCATGATACAGGGTGGAGATGCCATGGTGCTATAAAATCTGTTTGAGAACTTTGTATGGTGTCTAAAAAGGAGACAGAAAGCTCTGACGCTTCCTCTCTAACTCTGTAAGAGAATGGCGCAGAGAACGATGGTCGGTTTAGGAGTAGTGCAGTCATAGACGTATCATAAAAAAAATTCCCCGCATTTCCCCGAGGGGAAGAATGTGAAAGTGCGAATGCACGAGTTGAATTTGCGCGGTTCGATAATGTTCGCGAAAGAGAGATCACACACACACACACAACTACAAAGAAAGAAAGATGCATTTATTCACAGACACCTATTTGTGTTGTCGGTGTACTTGATTGCTAGAGCGGATCTCAGCTTTGAAATTTCGTGTCAGTACTCCTTTAAGCGGGTGCATTAGCCCTTCTCACGCCCGATTTCTGGCCAATCCCTCACGTGGGTATGTGCCATGTCAGCGGCCAGGCAGCGCGCGCCCATCTCCCCCCGTTGCTAAGGAAGACGAGGAGTGCGCGCACCCGCAGCTGTTGCTATGCGGACTACGGCGGCGGACGATTCAGGCTTGCTTAAGAAGTGCATTCGCACTTAAAAGCTGATTTAAAAGGATGGTGTGGAATAGATGAAATTTTAAAAGCAAAAAGGAGATCTGTGTATGCTCGCTGACGTTGTAGGTTCCACTTATTACGCTCCACATAGAGGCTTTCGACCGGGCTAGTCCGGAAAGCGCCACATGCCAGCCGGAGCCCCAGATGAAGCACTGGGTCCAACATTTTGAGGGATGTCTTACGTGCTGATCCATAAACAACACTTCCATAGTCTAATCGTGAACCTATCAGGCTAGTAAAAACACGTAAAAGGAGTTGTTTGACAGCACCATATGAAGAGGGGGAGAGAACCTAGAGTATATTCATGGCCTTTAAGCATTTATGTTTAAGTTGTTTTATATGTGGAATGAACGAGAGCTTTTCGTTAAGGACTACACCTAAAAACTTGTGTTCATTTCTGACTGGAATTGAGACACCATTGAGTTTGATGTCTGGATCCGGCCGAATGCCACGCCTTTTCGAAAACAAAACACAAGTACACTTCACTGGATTAAATTTAAAACCGTTGCTATCTGCCCAGCCAGCTAGCTTGTTAACACCAAGCTGGACTTGGCGCTCGCAGACAGACAGGTTACAAGACTTAAAGGATAATTGCACGTCGTCTACATAGATTGAGCAGGAAATCGGCGGTGGCAAAGCCTTCCGAAGAGAGTTCATTTTTACAATAAACAAAGTGCAACTCAAAACTCCACCTTGCGGAACACGGTTTTCCTGCACATGAACTCTAGAGAGTGCAGTTCCAACACGCACGCGAAACATTCTTTCGGAGAGGTAACTGGCAAGCGTGTTCCACATGTTACCCGACATACCAAAGGACTTCAAATCGCTAAGAATGCCGTACCGCCAAGCAGTGTCGTACGCCTCTTCAAGATCAAAGAATACAGTATAGCCCACTTATAGCGAACCCGGTTTTAACGATATAGCGGGTATAACGAAGAAATCTTCATTTCCCGTTACCATTGGTATACATAGATTTTCTGTCCAGATATAGCGAAAAGCGGATATAACGAAGTGATTTCGGTTTCCCGTTGTGTTCGTTATAAGCGGGCTCGCCTGTACTGTCATACAGTACTGCTTATGGATGAAAGCATCTTTAATATATGACTCTAATGCAACGAGTTGATCGTTCGTAGATCGCCCCGCCCTAAAGCCCGCCTGGCAGCTCTCGAGAAGACCGTTGTACTCTAAGAAGTACACGAGTCTCCTGTTTACCATCTTCTCGAAGAGCTTACACAGGCAGCTTGTCGGGGCAATGGGGCGATAACTGGCGGGAGAGGAAGGGTCCTTCCCTTCTTTTAGGAAAACCACTACTATGGCCTCCCTCCAAGAGCGTGGGAAGTGCCCCGAAAGAAATATTTTATTGTAGAGGTGAAGAAGTGTTTCAAGCGTGTCTGCATGTACAGTCGTCAAAACTGTTAACAACAACAAAACAAGAGGTGCCTGCCTACGCACAGAGTGGCAGCTCACGATCGCTACAGCCGCATCTTTGGCGCCTGATTATCAGCACTCACGATGCTGCTCTACTGCACTCGGGTGCTTCAGCGCATGCGGACAGCCTGGCTTAGCAGCCCGAGCGCTATCGTAAGCTGCCACTCTGTGCATAGCTGGCACCTCGTTCTTTCTGGTCGTCAACAGTTTTGGCGACTGTAAGTGTTGTATCATTGTGTATGAAATCCTGTCTGCACCTGGAGCTGAAGGTTTACAAGTACCAAGTGCGACCTTCAGCTCATGAAGTGAAGAGGGGGTGTTATAGGATGAGTTCGACTTATTAGTGTCTCGCAAGGCTTCTTCTCACATGATGCTTTGTGTTTAATGAAAGTGATGGTGTAGTGTGCTGAGCTGGACACGTTTTCGAAGTGTTGTGCAAGCGTGTTGGCCTGGTCTTCGAGTGTGTCCCCTGTTGTGCTAACCAGGGGCAACTTGTGTGTCTGTTGTCCTTTTAGCTTGCGTATCCGTGTCCAGACTTTGTGAGTGTTGGTGTATGAGTTGATGGAAGTGAGGAAGGCGCGCCAACTCTCCCTTTTCGCCTCACGACGCACACGCTTCCCAAGAGCCTTTGCCCGTTTAAAGGAAATGAGATTATCTGGCGTGGGGTACCGGCGAAGGACACCCCACGCCTTGTTCTGGGCCTCCCGCGCCCGCCTACAGTCCTCGTTTTACCAGGGCCTCCTTGGGGTGCGGGACGCACTGGAGGCCTGGGGCATGGACTTTTCGGCGGCGTCGAGTATGTGTGCCGCGACGAGTTGGGCTGCTTCCTCCACGTGTAGGTGTTTTATGGTTGTGTGGTGTAGTTTAGATGTTTCTGTGAATGTACTCCAGTTTGCCTTCGATTCATTAAATCTGTTATGGGAAGATGGACTGCTCGGGCCTATACCTATATACGTTAATGAAGTGGGGAAATGGTCACTACCATATGGGTCTGTGCCCACACCCCACTCAAGACTTGGAAAGAGAAGTGCGGAACCAATCGCCAAGTCAAGATGAGAGTATGTATTGTGTCCTAAGTTATGGTATGTAGGCTGTTTATTGTTGAAGAGGCCTGCTCTGGAGGATGTAATAAACTTCTCTATCAGGCGACCTCGGGCATCCGTTCTGGAGGAGCCCCAAAGAAAGTTGTGCACATTAAGGTCGCCTGTTAGTATGTATGGTTCGGGCAGCTGGTCGACCAGCGCCTCGAAATCAGAGCTCGAAAGTGCATGACCAGGAGGAATATATATTGAGCATACCGTTATCAACCTATTAAATAATATTGTTCGAATTGCTACAGCCTCAAGGACAGTGTTCAGAGTGACAGGGTGGCAAGCTAAGGATTTCCGGGCAATTATGACCACACCGCCGGAAGAGTGTGTGCAGCCATCCCTGTCCTTTCTGAAGACCATGTAGCTATTCAAGAAATTTGTGTGCTTGGAATTCAAATGTGTTTCCTGAACACACATTACACTTGGCTGATTAGCATGCAGTATTTCGTATACATCGTCAAGATTTTTAGGAAGGCCTCTACAGTTCCATTGAATTATGTTTTCTCTTCCCATTATTTAGTGTGAGAGCTACTGGAGTGCGTGTGTTTGTTTATGTGTCATCTTTCAGGGCTGTGACTCTCGCCTTTTTTAGCTTGTCGGGAGGCTTTGGCGTCGGGACGCGTTCCTTGCGCTGCGTTGCAGGCAGGAACGGCCCGACATCCATCTCGTCGTCGGATGTCCGAGGGGTGCCCGACGGACCGGGCCCCCCGGACTTGGCCCCCCCTCGGGAGCCCTTCGTTTGAGCCGCCACCGCCGAGGGCGTCCGGGGCGCCAAAGGTGGCACGGGCGGTGCGGTGGGAACCGGTGCGGGGCCAGTGGTGCCCATCACCTCGGTACCCTCCAACGCACTGGAGGACGGGGAGACAGAGGCGGGAGCGGCACCGGTCCCGACAGAAGTGGTTTGCGCCACAACCGCTGCTGCCTCAGCAAGCGGCGTGGTGCCGGGTTGGGCTGCTTGAGACAACCCAGCGGGGGGCGGGGGCGGGACCAGGTCAGACTCGCTGAACTGGGTCCCTGTGGACACCAGACGCCGCTCCGCCCCCCGGCGAGGCGCGTCAGCGTACCTCTCCAGAGGGAAAGAGACGAACCTCTTTCTCGCCTCTGGAAAGGTGATGTTCTCGTTTACCTTAATGTTTATTATCTTTTTTTCAAGTTGGAATTTTTAGTACTTGCGGGAGTATGCCGCATGCGGCCCCCCGCAGTTTACACAAGTGATGGTTTCGGATTGGCAGTTGTCACTAGGATGATCGTGCGCCGCGCATTTTGCACACGTCGTTCGGCCACGGCAAGAGTTCGTACCGTGCCCGAACCGCTGGCACTTAAAACTGCGCCGCGGGTTCAGGATGTACGGACGTATTGAGCACCGGATAAAACCTGCATATATATGTTGTGGGAGAACTGCGCGGTCAAAGGTCAAGATGATGTGCTTGGTCCGAATCTGCTTGTCGTCTCTACGGATAGTGATGCGTCTCACGGCAGTGACGCCCTGATCCTTCAAGCCGGCAAGGAGATCCGCATCCGTTTCGTTCAGGAGGTCTGTCTCGGATATCACACCCTGCGAGCTGTTGCGGCTCCGATGGGGTGTGACCCTGATGTCGACATCAGCCACTCTAGTCTGAGCTAGAAGCTTTGCAGACTGCTGCTTGTCATTTATTTCAATTAAGAGTTCACCAGACCTTTGTTTTTTTGTACTTATACGATTTTCCTACTATTGCTTCAAGATACTTCGCGATCAAGAAGACTGACAGAGATGCAAGAGGGTGGGTTGGATTGAGGGATTCCATGACAAGAAATCGAGAAAAATGATCCGGTTCAGGAAAGGTTAACGACGGCAATGGAGGAAAGGATACTTCGGTGCGGCCCGTTTTCAGGGATCGATCGTGGTTGGGGGGGGGTATAGACAATACCATAAAGCATAGTATAAAAGCAGGGAGAGGGGGGTACTTTCTCCTTTGACCTTACCCTGGTAGTCAAAGAGGTCCCGGAGCTCCTTGCCTGGTAGACAGGCAGGGAGCCCATCGGCCGGAGCTTGACCAAGGCTCCGACGGCCACCGTTTACGGCTTCTACCCTTCACCTTTGAACACCTCGCCACGGTTGGACACGGCTTGTTGGGAGCTCGGGGTTCACGGTGTCGCTGCTCACCGTCACCATGAATACTCAAGGTGCCCCGTGCGGGGGACAGGTAGCAGTCAAATCTTGCTTTAATGGTACATCAACAACCCGTAAAGACTGCTTTTATTATGAGTAACGTATAAAAAAGTTGCAGTGAGATTGATGCACTGCATCTTAACACACAAAAAGCATTGCCTCCGATAAGTGCCATCAATTCGCGAATGCTGCCCTCATAACAAAAAAATCTCCAAAAAGTTGCTGAATGATTGCAGAAATGTTATTACCGTAACAGAAAAAAACAGTTTTTCAGTTTTACAGCAACGTTCTTAAACTGCTGAAAAGAAAAGATGCCATGAAAAACGTGTTTCCTTCAAGTTTTTATCATTGCGTCACACGATTCTTCGGAAATACGTCCTGAATCCTAAACCATTCGCTGTAATTTTGAGCGTTGGGTTCATAAACTGAGCAAGTCAAGATATCTCTTATTGCCGCTCTTTAGGCTCCTGGAAGTTAACGGGTCACAAAGTCCCGAATATCGCAATTGTATTCAATTATGACAAAGGTTGGTTTAACACTTGAGACCCTCTTTGCATCGGCGTTCCTTTGGTTTTATGGTTTTTGGAACTTTTCTCAAAAGGGCCCCGGCTTTCCCCCTGCGGTTGTAAGGTTGGATCTGGGCTTTTCGGTAGACGGATATCATTTATGGAGTGTAGCCTGAGCAGTCATTTTTTTATTTGGGACCATTTTGTTTTTTGCAGATACTTCCTTTTTTCTAGAAGAGAGTCGTTCCTCGTTGCTGAACAGGTATAATAAAGACCGATATAAAGTGTTTTTGGAGACAATAATAACTGGGATGCTGTGTGCTACCTCGCATGGTGAGTTGATGACGATATTTTTTGCCTTTCATCAGAGCTGGTGATTTTATCATACTGCCGGCTGCACAATACTTCGCTCAAAACGGGGCCTGTGTAAATCTTCTTTTGTTCTGTCATTACAGAGTTTACAGTGTTGATCAAAGGGTTCTCTGTTTTTGGTATTCTGACGATATCGAGTTTGAAACTGTCGCTTTTTTCTAAGGCCACGCAGAGCACATTTTAAGCCAGCGTTCTCTGGCAAGACATTCTCTTTTATTTTGGGGAGGTGTCTCAACTTGGGTGCGTCGCACCATTTCCCACTTGCGGGACAGAGCATTCGGGGCAACTGGCGGAATTCGTGTGAGTAAAGGGTGTGCACTCGGTTTTAATTTTTAGTAGGCACACTTATGTTTTGCTTTTGGGAATAAAATGGGTTATGTTCATTTTTTAAGGCATGGTGTTGTACTTTCACCCCTTTTTTTAACTGAGTGATAGATGTTGACGCCGGCATCAGTTCCGTGGGGAGAGGAACTTTGGTGTGCGGGCGAAAGTGATCCAGTCTGCCTTGCAGGTGACTGCAGACTGGAAGAGGAACCAACTTTACCTGCGTAGGCTTCTCGGCACCTGAAATCACTATTCTTTTTTGCATATTCCACCTCTGTTTCCCCTACTTTGTTCAGTCTTTCAGAAATTTTGTTTCAATATTCACCATCAGCCTTGTGCTAGAAGCACTAACTTGTAAATATTTAAACCTCCTCGGCCATCATTTCCATATAACAAGTTGTCAAATACTTGCACCTTCTGCCCATTTAGCACACTTCATAATGCAGGCAGGATGCACGTTAGCCTCCTCACCACGGTATTTTTTATCCCTCTAAACAGTCTCTCAAATCCACATTATAAGGTATTCACTTCTTAAGGAATAAAACAACAATTTATTTGGACTGTATTCGGCAGAAAATACAAATTACTAGTTGTGGCCAACATAACCCATAATTACCGAACCCTTCTAAATCAGGTCGGTTCTATAGGTCATGGCAAACATTGTGCCAAAAATGTTTCTGTACATATTTCCACAAACCTGTAGTGTAGAGGCTTTATACTATGTGTACCTTAATTTGAGTGTTTTTAATGCCTGGTTCTTTTATCACCTGACATAAACACGGCATTTGTCAAGTTACGGCCATTATCATTTCCTGCGCATTTTTCAAGCTTCATTTGTCGAGTGCTTGTACGTATCGGAATGTATTTACGCTGACGCGTAGCGTCTACCCCACTGCTCTTCTCTACATTTGTGTTTAAAAAATTCCCAATTCTTGTGTGGTTAGTTCCCCAACACGCCCTGCATTGTAAGTTGGGTAGAAATAGTTCTCTGCCTCCAGTTGCTTCGTACTTTTGTGTCACAAATGCTTTTTCATTGTATAAATGATGTTTTTCCTTAGTGTATGAAAAATTGTGCATGGGATATGGACTTTACTTAGTTGCACTAACAGTTCCTGCACTAATCAGTTCGAACCTGTAACAAAAATAGATTGACTTACCTTACTCACTTGTACAGACAAACAATAAACATCTCACGTTCCAGGAGCCTTCCAGTGACAGGAGAACATTTATTTTCGTAACTAAAGCTACCTTAGGTAAGGAATTTCGGAACAATTCTTGGTAATATGTTCGCCCTTTATTTCGACTCTCAGCACTTTTTATTGAATTGAAAAAGTAAGACGATAATAAATCGCGATGTATGCTGTGGCCTTGCTTTTATTTCCATTGCCAACAGTGAATACAGGCTGACATATAAAGCCACGTAAAAAACCTCGAAATATTCAAACACCATGAAGGCTGAAAAGATGCAGAGAAAATACAAACCAGACACCATGAGAATTTTGTTGTTGTGACGTTAGATCATGAGGGAGGATACCATAATTAAATGAGGGAAATCCAACAAAAGTACTGACAACACAACAGCTTCTGGCTAACTGGCCCATCGGGCACCAAGACGACAAAGTAAGGCACCGGCAATTTAGTGAATACATTTACGTGCAGGTAATATAACCTCTCAAGCACGCCCTAACAATTAAAAACCCGGATTAAATATCTCGAATCTTTTAAACTGGAACATGACACTCAAGTTCAGGCACCCATTGTCGCTTAAGGTTCTCGGGGAAAACTTCGGTTGTATCCGCTGGTTGTTGATCAAAGCATTTGTACGCGAGAAAATACGTCTACGCGTGTGCAACCACAATTCTTTTGCGCGTTATAAGTCACATTGTAGCTATAATAAAAACAATGTTACGCTTGGGCAGGCCGTGCCCAGTCCACAAAATTTTATTAATGAATGAGAGTGCAGTCTTGGTTGGTAAGGTGAACATTATACACGCAATATTTTTTTACAACAGTGCAGAAAAACAGGTGAATGAGACAGTAAACATGAAGGGCAATTGCGCGGGTCATTATAAAAGCGGGTTCTTTTCTTGGTGCATTTTATTTTCAAGACAAGCCCAGCCAAATCCGCATTTTTTTTTACATATAAACATCCATCGCGAAGCGCCAGTGACATTTGCATACAGCTTCTCTCAACACATCATTAGAAGGTCGTGAAAAGAATTTGAGAATACAAAACTATGTCCACTGGAAAACCATCAAAGGCGCTTTACATAAACCTTTGTCCTTGAGACGTCACCGGCAATTTTCTGTGGGTGTGGCACTATAACAGAGTACCTGGTTCTAAAAATGAGGGTTATACAGGGTGTCCCAGCTATCATGCACCAAGATTTTAAAAAAGAGTAAGGGCGTAACTCGAATAAAACCTAGTGGATAATGTTCGCAGTACTGTGGAGAAGCGGATAGCATTTTTTTCATTACTGAGACTTAATTAATTAATTGTAATTAATTATCTAACTCGCGAAGTACCGTCCTAATCACGAAAGTGTCAATGAGGCACTTGTAGGTACCCACGAGAGGCATCTAACTGCGGTATTTTCAGCGACGAACTAATTACGTACACATTTATTCTGACTGATAAAGAAAACCCGCGAAATATGAAAAATACCACGTGACGGCGCGTCCGCGCGCATGGTAAAATAACGCCCTCAAACAGGGTTCTTCTGAGTTAGCCAGAATGAAATAAACAAAAGAAAGACAGAAGAAATCGCCACCGAGTTTGTGCCTTATCTGCGCACGCGCCTTATCAAGGTGATGCGCTGTCTCTTCGGGTGGGTAACACCGGAAGCAGTTGCTTTCAATCAGCTTATTTGGGGACGCTGCTTTACAATGCGCGCGGATGCGCCGTCACGTGGTATTTTTCATATTTCGCGGGTTTTCTTTATCAGTCAGAATAAATGAGTACGCAATTAGTTCGTCGCTGAAAATACCGCAGTTAGATGCCCCTCGTCGATACCTACAAATGCCTCATTGACACTTCAGTGATTAGGACAGTAATTATCGAGTTAGATAATTAATTAAAAATAATTAGTTAAATCTCATAAACGAAAAAATTAGTCACCGCTTCTTCACAGTACTGCAAACATTATCCAATAGGTTTTCTTCGAGTTACGCCTTTACTCTTTTTTTAAAACTTGGTGCATGATAGCTGGGACACCCTGTATATCCTAGGCAACTTTTTTCTTGGTCTCTGGAAACACAAGTCCGCGTGTTAGCCTTTAAGCATGTTATCGGCGGCATGTCACAAGCAATCTTTAAATGGGGACACATCAGACGTGCGATTCTGCCTGCCTATTGCATCACACAATGTGCCACAACCTTTGCAGCCATCGCGTTGCCATCACACCGTTATGCAACTGACTTTACTGCGCAGAACATAAGAACTTCCGCTTATGTTACAATTTAAACTTGTATTGTAGGCTCATTAGTACACGTCCACAAATAGCATTTTGGAAACCTTTTTGGACAGCTTGGAAACTAGATGTTCTTAGTCGATATTTTGCTATTTGCCACTCACCTTAGGTTCACGCCTTTCGTACGTCTTCATATGCACTCGAGTGTCCAAGCATAACTTTTTAATGATGAGTAAATTTGGGCTAAAAGCTTTTTGGCTTTTTCGGCCAAATGGAACGTGAGAGCTCCACTTTCATCTTGAGTTTCGCTGGCATCGCGTAAAGATATGCGGTTTTCACCATTACAGCGCATTTCGATCATTAAGAAATTGGAAACAATGTGTTGAAAATGGAGTTGCAGGACGCACTCTGTGACTGTTAGCGGGCCTTTGACTATGTGAAAAGATTTTCTTGTGGACATAAATAGCTGGCGCTAACGCATTTTCCCAGGCATGTGTCTCACAGGTGTTGATCATCCAGGCGGCACGCAACTGTAAAGAGAGCATCGGCTGTATTACACGCCAGTGTAGTTGTGTCTAAATGAGCGAAGTCATATTTCGCGTAAACTAAAGATTATTACGATGCCCCAAGTTTTGCAGAGAGGACACGGTCGTTTGTGCCCTATTCCTCCTCATGGTATGTCAAAGACTGAACCCAAGTATTTCCGCTGTCGTGTAGCCGCATCGCGTGCTGTGAAATCCTCCTGGCAAACTTCGAGAATAAAATTCCACAGTTGTCGCTATGCATAAATATCTCCTACAACTAGCTACCGCAAAATATGGCCTCTTCTAACACAATATAAGTTGAGCATTGCCATCGTTGCCATCCGTGATCAACTTGTTCAGTTTATCGCTTCAGTTCCATATCTTTGCTCCCGCTTTTCTCTTGCGTAACTTTTTTATATTGTCAGCTAAAGTATATGTTAGATGGTATACGTTTGTAGCTGTCGGCATTCTAAGAGAACAAAATCCTGGGCCATCTCCCCTAACGTAAAACCTGGGAGCAGGGAAGCATGCAGTACATAAGTGTATGGTTTGCGCCATGGCGTTTTTGCAACGGAGATGAAACCGTTGGGTCTAGAGATACACGGTTTGCTGTAAAAGTCTCTTGTCTTTGAAGTACGAAACTCTCTAGCGCGAGGCGTGGACGAGTGTCCTGGTGTTTTTTATAGCACGCGTTACGTTCCAGCGCGAAGCGCAAACAATTTGCCCGGTGTTTTATTACCGTGACTACATGAGACAAACCACGCTTACGATGACGACTGGAGACGCCAACAGCCCTAGCCCCTAAGAGGCTTCGCACTTAAAAATTACTCTGAAAGCTTCCTTTGTGATGTATCACCTAAATTTGTTGTGAGTTGTGAACCCTTTTTATATTCTAAGCGATTCAAATCTCTTTTCGGCAATATTTTATGTTACGCACCATTTCTAACCGCTTCACATAAAGTTCAATCATTGGCAGACCTAACCAAAGTGCGATGCGCAGTAGATAACTGGCGATCGCTTGAGTTCCGCTAAAGCCACCTAATATACTGCACGAAAAATTGCACCTTTGAATGTCGAAGATGATATTACTAGACACACAACATCGGTAGGAATAACAAACTCAACGTCAAATTTTTGCACGCGCCGGAGCGTATGACTGCGTGTTTGTGTTTACGTTCCCAGCATGGATTTTGAATATCAAACGCCCGTCTCGGAATTGCCATTAAACTGAAGCTTGTGATTTATGATAGGGTTTTCCTTCCTAACAATCACCTACCACGACAATACGGCACTGGAACTTCTGCACATTTTTATGCGGGAACAATATTTTGCCAAATTATAAGGCCAAGCGTTATCTGAAGCGTATTTTGATTCCCCAACCAAGAAGCAGGTACACTAAGCATGGCAATAGGTGTCTAAGCTGAGCTATTAGGTGTCTAAGCTGTCTAAGCTGAGCTATAAAATGCTATTTATTCCTATGCGAATTTCGGTGGGCGCTTTCTCACACCACAACCCAGCAGAATTCGGTGATGCCAAAAATATGCAAAGGTGGCTCGCTCCCTTGTTCGCAGGCTTGCACCCAAGAAATTAGGGCTTCATGTTCCTGACGACCTTCTGGGAGAGGCGACAGCTGCCACTTTCGAACTTTCACGCACAAAATGCCGGTAAGTTTCAGGTAAGCTACAGGTAATCACCAGCTGCTGCTACATAGGCGACTGCTTAATTGCCCATCCCTAGACAGCTTTCTGTGTAATTTTGCGTAAAGGGAGGTTGACGAGTACGCTCTATGATGTCCATTCGCCGAACATTGGCAGAGGAACAGTGCGCCAATGTTTGGCGAACATGTATAGTCTCGCAGTTTCACAGCACAATGTAATGATCTGGGATAGCCATTTCATAAAACACGTACAGGACACGCACAGTCTCGGATTGAACACCGTTTTACAAGTAAGAAAACAAAAACACCAAAAATTCTAGCACCCTTCTATAGCATTTTCAATGTTTGGTGTTGAAACAACTAAAACAGGTTTTTTTGTGCTTTGATCATGGCTTGAATAATACAGTGTTCTCAAGCAAAGTTCGGCAGTTTGAAAACACTGTTTTGAACAACGGATATAATAATTACCAATTCCATCCCACGGAGTAGGCAAAGTTGAAAAACTGAACAAGTATGTTTTCCATCGGTGACTTCTTAAGACAGTGACATTTTCTTTGTCTCTTACCTGGTTTCGTTACGTTGAACCACTGTTAACGTTCTTTCTCGGTATTTAACATACACAAAAAATAAAAACTGAAACAAAACCATTTCCTTACCTAGTTGGCCACTTTGCAAGGGTATGATTTCACACGGTATGTTTTGAATGAAAAGGTTGAGCTGTGTCGGAAAATGATTGAAGGAAGAAGAGCTGACGCTCAAGCCGCTTTAAGAAATATTATTTGGAGACTGTTCGAGCCCGTTAGCTGTCATTGAACGAGCTGTGACCACTCAACAATGCTTTTGCAATGACGTACAACGAATCCCTTGCTTAAAATGTGACCATCTTCAGCGAATAACCAAAAGAAAGACACGTGCACTTTGTTTCGCAGAACTGTCGTGTTGGGCATGTTAATATTCTAACAAATTTCGAGGCATATTTGTATCACAGTTGCGTTTGGGTGGTAACTTCACTAAGAGTCACCCAGCATTAGGATTGCACTTACTTACTTACATTGTGGATGTTTACCACTTCTCGTCAACCTTAAAAACAAAATCATAGCTACTTAAAAAGTAATTGGTGAGAGCACTGATGAGAGATTCGCGTTTTTATTTGATGATCGAGTCAGGCTGAAAACACGTTACAAAATACCGAGTCCTCGGTTGAACAGGAATTTGAAACGGTGAGAACTTCACTTTCATATATGAGCACCTTAGAAGCTACTGACGCACGTACAAGTACAGTCAACAGCACAAGAAACTTGTTTTCGTTCCCACTTTCATACACAACGTGTTATCTTGAAACCTCCTTGTAAAACCACCAAATACACAGTTTGAGCAAAGCGGAGTTAGAAATTTTCTTTTCACACTCTGTACGCGTGTATGATTACCCGACCGTCTGGTGCGGCGCGCAACAGCACGACTTACAGGTGGAACATTAGAAAATTGTGGGGGTTAAGACGTACGCCCGGTTACAGAGATAAATTTCGCTCTATTATGGGACCACATATATACTGTGAGACAAAATGTTCCGCGCACGATCACGGTCCACCAGAACCATATCTGACACAACCACGCTAGATGCTTGCCAGGTCGAGAAATCCTGAAAATTACATCAATTTTCGGCTTAGGCTCCCCCGGAAAGGTAACTATGCCGCTTTTTCTACACCGTGCTCACAGCTTGCAATCTACAAGTTTTCCGGTTTGAAACGTTGAAGGCTTGCTCCCACGTGAAGTGCTGGAACTTGTAGCAGTCTTTTGAGCAAGCGTAGTAGTCCATGAAGAACATTGCTTCACCGCTACTTATTGTACCCCGGTTTCAGTCGGAACGAATCGATCGAACAATTGTATCTGAAGCACTTATCACCAGGGACGAGCCGTCGGAGCCAGTATGCGAGCACACCGCCACCTGAAAGACGAAAAATTAAAAGGCCGTAAGAGCTTAATATTAACCGCACACAAAGAAACAAGCGATTGGTGCGAAATGCGGTATGGGACGACACAACCTCGAGAGCTCCGAATGATGGCAGACACGGGTGAGGAGCTCATGTGTGGCGAAGGCTTTTATACTCTCCTTTGCGCTAAAGGAAATAGATACTCAGCAAACGAAGCGACTTTAATGAACACAGTTCTCTTCAATCATTTACCGCATGGTCTTTCAGATGTGATAATGAATTCTTTAACAAATCTTGCGCAATGGTTCTTGAACGTTTCATGCTGTTTGAAATGCTTAAAAATTTCGAAGTATTTTTTATCTTTATCTGTACTAGATACGGCAGATTTATTGTGGTGATGTCGAGCAAATAATCATGAAATTGTCTTTCTGTTGCAGCCTGACGATATACCACCGTGATGCTTAAGGCACCATCGTCAGTTTATGAATGTGGGATGGAACTGGAAGTCTTATGTGCTACGGGAGAAGCACAATATTACAGGTGTACAGTGCCTGCACTCATGCATCACGTAATGGCATAAGGCCGAGGTAAAGTGCAGCTGGCTATGGTCTGGGTAATTTTTTACAGTGTTGTTCTGGCTTTGTTCTTTCTGTCATTTTTATGCAATCCATTTCCAAAGAATAAAACCTAAATATTCTATTTCAGGGCCCGGGGAGACACATTCTTAAAGTAACTACGTGCTCCGAAATTCTGTCTTTTTTACGCATGTGGCAAAATGTGCGAGGGGAACCATAAAAACGTACTACAAAATCTTTCTTAACTACAAGCGGGTTTATGTCCCAAAGCGTACTCAAAGACACCATCAGTGGTAACAACTTTACCAGAGGTGTAACTCTACGCTGACGAGAATTGGCGTTCTTTTTTGTGCAACTCAGAAAGACGTATGTCGTTTTCTGTGACGTCGAGTACCACTGTTTCTACATTCTCGTGTCAATGAAAGGAGAGTGCTTTTTATGTTCCTAAGTTTTACACCATAGCGACGCTCGCCATAAAAGAGACTGATCAGCCTGATAGTCTTGTCTCAATGCCACGTTCTTTTAAAAGACAGCCGCATAAAGTTAAGTTCACCGTGTACAGAAACGGTCGAATATGCTTGAAAGGCTGCTGCGCACAGCTTACCAATTACGACTCGGGCCACGCGGGTATATAGGAACATGCAAAAAATAAATTTCCACTGCCTCTATAAATACTCCGCTAAGCCCGATTTACTCCCAATAAAAGGAGCCGAGGAGTCGCATAAAGCTTGGTATCTCAAAGTATGCCTGTTGGTCGGAATATTTTATTTTGGCTGTCATGAAATTTGTAACATAATATTGTGCTTCTCCCGCTTCCTATAACTGCAGCTGACAACTAATTCCTCAAACGTTCTTCTATTTTCATAAACACCCCTCTATTGACGCAGCACGCCGTCTCTCATCGCACCAGAAATCTTTCGCTTTCGAAGCAAACTTTTTGCGTGCCGATAAGTGCATGGATCCCCAAATAAAGCTGCCAAGCTTTAAATATGTCCGTTAAACCGGAATTTCATCGCCATACAATTATCTCTCTTGGTTCCAATTTTTTTGTAAATGAGCGAGTGACCAGCAAGAAAGTCAACTGCCAGCATGAGTGAATGACCTCCTTTCTCACCTGGCCACCCAGGAGTTGCTCATGCAGGCCAAAGGTGAAGCTCGACTCGGATGTCGTCTTTATTAAGGGAAACCGGTAGCAACACCGGTGCTGCTCATCCGAGTGCAAGTTGATGCCATGTTTGTGCGTATTGTGACCGTTGCCTCTTGCGACTTCCTTGAGTGCCACCGCAGGTAAAGTGCAGATCCAATCTCGTCCCTTCTGGTTGCATCATGTCTTCGGCACTATGTGGTGGGGGCCCGGTGAGGGCCCGTGCACTACTTTGAACGATGGCACGTCTGCACGAGACTCCAAGGCGTCCGTCGTGTGACACATTGAGATAAGAAATCGCCACTTAGTCCTCAGGTACTGCCGCATCATGCGGCGGAAGGTACGACTGCCCAGGGTGTAGAGGAGGAAGTTTACGGCGAAGTTTGTGTAATAGAGGAGCATGAAGTACCGCTGGAGCAGCAGCACGTAATCTGGCACTGGCTGGTTGCGGATGGAAAGGACGAACACATTGATCCGAACCACGTAGCTGGGCAGGTTGAGGATGATGAAGACGGTGCAGACGAGGAACAGCATACGGTTGACGCTGATCTGGCTGGGGTGCATCCCGGGGCTGGGCTGGTTTTTTGGCAGCGTAATCCTGCTGGTGGTTACCAAAGTGGCGACCACTTTGTTGCTGCCGCTGGGAGTACAGTTGGAAGCGTACCGGTTATCTGCAAAAAAGACGAGTTATTGATCAGTTTTGGCAAAGGAACATTTAGGTTTTAATGAGATATACTTTAAGGTATTCTTGTTTGGTTACTGTAGTAGAACCGGAAACAGAACATGTAATGCACAGCTCGAGGTATGCTTACAGTTATAATTAACCGCCTTATTTGCGTGCGCTAGAGTGTTTAATAACAACGCTACTTCTGGTGATGGCGAAATTACAAATTTTACAGCATACTCTTCACTTTAAAGCAGTCGTCTTCATCATGTAAATGAATGCTTGGCATGTTATGAGCAAAAACGATCATTGCGGCCCCAGACAGTCACCGATGACTTCTTTCTTCACCGTCTTTCCGTGTGTCCTTCTTTTCGTTTTTTGGCGCGAAATAAACAGGGTATGGAGAGATAAAATACAGAACTTCGGGGGCAAACTGTCGACGGGGGTGGCGCAGGACAGAATTGGTTGGAGGACAATGGCAGATACCGTCGTCCTGCAGTGGACCTCAGCAGGCTGCTGCTGCTGATGATGATGACGTTGGTGGTGAGGACTAAAACAGGCAGGCTGGTTTTCTTAGGAAACAGCTTTACCAGAACCAGATCTCTGCGCGCCTGAGAGGCATGACTACCGATGCGCAGTACATTTATTGATCACGCAGCAAGCACTAGTTTCACTTTTCTTCCACCTCAGGCAATGTGTGGAGTTAAATTAGAGTTAACTCATTGGCCTGCTACGTTGGAAACCCGGCTGCATATTCATCTTCATATACCATATACCGACTCAACATTCCTTGCAAACTCAATTGTTTTTTACTCTTTACAAATACGGCAATTTTTTACGCCTGAAAAGTGTAACAACTAAACTGGATTGTCACAGAATGGGGGACTTAAGCCTTTCGACCTCAATAGTGAGAAATATTGCTCAGATGATTGGAAAGTATCGATCAGGACCACGTTTAGAAAATCAGGCCAGGGAGGTGGAGAATACGATGCGAGAAAAAGAGGGGAGGAAGGGCGAGGGATAAGTGTAGTGGCGACTTTGGTGAGTCACTGTAGGTTTGGCAACATAGAAAAGTAGGGAGCAGAACAGGGTGGCAACGGTACGATTTAGTTAGGCAGCAAGGAAGAGGAACATGGTTTTGATGACTGAGAACAGAAAAATAAAGGACAGGAAGAACATGTAAACGGGGAGGGGGAAATGAAGAAAAGAGGAGGCATAAAGTAGTTGTGGCCATGGATACACTGGCATTATTTACATCATTTTCAAAGGAGCTGGTATTTTGCGACAAAGATCATCGTGTGGTGTTCTGTCCTTCTTCTTAAGAAATACGTTTCGGTAGGGGGTTTTAACTTTAGGCATACAATCATGAAATATTTGTGCTTTAATTTACAATTAAACTGCCTCATTTATGTTTCCGGGTGGAAACTTGAAGAATTCATTCCAGGTGGTGTACAAAACGTCTGACGCCATTTTAGCATGTATGAAATATACACTTGCATAAAATTTCTCCTATGAGCACTGGTGAAACATACCAGGTTCAAAAGATGAGTCCATCTGTACACTGTTCACCCTCTGCAGTTTTCTGCGTGCGTTAAACAGGTACAGGGCTCGTCCGATCATGAAGTTCATAATGACGATCAGCAGGAATGGCACAATTAAAGTGACCACGGTGTCCACGATGTTTGTGTAGTGCAGGATCCTGGGGAGAGATAAAAAGAAAAAAATTGCGCCACTTTGCAGTTACTATCGGTACGGGTTTAATGCTGGTGGCACTCTAACAGAAAAAAATTGTGGGCGATCTCCACTAACATGAAACATTTAAGGGGCGAAGCCTGCAGTGTCTAAGTCGATTGTTGGAACCTAGGCGTTTTTGCCAACGGAGATGAAATCAGTCGGGGGTAGAGGTATACAGCTTTGCCGTATAAGTCTCTTGTTTTCGAAGTACAAACTCTCTAGCGCGAGGCGTAAACGAGGGTCTTGTTTTTTAGTACGTGTTTCGAAGCCCCCTGTGCGAGGCATAAACGAGTGTCCTGGTGTCTTTTAGCGCGCGTTACGCTCCAGATCAAGGCGTAAATAAGATTCCCGCTGTTTAGTACCATGACTCTATGTGACGAATGACGATTACGACGAAAACAGGAGATTCCGACAGCCCAAGCCTCTAATAATTATTCAGATCGCTTTCACTGTCTGAAATGTATGACGTAGATTTGTTTTGAGTTTAAAACCCTTTCAATATATTTCGGAGTGAGCACCTGGCGGCCAAGCTTTACGCTCCAATTACAGTCAGATTTCACTTGATTTCTCCGGCTCCCACACACCATGGGTGCGAAAATGTCTGCTCTTGCATACTGCAGCTTTTTACATTCTCCTCAGCTGTGTACATATAAGAGTTTTTAAACCCTATTACTTTGAACCCTGTAATCTCTCCATTCCTTCTAACAAGGCCCGGAACGATCAATTCTATTCATGCCATCTTCCAGATAATGAACGTACCTGCGGTGTACAATATGAATTACCATATATTTTTCTGTTTTTTACCACAATGTCTCAACCCCAACGTTATATTTCGCCTTGTTTTTCAATGTGAACGGCCCCTGTCTCATTCTATTTAGGTTTCATTGCAGATGTCATCAGTTATAAGTTCAAGCCTGTGCCACAATGCCGGTACTTTCACAACTGTTTTCTCAAAACGGGGATTGGAGACAAAAAAGTCTAGAAAATAAAAGCAGCAAGCAGGGGCTCTGATGAATAACAGGGCATGTAGTATACCATAGCAGAGACATTCGGCCGGGTTAAAAAAAAACATACGCAGCAGCTCATTGTTTCCGCGCCAGCCCTTAACTTGCCTAAATACTTCTGCTATTATTTTTGGTATTTCTTTTTAATTGCCGTGTTTGCAATTAGGTACATACATTCTATTCACTTCTATGCTATTTTTTGTACCTTTTGGTGGATAAATATTGAGGTAGGTTTGTCGAGCTTTCGGTTAGCTTTTCAGGCCATTCGCCATATTACGATAACTAGACCGCCTATATAAAGAGGCACATTGAATGTCTCCGATGTTTTCATTACAGGATTTATGGCATGATAATGCTTGATTTTTGAGGGTACTTAACTCAGGTTGGGAAGTGGGAATTGGTGCAAAAGGCACAAAAGGGTAAAAACTCTTCCACGTCAGAATAAACACACTTTTGGTATTTTTGCTTCTCCTAGCCATGCAGGTGCCTTTATTGCTTATAAACACCTCCAATCCCGGCCTACCTGAGAAGGGGAGTGACCAAACAAAAGTAGGGTGAGGTCAAATTTTCTATTCGACTATGCGAATTTCCACGACATAGAACTGAACGATCCCATGTAGCAGCAGTTGCAGTCTCTGCTGCACGAAGAGATCCGAACGAAGTAATAAATCCGCAAAATATAGAAGGGCGTGGTACTATTGCACCAGTGTGCGTGATCAAGCGTGGATGGCCAAGCCCGTGCAAATGCTTCCCTTAGGACAAGAACCGGTTGCAAGCCGGGTCTCAGATAAAATTTGAAGAGCTGTTCAAACAACTGACGTTAACACCGAGGTCCCCCTAACGACCTCTAACACATCGGGGATCTCTCGCAAAAGCAGCAAATGAGAAAAGCGAGATGCATCGCTCCCGTCTACAGAATCAGGCTGTCGGGAAGGAATGATCCGGATTGACCGGAATTCGATTCCGGAAGCGACGCCAACCGGCACGGTCACTGTGGCAGGACGGGTGAGTGGACGTTCCATAGACTACTGGTCAAAGCCTTCATCACGCGAAAAGAATGAGAGAAAAGGAACTCCTGGTTTGAGCTGAACAATGGGCGATTGGGTCCGTAGACCCAGACTCTCTCGCTTGAAATGAAACTGAAAGTACGAGGATACCAAATTCGCATGGATTCTTTTCGTAAAGTAGGTTTATTTCCCTGTAGGCGCTAGTAACAATGCTTCTTTACTATAGCCCAAGCAGCTTTCCGCGTCAACAGAGAGAAAAATATTTTTGCCTGGGGGGGGGGGGGGGGGGGGGGGCGGGTTGTAAGGGAAAGATCGACGGTCCTGGCAGTTCAAGGTATTAAATGTTACTGCTTAAGTATAATGCCAGGATTCAAAAATTGGCTTTTAGTGAAGGTTGAAAATATTCACATTGGAAAAGCCCACGCAATCATTCAGTTGTATGTTTGATGTATTTATACATGCGATCAAACTTCCTTGTCGAAAAAACACGGGATGTTATGAACTACAGATATTTCTTGAAACTGAAGTTGATTTATTATTCTTTACTGCGTTTGTGCGTTTAATGTAAAGTATTTTATGGTTGTTCCTGAATATATCTGACTTCGTCTCATTGTTTGTTGTAATTTAAGAGTTTTACACACATAATCTATCCAAATGTTTAATACATGCGCATCACCATATCTTGTCGTAACATTTTCGATTCTGATCTCTTTGCGGCTAACCTTGTTTTATTCAGCAGTTTGAAGGCATAATTGACTAACCATCGCAACAATCTTCTAGCTTAACTGCAGTAAAAGGCATTTGTTGCTACGACGGCCTGCAGCACTCTTAAAGGGGCCTTGCAGACAAAACTCAAGTTTGGTCGATTCGAAAGATTGCCTGCTTAGAATCATACTGACATAACATTAAACGTTAACTTCGCTCAAATAAGCTACATATAAAAAAGGGAATGGGCATGCGACTGACTATCTCATTTCCAACACTACAATATAAGACGTCACATGTACAGTTGTGGTATTGTCTAGACCGGCAAAAGAAAGTGCAAGTTACGCAAGGCTTATAAGCTTGTAGAACGAGCTATTTTCGCTGAAGTGTAATGCTTATTGATTTTCTAGACATAATAAAGGTGCGGTAGCAAGGGAAGTTACGAAAGTTCACCCAAGCTTAGACGTTCGAGTGCGTGCAGCGGTAGGTACTGAGCACACTATGCTTTTTGTATAGCTTTACAGCCGTGCGGCACTTTGGGGTTGTCTTACACAACACTGGCGGATTCACATAAGCGACATTGTGTTACGTGACCCTCTTCGTCGATCATACCCCACGACTAACGAAGTGATTTCTGCCTGCCGTATCCAAAACAAACCAGGTGCCAATATGGTGAGAAACAAAGTAAAGGATAACAGCTGCGTGGAACAGTATAGTGCGCCATCTAGAAGGACTGAAGATAAGCAAGGCGTTCCCCAGCCCGCTGCAGAATAAACGACGAACTAACGTTTGCTCGAAGCCCTATTCTGGTTACTTCGTCGCAGAGGTTACAAAACGCGATTTGGCGGGAGAATCAAAGTTTTATCCGAAATCAAATTATTTTTCGAAGAATAAAGCATGTTTGCGTCCGGCAAACGTGGGGGCCGCTATAAAACAACAACTTGTATGACTAAAACAACCTTGCGCTTTGTCTGCAACACTCATGAAATTATTACACTTCGTTTGTTTTGAGTACGCAGTATTGCTTAGAAAAAGGTTTTGTATTGGAAAATTTCCCTAACGGGCAGGCTGAGACCGAAATATCTGCCTCACAGTAATGACTGGTTCTTTGGTTACAACATAGTTTTTGAGTGTTGCCACACCCTTCACAAAATACATTCGCATAATCTAAAATTGTAGATTTAGTCACATGAAAAATTTAAAAGCCATAAAGGCATCAGTGAACGCAGCCTACACCGTCGTCCAATCGACTTACGCAACTCAATGGTCAGTTTATTGACGTGAGACATTTTTCCTAAAACCGAACTGATCATTTTCGTTGATTCGCTTTCTTGGGCTAGAAATCCCATAAATTGATATCGCCGCCTAAATTTGTTAGTTGTATATGCTAGTACATATCATACTTTTCTGTCACAATTTAGTTGAAGATTCTTTGTGTTTATTCTCTACTCTAACGGTTGTAAGTACAATATGAAAGTATTATGAATTTCAATGAGTGAGTGGGCAGCAATGACAATTTATTATTGCCGTATGTAGTTTGCTTAGTTGTATAAACGATATTGCGAATGTTATTACCTTTTGTTGTATACTAGACGGGCAAAGGATAAAGGCCGCTGGAAACTCTTCCCGTTGTAACTAATTATTTTGTGTTATAACTAAGACTCCGGGATTTTTGATGAATCAGAAAAAATCCGTAAAACTCGCGCAGGAGAAATTTCGCAGAATTCGGATGTATAACGCAACCACCAGTTTTAGGGCACACGACCGCAGAAAATAAGATTCTTGAGAATATCAGGTATGTTATCGGCACCACTGGCTGTTCGCACTTTCCGTCGATGACTACGAATGGCCACCGGTTCAACAAGGGGTGTCTTTTGTTCCCTTTATAGACCACTATACTTGTTTAAACAAGGGTTATCTACCATGATTTGGTTGGACAGAAAAAAGCTTCTGAGACGTCACTTGGTGTGACGTGCCTATTTTTTGTACTATTTTGGCATTTAGCAGGTCGGGTGCACGGTAAGAATTTTTAATATGAACTGCAGAATGTGTCATTGCCTCGATCTTTATTCGAACGGCATATTCTGCAAAGCGCTCATTCATATATTTGTCGGTTTGGCCGATATAAACTACACCAAAGGTAAACTATGTCTGGTGGAGTACGCTTATTGCCAATTTAACAAATGTCTTGGCATGGTTCTTATCATAGTTTTCTGCCGATAATGTTATGACGTGATTCGCGAGAAAAGCTTGGGAACCTTTAAAGGAGCGCATCTCTTTTCAAAACCTTTACGGTAGGCCTTTGAGGGACAGCTTTGGTGTAATACAACAAACTTTAAAATAGGAAACGCGTACATTTATGAACAGATAAAACACCATTCCCAAAGTATGACCACAACACTGCAATAGCACGATTTCTTTCCATGCAAGCCAAATTTAGGCGTGGCCTAGTTATAGTAACAAAGTGGGGAAAGTCAATCGCTTTCAAATACACCACTAACCCGTCATAAATGTACCGCTAAGACGTTTTTATTTTGTTTTCCCGTGTTCTAGTTCATAATTTTGTGCTCGCTTTCATTTATCCATGACTGCACATGTCTCGTGTTTAACTACTCGTGCTTGTGTACGTGTATGTGTGCCTGCCATTCCAACATACGAGACAATAAAAATGCGCTCCGAGCGTTCTCAGGTGTGCGTGTTCATATATAATTTCACCTAAAGTATGGATTGTTTAAACCATAGCGGAATAAAATGGAAAATGCGGATATGTTGTATCAAAAGAGAAAAACTTTGGTGAACAGCGAAATGTCGCTAACAAACAAATGCAGCACAACAACCTCCGAATTTTAACAAAAATAAACACAGCGAACACGCAGCCATAGTAATAGCAGACACCGATGTAGTGTGATTGGTTGAAAAGCTAGCTTCATATTAGTTTCAAGGTCACTGTACGAACACAGTATTTTTCTTGTCGACAGAATCAAATCATGGCAAAGACATGTTAGTGCTCTACGTATGTTGACAGAAAATTCGCCGTTTCAATACTGTAAATTACATCACGCTTGTACAAAATAAAGCTGCTAATGGCAAATATTTTTAGGGGCGTATTGCCCGTGTTGGATTCTTTTATAATATTCTTATTCCAATTAGTGTGCTTGTGAAGATTCAATTACTGCAGATAAAACAGGCAGAATTTAGATTATCAGGTGGTTCGTGATACAGTTGTTATAACCACCGCTGAGAATGCGACGAGGTTGGGCTTTTACTGATTACAAAGCAATTTTAACGTCGAATGTTATCTGACAACAGTTACAATCGGAGACCATTATTCTGATATTTTCTTTATGGTACCGCTTTCACTAAATGCCGCTAGCTGCAACTCGTAGTACTGCTAGCAATTCTTTTAGATTCCGCTGCCTGTAGCAGGTGACAACAAGACCGTCAGCTATTTCACAAAAAAGTAGTAGCATTATTTTTCATTCCGCGGAAATTTGATCAAGTGCACAATCACAACTCACCGGTGTATTAACAGAACAGGTGAAGATTCTGAACGGCTGCGAGCACACCCGAGTTTTGAGAGAAACTCTACTTTAGGCATTACAGCTATAAAATGTGGATTCATAAAGCCTAGGGTGAGTCCAAATTCGAGATAACGTGTGTTTCATGTTTGTTGCGGAAAAAGCAGTAGGTATAGAGGTATAGGTAGAGGAGTTATTTTTTAGAGGCGAGAAGCAATACTTAAGAATTGCTTATTTAGAAGCGAACCGAGCTGCCGGAGGGTGTTGCCAAAAGCGCACTATTCTCAATTTAATAGCGTTCAGACTCAATTGTTACTTGTTAATCCGAACCGAGATATGGT
The DNA here is from genome assembly GCF_048455015.1 of Haemaphysalis longicornis. Lineage (NCBI taxonomy): Eukaryota > Metazoa > Arthropoda > Arachnida > Ixodida > Ixodidae > Haemaphysalis > Haemaphysalis longicornis. The sequence continues at coordinate 21,789,413 of NW_027526407.1, read as the reverse complement.
CAAACGAGACTGTTGCAGTTTTGAAATTATAAGTGTTAACGCTAAAGTACATTGCGCGAACAGCATGTGAGATTCCACGTGTGCCTTAAATGTGTCAGGAAAATCAGGATCGTCAATGAAGACCAGTAGTAGGGTGTAGTACTGTGTCTTGTGGGGCACCTGATATAATTTTAGCGAAACAAAAGCTAGGATCGTTAGAAAGCGCTTATAGTGAAGGCTCCTTGACGGAGTCTTCAATTTTGAAACTAGATCCGAATCAGTAACTTTTATGTTTCAGTGTACTATAAGCAAGCTATCTACCACTTCGAAAAAGTTTCATGAATTCTAAATAAACGTAATATACTTCTGAGATTTTCCTTGAAATTAAAAGAATGCTATCACTAAACGTCGGCTGAGTTTCACTCGAAAACAGGCCGACCAGCCACTGCCCTTCCCGTGGCCATGTCTTCAGCTCCTATTCATCATGCCTTCTTCTTTCCTACTGTTTTACCACAGCTGTTTGGTAGGGTTGCGCTTTAAATCTACTGAACATAACTCACTGTTCAAACTCTGGCCGGTGGTTGCAGGCAGATGTGCCATCTTCATAGACGACAACGTCCGTGAGCAGCAGCAGGTAAGCATTGAGCAGGAAGGAAGCCATGGCAGTGGCAGCAACTGTTGCTCGGGCACGGCTGCGGGTACCCAGCTGCAGCCTCCATAAGGGGCACTGGACGGCAAGGCAGCGCTCGGCCGTGAATGTAACCGTGAGCCACACCGACCAGAAGCTGAACGCCGACGAGAAGTACAAGATGCCCTGGCACAACCCACGCTTGTTCAGCATCTGCTCGCCAATGTGCCGTAAAAATGACCGTTCAGTGTGAAATTGCTGTGGACGAACAATGTTTCATAAGATTCACAAGCTATACATCTAGGGGAGACATAAATCTATAAATCACAACACAAACTGTTAAAATTACCACACCCAGTTGGAATATGTACAATTATATTACCGTTGGTTTACATTAGATTATTGATTAAATTATTGAAGGACCTAACTGCTTGTTTTGCTCTGCAATGACAGAAACAATCCAACTGTATTGCCGAGACGCAGTCTTCACAAAATTTTCTAGTTGATTTATCCACGAATATCTTCTATGCCTAAGAAAACTATGAAGTTTTTTTAAACGGAAATTGCAACCCACTTACAGCGCCTTGGGGGGCTCGCCTGAAGCAATTTCAATTATTACACTTCTATTGTACTCTCAAGTACAACAATGCCATCTGCGGGGATAACAGAGCCTGTGGTTTGTGCAGAACAGCTCGTTTTATAAGTCCGTGCGTCCTTACCTCACGAATCCCAATCAAATAAGGCGGTTTCCCAAAATACAATTGACACTTTAGGACATTTAGGATGAGCCGTCTAGCAACGACAAGCCAGGATAATAGAAGTAAAAATATTTCGCTCGTTTTGATATTGGTTGCCTTTAAATATATGCTAGACACACCTCTCCGACGGGCTAAGCACCAGAGCAGCGTACCTATTATCTCTTTATCCCCATAAAATGAAGAAGTTTCACCTTTACACCCTGCTTGTCCAGCCATAGGAAAGCCATGATGAAGAGGTAGCCGAAGTCTGACAGTGCCAATGTACCGAGGTAAAAGCTCGACGCCCGCACCTTTAGTCTAGTGAAGAGGAACGTAACGAAAGAGAGACCGTTTCCAACAAGACCCAAGATGATAAGTAGGGGGATGAATAGGGTGTACAAATGTCCAAGCACAGTCACAGCACGCTGAAAGGCCTCAGAGAAGTCTTCTTCCAATGCTACGTCCTCAGGCCACACTTCGCCGTTCTGCACCGGAAGTTCGGTACCACTGCTGTTCAATTGGAGGATTGGGACCGGTGTCACTTGCGCTTGTGGTACCTTGGCAGTCATGCTGGTACTGTACATTGATCCTGATGTCGAAGACAAAATGTTGTGGCTATCTTCTTCAGGCTTGTTTCTGAAAAAAGAGGAAAAAGTGTTTTAAGATATAGTGCCTTCTACTTTGTTGCAGGCATTATTCAGCTTCAATTAGTTCCAACTCTGCCGCAACAGAAAAACGACTAGCCAACATTAAACAAATGTATTTTTTCTTAACAGTTAGCCGAACTGATTTTGAACATGAGGTTCACTCGTGGTCTTGTAAAGAAGTTTATTTGGGAAACTTTCAAACAAGTACGTGCGAAGTACTTTTGATATAGCAAAAACATTGCTAGAAACCATTTATACCTGCTTTAAGCAGGCCTTCATAGCTAAAGACTGTTCTGAAGAACTGAAAGGTAAACCAAGTGGGCAACCTTCATTGTGTGCAACCTGATCACTGAAAGAAAAGCCATTGCGGATCCATCGACAGTTTCTGGCGTACCGAGGACTATGGTCAACCTGGGAGCATCAGACGAGGAAATCAGCCTTGGTCACGTGGCCCAAGAAGGGAGTGCGCATAGCACTACCGCAACCAGTTGCACAGCTTGCTTCGAACTCTCGGCTTTACCAGCTGTTACGGCAGCTGATATAACCTCTAAGCAATGGGTAGAAGACGAAATGTTTCAGTGAAAGTTCTAGGTGAGGTAACTTGCGTACGCCTCGTTGCAGGATTCTTAATGTCCAGTGTAAAAGGACGGTACACATCTGCACCAACACGCGTATAACGACCAAATGTGCTCACATCATCACATTTATCATCGCCCATAATATGCACACCATATCTTCCTTGGACAAGGACACTGGTTTTGGCCGAAGTGCAGCTAGCTGGTCGATTAGTAGCGTAAAAGTTACGATGACGAACAATGCAGAAGTCCCACCGGGTCGGAGATCGATAGAGGGGCCACAGATGTTTATGATCGGTGGCCAATTTTTCTTTAAAGTGACATTAAACTGCTCAATAAATTGGCTTGTACAAATAGAATATAGTGCCTTGAAAACCACTCACGGTCGTAGCACATGCTTATGAATTCCGCCAATTACAAAGCGGGAAAATAGGTACAATCAATTCTTACCTCTTTACCCCCTAGTTTTGGTATTTTCAAATACTGAATGATGAAACGAATTGGCAGATCTTCCCCAAGATATATTGCCAAGTATACGAAGACAGGAATGTACAACTAGAGAATAAATGTTTTTGATGCCATCAATAAAGTTGGTGTTTTTAACGCTGTATTTGGTTGCTAGGATGGTTGGTGTTTTGGAAGTGATCCATTTCTACTGCCTTTTTGTGCTGCCGTTGATTTCTGTGCTTTCACAAACCGCTAGATGCCTTTGTATACTTTCCATATCGTTTCGAATGAAGACGGCGTAAATATATAAAAACGTTCGTAACTAGTGCAGCTAGTGACAGGAGAGTAGGAGATAATGGTATTTATGAAATTGGGGACGTTTCCTTGGCCGAGGTGCCTGACAGGGTACGCGAGGCGTATACAAAAATAAAATAAATGAATGTGATCATGATTCCTATTATGACATATTCTGCACGTGCTTGCGTAAACCTCTTTAGTGACTGGTCAAGTTTTGCACATGTGCCAAAAATCAATACAGCTTTTCTCTCTCGGGATGCTCGTTTACGATTCCGCAAATGGCCTCAAACGTCCGTTAATCTCAATTTTCTAGAGAGCGGGTGGCCGAGGGGCACTTAGATGGGCGTTCGAAGTGATCATAATAACAGCGCTACCGACACAGAAAGAAGAGGGCACAAACACGGCGCTGACTAACAACTGAGATTTAATGCTTAGGCCAGTGGTATTTATACACACATGGGCAAAAACAACAAAAAGGAAATAAGAAAAGGAAACACTAAATTAACACGTGACCATATGAGAGCGTCAGCTTGGCATCATGCTGACTTTACGTATATTCACAAGTTAATCTACTTACGGGGCAAGAAGTACGATGAACACAAAACACAAGTCCATTTTGTAATCAGTTTGAAAACAAGACAAAGATTACCAGGGTGGGGTTACTGCGCTAGAAGTAGATTTCTAGCGCAGTAAGCCCAGATTTGAATTCAGCAAATAAATGATGGACGTCGTGAACCGGTTGCGGGCTTCCAATCGTGTAAGACACAAGTATTAGTTCCTGCGAAGGTAATCTGATACAGAGGCAACCAAAACACGTTTTTACTGATACCGAATATATAAGGATAAGAACAGCCAAGAAGATAAAAATAAAAGTTAGGGGGAAATTGATGATAGTGATGATGATTGGATCTTATTTCCACGCGGCCAACTGGGGCAAGGAGCGAAAAAGAGTGGTTGAGTGACGGAGATGAAAAACGAAAATCCCGAAATTGGTGCGTAATAAAAAGGAAAATCAACTAAAGACAATTGTTGTGGCTGGTGTATAGGGCCAGTTGGTTTATTCGCGATATGATATGAGCTGCAGGAATTTAAGGACCTTAATTTCTGATAATAACTTGAAGGCGTGTTTGTCAGGAATTCTGGGATAGTCGGGTAAAACGAAAGACGGGTGTAGTGTTATGCGTTGTCTGTAGAGTTTTTAGAAGTGCTGTCACCGTGTGGTGTCGTGCGCTTTGCATCCCATTATTATGTGCATTACACATAAGGCCTCTCCACACCTGCTACACGGGGGTCTTGAGGATACCATGAGCAGATGCGAGTGCGCTGGAAGTGTGTTGACTATCCGTAGCCTGGCCAAGGCGACTTCTGTGTATCTGTTGCGCGTATTAGTTGTGTATGGTCCCAAATGTGATTTTATTACGTGTAGTTTTTTGTCTGTCTGTTCACCCCAGTCTGGTTGCCATATTTTACGAAGGTGTTGCCTGATGTGTGGCTTGAGGTCGGTGTAGGCTACTTTTTTATATTCAATGTATTTCTAAGTAAGCCGCCGCGGACATTTTATCCGCAACGTCATTCACGGAGATCCCAGGGTGTAGCGGAAAGCAGCATATGGTCAGATCGACTTTCAAAGCATGAACACACGTAATAGTGTAGATAAGAATATTGACTAAACGGCTTTGCAATTTTTTGGGGCCGACAGTGTCCGCACAACACTCAGGGAACCAGGCTAAGTAGAGGACCGGGGAATTTGTGTCTCTAGGATATGATTTCCAACAAGAAATACTCCGTAAGCTTGTGCTGTGACGATGCAAGTGTTTCTACATCATTTTGCGGAGGTAGAAAATGATCTCTGTTTATGAGAACGTAACAAGTACGCTCGTTTTGGTCTCCTGTTTACACTTCTCATGTGCGTGTAGCATTAATTTCGCTTGCACTTTTTCGAACATCTATCCGTCCATCCTCTGGATTTCGCAATACGTTACGGAATTACTACCTTCAAAGCACCAAATAACGAATTCCGAGGGTTGTAACTCTCACTGTGAACGTGAACAAAAACGTTCGCAAACGGGCATGGACTGACCTAAGGACCACTAAATAGCGGGTGGGGCCTTGTTTCCAGCCTGAAATAACAAGCGTTTTTTCAAGGGTGCAGTGTAGATCAACGGTGAAGCACCACCACGAGGGCTCTTGCTTGACCGCAATACCTTGAGGCGCACGCCTGCCATACGTGTCGGACATTTATTATTATATACCAATTTTCCACAATTATAAGGCGCCCTCGACTGTAAAACGCACGTTTCTTTATGGATAAAAATTTAAAAAAATATTTTGACTCTAATACTACTGCGCAATCTAAAAGACGTAAAATCATGTAGTTGGCAAAAGACCCGCCCCGGTGGCTCAGTGGCTAAGGCGTTGCGCTGCTGAGCACGAGGTCGCGGGTTCGATTCCCGGCCGCGGCGGCCGCTTTTCTGATGGAGGCGAAAAGCAAAAACGCCCGTGTGTACGAGATTTCGGCGCACGATAAAGATCCCCAGGTGGTCAAAATTAATCCGGAGTCCTCCACTACGGCGCGCCTCATCGCCTGCGTTGCGTCGGCGCGTTAAACCCCTCAATCAATCAATCAGTTGGCAAAAGACATTTCGCCTCATTGATAACTTATTTATGTTTTGAGCCTGCTTGTGTTAATGTAAATGTTCAGGCTACTGTTAACAAAAAAAGGATGCGCGTTAGAATTATGCATCGTTAAAACTGATATTGTTATGAATTGGTATCATTAAAAACGATACCGACTGCTTCCTTTTAGGGAAGGAGCGAGATAGGGCGGAGGAGCAATGGTATGTCTTGTGTGCTAGGTGAGAACCCTAGTATAACAAAAACCCCGGAGAAAAGAAACTGCGCATTTCTTATGCAAACTCTGGAGGAAAGCTTACCCTTTTTAGCCTTCTTGTTACATTTATTGTAGACTCGCGTGTGTTTTCTGCGGTGAAGCTGTCCTCTTTAGCATTCACGTGTGCCTGACAGAACTTTCGCAAGGCGTTTTTCAGGTATGGATTCTGACAGATATTACACGGTCTGGAGATTCCTATGTTAGCAAGACATGTTGTCGCCGTAGTGTCCTGGAGCATTTCAGCATACCAAACTCATTAAAACAAAAATTAAGTTATTCCCGTCCTTCCCGAGTTTTCAGTTGTGTGCTTTTGTTTAGTGTGGTGCTATACCTTTTATCTATCAAGTGAACATGGAACGGAAAGACGACAAAAAGCTACGCAACGCCTCGTTTGGTGAAAATAGGCAGACAAAGGAAACAGACAATGCGATGTACCTTATATATTCCTTTAGTCGGAATATTCGAAAACAGCCAGTTCCGCAGAAAACGACAAGCATTCTTTTGAAATGTTCTGTCACAGTTTCTTCCATGCTTTGTGAACATACATCAGAGAAAACCTCTTCTATCGTGTCAAAACTTATTGAGACCGTTGTTCTTCTTCCAAATGGTTTGGTGGCAGTTTTGGGGGGAATGCGGCAGTTCAACTCAGTTTTATGTAAAGTATATTATCGTGTTTTTGCCGTTAAAACTGCCAGTTAAAGGGAATATTGACTGTCAGCTGTCAGGTATAAAAATCTGCAGAAATTTAGACAATTTTCTACTAATACGCAGCATTATTATGCCACATGTCTAGAGCGGGAGATCTTGAAAGCCGAATGAGCCAAATATGGCTTTGAGTAGAGGAAGATGTTTGATCATTTTATTGCCTTTATGTTTTCTTTTGCTGCAATTACACATAACTGCCCCCAAATCGGCAGTTATGTGTAAATGCAGCGCGTTACACGGTCCTGACGGGAGGGGCGGGATACTCGAGAAAGAATGCTGTGCATGCAAAAAACTGAAATATTTTCGAGAACTTTAGACCAATTGCCTCCTTTAAAAGCGAATTTATTACGGCTTCAACAGGATATAATTACGAAAGACGTATTTACTGCAACATCGCGTTTGAGTCTGGTCGCTCGCGTTCGTTTTTGCGGAATTAGGGCGTGCCTTACTTAAACAAGTCAAGGGGCGACTGTTACCCCGCAGCTTCCTCAGAATGACTTCTCGTTGGCTGGCTTGCGCTTGTTCTACCTATGCGCCTGCGCACAAAGGTTTTAGTTGCTCATGCTCTTGCAGAGCGCTTAAATTTAGCTGAGTGATAAAAACAGCGGAGCTCTATGTCGCTAGGTTTCTACAAATATTTTGTTCCGTGTCTCGAAAAGTCTCAAACAGAATTCACGCAGCTTGCAGTAGTGGTGCAAGGCTGGAGAAAGAGCAAAGCTGGCGGTGCCTTTCTCTTCGTCGGAGACCCGTCACTTGCAGCTCACACGGATTTCCGAACTTGCCGCTGAACGTTTACCATGACTGACTGCAGCCCCCATCGTTAAGCCTTCTCATCTCTCCCAAAGTGAACCCAGTAAGCCTGCGCTGAGAACACTGGCAAACGGCTTCGCGAACTGGCAGAATTTTCTTTTTTTTGTGTCGAGTGGTCTATCGCTGGATACAAGTGGGATCGGGGAGATTATCGTTCATATTTCATTTAGGCGGCATTTTGTAGGGATGAAAATGTATGACATTGTACTTACTCCTACGGGCAGTGTGTTCTAGGAACGCTTCAAGCGTAGTCAAAAAATTCCCCGCATTTCCCCGAGGGGAAGAATGTGAAAGTGCGAATGCACGAGTTGAATTTGCGCGGTTCGGTAATGTTCGCGAAAGAGAGATCACACACACACACACACAACTACAAAGAAAGAAAGATGCATTTATTCACAGACACCTATTTGTGTTGTCGTTGTACTTGATTGCTAGAGCGGATCTCAGCTTTGAAATTTCGTGTCAGTACTCCTTTAAGCAGGTGCATTAGCCCTTCTCACGCCCGATTCTTGGCCAATCCCCCACGTGGGTATGTGCCATGTCAGCGGCCAGGCTGCGCGCGCTCATCTCCACGTGCGCGGACATCGCCGGTGGACGCAGGTTCAGGGTCGCTTAAGAAGTGCATTGCACTTAAAATTACCTTACGCGTCCCGCTCACAATATTCTAAAACGACGAAGGCGAATGCCGAGTTAGCCTTACTGTTAGTCTCCCAGTTAACTTTCCTTTCAACTTGGCCGCCGGGCCAGTCCTAGCGCGAGCACACCACTGGACAGCTTCCGCATCAGCTCGTTCCATCGGTAGCTATGGCCTATTTCTGGAGCGAGCTCCGTCGTCTTTTCTCAGAGCCTCCCTCCGACCGTGCTTATGCAGTGCTATTTCCATTTCCTGGCGCGCAATCCCGGGCTCACGGTTCCCCTCGCGCACCCTTTGCTGCCTTGCGATCCCCCGTTCTTAATTTCCGGCTCAGGAAATTCCAATATTTTTGGGGGCCACTTTTTAAATGCAGAGCTGTTTAGGCCGAGCAGTATCCGTCCGTCGCTCAAAAATACCTCGAAGCCTCAAGGAAAAAACGCAGTAAGAGACGTCCCAGGAACCGAACCCGGGACCATTATGTCTTAAAACCAGCAACCTAACGTCTGGGCCGCTCCAAAAGCTCAAGGGGGACGGGGTTGGCAGCGGCGGGGAACAATAACAAGTGCAGTTGATTGGAAAGAAAAAAAAAGCTCCCGTCGGTCGGAGTTGAACCTGGGTCCCTCTCATTAGGAATCTTGCGACAATCACACTGGGCTATTTTTTTTTTTTAAAATAGGGCTAACATCGTATTCCGGGCGCACAGAATGGTCGTGGGTTCGCAGCGCGGGCGTTGGCTTCGGACTTGGCCGCGGGTACCAGCGCGTGCTAACGCGGTCCGTCCTTGGCGATATGTAAAACCTTCGCACAATATGATTTGGGCCTTTCAGAAATTCATGCCAGTTCAGAAATCTATGTGAGGTGCAAAAGCGGGGTGTCAGGCAAACAGGAGAGGGGCCACCAGCTCCACGGTTTTCTTATGAGGCTAGCGTACTTGGGTTACGTAGGACATGAGTGTTAGAACAAAGAGAAGGGCCCGATGTAATAGATATATAGTTCAACAGAATCGACAGCTGGCTAGTTGGTATCCGTCCATTCTAAACAGCTCAACAAGCCCTCTTCCTCGTCGTTGTGTTGTTAAGCACTGTTTAGGATGAACGGATACCAACTAGCCCAGCTGTCTACCGATTCCACTGTTTTCTCAGCCTGCACCACTAGTACAATCTGTGCCTTTTTTTCCTGTGAAACTCACAACGCGCGTGCATCCAACACACATTTAAGGCTCTGGCCTGAAAGCCCAGCAAAATTTCACAGTTGGAGCTGCTGCTTTAACCAGTTTGCTCATTTCCGAGCGACGCTCAAGCCAGACAGCCGCCGGGGAAGCCAGATGCCTTATATAATGACCCCTGGAAACTGCGATCCCAACATAACTGTACCCGATTGAGCCGTAGTTTTGTTCCATACTTCGTATTTCTGCATCGGACGAAGTTAACGCCCTAGGAAAACCCTGCTACAAACTCGGAACTTCAAGATTAAGGAATTAAAAGCCCTTTGTTCAGAGCCCCGGATCTTTGAAGGTAAAGCTAGCTTTCCTACATTGTGGTTTTATATAACTCAGAATTCCGGGTTTACTATTCTCTGCAGTTTTATTGTTATATGTGGTATCTGTGTAATGAAGCCATGCTGTCGGTTGGAACGAACGCATTCCTGGTTGGTTTGAAAGGTTTCCTCATTGCGTACATTGCAGAAGGGCATACGAGTACTATCGTGCTAAACATGTACAAGTACAGCCAATGATCTCATGTCGCGCCGGAGAAGAAAGGCATCCCATTTGCGCCAACGTGGGGATGTGGGCTGGTTTTCTTACTCACGTAAGGTAAGCAAATTGAAGTGAACTGCTTTCAAGCGTCGAAGGAAGGATTTTCTCTCTACGTTTTTTTTTTGTCAACGTTCACCCGTCTTGCACGGGAAATCGCCTCTGTGGAAAGGGGCGGCTGGAAAAACGCAAGAACTTTTTTTATCTTTATGGAAAAGCTACCAAAGTCCGCGTGATCACTTTGACCTTACTTGTGGCGTGGCGGATAAATATTTAATGTAGTAAACTCGCTTCGAAGTAAGTCAGATGTCCTCATATTTGGTGAATAAATTCGCGTGAATTTTTTTTTGCAGAGAATGGGGACGCGAAATGTTACTTTTGATTGTGGGGTTTATTGAGCCAACGCTACCCCTGGTCTGTGAGGCGCGGTATAGGGACAGCGATGGGAATATTGTCTACTACCGGGGGATCTTTACCGTGCGCCAGCGACACTCAGGCGTTTTTGCGTTTCGCCTCTATCAGGAAAGCAGCCTCCGTGCCCGTGATAGAACGTGCGTCGTCGATGTGAAACCTGCAAAACTAGCATCATTCACGTATTGCTCTCCAGGGTGTTCTAGAGCCCTACGTTTTGTGGTGCCGAGAAGTTAGAATAAGCGGGTGTGTATTTTCAACTCTTATTCATGAGGATAATGATGTAACTTTCGAATTTCGTTATATCAGCACCACTTTTTACAAGGCCGCGCCATCTTAAATTTTGGAGTATGAGTCATGATGAATACTTTAAACATATGGCTGAAATATTTTGGGAAAGTTGAATTTTTTTTGGCACTCATTAAGTGCATTTTTCGAATATTCTAATCAAAAAGCCAACGCGAAGCCTAAAAGAAATCTGAAATGCCCTCAGATACAAACTGCAGAGACATTTTGAATGCGCTGTTATAAACTAACCTGGTCCGTGAGCACGACATGTTCTGCAATAAGTCGCTAGCCCTAAAAGATCTACTCCAACAACAGTCTTGTTGCTCAATAGCACTAAAAAACCTGTAGCCAAGTTCAAGCAAACTTTATAAAAACGCTAAAGCGAAATGTTTCTGAGTTAAGACGTGAATATTTAGAAGCACGTGGCATTTTTCGGCGTTTATTTGGCGGAATTCCTTTCCCCTTAGTTTTCAGCTAGAAACTTTTCCCGTTCTGGGAATCGTGGACTGTGTAATCGAGCCACAACTTCTTATGTGGACCGAGAGAAGAACTGTAATTTAGAAAAGCAATTGAGGCGCAAGAACAATTCAATCAATTTATGACGTACGGTAAATCTGCACAAAGCCCTACGTCATCTTTCGATATAGATATACAACAAACAACACCTTTAACTCTTTCAGCTCTGGAACTTCATTTTGAGCAAAAATTCTTTTATTTTAAATGCAGACCATTTCAGTAACTCACGATGTCACCCGCGTTGACGTCCGTCGTATTCCGCACCGTCGTTGTCCGTACCCCTCCCCCTACACTATATAAAAAAATACTATCCGGCGCCTGGTTTCCATCCCTCGACGCCGCGGGCGGAATGCAATGTACATGGTGCTCTACCCACTGCGCCACAAAGCCGACACAGAATGGTAAGCTACGAACGCGCCTTAAATCCTTGACTCATTCAAACTACGTCAAGAAGCTGCTGATACAACGCATTCACTACCACCAACTCCCCAAACACTAAACGTTAACGCAATACACCCACCCCCTATGCGACGCATTTACTCGAGTCCCCCTCGCGGGGAGATGGCCCATTTTTTTCAGATTTTTTTTCGTGCAGTTTTGTACCTAAGGAAGGTGGGAACAAATAACTGAGCTGATAGCACAAGTATTTCTTAGTTTATATGCGAGACAAGTAATTAGCTTATTAGAAATAACAATTTTTCTTCCAAGTAGAAAAAAAACTCTTGTCTTCCCGAAAGCTCCGACGTTTGAGCCTACAGGAAAAAATATAAAACTGGTAGTGCCGGTTCTTGCAAATTCATGCGCACTTTGGCAAACGAGGATTTCCGTTTCCATACGCGCCCCATCGTCATACCCTGTGTCCACTGGAGCTCTTTCTTTTTGATAGCGTCTAGCTCGGCGAGAACACAACCATCGTGTATCGCAAGAGGAAACTTTGCAGAAATCTTGCAAAGTAAACTAGCAGTTTTGGTTTGGTTCTCAAGGAGATATGTGGTGTCATCCAGTGACAACACCAGAGCCGAAATAATTAAACCATTCAGGACATTCCATAATCCAAACCGCGATATTTTTGAGGTATCCTATTCTCCTCTACAAGCCTCCTACCTCATGCAAGATTTTTTAAAACCACTCACCTGACAGTTGCACGTGTTAAGGAAAACTCAATTACCCCTGCCATACACGTTTAATTAGAAAAGTGCACTCACTTGAAACAGAGACACCCCTATAAGTAGTCCCGATGTAGACCGCACAAATCACAGCTCAATCATGAGTTAAGAAGTGGTGACTCAAATTTTTTTTAGCGCGAGCAATGTTTCCGTGGCGATATTTCCACGTGTGCACGGACTTCGGCAGTAAACAATTTTCGAAAATTCCAGTTACACCACAGGCACATGTAAGCACACCACAGTTTCTATGCTTACCGCACATAGCCTGGAGTAAGCGCGCTGTGAGTTCATAAGCGCTGGAAAGATGAACCCGGAGTGCGCGCAAGAGTACCGGAGGGAAGACGACAGCCAGTGCGCGACCGTTCCGTTGGGGCGCCCGAAAGCAACTGGTTTGCAAAGCCGGCTCCCGACGTCCCATGCTCTGTCCCGAACAGAGAGGAGACGAGACGAAACCCGGGCGCGCTTCCCAAAACTCTTCCTTCTCTCGCGTGACGTCATACCGGGATTCACCGCTAGGGGTGCTTTCTAAGCCGCAGGGGTCAGCGATGAGCTCGCGCGCCAAGCGCGCAATCGCCCGTCGGCTTTAGCTGGTTTCGGGACGAATAGAGGTGCTCCCTCCCTCGGCGCAGTGTCAGTCGCGTTTGTGGTGAAAAGCAGAAAATGTTGTGAAATCTTCGGCAACTCCCTGTCAACGGCTTTACACTACAAGAATGGTTTGGATAATTCAAGCGGGTTAGTTTCCGGGGCGTAGTGTTTATCGATCCGCGGTGGGAGTTACTTAGCTGGGTCGCTGGCGTTTAAAATATTATCCTCCTTTCGTTCTGGAAAATGGTTCCTGTTTCCTTACCTCCTCCTTCTTTCTCTATGCACCATATTTGCTGCGATTATTTTACTCCTTGACTCAAACAGGACATCTAAGCACTTCCTATAATTTGTGAATGAGAAAGCATAATTGTCATCTTTTTTTGTTTTTTGTGAGATTTTTTACTATGGCATAGACATACATACTTCTCTTATGTACTGCACTTCAGTAGTTGGGCGCAGAAATTTGCTTTTGAGGGGATTCGTCCCCACTCCAGCTGAGAGTTCTTGCTTCGGGACCTGCTTTTGCCATCAAGGCTTTGAATTCTTTCCATTCGTCTCCCAGGCCCAACCCATCGTTACCTGCTCCCAATTCAATGTTCTGAATACCTCTCGTGAACATGCTGTCAATATCATTGGAGGATTGTGAGTCCTGGAATGACGCCCTTCGTTATAGGTATTCTGCTGCCCTCCTTATAGAGGACAATGGTAGCTGTGGATATGCAGATAACCTATAGTATTCTTAGGTAATGCTCGTCTACACCCGATTCCGCGATGCGTGAATGACTGCTGAGGTTTCGACAGAGTCCAATGCTTTTTCATGATCTATGAAGGCTGTATACCTATACGGGTTGAGTATAGTCCGCGAATTCCTCTATCGCCTAAATTTAACTGCAGCCCTAAATCCTACGTACACCAACGTACACACACATCTGGCTCACCATGCCGAATGCCAAACCTTTCCAGTCATGTTAACTGAGAAAAGAGAAACACGCACTTTGAAAATGATAAGTACAATGGCAACGAGAGGACACAATTGGACCACTAGACAGGTTTCTGCATGTCTGTCCTGTCTCTACGCGGATAGAACAGGAAGCGGATATTTTTTTAGCCGCTGTAAAACGTGGCAGCCTTAGAAAAAAATTCGTTGGCTAATGGGTTCCGTGTAATGTGTAGCTATTTTGTAGGAGGACAAGAAGGAATAAACGCAGTTTTAAAAAACTTATTCAAGAAGATGCTGTGAACTTCATGATAAGACTGAGTGCTTCTTCATTCGATTTGTGCTGATTGGCAGGTTATTGCGTTTGGAATTGAATGAAGGCCGCCTATTCTTCAATTGGAAGGTTGAGTTTTCCATGTACCTGCTGCCACCCAACAATATCAGTCAATGTATATATAGAGTTTCAAAAGAAAATCATGGTTATTTTATTTTTATTGGTTTAATTGAAGCGTTTCGATTGTATAGACACTGAAATTTTGTTTTGTATGTTTCAAGAACAGGGAATAAGATGTAAAGCAGCATTTTAGTCTAAGTTCTTTTTAGAATAAGCAGTACGTTGAAATGAATAACTGTATTTCCGCTAGAAGACTTACATGTTCCTGCGTTCGTAAGGGAGGTATTCTTCGGCAATTATTGTTTAACTTGTAGATGAATGGCAAATAAACTTGGAAACCAATGCTCCCTTCGTAATCTACGAGGAGGATACATGTATTTGCTTTCTGCAGAATAGGCAGATTTATTTTCTAGTGCTAAAACGTTCTTGGAAAAACTTCATCTTGGTATGCATTATCTCGCCTAAGTAAAAATATCGATGTCTAAAGCCATATATTTGTGAGAAGAAAAAATCCAACAAAATTCACACATTACACATTTTTCTTTAAAATCAGTGGAAATAGCTGAATACTTCAAAATATTGGGTGTTATTTTATCGGCAATAAGGCTGTGGGATGATCACATACACGATATGACAGTGATGATTTCAAAATCTGTCAATTTTTTTCAATGCAGAAATATTTTGTCTCGCAAGTCGAACTAGTACTACACCCGTCTCTTCTTTTCATGACTGAACTATTGCGTGCTTTCGTGGACATCTACAAAAATCACAAATCTAGAAAAACTAGTATTCTTGTATAACCTGTAATTTCCATGGTTTTTCATTTCTCGTACAGAGGTTACAACACAACAGCCATTTAGCCAGCTTGACATAGTAACCATACTCAACCTGTATACGTGCCGATTACACAGAAATTGCAAACGGAAGAAACAAGAGGCCAACATTTGCTTTCTAATCTCGCATTCCTAAAACTGTTTGATACGCTATATCCACAGTGCCCCCGCACGGGGCACCTTGAGTAATCTTGGTGACGGTACTGGCGATACCGCGGACCCCGAGCCCCCCAACATAAGCTGTGCCCTACCGTGGTGATGTGTTTTTAAGGTGAAGGGTAGAAACCTCTAACGGTGGCCGTCGGAGCCTTGGTCAAGCTCCGGCCGACGGGCTCTCTGCCTGTCTACCAGGCAGGGAGCTCCGGGACCTCTTTGACTACCAGGGTAAGGTCAAAGAAGAAAGTACCCCAGTCTCCCTGCTTTCCAATGTATCATATGGCATTTTCAAACCCCCCCTCCAAACGTGATCGGTCCCTGAAAAGAGGCCGCACCGAAGTATCTTTTCCTCCTTTGTCTTCGATCTCCATTCCAAAGCCCGATAATTTCTCGTGCTTCCTGGTAATGGAATCCCTAGATAAATCAAAACCCATCACTTCCCAGTCTGTCTTTCTCATTTCCAAGTTTCTTGAAAGCCTTGTAGGCAAATCGTACAAGGCTAAAAAGCTCACAACCGGAGAAGTCCTAATTGAAGTCCGAAACAAACAACAATCCTGTAACCTCTTGAAGCAAACGCGCATGGTCGATGTTGACATCAAGATCACGCCCCATCGCAGTCTGAATAGCTGCCAGGGCGTCATCTCTGATAGAGTTCTAATAAATGAGACTGAAGCAGATCTGCTCGACGGCCTTCGCGATCAGGGCGTGACAGCAGTGCGGCGAATCACGATACGCCGGAACGACCAAATAATAGCTACTAAACACATAATCCTGACATTTGACAGCTCAACACTTCCTGAGTCGGTCAACGCAGGCTTCATGAGATGTCCGGTCCGACCCTACGTGCCAAACCCACGCCGCTGTTTCAAGTGTCAGCGGTTTGGGCACGGCACAACCTCTTGTCGTGGTAAATTGACGTGCGCAAAATGTGCAGCACATGATCATCTAACAGACAATTGTAAATCCGAGAACTTCACCTGTGCAAACTGTCAGGGACCACAAGCTGCCTATTCTAGGAGCTGTGAAAAGTTCAAACAGGAAAAACAGACAATTGCCTTGCAAGTCAACAAAAACATCACCTTCCCAGAGGCGCGGAAGAGGTCGCCTCTTTCCCTCTGGGGAGGTACGCCGATGCAGCTCGCCGGGGGGCGGAGTGGCGTCTGGTTTCTGCGGGGACCCAGTACCGTGAGTCGGACTTGGTCCCGGCCCCGCCCCCCCTGGGTTGCCTCAGGCAGCCCAACCCGCCTCCGCACCGCTCGCTGAGCCAGCAGCGGCTGTGGGGGCAACCACGTCTGGTGGAAGCGATGCTGCATCCTCCACTTCCACTCCAGCGTCCCAAACCACAGGCGAGGGCGCAGAGGAGATGGACATGGGGGAGCCAGCGGCAGCTCCCACCCCCACCGCACCGCCTGCGCCATTCGAGGCGTTCCTGAATTCCTCGGTGGTGGCGGGCAAGGAAAAGCGCGCCCCGAAGGGTTCGCGGTCCAAGGAGCCTGATCCCTCAGGCGCTCCGAGGACATCCGAGGATGAAATGGACGTCGGTCCGTTCTTGTCTGCGGTGCACCGCAAGGAACGCCTCCCGACGCCAAAGCCTCCCGACAAGTCAAAAAAGACGAGAGTCACAGCCCCGAAAGACGACACATAAACAACACAGTCCAGTAGCTCCGAACACTTCATAATGGGAAGAGAGAACATAGTAGAATGGAACTGCAGAGGCCTTCTAAATAATCTTGACGACGTGTATGAGATTCTGCATAGCAATCAGCCAAGTGTAATGTGTGTTCAGGAAGCATAGTACAGCATGTTGTGGGGCTAGTTGGTGCAGCATCATGAAAGTAGAAAAAACTGCGCGTAAAAGACAAGACCGTGACAAGTAGACAGGACAAGCGCAGTTTTGTCCTGTCTACTTGTCACGGTCCTGTTTTTTACGCGCAGTTTTTTCTACTTTCAGGAAACACATTTGAATTCTAAACACACAAATTTCTTGAATAGTTACCTGGTATACAGGAAAGACAGGGATGGCTGCACACACTCTTCTGGTGGTGTGGCCATAATCGTCCGGAAATCCTTAGCATGCCACCCTGTCACTTTAAACACTATTCTTGAGGCTGTAGCAATACGCTTAATAATATTTAATAGGTTGATAACGGTATGCTCCGTATACATTCCTCCTGATGTTACACTTTTGAGCTCTGACTTCGAGGCGCTGGTTGACCAGCTGCCCGAACCATACATTCTAACAGGCGACCTTAATGCTCACAATTCTCTTTGGGGCTCTTCTCGTACGGATGCCCGAGGTCGCCTGATAGAGAGGTTTCTTACATCCTCTGGAGCATGCCTTTTCAACAATAAACAGCCTACATACCATAACATAGGTCACAACACATACTCACATCTTGACCTGTCTATTGGCTCTGCAATTCTCTTTCCATGTCTTCAGTGGGGTGTGGGCACGGACCCATATGGTAGTGACCATTTCCCCGCTTCACTAACGTATATAGGTACAGGCCCGAGCAGTCCATCTTCCCATAAAAGGTTCAATGCAGCAAGAGCTAACTGGAATACATTTACAGAGACATCCAAACTACACCACACATTCATAGGACACCTACACGTTGAAGAAGCTACCCAACTGCTCACGGCGCATATCCTCGACGCCGCCGAAAAGTCCATTCCCCACGCCTCTGGTGCCCCGCGCAACCAGCGGAGGCCGTGGTGGAATGAGGACTGCAGGCGGGCGCGAGAGGCCCAGAACAAGGCGTGGGGTGTCCTTCGTCGGTACCCCACGTCGGATAACTTTATTTTGTTCAAACGGGCCAAGGCGTTTGGAAAACGTGTGCGCCGTGAGGCAAAACGAGAGAGTTGGCACACCTTCTTGACATCCATTAATTCATACACAGACACACACAAAGTCTGGACACGTATACGCAAGCTCAAATGACAACAGACACACAGCCTGCCCCTGGTTAGCACAATAGGGGACACACTGGAAGACCAGGCTAACACACTTGCACAACACTTCGAACACGTGTCTAGTTCAGCACACTACACAAACACTTTCATGAAAAACAAAACATCTGCAGAAAAAAAGCCCTTACACGACAAAGACAAATAAAAAACTTCTTACAACTGTGAATTCACTCTCTATGAGTTGAGGGCTGCCCTGAGCACGTGCAAACCTTCAGCGCCAGGCGTAGATAAGATTACATAGACCATGATACAGCACCTACACCCAGACACTCTTGAAACACTCTTACACCGATACAATAAAATATGGCTTTCGGGGCACTTCCCACGTTCTTGGAGGGAGGACATAGTAGTGGCTTTCCTAAAGGAAGGGAAGGGCCCTTCCTCTCCCGCCAGTTATCGCCCCATTGCCCTGACAAGCTGCCTGTGTAAGCTCTTCGAGAAGAGGATAAACAGGAGACTCGTGTACTTCTTAGAGTACAACGGTCTTCTCTAGAGCTGCCAGGCGGGCTTTAGGGCGGGGCGATCTACGAACGATCAACTCGTTGCGTTAGAGTCATATATCAAAGATGCTTTTCTCCACAAGCAGTACTGTATGACAGTATTCTTTGATCTTGAAAAGGCGTACGACACTGCTTGGCGGTACAGCATCCTCAGCGATTTGAAGTCCTTTGGCATGTCCGGTAACATGTGGAACACGCTTGCCACTTACCTCTCCCAAAGAACGTTTCGCGTGCGAGTTGGAACTGCAGTCTCTAGAATTCATGTACAGGAAAACGGTGTTCCGCAAGGTGGAGTTTTGAGTTGCACTTTGTTTATTGTAAAAATGAACTCTCTTTGGAAGGCTCTGCCACCAACCATTTCCTGCTCAATCTATGTAGACGACGTGCAATTATCCGTTAAGTCTTGTAACCTGTCTATCGGCGAGCGCCAAGTCCAGCTTGGTGTTAACAAGCTAGCTGGCTGGGCAGATAGCAACGGTTTTAAATTTAATCCAGTAAAGTGTACTTGTGTTTTGTTTTCGAAAAGGCGTGGCATTCGGCCGGATCCAGACATCAAACTCAATGGTGTCTCAATTCCACTCAGAAATGAACACAAGTTTTTAGGTGTAGTCCTTGACGAAACGCTCTCGTTCATTCCACATATAAAACAACTTAAACATAAATGCCTAAAGGCCATGAATATACTCAAGGTTCTCTCCCACTCTTCATATGGTGCCGACAAACAACGTCTTTTACGTGTTTTTACTAGCCTGATATGTTCGCGATTAGACTATGGAAGTGTTGTTTATGGGTCAGCAAGTAAGACATCCTCAAAATGCTGGACCCAGTGCTTCATCTGGGGCTCCGGCTGGCATGTGGCGCTTTCCGGACTAGCCCGGTCGAAAGCCGCTATGTGGAGTGTAATAAGTGGAACCTACATCGTCAGCGAGCATACACAGATCTCCTTTTTGCTTTTAAAATTTCATCTATGCCACACCATCCTTTTAAATCAGCTTTTTATGATACGTCTATGACTGCACTAATCCTAAACCGACCATCGTTCTCTGCGCCCTTCTCTTACAGAGTTAGAGAGGAAGCGTCAGAGCTTTCTGTCTCCTTTTTAGACACCATACAAAGTTCTCAAACAGATTTTATAGCACCATGGCATCTCCGCCCTGTCTTATGCGACACATCTTTCACACATGTAGATAAAAACCGAGCTCCCACATGTGCAATTCTGCAGCACTTCTTGTATTTGCAGCAGAAGTATCAATTTTCTGAATTTTTTACGGACGCCTCTAAAACTGCCACCTCTGTGTCCTGCGCGGCGCATGGGCCCGACCTTAATGTCAGTAGAACTCTTAATAGTAATACCAGTATCTTTACGGCAGAGGCCTATGGTGTACTTTTTGTTTTTAATCATATCCTTCAAACTCACATCACACAATCCATTATATATACAGACTCCCTCAGTGTCGTGCGGGCTTTGTCGTCAACAAAGAATTCAAAAAATCACGTTGTAAATCTAATAGTCAAGGGTATTATGTCTGTGTATGTCCACAAATTTGAACTAGTCCTTTGCTGGGTCCCTGGCCACTGTCGTATAGCCGGGAACGAAGCAGCGGATCGAATGGCTGCTGCTGCTACACTCTCGAATGCAGTAGACATAACCACACTACACTACACCGACGTGAAACCACACATCAGACAACAACTTCGCAAAACATGGCAAACACACTGGAGTGAACAGACAGACAACAAGTTATACGTAATAAAACCACACTTGGGACCATACACCACCGACACACGCAATAGATACCCTGAAGTCGCCTTGGCCAGATTACGGATAGGGCACACTCATGCAACGCACTCGCACCTTCTCACTGCATCTCCAAGACATCTGTGCAGCAGGTGCGGAGAGGCCCTATCTGTAGTGCACATACTAATCACATGCAAGGCATTTCACACAAGACGACACATACACTTCAGAGAACTCTACAGACAACATATCCCACTACATCCATCGCTGTTTCTAGGTGACGAAGCCATTGTTTCTGTGAAACGTGTGTTTGAGTATTTGTCAGACGGTAAGTTTTTAAACCTCATTTCCTATCACGCATAATCAAAGCTGGCCCTATACACCAGCCATCACCATTATCTGTAACTGACTTTACCATGTTCGGTTGACACGCTTTTTTTTGGTAACAACTTCACTTCATTAAATAAACTTTACTCTGGCGCTCTTTGCCCTTAGTCGGCCTTGCGCCATAAAAAACCCAACCATCATCATCATATCCACAGCGTCATATACATTATTGAGCGTTGCCTTCAATCAGCCCAAACTATTGCCACAAACTTATATCCCATCAATTACCTGTAACAGTAGGCAAACTCACAGGTGAAGGCAATCATTTTGTGGGATCTATTATTCTTATGCGTACCTTTCTTGCCGACCACTACTCGTAGACAAGAATTTATGTTGTAATATAAATATTTATGCTCAATTTTGGTACTATTTTTATTGCCTGGGTAACAAAATAAATTAAGTTTCATAAATAGTTTGTGTGTTTTTGCTGTTTTTTTTTTTTGTATTACTACGCAGTGCTTAGTAGGTTGTCAAAATTCGCGCACCGCTATATTGTTCTGGATTCGCCTGCTGCAAGGAAGGCCGGAGCAGTATAAAGCGACTTCGCTTTCGATCCTACCTACGCGGTCACTGGTATTGATATGAATACATATTAATATAAGAACGGGGCAATTTTTAATGCATGGTTGTTTTTTTCGTTATTCCGTAATGACGATTGTAACAACTAAGATTGTTATTGAATACCTAGAAATGCTGGCTATATTGTTAAAGATGCAAACGGCCAAAACAACATGTCTAAGCAGAAAATTGTGGTTGCACGGAATATGTCGTTTTTCACTGCGTGTAAACGAAACTGTCCCCCTTAATAGGTGTGCATACCAGCCAAGACAAACTGCATGAAAGAATTTATATGCCGAACCCGCACTAAGAAGACCAAAAGTGGAAGGTGACTATGACGAAAAAGAATATACTAAGAGAGAATTTATTTGCTGAAGTAACATCAAGAAATCACAAAGTGCGATCGGGCGCAGGAGAAACCGAGTGCCCGGAGGGAATAGGTATGCAGACGGTACGCCAAGCCAGCCATGACAATAGGTTTTTGCCGGCGAAATCAAAGTGCAGACAAATTTTTGAAGCGCAAGCCACAGCCAAAAAGTCAAAATCCGTGGGCTAATTAGTGGTTCACACAGGAAAACACTTGAATCCTTAGCGCCACTTATCCCCAAAGATAACAAGAGGCCGCGCGTGCTTTCCCGGGGGGAATTTCTTTGTTCGCGTCACGGTTTTTTTTCGAGGGTTCAGTGGATACTTTCTTGATTAGGAAGCGACGTCGTAAGTTGAAGCACTGATTCTCTGTTACATATTTAAGGCGATAAGGACAGTGCCATATTCTCAATTTTAATTGACTAAAAAAAGTGGGAAGTGCAGCCTACACACCAAGAAATACAATTTTATCCCCATCTGTTCACCAAGAAAAAGTTTTATCCCCATCTGTTCACCGACACAGATGCTGTGACGTGGACAGCATGAAAAATACATTCATGGAGAATAGTATCGAAGAGTATATCCTCCGCTTTTCTCCGTTCTTAGCAAAAAGCAAAACGCATTTTTTCTTCTTTTTGCGTTCGTAAAAATGTCCTGCAGCTAGGCGAAACACAGTCTCATAACGCAGTTTACCGACAGCCGTGAACTGTACACGCCTTGACGAAGAGAATGCACCATCAATTTCCAATAAGTAATAGGATTCGGCGGGCACAAACCCAAAAAAGCGCTCCCCAAACAGAAGTACCGCCTCTTGTTCGGGAATAAAAACATGAGTCTGAGTCCTGAGGATCCCACTGATTTAATAACAACTGCGAAGGAGTGCTTGAAAGTGTGCGAATTATGCGAATGCTATATGGCAGGTTAATAGGCCGTGGGTGTCAAATACGATGCTGCCTTGGCTGGCACACGTTTCACCAAGCTTCGAAGATACCCTCGGGCTTACCAACACACGCGTAAGTAGAAATATACTCGAAAACTTGTCAGTGTCAAGGCTTCGTATTTCTTTCGCGGCATTAGGTCTGGTAACGAGCTTTGAAGGCAAACGCTTGGCGATATTTTTATTTCCGGGCCATGCTCACGTTTCGCATTCTAATTTTTGTTCATTTGCGTAGAAGGAATATTACCGCCCCGAATCTCCAGAATCTTGAACAGCTCACAATATAGGTATGTGCACGAATATAAGAATAACAAAAACAACTTTTGTTCTACCGACGGCGATGTGGACATATAGCGCTACAATAAAAAACGCGCGGAAAGCGCAGGGGTAAAACAATGGGGTGCTGCTGTAGAGACAACCCGGGTTGAAATCCCATCGTATCACATGTGTTTTTCAAGTTGCTTTTTTGTGCAGTACTCATTTTTTGACAGAACAACAGTGACCGTATTTCGCAGATTGTGTCACTTAAGACTTCACTTTATAAAACTTCTAACGAGTTTCAGTAAAAATTTTATCGAGACGTAAAGGTTTATAGTAATATGAATCCAAATGGATTGCACAAGGACTTTATGGTTACCATTAGAAAAGGCACAGCTGATAACCATATCAAACGCAGCGGAAACTACAACCTTCTAGTGGCATAAACTTTTCTTGTGGTTCCCCAAAACTAGTTGACTGGCCAAGCCAAAACAACTACAAAAGCATAAAGGCAGGCCTCCGAATCTGAAAAAATAGATCGAAACCACAAAAAGTGACCGCTCATTGGCCGTAAATGCTGCATGATCTCCTCACGAGTACTAAAGTTGAGTGTTGGTAGTCAGTGCACGCTTCAGGCTGGTATGCATGCTAACGGTGCATGTGTGATAGATTCCAGGCAGTAACAACTTCTGTACAACATTGCGTTACAAGAAAGCCTTACATGGCGTTACCTGGCGTTATTGAAAATATTTCACTATTTTGATGATATCTCCGTTTGCACTTAGTGTCCCATTTATTTGTTTTGAACTACGGCCATGCGAGCCGTTACAGGACTAATAGCACTAATCAGGACTCCTGACACAAGGGAAGGTTAAGACGAATAAATGGCACATACTCAAGACATGCGACGCCCTGTTTCGTGGCATGACAGCGGTGCCAATTCAACACACATATGTGGTCAATCAATTTTATGACAGCCGTAGTGAATATAAGCGCTTCATTTATTATTAAAGTGACGCTGACGAGTCGGATAGAAGGCTTCAGCCCAACATAATTCGTAATTCGCACACACCGGTAGAAAGATTTCAAAGCGTACCTTTGGCTATGAACCATGGACAACGTATATTTTTGACAAGCACGAAACTGAGAGGTGTACAAGTCTGAACCTGTGTTAGTTGCTTGCCTCCTTCGTCCTTGTGATGAAAGGAACAGAGTTCTTTTTGCTTGTGTGCAGTGTTTTTTTTAATTAGTACACTTTGACATGGGCCGTGAGTGAACTCGAGCTACCAGTGTAGACCGGAAGAGAAGACGACGGGCTGTGGGCAGGTGGCATGCCAGCTGGGCAAAAATTAAGAAAAAAAGAGAACGAAGACGGAAGAGCTATGAGTGGAACTTGCGAACGGGCTCGTGCCATGAAGTCACGGGGCTGGGCGACGTTCCAGAGGAAGAGCTCCTGCCGTCGTTCCTGCTACGGGCCTTCGGCAAGGGGCGGACCTACCTTATCCAGTTCTGGTGGCCTGTCCTAGGACCAAGGGTTGGGCGGTCGAGCGGCTCCTGCCAGCGTGCAGATGCTGAGTGCTGGGCCTTGCCCGACGCTACCGGGGTGCTCATCTCTGCGGTCGTTCCTAGTGCGTGGTCCTCGAAAACTGAGCTGGGAGCAGGCATCGGCGCGCCATCCCGTGGCAGGCGCCACACATGGTAGAGCAGCGATGTGCCGGCGACGATCGAGTCGCAGCAGTCGTGCCACCCCTGCCCTCGCTCGCTTCGATGGCCACACCAAGTAACGACGGGAAACCTGAGAAGGTGTTTGGACTTGTCCGTGAAACGAGGCCTTAATATTCGCGAACCCTACTCGCGAGGGACGTTGGTGTGGGGCACAATGGCTAGTAGCTGGAGAATTAACGAACTGTCTTTCGTGGTCACATGTCATATGAGACTGACGTGAATTGCCGATGTATTTTGTTTACTCGCTCTCCATAACTGGGGCTGCTGGGACAGATAAAATGTAATTTTCTTTTTCCCTCTTTACAATGTCTGTGTCGTGTTTTTTCTCGTCCGACAGCACACGAAAGCGTCACGAACGTCTATTTACCATCAAAGTCCTCGCCTAATATATTGCGCTGTCCAAATTTCGGTGTCTATCCACCGATTTGCGCAACATGGCACAATATTGAACTCAAACTCACTTTCAAGCCTTGGAAACGTTCACTAGACGGCGATGAGAGACGTTTTAGTAGTACCTGGTCATTTTGTTGATGCGGTTGCAAATAGGCAGTGGGAAAGCTTCAAATATTCACTGGCTCTGCACATTTATTACGAATCTTCAGTGACAGAATCAACGTTTTATCCGCAAATACACACCTTCTGTATGCACTCCTACCGGGTAATCATAACGACATGGGCGGGATATCTTTGTTACACATGTCTCATAAAAGCTGCAATGTAATTTTTACTAGTGTTTTGTAGTTCTGGCTTCATCAAGAACATTAATCCCAGGATGCGTTTTTCCGTGTTGCGACACATTACGACCCTTTTTTAGGGTTTTTAGCATATGTGCGTGTCCTTAATACAAGTTACACTCACTTTTTTACGCATTCTTGTGAAAATGTTTAATCTTACAAGTAACATTTCCACATTTGTTATATACCAAGTTTAAAATTTTCCCTAAATTATTAGTCCTCAAACCAAATGTAGCTCGCAGTAAGCCAGGAACGGCCTGAGGACCGAGGGTAATGACGCTCATCTTGCTAGTAACGCCGCATGAGGTCCTCATCTTCATAGAGACTTCCGGGGTGAGTATGCCGTCCGCAACAACACATGCCCAAACTGTTTTCTGAAGTTTGGTGTATCAAGTCATTACTACGACAAAAGTTGTTTTGGTCCTCTTTAACTTTAGATTTCTTTCAGACGGCACGTAAGGTAGGCAAACCACAAAGCATTTTCCATACGTATTGGAGCTTTAAAGAAGCAATATTGAAGGTATGTGTTACTTTCTATTGTTTATTTATTATGTACTTGACAGAAGGGAAATGATCGGCCACTTTGGGGCACTGCTTGTAAAACGACGCGTACACATCCCTGAAAAGATTAAGAAGACGGAAAAGACGAAACAAGGGATAACTTTAAAACACTGTTTCATACAGCTTCCATAGGACGTCCCCACAGCCCTTGCTGAATCGCGGCTCTCAGCGTTCTCACCAGTTCTCTTAGTAAACAGCTGCAAATAAGTCCATAGCTTCTCAAAGTACAAGCAGTGCTTCAACGTGGCAGCGACAGTGACGCTAGTACGATATATTTACTTCAGAGGTTTCACATATGCACTCTAATATTACGGCAAGGGAAAGGAAGAAAAGAGTAGACAAATACAGGACAAACCAATAATCATGACAAACGAAACTTCTCAAAGGCCACCTTCCCCAAAGAAATTGAGGTGTAGCTGAATTGCGCAATGGAAGGCATTGTAACGCACTTGCCTCTTGCACAGCCTATTTCCGCTGCTTCCAGAATTTCCCTAGTTAGCCAGGAAGGGTGGTACTACAGAGTAATTGTCTGGTCAAACATCAGGTGACACAGATTTAGGTAAGCACGTTGTTTGCAATGGGGAGCTAGCTGGCCGTTGGTTGCAATATTTTTTACTTTATTGTTGTGCTCTTTCAGACAAACATTAAAATACCTCCGCGTTTGCTGTATATACTACCTTCCAAAATTAAGTCTAACCGTGCACTAAACGTCTGCAGTCAGATTACGAAGTTATCCTTGGTCTTATTTGTGCAGAGAGGTACCCGCGATCGCGTAGGGCAGCACTTTTTTCCGCAAGCTCGAAAGCTTTTTCTTGGGCGTGTAAGTGACTTTGACTACAGAAGGTCGTCCTACTTTCGTAAGGTATTGCGAAATTCTGTGTACATAGGGAGTCACAGTTCCTGTCTTATTGCTTCTTGTTGCTTTATTTGCACGTGTTTACCGCTTTCTGCTTGTCCCTTAACCGCGACTGTACTTTTCCTTTGCGATGCGGGACTATACGCAACAGAAAGAGGAGGTGTGGGCGAGATGAATCACAGAAATACCTTCCGACCCAGCCTGCTTGTAACAGTATACAGTATTCAACCTTGTTATGCAAGATACCATACCGACTAAACAGGGAGATCTTTCCACGTCTGTCTAAAAGCACCCTACAAAAAACTAAGCCACATTACAACGGACGGACAGCTGGCAGCTTACTGCAAACATTGTCTTTCTAGGGAAATGTTCCGCCCGTTGTTTGAGCAGACAATTATTCATTAGCATCACCGCTAAACCGCGGAAACGGCGGAAATATCCCCGGCATGACCTGAATGCGTTAGCGGTTGGTCGTCACCATGGGACATCTCCATCTCGATTTCTGAGCGTAGGCGGAATTTGGCAAGTTTCGTTTATCTTCATTCGTTTGGTCTTTTTTTTTCTAATCTCATTTGCTTCACGTATCGATTGTGTATAAATTCGAGCAGCTGAGAAATATATTTTGGGGCACCGGAGCTGCTTAAGCTTTTATTTAAGCCATGGAGCTCTACCAGGAAGCTATCATAATCGGTGAAGAGAGGATGGTGAAAATGCGAGGCCCTAGCTTTCTATTGTAGCCGTTTTGCTGCGCTCAGGTGAATGTCAAACTTTTCTTCATAGAAAGTTTTGTCATGTTATACACAGAAGCGTCAACGGCTCCGTGCTTCCAGGGATTTGCACACTGTATGAGCTACAAGAACACAGGTTCCCTGTTTCGTGAGAGCTCCGGCAGGTTGAGTCGGATGTCTCAGACAGGAGCAAGGGTGATCTCGGAGAGCGAAGTCTCTTCCTACAGTAAAGTCTGAACACGCTCCCGCTTGACGTAGCTTTTCTGTGGAGGGCGGGATTTCCTGCAGCACACAAAGCTTCCCCGCCCTACACCAAACTTGTAGTACGCACGCACAGAACAGCGGCACGCTGAATCGCAACAGTACGTAATAAACTAGTGTGGCAGTACAAAAAGGCGGCTCGGGCATAAAAAAGGGGCTGCAGTCTATGCGTGCGTAGAACAGAATGAAGGTGCAGATGGTCCCCAGTGGTGAAGACAATAGCATCCGCAGTTTGAGACACCGGTCGGGGCAGTGAAGTCGCAGCTATTGGACTGGTGCGCGGTGGTAGCATAACGAGAGAGCTAAAATTTTCAGTGCTGCAGTGTCACCTTGAAGGAACTTTTGCGGACATGTCGAAGGGGGGTTTACTATGAACATTTCTTTCAGCCACAGGTACCTAGAAATAGCTATGGTGGGCAGCCGGCCTTTTAACAAGGTCACGCAAAAACATTCAATTTTGAAGCCTGTGATGGCCGAGAAATGTTTATTTGTTCTGGTCTTGGCTATCACGCAGTTTCTTAGGCTGTAGGGCACGCAGTTCACACAGTTGAGGTGTACTACAGCGGAACACTTCTCCCAAGAAAAGAACCCTGCGTCAACAAGAGTGCTCTGATGGAAGCGACGAGATACCTGCATCTATTTAGCTTCGGCTCAACAGATTCACTCACTAAACATGGGGTCGCGACAAAATATATTTTGTCCTTGTTATTTCCTACGTACTTTTATTGTGGTATAGAACGCGGAGATAAGTTTCGCTACAGTAGAACACGTTTATCCCGAAAAAAATTATCCTGGGTGAATTTTTCATTTGCTACAGTATGCCCTTTGGCATAAGGTCCTATAGGTACAGGTTTGCACCCCTTTCCCGGAAGAAGTTCAGGAAACAGCGGTGGTGGGGACCCCACAGCCATTGCTGAAGATCGGGGGGTCTCCCCGGATGCAGACCTGTGCCGCGAAGGTGTCGGGATCTCGCTGCACTCAGGGAAAGGCACGTCCATAGCAGGTGGTTGGTGTCGGCGTCTCCGGCAGTAGCCGTAGAGAAGGGGCAGGTCGTGGAAAACGGGGCATGGTATCGCGGTGGCCGCGGCCGGGTTACCGCAGGAGAGAGGGCCACCCCAACTCGTAGTCTACGCTGCAGGACCTCCTCCCAGAGAGCGAGCCCACTGGGAAGGTCTGTTCCACATGGTGGTTTGAGAGCACGTGTGGCTCGACGCAGATCTTCCTTTAGTTGGACAAATTCGTCATGTGGGTCAGTTGTCAGCAAGGCCAGGGGCCGTGGAACCGACGTAACGTGACAGAAACTATCCGCCGCAATATGAGCGGTGATAGTATCACGACGTATCCACCAAAGTCGGATAGGGCAGGGGCACGTATCCAGCAGGTCATGAATATCTCTTGAGACAGATGAGTTGGAGGCTACACGTCGCAAATACCGTAAGGCCACCGTTGAGTCAGTGTAAATTCCACGAGCTTCAAGAAGTGCCGGTAGTAGAGCTTGCAGTCCGTCCCGGATGGCTGTAAGCTCCGCCGGCATAGAACGCCAGGTGCGGAGTGTTTCATAAGCACAGCTTTGGTTTGCTTCTGCATGAGAGGGGCATACGATCGCTGTTGTTCAAACGCCGTCTTGGGCCCCAGCGTCCACAACTGCCTCTACAACCTGGGGCAGGTTCGCAGTCGCTAGTAATGGCACGCCCGCGGATTGCGCGTCTGCGTTTCCCATCGACCGACTGTGGAGTCGAATAAGAGGCTGGTTGTCGGTCACTTGATGGTACAGCCAGGGCGGCTTAGCTACAGGGTGGGCTGGTAAGACGGGCAGAGAACGGCTCATGTAGATCGCCAACGCTCCTACCTCCGGAACAAAAGTAGGTTTGTTCTGGAGTGGCGTTTATGTACAAGCTCATCCAGGGTGTTAAGTTGAGCTTCGGCCAGAAGAGTTGGTATAGGGGCTATTTGAGGGAGGAAGGTGATCGTCCGCATTGCAGCTCTATTATTTACTTCAAGTCGGTTCTCCTCCACTGGGGTCATATGCTGGAATATAGCCTGATATACAAGTCGAGGCTCTAGTATTTACCGCACCAAAAGTCGGGACATTTTGAAGCAGGAGCCTCTAGATTTTGTGAAATGCTTCAGATAAGGTGTAGCATTTGACCTGCTTGTTAGCGGGTAGATCGAAGCCACAAGGCAGCTGACCCTGATGATGAAATCTCTAATCCCAGCACGCGAAGAGAGGTGGCAGTGCGCACAGATAGGCCGGAGAGTTGTAGTGAGATCGGTGAAATCTCCAGTCTACGACGGCCGCAAGCATTGGCACGGACAGAATGGCTGTCTTTTCGACTGAAAGGAAAGACCGGCGTGTTCACACCATTTCTGTGTGTCCGTTAAAGCTTGTTGCAGGCTGTCGGGTCGCCGAGACAGGTCTGGGGGGACAGTCCATACTCTAATGTCGTCCGCGTACACCAGAAGGTGTAGGTCTGATATGGAGCCAAGATGCCAGGCAAGCGGCAGCTAACTACAATAAAGAAGAAGGGTGAAATCACCGACCCCTCAGGTACTTTACGGACGGCCGTTAAATGGCCATAACTAGTTCCATCAATGCGTACGGAAAATGATCTTTAAGTCAAGAAGGTCCGGATGAAAGAGCGGACCGTTTCCGGGACAAGTAGGCTTTCGAAACTTCAAAGATAGCGCTGTGCCTGACGTTGTCATATTTCTTGTGAATGTGCATGGCAATCAACGTCCGCACTTTGTGAGATCGGCCGCCAAGTAGCACCACTGATGATAAGTGCTCAAATCCATCCTCTGTCCCCAGACGAGGTCTGAACCCAATCTGTGCCGAGTGGTACCACTGGTAAGTGTCCATTCACCACTGAAGTCACGTAGCAAGCATTCGCTTCAACAGTTTCCACAAGATGCACATTAATGCGATTGGGCGCAAATTGGGAAGATGCTGGGGTGGTTTGCCTGGCTTCGGTATAGGGACGTTATCTGCCTGGAGCCATGACTCTGGTATTCGGCCCGGGAGCCACACCTTATTGTTGGAGTCGAGGAGACGGCTCAGGGCCGGATCGTCGAGGTTTTTATAAACCTCGTACGCAACGCCATCTGGGCCGGGAGATAACCAAAGTTTCGCCTGGTCTATCGCAGCCAGGAACTCTGCCATGGTGAAAGCTGATTGTATTCCACGGACTGCATCATCAGACGGAGAGGCACCGACGTGGCGCGGTAGAAGAGACTGGCACGGGTTCCTAGCCGGGAGAATGTCAAATGCAAGGTATAAGGCGCGAACCACATAGAATGCAAATTGGTCCGGGTTCTTGCCTGATGCCAGGCACGCACTGGCTGCTGCATCCGGAGTGCGGCTGCCTGATTCCATTGCTAGAAAAGTGCGCCAAATATACGATGTGGTGGACGAAGGGCCGAGTGAATCGGACCAGCTAAGCCATCGTTGCTGTGAAAGATGCTTCTCATGTCGTCTGGCCGCAGCGGTCAAGTGTTGCAAACACCTTCGAACCGGCGCACACGAGGGATCTCGCGAGGCAGCCACTTCAGCCTGTTTGCGCTGGGCCCACATCTGCAAAAGTCGGAGGTCAGGATTTGGCCTGGACTCCTCTACCCACGTCCTCCGACTGGCACTGCTCAGAGCTTCTTTATTCACAGTGGTGGGGTCTGTGCTGGGGGCCATCATGGTTGCATTGGTATTGCACCGGAACTCATCCCAGTTTACTAGAGTGTAGTTTCGCCGCAGCCGACGCGTCGAGTTCGGGGCAATGCCAAGCAAGATAGGGTGATGATCACTACCCCAGCAGTCAGCCTCTCGCTGCCAAAATACCACTGCACTCCCAAGCCACCAGGTTAAGTCGGGTGAGTAGGGCGGCATCCGGGGATGAGCGCATCGACATAGTGGTGTGGGCGGAATGGAGTTCTATACTAGCTCAGAGATTTTTCCTGCAAGTTATTCACATTTATCGCCAGAAATCGCGCCCTGGACGCAAATTGTCTTCAACATAAAGTTGTTTTTAATATGTGCCAATGTACAAAAAATTAGTGAAATACGTGAGAGAACGCTTAAGGCCCAAAAACGTTTACCGCGGAGTGCGCGATAATTTGCAGAGACATTGCGTGGTTGCCTAACCGGTTCTTGACACACCGTGCTCTAGAGATCGCAAACAGAGTCTGCTGTAGCCTGGCGTCGGAACGAGATACGCCGCTAGTGGCGCCATTTCCGTGGCAAGAAGCGCAGTGACCTTACTTCTTGAGTGCACAGTCGTCTGCTGCCTCTCGGGGAGAGAGGGTGACTGTGCAATCGGAGCCTAGAACTGGGTTATGTATTTTATGGCTCGTGGTGCTGGAAAAAGCAGCTAATATTGTAAACTTTTCGTGAACTGTTCCGCAGAGCACTCATACGTCATAAAAGACTTGGATAAGACCTAAGGGGGAAAATGTAATGCAAAATTTTTTCCCTTTTGATCTGCTGACAGAGGTACTGAATGCGGCTTTTTGGCGTTTCAAACCACATATTCTTGCTTTACCGAAATTTAGTCACTGTTTGATACTCCCTTTCTGCACTGTTGCATTTTCGGTGTATTTTGGTTACCTAGTCTAATTAAAACATGCCATATACCAGTCATTCTAGTTGTGCTTCTCACCCTAGAAATGATGTCCTCAAGGTGGCGAGTAGGGCTAGTTGGTGCAATTGCATCTTGGGGAACAGTGCCAAATAACACAGACACTAAGAAAGAAGTGATCGGGACAAGTCTTGACTTTCAACTTGTTTTAATGAAAATAAGTCCTAACTATATGTACATACACAGACTCTCCCTCCCCCACATCCCATTCACTTCTTTCTGTGTGTCCCTGTGATTTCGCAGTGTTCCCGAAGATGAAATGGCCCTCATCTGTTAGGAACAATACACCACTTACCCGCATTTATGCCGACGTAGTCCTTTAGGTAGACGTCTTCTAATACGTCCTCCATGGAGTGATGACGCAATTTTGTGGGGAAAGTGGCTTGTTTTTTTTAAAGTTGGCTCCCTTTTTTCCGTTCCGGAGGCGATGCGGCTTCGCGTGCAGGCAGCCGGCTCTTTTTCCTGGCCATGTAAGAAGCACCACATGCCGACGCCATTGCGCGGGGTGCGAGCTACTGATGGGACAAGCGACTCTCGTTCAAATTAACTCGTTTTTAAAGCACGTATTCGTATAAATCATGGGCGGACGAAATAGTACTGTACAACCTACATGTAAATTCATATGACTGAAGTTTAAAACAACCAGCTTTCACTATACTGGTGCCGTAATTTTATGATAGTTAACGTAAGTGGCCGTGTTGATTGCTTTTGTGCCCTGCAATGTGAAAAGCTTAAAGGGGTTTGAGAGCGTGTGTTTTAGTGTTATACTATACCTAAAATTATTACTAGTATGACCAGTAGTACTACTTCAACTGCTACCATAAGTAGAACTACCACTTGTACCAGTACCAGTGCTATTACCATAAATATTACTGATTTGCATAGAGATTATTTTTGTACTACTCGTCCTACCAAAATATTATAGGTATTTCAATAATACTGTTTATTGTTCATTATATAAACCCACCACTCACCACCCACCGTGTTTGCAGCGCGCATGACACTAAATGCAGTAAGGTGGTGCTTCCCTTTGTAATTGCAATTGATGAAGTTTCAACTATGAGAACATGTCAAGAGACAGCAAGTTGTTAGGTGCCTCCTTGTGTTCTAACGAACCACTGTCAGACAAAGTTGGAGAAGCCAAATTATTGCATGCAGATTGAGGAGGCACTTTATCTGTACTGCGAATTGTTACATTATCAGCACTACAGCTACTAATGCTATTTGGCGCAGCAGTATTCCATTTTCCCAGACAATATGCGCGCGATAGGTTTGGACACTAGAAAGTGCATCAGTGTTACCTGTGTACAACGTTGTCCTGTATCCGAGCCCAGGCATGTTTGTACAGGCTGTACGACGATGCTACTGTACCACCGCCGTAAGGGTTGTGTGCTCATTAGAATTCTTACGGTCTGCATGTATGGCGCCAATACTCCTGAGCAATAACTATTTCGGACCAAGTGACTTCTAATCACAGCATAATACTTGCATGTATTCGTAATGTTGGCATCTCGGCATTTAAACATATAGAAGCAAGGTTGACTGCCTTCAAATATAACTGTCATTGTTTTCGAGTGACGAAATTTATTATTATTACTTTAAACAGTGATTGAGGAGCACTCGAACAGAACTGCTTGATGTTTAAGCTTTAGTTTGTTTGCATTTCGAAACAGTATATTACGGTTGGTTCCTCCTCTCTCCAGTCCGCCTCTGAATATAAAATCTGGAAAACCATCTTAACCTTCTGACTAGCAATTATGGCAAAAAATGAACTGTTGTTCGCTGAACAGCGCAAAAAGAGCATGCGTCTGGAACCTAACCCGCAAATATGTGTCTAAGTGTCTAAGCAGTGCACGACAAATTACCCACATGGCTTCGTGTCGTAAAATTTCGCGTCGTATACGAAAACCCCGGCTGCACCCAGCAATGCTTGCCTAAGACGCCGAGCGCACTGGTCACGCTAATTAGGCATACAGCATAGATCTCACCATTTGTTAAAAAAACCGGTAAACAAGTATTGAAACCGCATTATAGATGCTAAGGAGCCTGTGAACAATACGAATTCCGCCGCACCAAGTGGTCACGGTAAAAATCACGTTTGCAGATTATGTTTGAGGTCTAGGCAGGACTAGAGTCCCTAAAAAGAGCGGTTCTGGCCGAGAACGCCGTGCGCATGCCTCAGGCTAGTGAGGACCCGGAATTTGCCGCCACAAAAGCCGGCCGCAAGCGACAAGCCCGCCGAGAGGGCGAGAAAAATTACATACTCTACCCCATCAGCATTTTTAATGGTTTACATAAGCTTCGCTCTCCGTCGACATTCTGAGCGACGAAATAACGAGCTAATTTTTGCTGCCTCATGCGGTGAATACAAATGACTAGAGTGTTGGCTTGTTTATATTAGAAGACATTCCCTATTGCTTCAGGGAGGGAAAACTTGCAGTAAAGCCTTAACACCTGACTGATAGAAACATAAAGTTGGACGATGAACATGGCTTTTTACAACACAGAAGAATTTGTTTTAAAGCAGGAGGTCAAACACTAAAATTCAGAATGGAGACATATCCAAACAGGAAAACCAACCGGGAAGTGTTAACTACACAGAGAGCTAGTTGAGTTGTAGTCATTAGGCTAAGGTATATTCGCATACGGACATGAAGAAACATTTGCGATCACAATTAGAAACGCAACTCCAAGAAACGTATGAAGATCACGCAATGTCGGGGTAAAGCAAAAAATTGTGCATAAAATTGTCAGCGATTCACTAAAAACGCGAGTGAACAGCACAGCATGTGGAGTTACCAAGCTTAGCGAATAACTGTTTACTAGTTTTGGCGCGGATTTTTTTAAATTAGTAACTTCTGTGGAGATAAACTTTTGAGGCACATTTAAAAGAACTGCCCGACGAAGCCTTTCCCAAGAAAGCAATATAATCGGTAGTGCGGTCGGTGCACTAGGTTTAAAACTCTTCAGTGGGCTCACATCAGTTTCAGTGAGAAAGATGCTTCGCATATATTATCGGCATCACAACAGGTTCCTTGCAAAAGAAAGCGCTCAACAGAAACTTATGTGTCCAATTACTGTCGTTCACGCTCTGATTTGGTCGTCTAGACCTGTAAAACACAGTGCATGCAAGGAAACTGGTTCTAGTCACCGAAGAGCTGAGCTCCAGCAACATTTTGCAGGCAGCCTGTATCGCTATTTTTGGCCCATTGCTTTAATTAACTATAGTGTGCAATGCAGCGTCTTCATTCACCAACTGCAACACAGACCCGCGTAATTACAGAAAAGTCCATAAAACACATCTTTTGGGCAAGCCGGTGCATTATGATTGAAACATAGAGCGCGACTTGGCCAACGAAACGAAGACGAGTGGGTCGTTCTTCTTACGGTCTTTGTCTGGGAGCCAGATTTATCCGAACGCTCAAACGCGAATGTCGAGAGCATAGGCGAGGCAAACCCGGATGCCGGATTTAGGTACAATGTTCCGGCCGCGGGCGCTGCGGATTACTCCGCACCTCTTATTTCACTGGTTAGATAATCTAGTTCACCAAGCGCAATCAGTAGCAGGCAGTAAAGTTGTTTTCTGAAAGGTTTTCAAAACCTGTGGTGACTGACGAATGTTAAGAGTATCCCAAATACCTTAAGCGACAATTTCTCCCATGGGTTGCCTTGTGAAGTTAATTTATCGTATATCTGATTTTAATCTGTCTTTGGACGGTGCTATCAAGGGTACTGTGCCGGTCACTGGGGACCGTGTTTATTTTTCTTCATTTCCGCCCATTTGCACAAGCTCTATGCACTTGCGACCCTGGATAAGGGAAACAAGGAATTACAGACAAGATACAAACATGTTGCGGTCTCACAAAGTGGATGAAAGTTTGAAACATGATTAGGGCTCACTGAATACAAGCCACAAACTTCCGACACCTCTGCAAACATCCCGATCGTAACTCTAGTTGGTTTACGGTGTTTTACAACTCGCGTGTTTTATGATGACCCCTATAAATATGATGACCGCTATAATGCGAATTACGAGACAATGGGACCAAGGGCTCTTCCTGTTTGTATTTGTGTCAGCGTCTGATTTTTTTGCATCTTAGAACTGTTACATTATTCGTGGCGTGGAAGTAGAGGTAACTGTGGTAAGAAATTGGTCACTCGCCTGAATCCCAACCTTGTTGTTCTAGCCGGCACCAAATGTGAGTATCCGCCGCCGGCAGTATTTCTGGCAAATTTGAGGTTAGGCTGCATTTTACTAGCGAAAAATAGGCGCGGACCAAGAAGAAGTACACAGGACACTCGCTAGACTACAACTGAAATTTTACTTAGCGTCCGTGAAACAAAAAAAGATAACATATCACCACATGTGATAAACTGAAATCTAACGCGGCGGCATTTCACGATGCATATTCTCGAAGGCAGCATACATTTTGGCAGAATACCTTTACATACATAGGCATGACTTATTGCAGAGAAAGAAGGACGAACTTGAGTACATAAAAGCTACCGTATATGGTCCCTCAACCATTGAATGCACATCCAGCCATTACCACCATAGTCCAAGAAAGCAACTCAGTAATTTTGGTTAAAAAAACTACACACATAACTACTAATGCCCAAAAGTAATTCCTTCCTTTCTTTCTTTTGTTAATTTTATTTTAAGTAGAATCAATCAAGTTTTCTTAACAATTGATGTGTATAGATGTCTGTCACTTTTAGCAAGTATTGAAATCAGATAATTGATATTTTTGTATCAGTAGAAATGGCATTATCTGCTATTGAATGGGTCTGGGTATTTCCACATATTCCTTGCTTTGTGTCATTGAAAAAAGAACTTTAAAATACGCTATTGTTATAAACTGAGTCTGGCATACAGGTCTTGAAGTATGAATGTTCTTCAGAAGGGTTTTTAAAACTGTTAAAACAAATGTGAAACTGTGGTTGATTTTACGTGTGAAAGATGTTTCTTGTTTGCTTTATTGACTGGGACAGGTTATGACACTTCGTCAGGCATTAAATTGCCTTTTTGCCAACGTTGCCCCTTACATATGTGACAAATGCGCAGTTCACTGTACTCTGTAACTGTTTGATTGAATAAACTGAACTGGACAAACTTGGCTCGTTCATTGTAGTTTGAAATAAGCAGAATGTCGAGTTTTACAAATGCCGCGGTGTCTCAGTGGCTAAGGCGTTGCGCTGCTGAGCACAAGGTCGCGGGGTCTCTTCCCAGCCGCGGCGGCCGCTTTTCTGATGGAGGCGAATAGCAAAAACGCGCGTGCGTACGAGATTTCGGTGCACGTTAAAGACCTCCAGGTGGTAAAAATAAATCCGGAGCCCTCCACTACGGAGCGCCTCATCGCCTGCGTTGCGTCGGCGCGTTAAACCCTACAATTAAAGTGCTTTACAGATCAAGGCAGACTAGCCTCCCATGACAGGTAGCCAAAGAACACGTCATTTGGAGACCTTTGAATTTGATTGTAGTTTAAAAATATCTAGTAACAATTCTTTTATTTTTGTTATTGCGTACTTCACAAATGGTGCAAGCTTGGACACGTAAACATGGGCTTACCACAGCTCTTGCCGCACGAATAATGGGTAGATAACAGTTAGAGGGCGCGAAGGCTATCAGCAACATACACCTAAAATATAGTCCCGTAAAGAGCCGGAGGCGGCAGAAGGTAGCGTTAAGCTTTTGTCTCCGTTTCAATTCTGACAACAGGTAACGCCCATTCAGTCTGTATGGTGCGTGTGAGGTGGCGCATAAACGAGAAATTTGTTGCTTTTGCTACTTTTACTGCATTTATCGTGTGTCTCGCAAGCGCGGAGTGTATTGTAGATTTAAGGAAGTACAATAAGCTATCCCCACGCCCTACGCGTTGTGATTTTGTTGTTGGAGTTGTTGGCCATTTAATTCTGTATTATCAGTAAATCGAAAGGTGAGCCAACATTCTTAAGAATTTCGGGAAATGCTTGGTTCAAGACACCAATGAGAACTATATTAAAACAATCGTGTGTGCAATCCCACTGGCTCTTTTAAAACAATCGATTATTTTTGCTAGACTTGGTTTATTATACTGGGCACCCAATCACTCCAACGAAATTTTTCAGATAGGTACAGGAAGCCTGTACCCAATGTACCCAATTGTACCACTGTACCCATTGTACCCAATGAAGAGTTTGAAGAATCGAGATATCACATCAAGCTCACCTTCACCACACAGCTTGTTAGGCTGTTACTCTTCAGTTCAGCCAAAAAACAGCAGGATGACCAATATGCCGTACAAAGCCGTATCTATGTTTTTTGAATTGGTAGCATGTGCAACGAGCGCTGCTTCTGCCTAACCTTATCTTGAATCATCCCGCTCACAATGAAGGTGAAAAATATAAAATGTTACTTTGTACTCAAAGCTCTTTACCGTAAATTGCAGAGTTGATATATTTGTGTGTCATTCAGTCCACCGCTTGAGTGTTTTCACAGTTTAAAATCCCCGGAAGAGCTGTTAAGTTCGGATGAGTTTCTCTCGTTTACAACTGGTGAAAAAATTTAGATGGTTCGTATGTTGTTTTGTAGGGAAATTCAGCTCTACAGCACAGATTTTGAAGGTGGTGTGCCCTCAGGAACCAAGATTTTAGGTTCACAAATGATATTTCGGGCCGCTCGGTGAAAATATTAGGTCGATGTGGTCAACGTTAAGACCACAGGAACATGATCGGAAAATATTTTGATTTGTGGCGAATGAAATCGGACTTAATATAGGTCCGTGCCGAGATGGATGCTGAATACACGTTTTTGTATGTGAAAACGGACAAAACGATTGCTGTTTTCCGACCCTCTCCTATGCAGTCGTCTTGAAGAGGGGTGGTCAATAATTTCCCAGCTGCTCCTTCGCCCCTGTTTCAGATACCATGTGTACTTCCCAGACAGGAAGAAGGAACCACGAGTTAAAACTCATTCCCTCTTTCTGAAGTCTTTCAGATTTCTGCTACAGGAGTTCAACATTGAGTGCAGATAAAAAGGACCAGTAAAGGCGCGACAATTCATCTGAAACAGCGTTCGGTTATATACACAGATCAGAGGCTACTTTTGTACACCACAAGTGCGGAGGGCTCCGAAAAGGTTATATTTAGTTCGTGGTAATATCTACTGCTTGTAAAATAGACTCAACTAGAGCGGTGGCAGCTTGTAGCACTACGTGCTCGCCAGCACACTGTAGCCGCTTACGAGCGACAAAACAAAAGGTGCCTGACGTTCCCCCTTTATTTTTTTTACCCCAGCATAGACGCACAAGCTGATATTTATTGCTACGCTCCAAAAATAAAATGCCTCATGAAAAATTGCCGTCTGTCAGAAACAGCTGGATTAGAAATATTCCTGCGTGACAGAATTTGGTACGGCAAGCCACAAGCTGGTCATGCTGCATTGCTTAGTTGTGTTGCTTATAAAGCTGAGAATGCTTGTTATTGCAGGTGGAGCATACGCTAACAACTTATTGCCGCTTCGCGGGAAGTATCCAACCAAGGGCGCAAAACTAAACAAAGCCGGTAGTCAATCCAAAATGACGTGGTTGACAGCGTCGAAGGGATAATTTTGTCAGTATATGTTAAGGTTCAAATTACCGAGCCAGTCATAAGAACGTCTACAGGAATTTGTTTACATGTCGGGATTTTTCAGCAAATAAATACCCTGACAAATCGCGAGCATCAAGAGTGTTTGTCATCCTTAACAGCTCCGCCATTGAAATACCAAAGAGTGACGATCGACGCATGTCGGCGTAATTTAAATGGAAAATAATTTCGTACGCAGCAAACACCAAGATGTCAGTTGCCCACTTTTTCACCCGAGAGACGTGGCTTCTGGCAGAACTTCTTTTGCTCATGACTGAATCTCAAGGTAAGATTGTTATTTGAACTTCCGTCTTAGAGGAAATAGCGTTTACTAAGGAATGGAGACTAACGGCGATGGGGTTGTACGACCCGCGCCAGCACGCGCAGCAAGCTGGTTGGTGCACACCGCTTCTGTAATGCATTAGGTAGGTAGCTACAATGAAGAGCAATGTTCACCGAGCGGTGGGACCAGAAAGACTGCTAAGCGTTCTTCTCTTCATTTTTCGTGATTAGATTGTTTAATTTGTGTGGTCAGTGGATTGGTCTATTCGAAACATGTCTTGGTGAGCTCTGAACGGCTTTTCTGTTTCACTTTGTGAAGTGTTTTTGAAGCCCATTTAAGTGCAAGGGAACGGCGTTATGGGAAAAGAGACAGAATACATTGTGTGATACCAGAGTGATTGAAGCTAGCTAACAATGGCTAAGGAGAAAACATGTCCGCCCCATCCCGCCAGGACAGACACAGCTGACGCGACCGATGCGGTTACATGGTTGACACGGCACCCGGCCCTGATTTATGGGCAAGGCGGATTCGGCTCCATATGATCAGGGAAGCCTGCTTTGTTAATAGGTAACTGGGCAAAAAAGTATGAGGTATTTTACTATGCAAACATTAACGACGAGCAATATTGAGGTGAAAAAGAATTTGGAACTCTTTGCTGCGACGAGCAGTTCGTTCCTGCATGTCATTCGCTCTCGGTAGATGGTCTCAGATCCGGAATTGTTACCGGGGCAGATTCAAATCCCTGTACTTTCAATCAAACACTGTACAAGTGATGCCCACAGAGAACTTTTGTACGTCCCCTGCGTCCGCAAAAAGCCAGAAATACCTCTCAGTGCACGAGTATACGTTGGAGAGTCCTCAGCGTTGTCGTTCTTATTTAATAAACGGTCACCGTCAATATATTGGTTTGGTGATGATCGCGCGACTAAGGAGCGAAGCAGGGTTTCACAGGTCTAGAAGGTGTTCTCCACCGCAAGGCCTCCGGTGCAGCCGAGCAATGCCTGAGAATAAACCCTGCTTCGCCCCTTAGTCGACTGATCATCACCGTACGCTATGTAAGGAAGTAATTGCCAAACGTTCCAATCCATTTTGCTGGAATTTCCTGTCTAATAACACAGGAAATCTGCTGTGTAGTTACACCCCTAAATTGTTTCTGGGATGGGGTGTAAGGAATCTTTTACAATTTAGGGAAATACCATGCAGAGCATTTTTAACGAAACGCATGGGCTCACCATTCAGTTCGGCATCTGTATCTTCCCTTCAATTAAACGTCAGTACGCCGGTCGTCACTTTATTTTGTACCCAACAGGCTGAGCTGTATTTATTTGTTGTGAACAAAAGTATTCTATTACTGCATCACCCGAATTTGGTGTTAAATTATGTGATGTAATGTACAAAATATGAAGAGAAATAAACATAATGTTACAGCCTAGAGGTTTCACAGGTATTGGGACCAGGGATGCAAAAGACACTTGTTTTTACTTTGCAGACTGATGCTTTTATAGTTTTCCGCGGATCCACTAACAAGCTGGCAAGAAATGCCAATGCAAGCCATTTGTTAATATATGTCTAGAAGGTGGAAATGCTTTTAGCGTATCTATATCAGAGAATATTGCATTATGAAACGCGCCGGCTTGTTTTGATTGCACACTGTCGGCGTGTAAGGTGCTGTCACCAGCGGTGAATTTGCGTTCACTCTAGCTATCTGCTTGCTCAATCTCCAGAAGGAGATAAAGAGAGAGAAAACATTATTGCCCCAAGCGCTAATTTAGTAATCGGTGGTGACTGCGGTACGGAGGGCCCTGGTGACGTCCGCAGCACGAGCGACGATGGCTTCTTAGCCTCCTGCATCCGCAGCTGCGGAACACCTTCCCCTAGTGATCACCATTTATATACTGGAAAGATGGGTAGTAGAAAGAGTGCCAGTAGAAGTGCTCAATGGTTTGAATGGTGCCACAAGAGGGGCACTGGAGAAAAGAGCAAAAAGAAGGT
Organism: Haemaphysalis longicornis; assembly: GCF_048455015.1. Taxonomy (NCBI): domain Eukaryota; kingdom Metazoa; phylum Arthropoda; class Arachnida; order Ixodida; family Ixodidae; genus Haemaphysalis; species Haemaphysalis longicornis. Next base: position 21,746,941 of record NW_027526407.1, on the reverse strand, counting down.
ACCTTGTGGTTCATAGGCAAGGAAGCCTGCGTAGGTTGGCGCCAAGTATCATTGGCGTTCTCGCCGCGAAAGAGCCCCAGGTGTGGAAGAAGGAGTTAACGCCAGGGAAAGTGTTAATGTGAAATGACATAGGCAACGAAAAAGAGCCGATCCTGAGCGGAAGGTCCTCGTAATATTGTAATTGAGGCATCGAAATCTTTCCTAGGGTACAGAACTCTGAGCTATAATTCATTCATTAGAAAGGTGTTAATTGTGGATACTTACAGTGCAAAAGCAAAACATTCGAGCGTGTGCATTTTGGTTTGCTTGCTTGCTTGCTTGCTTGCTTGCTTGCTTGCTTGTGGGCGCCTTTCATTTCCATTCTGCACTTGCTTTAACTGCTAAAGCTTCTCAAATATTTTTTACTCTTCCGCCGGTGTCGGCCATGTCGTCGCTGGCACTTCCCGCTTTTTAAAATTCTTTTCAAGCCATTTTGTGCCGACTTTCCCGTGTTGCGGGTGCATAGGCAGGTGGCAGTAAGGTGGGAAGAAGTGTTTGTTCTGGTAATTTATGGCGAACGGGATCATGATTCTCACACGGTACGTAACTGATATATTAGTTCTTTCAGAACCACCGCTTAAAGCGTAAGCCAATCATGACAATTGCTCGGGTGGCTCCGAAGAATATTTCATAATGGTAAGACAGCGCGAATCCATGAGGTCCCGTCGGTCCACTGACTCGTCAAATAACTTTGGCCCGCTTTTTCTGACAAAGAAATTTTCTGACACACCACACCACATTTTGCACACACACCCAAATGAGCGGAAAATTCCTCGGCGCTGCCGCTAACAAGCGAACCATTGGAAAAAACAAAAGGATGGATCACAAAGCAAACGTTTTTTCCACCAGAAGCATTGACGCTGTCCGAAGAAGGTGTTCCGTCTAATGCAAAAGGACACGCTAGTAATACTTTCATTCCATTTACCAGGCGCGCAATACGAATAATATAACGGGTATTCTACACGCCAGCGCAATTTTTCCGAGCCTCCTTTGCCGAAGTCAAGCAGGTTCGGCGGAACAGACGGTGCCTGCATTTGAGTTCATCTTCTCATCTGAATATCACCCATTACATATCCACTGCCACGCATGCAAACCAGACTGATCAACAACGTGAAAAGGCGCTGCCAGAAATTTTATGTGAAATATTTTTCAAGCCTGTTTAACTGTGTTGACACTTGTTTTCGCCTACCAGAAACCCAAGCGCTGAGCTCTAGCCCGAAGGTGTAGTGACGTCAATCACGAGCCATGACGCACATTGGGATGACTTCGCCCGCCACACCTGATCAGAGCAAACAGACGTGCTGACTCCGCCATCTGCACTTGAAGCGACGCTTAGAGATCAACAAAGACATGGATTTCTGGAGCTAAAACCCGAGTTGAGTGACGGTGCTGATGTCATCCTGCCATTATACAAACATGATTCGCGAAAAAGAAAGTAAAAAATGATTGCCACGTGCGCCTTGGTGGAGTAAAAATGTGTGCGATCCAAGGTCGCTATGCAGCACCCAGCTTACAAGTTGCGCGAAGTTCACCCTCCCAAGCTACAACAAACACGCAAGGCATTCACAAGAATGGAGTCGCTGAGGCGGCGAAAGATTCGAAAGAGCTCGTTTCTTTGCTTAAGAATTCTGGTACCTAGGAATTCTAGTTTTTTGTGGACGCTTCACTTTAGCGTCAGGATTCCAAACAACGAATTTACGTGCGACAAAAAGGGAGGGCAATGTATGAATAGTCAAGTTACGTTTAAGCATTCGCATGCCGCATCTCCATTTCAACAACATAAACTCGCAATGGTTGCCTTCAAGCGATCCGTCAACACAAACAGCGGCTTTGTCTCTGTTCGTTGTGTTTTAGGTCATCCCGTTTCGGCGTTAATTTACACAAAGACTTTTGACTCTGTGAGGTAAATTTGTTGTTTTTATTAGATGCGGAGCACCTTAGGACCTCACAATGTCCGTCCGCGGCCGTTCCCACAGCATTTACAATCGCAAAGGATCACACAGGCACTGGCAGGATTCGAGCCTGTGTCTGGTCGACCAGACAGAGTTAGTGTCAGTCGTATTACCCGTGAGAGTCAAACGGCTTACTCCCTCGCCTGTAACGGCGCGGAGTACCTCCCAATGTCCGTCCGCGTCGATCCGTGCGCACCACCATCAAGCGAAAATCAAGCAAAATTCACTTTGAGCCGTGAGTTGCACTTTCATTTATGGAATAATGCAATCGAATGACGGGGGGGGGGGGGGGGCGCAAGTAGGATGTCACTCGGGGCGCGACTTGGATGTCATTTCAAGTCCCCGTACTCCGCACCCTCGCCATCGTCTGCGGAGCGGAGATGCTGCCATTTTTTGCATAGATTTTCTTGTTTTAAAGTATAAGTAAAAGGGTGATTGATCAGGTGGACATTTGCGCTTTTATTTCCATCAGAAGGATAGCGCGATAGACAAGGATAGCACGTAAGCTAATTCTAGACTTGCAACATTTGAAATTTATTGCATATAAAGAGGTGGTGCAGATAACACAAATTGAACAATCGCAACCATGTACGACAGTTTTACCATTCCTTCAAACTTGTAGCACGAGGATTGCAAATGCCACATGGAATCGCATTGATTTCAATCAGCCTGCGTAGGATGCTAATCTGTATTTTCTAAATAAGACGGTAGTAAGGACGTGTGCGGTTGGGGACGGTGTAGGCTATATTGATGCGGTGTCTGAAGGTCAAAGTCTAGAAAATGGGTACTAATAAATGCAAGGATAACATTGCTTCATGGCAGAAGAGGGCGGAGCACAGCAGCCGTGCACAAAAATTGGATCAGGGTGGACCAACCAGGTGAAGGTTGCTGAAAAGGATCGGCGATGGCGCATTCGCACACTGCAGCAGGACGGCTACCTTGTTACGTCAAAAAGGGGTAGCCGCTGGCGGTAAGAGTCAATGACACTGATATGCCCTAGGAAGGACTTCGGCAACAAGACTGCTTGAGAATAGGAAAGCCACATTTGGTTGTGGGAACACAGACGCGTGGGGAAGTGTTTAAATCCCCATGACCAAAACATGCCCGGCGACGCGGCATATTCACCACACCGAAGTGATGTCAAAGAACAGACATATTACGGCTCAAATGCCTAATCGAACATGCTACGCGCCACAAAAGCGGAGTGAGGTGGGGCGCCGTTTTAACTGTACAAAGCAGACAACTCGAAAAACACATGTTGCCCAGTATACTTGCGTAGTAACCTCAGACGGAAAGAAAGCTTCTACGGGTGGAGGCTTGGGCGAGCTTGTATGTTGTGCGCTTGAGAAGAAAGTCAGAGAGTACAGGAGAAGAACACAAACACCGCGCTCACTGACAACTGATAGTTTGTTATTTCACTACCAGAATAAATACCTACGTTCTCAATACTGTTAATAATGCACGTGAGCATCAATTCCCAGGTGTAATGATAACATCGCGTAAAACAATAAACTTTTAGTTGTGACTCGGGAGAGCGTATTTCCCTTGAGTAATCCTCCGTCTGCGTTATTTTTCCATTCAAACGGAAAGTTGACGCCGCCAGTTACGTCATAGGACAAGCGTCTAGCCCCGCGAACAAACACTCTTAACCCCCAATGGTCACGTAAAAGGCAAAAACGCCGGCCCCAAGTTACATGTTGCCCGTAATAAAGACAGTTTGGGACAAAACCAGACAATACCGTGTACATACTTATGTTCACTGAAGGCAAAAGCGAAACCCGGAAAGATATATATGGTGGTCAGAAAATAATCAACTATTTCTCAAAAAAAAACGTTTGGCCTTTTCTCTCTAATTTTGGTTCATTTTCTACACCATTCTGACAATGAACCTTCAAGATTTCTCGCTACGTCATCTCCTTCGCCTTGGGGGACAATCTAATTGAGTGCATTTTTACGTTGTAAGGGCAGTGATTTTTTACAATTTGGACAGCTAATAAATAAGTTAGTAAGGAAAGCATTCCCAAATACATTAAAAACAAAACAAATTGACATTATGAACCCGTCCAAGATATATTGATGAATTCGTACAAGCACAAAATTTGCCAAAATCAAGAAAAACTAGCTCAGAGTCCGCAAAAGACGTTAAATATTAGAACAGCTCGAAGTTCGCTGTAGTCGGGGTTTGGAAAAACCAAATTCACCCCTTTTGTGATGTTCAACACTAGCTTTAATAAGGTCCTGTCTAGCGATAACAATCTATACTGAAGATTAGAGCCCCTTGGGTAAACTGTTTAATCTAATCCTTTGTAACAACTCGAACAGTCGTCAAGTTGTTTGACACAGTCATCACTTCTCTCTAGAGATGTATATCTGGGCGTGTGCGTGGGCGCGTGAGCATGTGTGAGTGCATGTGTGTGCGCGCACGTACGCGCGTATTCTTGATAGTTAGGGCCCTAATGTCGACAGCAGAAATTCACAGTGAATTCGCAATGAGTTTGGCGCGAGCAAAATGTATGCAGTCAGTGGCATAATGCACGTATAGCTGAGGTGGCATATGTTTTGGACGATTAGCTCATAAAAAGCACAACCAAGAAATAAAATATTGAACATAAAAGATAAGAAAAATTTGGAATGTAGTAGAAAAGTTATGACAGCAGCTTAGGTTCGCAAAAGGAGTACATTTCCAACATTTAATATTGGTGTCAACATCATAAGGCGATAAAGTAAGGTTGATGAAAAAGAAGGCTAAAGGCGGGAGTTGAGATAGAGAACATCACACAACCCTTTTTACCGTATCTGTTTTTTTCAATCGTGTTTAGTAACACAGTTTAGATCTCTGCTTCAATGCAAACTTTGTTGCGTTATGACCTTCCCGGCCGTCACCGGCGCCATGGTATCATTAGCTCCTATGTTACAAGTGTACGGCGTGATCACAGTAAAGAGCCCCCAGGACCATCGGCTATAGGACGTGTAAAGGACAGAACACCATTACGCTATATAACGGCAGAGCGTACCGATGCTACGGATTCAGTTCTTCTTTAAGCTCGATTTCAACCAGCGCAGTAATGAATAACACAGTCAGTGTTCTTCGTATTTTTCTCTTGAGTTCGATGAGGCGACCCACCAGATTACTAGGAGGAGGGAAAATTCCGTGCCTCGGGCTCTGTTTGTCATTGAGAGGCTCGTACTGCCCTCTTATGTTGCTGTTACACCAAAGAACCAATTTTTAATTATTGCCAAACATAAAAACAAAAGACGGCAAGCTATTTGGTCGCTGACTTGGAAACAGTGAGGACTATTGTTGCTTTTGGTAGAAAACAGCTTCAGACCGCGTGCTATGCGAAACTGTGCCTGCGGCACATTCACGGAGATTTCACGGCGCCGAAGGCAGGCGAATTTTTTTGCCCTAGTTTGCGGAGACAGGAGCCGCCATTTGCAAGCTGTTACGTAACATCACGTCACTTTTACGCAGGCCGAAGTTGCCAATGTGTGACGTAAGCGTTCGTGCCAACTATTTAGCTCACGCCAAAATCTCCTCAGCCAACAACAGAGAGGGCATGCCATACAAGTGGTATTGTTGTGGATAAGGGAAGACTGGCCTACATTTTCATATCCGCTGCATCTCGTCTAGTTTTTTATTGCCTTCGAAACTTTATGCGCTTTCAGTAAGAGAAATAAGGCAAGGTTTACAACTGGGGTTAGTAAACGTCATGAAAGGTCAAAATGACAGAAGCACGCACTAACTCGTTTTAAACCCGAAGCACGTGACAAAATTGAAAGCCAATCAGAAAAGGCAATCGGTGAATTCACAGTTAACGGTGAATTAGTAGCGTCGAGAATAGGGCCCTCATGTTATCTGCAAACGTTTTGCCGACATGTAGCGGAAATTTATCAGGCGCATGGCCCGAAAGGTGTGAGAGCCAGTAGATTTTTCGCGAAGAGAATATGGCTGCATCAGCCAGTAACTGCGTGCACTCTCTCCAACGGAACCACACATTTTTTCTGAAACAAAGCACGTTAGAACAGAATCAATTGTCGTCTGTTGGATTCATTTTATAGAGAAGGTCATCGTTTATTAATAGATGTTATCAATTTGAACATTGCAATCACCACTGACAAGTGGTTATTATTACTTGTTTCCTTGGTTTTTTAATGTTTGATATGTTACAATTTGATGGTGCAATACAAAATTTTTCAGGTACAGGGGAGCCTCGGATAGTGTACCCATATTTGCTTCAGGAGCGCTCTTCCGAGGGAAGAATGGTTTTCCACATTCACAACGATATTACATTGAATCTGAGGAAGGCTTCTGTTGCAGCAAAGCAGTTTCGGATTCTCACGGTGCATGCGGAGCACGAAGTCACGCATTTTGTAAGCCTTTTAAAAGTTTTAATAACCTAATATTCGAACCCATATACCAATAGGACCCCTAGTTTAAATACCTTTTCTGCTTCGCTGGTATGGTTGTTTGCGGAATTTTCTTTATAGTACAAGTGTTCTTCGAATAGCATGCAGCAGAACTACCGAAAACCTCGCGCTGTTTTTGTAGACCCTCATTTGCGAGCGTGAAGGACTGGAAACGTTCGCAGAACTGTGTCAGGGCAAACGTCTTTGCCGTGATTTACACATACAGAATAATATTGTTTAACAAAAGCTAAAAAAACCATTTGGTAAATAAACCAGCCAGTTAGGCGCAATGCTGTGCGCAGTTTACAAAACGAGGTTCTACCACTTTGCCTATTACCATGATCTCAATCGAAAGCGTAACATTACGGCGTCTCTGAAAAAAGTGAAGTGCCCGCGAAAAATTGCTTTGGAATATTGTTTGCCGCGTAAAGCACACAGGCATTGTCCGGAAAAAAAGGGTTTCGTTGATGCGCAGGAGTACGCTGCCAAACGTCGGCTTTACGAATCATTTTTGTTCAGAAATTTCAACCTTTTAAAAATGTTCTGTTCGTATTACGTGAAAAACAGGGTATTGTTATCGTTTTTGGGAAAATATTTCGTAGCAGTACCGAATGCAAATAATCCCTCTATCATTAAACTTTGGTTAACGGGTCCTATTAAAAAGGATTATTAAACAGGATCCTTTTCAGACGGGGACCCGTTCAGAGGGTTACTCTTTCGGAGGGGACCCGTTTCAGCCAGACCCGTTTAAGCTGAAGCTGTGTGACTGATCCGTTTAATAAACTTAAATGAGTAGTCTCATCAACGGGTAGACACTTTCTTCTTGCATTAGTCACTTCTCTTATATAACTGAGAGCAATGTGATGGATGTGCTCCTGTATACAGCCACAGAACTGTAGCAGGAGAGCACTTTTATGTCATCGACAAAGGCAACAAGCTTGCCACTTTCTTTAATTTCTTTGGTGTACAATACTGCCAGATTGAATTAGGCATTTTTACAGTCCGTTGATGACATCTCGTTCACGGATCACGGAATCTGCTATGACGAAGTCGTCAGACATCCCTGCAGAACAACACAAGGTATAATTATTGTCATTTTTAAGTTACTCATAGGGTACCATATACATTTGTTCCAAAACACTGATAATGCTGCGCTTTCAGTTCTGTGTTTACACTTACTTTAGCGGACGTCATTGTCTTCTTGCTCATACTTCTGTAGCCTGACGTTTTGAAGAAGCGGTGGCAGGGCTGCGCCATTACACCCTAGCGCGACAGGTTGGCAGCTGTTCAAAGGCACCTAGCCCTTCTTTGAAAAACGTTCGCTCGGTAATACACTCCAGGGGCCTCCACTCCTCTGCTCGAAAAGACAGTGCACGGCTGAAGTGAACAAGATGACAGAAATTTACTGAACACAAAAGGACTAAGAACACACAGGACATAACAATATACCACAGTGTCGTGCGCAAGGGTTAGCATACTCAAGCACTAAGTAATATTTACGGGCACGCTCGGGTGATCACGTCATGGTCATATTTGTCGCTCACACATACTGCTCTGCTATTTACGGTGCAAGTGACAAAAATGTTAACAGGGCAAACTTACGTCTCAGCTCTTTTCCTGACTTCGTAATTTGTGAAAAGCTGGGTATAAAGCATTTACTGCAGTTTTTTTTCGCCTCCCAATACCTACATCAAAAATGCAGTTAGCCCCACAATTTTTGCGCTCTGCAAGGGGTCACCTAACCTTATTATTATTCTTACATCCATGCAGACGCTAGATTGTTGCTTTCTATAAGAGCTTCCTGTCACAATATTTGTGAGTCATGAACTGTACAGTGACAAGTCACAAGAAAGGCATTCCAATAGACTTCTAGCAAAGCTAAACGTTGCGAACACGCGTACATTTAAGAAAATCAGATGAACACCTACCCGACTTTTTCTCAAGGTTGGAAAATGTGCTCAACAAGTTGGCCCACTATTTGTATTGTATTAAAAGGGGCATGGAGACAAAATATCACTTTGCTCAAATTAAAAAGTACTAGCCTTAGAAATCTCACTTAACAAAATTCCAGCTACGAAATAAGTTTTTTAAACTAAACAAAAATGCTGCAGGGTCGTAATATGGTCCAACAATACAAATACAGTTAAACACTAGCTGCGTGTTATCAGTCCAGAAATACTGACACGCACTCTCAAAGCTAAGGTAACTGTGTAAAAGGCTTCCGTTATATATAAAAAAAATATTTCCCAAGAGTTTCAACATCTACAGTTTAGTATAATGCATTGTGAATTCATTTTAATATTTGTCCGCACGAGGAAGCTCATACCCCTCTCGAAGTCGGCATCAATATAACGCCATCTGTTTTCTTAGAGCAAACGTGGCAATGTGAGGGCCTCATTGCGTGGTAAACGCGCTGGCTGCGATTTGCGGGCGCTGCTCCTGCGTGTGTTGCACGTCATGGTTTTGGGCCGGACGTCAAGCTGCCCGGGCTCGTGAAGATGATAAAAACCACAGCCAATTTCGACATATGCGCCCGTTTAGATTGGCAGGGGTGCGATAAGAACGATTGCGTCAGGAGCGCCGTCCTGTAATGGTGCCCACTTCGGTGTCCGTTTTGTCGAAGCCGGAACTGGTACAAACGAACGAGGCGGTAAACTATAGGGAGTTAGAGCAGATCAAAAAAGCTGTTACGGTACAAAGCGTGGTACCCGTTACTGGACCGTAAAGGGATGCACGTTTTAAGAGTTATAGCAGAGCGGAGCTGTCGGACACGCTACCGCACTGTATACCTAACCGCGACTGGGAGCACGGTCTGGCGTCGAATTGGTTTACGCCCCCGCGTGAAGCAGCAAAAAGTATTTTTTGCAATAATTCCAGATTTTGGGATTCAAAGACTGGATATTTTTAAACTTAAAAACTATTAAACCACTCAAAGGTTCTACGTGCGTACTGCGTGCTTATTTTCACTGCTTCCAAAAGCGCATTAAGCCGAGCCTATCCAAGACAGGCAAATTGACTTCAGTTCTTTGCGAGTCGGTGGTGTTTCTTGTACTGAAGTATTAGTTTTTATTTCTCGAAAGCGCTAACGGCAGAAGAAGAAGAAAAAAACGCCCATGAGGAGATTCAACTAGTGACTCCGCGAACATGAAGCGGACGTTTCCCCTCTACTCCACCTCAACTTTATTTTTTCTTTAATTCCTTACTTTGACAATACAACAACAAAACATGACATTGATAAAACTGCTAGCCGACACTTGGGTAGCAAAAAGCTAGCTAAATTTGTTTCATGCTGGTTAATGTTTCCATCACAGGCAACAGTTCTGGAGGCTCAGGCTGAGCACTCCATACTTCAATAATCAACCGAATGGATTCAGAAAAATATTTCTTAGAGAGTTTGGCATCAACATCACGGTGGCGTATAGATATACGCGACTTCGAAATGCCGTTCAGGGCCAGAACCATGAAGAGGTCGTACGGTACACCGATTTCCCTTTCGACGGGCAAAAACCGTATTTCCCGTGCGTCTAGTGGGAAATATTTCGTTAATTTAATGTGGGTTGAAGCACGTGCCAGAAAAATACCCCATTCCGGCACTCACTCTAAAAACACATGTTCGATTGATTCGAGTTTTTTGCACCGGTAACACTGAACGCCTCCTGGAAGGTACAAACCCTTGTCTTTCTTCCACGTTTTTCCGGGTAGCACGGCAGCCTGTAGTTCAAAGAAAAATGTCTTCACCCATGGCGGTACCACCATTCTTTTGACACGCTTAAGAACATCCTGGCCTGGCACTGCGCGGTACATTGATCTATAGAATGGAACAGGTAACACCATATCTGCAAGGTCTTTGAAGTTTTTTTGCGCGTAACACTGGACAAGAATTCAAGAATGAAGCGGGCTTTTAAAAACTGGACTGCTAGAACTACTTCACGGAAATATCGTCTGTGCGCGCGAAATGAAAAACACGCTGTCGAAACAATAAAAACAGGCAGTGACCGAGCTAGTTTTATCTGACACGCAGTGCGCAAAAAAGGTTCCTTTACGTCACGCAGAAACAAAAAGGATTGACGACCTGCCGCAAAAACACTCTACTCCATCTCAACACATGCCGCCAGTGTGCAAAATAAAGCCTGTCAAGCTGGCCTCTCAGTACATACAGTTGGCTGCTTCTGGTTTTTCGTTGTATTTTAGAGGCCATCGCAGTGCTACCGCCGGTTCCTCACTCACCGATTAGCAGACGGGCCGCATGTTGCTGTTAATACCAGTTATGTAGCCGGATCGCCTTTATTTGGCCTAAAATAGGCTATCGTACATGCGTGTCTCGACGACAGAAGCCACGGAAGTTCGGACGGGACCGTGTTTCGCTTTCGCCCTGAGCTATCAGAATCCCTCGGACTTCACCTGTTGTAACATCATTTTAAATGCAGAGCATTTCTTCAACTCACGATGTCACGCGGCGTTGGCGTGCCTCGGCGCCCACAACAGCCGTTCCAGGTGCGCCCTCTTCCCCACTCCTCCTTTCCCGCATCACGCTACCCTCCTCGCTCTCAACAACAGGTCCGCACCCCTCCCCCTACACTATATAAAAAAATAATACTTACCGGCGCCTGGTTTCGATCCCATGACCCTGCGGGCGGAACGCAAGGTACATGGTGCTGTACCCACTGCGCCACAAAGCCGACACAGAATGGAAGGCTACGAACACGCCTTATATCCTTGACACATTCAAACTACATCAAGAAGCTGCTGATACAACGCATTCACTACCTGTGGGCGGAACGCGAGGTACATGGTGCTCTTCCCACTGCGCCACAAAACCGACACAGAATGAAAGGCTACGAACGCGCCTTATATCCTTGACTCATTCAAACTACGTCGAGAAGCTGCTGATACAACGCATTCACTACCACCAACTCCCCAAACACTAAACGTTAACTCAATACACCCACCCCCTATGCGACGCATTTACTCGAGTCCCCCTCGCGGGGAGATGGGCCCTTTCTTTTTTTTCTCAAACGATCTCACATTTACAATTCGTTTTTTAGCTCGAGTTAGCGTGAACCAAGCGTACATCTACCAAACTTTTCCAAAGCGGCCGTCCGCTTTGAAACGACGGACATGGTACGTCTTGGTACCATCGGCCAAGTCGCTGCGGTTTACAGCAGGGTTCTGCGCATGCGCGGTGACGTCCAGACGGTAGATGGTACCGTATCAGAACCGTTTTTCTGATCTGCCATAATTCTCTATTTACTTACGCTGCGATAGACCGTTCAATATGCCATTATATTGTTGCGGGAAGCGCAAGTAGACGCTGGCGTATAGCTTAAAGGGACCCATCACTGACGACAACGACCCGCCGCGGTGGCTCAGTGGCTAAGGCGTTGCGCTTCTGAGCACGAGGTCGCGGGTTCGATTCCCGGCCGCGGCGGCCGCTTTTCTGATGGAGGCGAAAAGCAAAAACGCCCGTTTGTGGAGATTTCGGCGCACGTTAAAGATCCCCAGGTGGTCAAAATTAATCCGGAGCCCTCCACTACGGCGCGCCTCATCGCTTGCGTTGCGTTGGTGCGTTAAAACCGTACAATCAATCAATCAATCAAATTTCGTGTCATTAGTCCTTTAAAGCGATACAAACAGAAGTGATCTAGTACAATAGCTCGGTTATGTTTCCTTTCCGTGCCGCTAGTCGGCAGCCGCCAGTAATGGAAACAAGATTATGTGAAGTACTGGAGATATCACAGAAAAGTGCCTGGGAGTCCCCACAACTTCATTTATTTTCTTTATTGGCCCCAATATTTGTTTGAAAATTAATATCATTGATATCGGTAGAAAGCAGTCCTTTATGAACTAAGCTTGCATTTTGCCTTCATAGACCGTTTATGTTACAGGAAACTGAACAAGTATGCTCGTGCTATCTACATACTTCTAATTTCGCAATTGTTGAATACTTACTAAAGGGCAAGCCTACTATTTTTGACGAGTTAGAAAGCCAATTTGCTTTGGCACAACAGCATTTCATCTATTCGAACATTATAAACATCTTTGATTTTTTTTCGCCAACTACGGTGACATCGGAAAGGGCATTTTCTGAGAAGACAATAAAAGGTGAACCTGGTGAGAGACATAACGGCATCAGAAAAAAGGAAGAGAATGTAACGCACGGCCCAGATATGCATGCCACATCTAGAAGTTTTGCTTCCTATAACGTGACTGCAAGCAAAATAACACGAAAAGTTTTTGTGAACGTTATTGACTGACCTAAAAAGGTCATGAACAGATTTTGGAACATTTTTGTTGTGGGGGTATTTCCAATTGAGAAACCTTGACATACGAACTATTGCTATTTCTGGCTGTTTATTGAACAGCATCTGCAAATAGTGAAAAAATACAGCTGCGGCTTCCATGGTGTTTATTTCCTCAAGCCATGAAATGATGTCGTGTTAACAAGCCCATCATAGCTGTTCCTTGCCTGCCTAACATGTCAGCTTAGAGTACGCTTGCAAATTGGTCTGATACTGCTACAACATGACGCCAGGACAAATGCGCACGCAACTGAGTGATCAATGTCTGACCCCGGATACGACTGAACAACATCTCCGATCTCCCAGTAACAACATTTGATTACTTGGGTGAGCGGCACCAGCACAAGTAACCACGTTAGGGTAAATTGGGTATAGGTAAACTTTTTTCCTATATTAGAATTTATATCCTCACTGTCCTTTCCGTACTCCACATTCTTAATAAAGCTTCACGACGTCAAACTTCCGTAGCCTCCAATGTGAGTTAGGCGAACGCGAACTTTCTGACTTGGTAATATAAAAGACCGATTGGTTAAAACGGGAATTCACGGCATGAACACCTTGCTAAACGAACATTCGAGTAAATCGAAGTTAGGACCAATCCCTCTTCTATTTTTTAAGTGTAGTATTATCAAACAAGATACAGTGATAATGTATGTCACAAAGCTTCAGCTTCCTGTAGTTTCATTGTTTTGTGGAACAAATGCTGCTGATAACGTTGTTTAGCTTAATTTGGTTGCCCATGACTTACTGCAGAAGCATTCAACACTAAGTTTGAGGTTGAAGCCCTGGATGAATTCAAATTTATAGATGCCGGACCGGAGTGCATGGCTATAACTCTAGCCGGTATTTTATGCCGAAAGTGAAAGTCTGAAAGTTTTTACGAAAGTGCAACCGTGCGCGAGTGTGACGTGCGCCGAAAAACACTGATCTGCGGTACGGCATAGGAAAAGTTCACATCAAAGATGTTAGTATTTGATGTCAACTTGTTGTACAGCTCTTTGCACTACCGGAGCTCTGTTGTTCTGCTTGGCTTCACTCTATATGAACGAGTGTATCACCTTTTGCTACCACTAAGGAAAGTCTTCTTGCTGTGATTCGTCCGCGTGGGTGGGGCATCCTCTTTTTTATGGTCCTCAAAACGCCGACACAAGATTTATCCTACGCTACGACGCGCGCGCGAGCAGCGTCGACTTCCCTAGCGCAAGGCCCGGCACGGCAGCAGCGGCAACCGTTGTGGCGCGTGCGCGCCTGTAGTCGCGCCGTGAAGGGGCAGAAAATGAAGGACATAAGGAAAGGGGAAGTATTTTGCGTGCCCAGCGCCCCTGCGAATTGGAGCGGTTAAATGGGACTCAAATTATCAGAAAGTAGCTTCAGACTGGCAAGACCATGCTGTAGCAGCCGCCGTCACAGACAACCTCGAGATGTGATGGAGCTGTCAACCGTTTGGTATTTGCATCTATATTGCCGATAGTTATAACACACGAATACCTCATCACTTGCATTGAAAAATAAACTTTTATACCCAAAACTTTCAGACTAATAAACCTAGACTTCACTATATGATCACTCCGCATATAACGAGAGCCGCCTAATTGCCCTACTTTGCCCAACGTAATGTCTGGAACTTTATCGCTTGCTCTCCGCAACGTTTTTTAGCAAGAAAAAACTCAGGACCCAGCGAATGTGGATGACCAGTTGAGCTGTAAGGTCCTTCTCAGTTAGTTGGGATGATCACAATAGCAATCCAGGTACGCTACAAGGTGGTCGAATTGGCCGGACTGTTGTGGCATCGCAACCAAAACGTCTGAAATATTACAAGCGTAAACCACTCACTTTCAGTCCCGTTGTAATCGCCGACTGCTAAAACAGAGGCAGCGCCATCGGATCTCAACCCCAACCCGAAAGCAGTCGGAGTACTCCTATGCATTTCTGCAGAGTTTTGACGCGATAATAATAATACCTAAGATGCTGCGAGTTCGCCAACTGTTCTAGAAGCACTTCATCCTGTTGCCATTGGACCTGATTGGCTTTGCGATCCACCGCCGCCTTTTCGCTTTCGAAAAGTTTCGATCGGTCTCCCACGCGGTGCGCTCCATTTCAGTTTTAAGATTTCAGAAAAGACTGCTTATCTCAAACAGAAAAAATTCTGATGTCCCCTGAAGTAATTTGTTCAAAACTGCGTAAGGTATATTGTGGCATTACTCGGCCTTTTGGATTCATCTAGTTCTCAAAATTGCGTACTTTTCTGGATATGCTCAATTCACTACAAACATTTCCAGGTTTCTTTGTGGTAAACTGCGCATCTTAGTCCTCCAAACATTGCTTTGGAGTGACATTTAGGATTGCTTTAATATAGGGTGTGTGTGCACGTTTTTGTTTAAGAGTGATGCATCTACACCTTCCAAGGTAATCTCTTATAAAAGAGTAGCTTTTGTATGACAATCTAATGTTTTTTAACATTTCCTTGCATCAAACAGATAAATTTTTCGTTTCTGTTGGTAATTCATTGGTATAAAATATTTATTTCATTAAGTGATAACTTTCTACATCGAAATCCAATGTTGCAGTTTTAATCCCTTGCTTTATTTACGGAAAATGGTAGTTTAGGCTTTTTTAATGTTTATTGAGGGAGATAAGATTTTTAACCTTGAAGTGCAAACTATTTACATTAAAAATCACATTTTTTGTTGCTGGCACTTTCATTAAAAGTTTTCATGTCTTGCACTTTTGGTAATTAGTATGTCAGCCTTGTCTTTTAATTGCAACATTTAGGCAATGCAAGCCTGTGCGGACGCACTATCTCAATGCCTGCTCTGACGCAACCCAGTCGCTCAAAATGTACGATCTCTCTAGCTGCTCCTGCGTTTCACAATGAAGCACCCCCTGCAGTTGTGTTTCTCCCCACTGCAGTCTGGCATAGCATGGAAGCATTCTATAGCGGTACTGTAGGAGCTCGAACGGTTCTGCTCTTACCACGTCGTGGCCACCAAGCCAAACTCTTTTGCAGAAACCGTTTGCCGAACCAGACCCGTTTGCGGTCGAACAGGTCTGGTTTGCACATGTATAGGGTCCAAACCGGACCCTAGCAGACCTATACGATCGTCAAACAGGAGCTGTCTGTTACTGTATAAACCTCGAACAGGTTTATTTTGAACCCGTTTAACCTGTACGGCCGCCCAACAGGTCCAGGCACAAACCCACTTCATTTTAAACACGATTTTTAAATACGGCCATGCCACAAACAGTTTAAGATGTGTGTAGGAATGAGTGATGTGTTTCATGGCTTTTCTACATATTTCTGTTATATTCATCTTCTTTAGACTGAGCCCTGGAAAAATGGTGGAACTTTTTGCCTGAGCCTACAAATTATTGTTCCTCAAATTTGCACACTTGGAGCTAATTTGTCAGCGCGATCTTCACATGATATCTAGCTACAAAACACACTCCTTAGGAGTTCAGCTGAATCCAGAAGTTTCCTTTGAGATTGTGAACATCCTTTAAAAAAAAAAACACGCCGGAACTTATGGGCCAACGACGGCATTATTTTAAAGCAGTGAAGCTGAATCATGCTATTTATATTTTTGTCAGAACTTCGTAAGTATTCTTTTTACATTGTTTCTTTTTCTAGTTCACCATATAAAAGAAGCGGCTGAGCGCGAAGAATACTACACATTTTTAGTAGAGCTTTCCCCACCAAAATGTATTTTCAGTACAATGGCGACGACCTGGAGAAATTTCTTTATGAAGACGAAAACCGACTTGCGACCGTCCATGTTGTTAAACGAAATGGGGCTCATCATATCGTGAGTATGATGCTCTGGAATCTATTGAGTGCAACAAACTATCCACTTAAAAATATTACTGACATAGCATTCTATTCTGTGCCACAAACAACTCCCTACATTCACGGTTGGCGAACAATCCGTCAGCACCAGACTTGTTGGTGTACCATTCTTACTGCTGATATCTCTAGGTCTGGAATCATCAGAATATTTCCGATGCGGTGGGTGGGCTTTCTAGCAGTACAGGGTTTTTTTTTTTTTTTTGAAAACGAAGTTTACTTGAGGAATAAATTGACCGCAAACGTTCATGGTTGACATTCATGAACGTGTTCTTTTCTTGGTATTATTGTTCACGGATATGTAGAACGTAAACTATTGCAAGAACAAGGCACGGAACGTTCATCCTGCGTGGCTCAAAATGTACAGCCGCGACAGCGTGTGCGTACGGGGTGTTGCTTATTTTGTGCGAGAAGGCCACAGTTTTGGTGTTTTGGTAGGGTTCGTTTTGTGAGCATTGAGGCTATCCGCGGGCCTTGGCTGCAAGGAGCTATTTTTTGGTGTCCAATACAGCTTGTTGTGGAGACGGGAACGTCCACTACGGCTGTTAAACAAATAATGTGCAAATGTGTATTGAAGCATGCTCACGGCGTATAATTTCTTAGTACAGATCTTCTTTGTATGTTTCTGTTGATACCTCGGCCTTCTATTTGTTTGTTTTTTCGAGTCTGGTGGAAATTTGTTCATCTAATGTACTTAAGGGACACAAATACTGCATCAGTTGCAGTGGGAGAGGCGCCTTGGTGTAGTAATATGAGCTGTCGTCACTGCTGGCGACAGTGTGGGCAGAGCACCATGCGGCCACTGATAGGTAGAGAACAAATTTACTTCCACTTGAGGGTTTTTCTGATACCCCCAGCATTTCTTTTCATCTGGCATGAAATCACTGTACTCCTTCTTTCCACACATTTATTGTCGCTGCACACCGATTTCAGTTTCAGGCCGGCTTCTGCTTCAAGCGGCAGCACTCTTTTCCTGATGGTTGCCTTTTTCGCGCTACTTCATGACCATGGCTGACAGAAGATGGATAGCGCTCACAGAGCTTCACTCAATGCACCAAGCAACCGTCTCACAATAAAACTACATCATTATCTTTCCAGAGTGCCTACAGTGCAATGGATTATTTGTGTAGCCATACGTCTACTATCTGTCATTATTTTTTTAGTTATTCCAACAAAGGGAATGTGTATACTGTGACATGCAGATCTCACCTAGCATTCCACATGCAGCTCATAAGTCTAAGATTGCCCGTGAGCACTGCTATCCAACCGGAACCGCGCTTATGTAATCGGAGACGAAGGTCAGGTTGAAATGGCTTCCACAGTAATTGCTCATTATAACACAAAAATTTTGCTTGCCAGTTTAATACTGTTAAATGCTGAAATACTCAAGGCTTAGAACAATACATTTAGGGGGAGTCGGGGTCTTCTTAAGTTCAAGAATAATTAAGTCCGATTCGTTTTCCCTGTGGTTCTCTGATTACACCTCTGAATAAAGAGCTCACATCTTTGCCTGTTTTAGAGGCTCCTGCGGACTATGTTTTGCCCCCGCACCTTTTATACAGGTATCCCTGGTGCTAATTCGTTTCCTTTGCCGTTTTCGCCACAGATACAGCTTTGGCTCGAAATTTAATACCTTTGCCTGAGGCTTCAATTCACCACCCAGAACAAACTTGCAATGCGACAAAAATATTGCGTATGATTTTGGTGGCCATTATATGCCTGTTAATTCTTTCTTTCTATGTTGCGGGTAAGCACCGGCCCCAACAACTTGGTATCGCGAACTTTTGTGTCAATATGTTTTGCTGAATACACCTCCAAAATATGTATAACAATCTCCCCAAACATTGTTTCTGTGTTTAAAACACGAAGTGTCATGTAAACTAAAAACACCGACCACAATATGTACACAACGGGCCCAGTGGGACAAAACTTCAGAAAATAATTTTAAGCTACCGATGCAGAAAATCACTTTAAGCGTTAGAGGGAAACAGAAAATGGGGAATTCAAGCGCGCCGTGCTTGGGCATGGTGGTTAATTGGAAATGTGCGTAATGGTCACCCTCAAAAAATACAAAAAGGTTCCCTTTTGCGTCAAAAACTGACCGTAAAACCAGTGTCAGCGTTACACCATAACTTTTCAAAAAATCACAATAACGCAACCTAGGGTGACATTACTGACGCATTGGTGGAAGTCAACTGCCTCTTACGATTCAATTAATGATTCGTATTCCCCCCAAGGGTCATTTAATGGTATTTAACACTGCATTGGTCCGTGCCCACCACTGCATTATACCGCGATGGAGAATATACACCCGTTTACATACTACTCATCAGATATGGAAGGCAGGAGAAGAACAGTACTGCTGTAGGCATGCGAAGTAGATAGAAAGCAACGCCCGCTTTTGTGATTTCCAATAAGTAAGTTCTGATGATGACGCAAAGCGTGACTGAGTCTTTGTGACGAACGCACGTACTTAATGTAGCTATTTGGGCTAGTATTCTCACTTTTTCATTTATCACACCGCTTGTGTAATTTCCGTGTCAGTTATTTTGTTTCTTCTCCCTCTGAGTACTTGCACTATATTACATGATGCTCGTATGCGCGTATATCTAGGCCTGAAGATTAGTGTGCTTTGATTACGGCCTACACAAAATTCAATAATATAAGTGACATCAATTGCTGCACTCACTGAGAGTGGTCATAGAAGAATTTGTAATGTCTGTATGATGCCAAACACAAATCAATGATAATTTCAGCGTCCTACAAGTGATTTATGCAACATGGAATGAAAATTGCTAAAACCTGTCAACCTATGTGCGCCGGGCATCTCATCGGTATTCTGGAAACTTCGAGCTCTTTTTTTCTTTCAGTTGATAATTCTTCTAAACATCAGTCTATATTAAATAATCAGAACAAATGTTCCTGTGATAGTGTCATCATGTTGAAAATGTGACTGTAGGGAGGAAACACACAAGCGGACGTGTTTGTTTTTGAAACGGTATGTTTTGTTTCCTCTCATCGCAAGCTTTATAAATAACGAGGGCTCTTGAAGCACGTAATGGAATTTTATTACCACCTTTTGCACAGGGTGACAAAAAATGGCGACGATCGGCATCAGGTATATCGCCAATCATATGACGTGTTGAACCCAAAACGTCGGGGTTATAGTGGTGTAATTGTAACCGAAAAAGCTACCAGGGTACCGCACTCTTTTCACCAATAGGCTGTAATTCCAACGAAGCTTTAATATGAAGTTACTGAGAGCCTTTTCCGTAAGATGACAGAGCATGTATTTTTACTCTCACTGAACGTGAGAAGTATCTTTAGTAGCGGGATCATGATCCTTTCCAAATTACATAAAGAGGAGCAACAGCTTGAAAGGAGCTCCGCAGTCAAAACTGGCACCAATATTTCATTTTTTTCTGTACCAAAAGAGGCCTCGCAATGAAGTTGGAGGAAGGGCGGCTTTCCTGAGAAAGTGCGAAGTGGTGCACTTTTCCTGCCCTTCACGAACATTGCAGTGAAAGGAGAATGCACATTTATTGCGCTTGTCACCCATTCCTTAGAGGTGCTGAATTGAAATGATTGATACGGCGTGTCCATTACACCGATCTAATAGAGCGTACAGTTTCGATAACTAGCGTGACGTAAAAGTGGCAAGAGTAAAAAAAATAAAATCAGTTACACTCAACATAAAACTTTTACGTTCAGAGCAGTGATTCAGCAAAGAGCTTTTTTAAGTATCAGCCTGAGGATGATACCAAAAGTACTCAAGAGAATGCGCCAAAGAACTTGAAAACACCCATAAAAAGGCCTCGTTGAGTTTTCACGAATTTGGGTACATTTTGTGTTAATTCATGATTCTTTCCGTTTTTTTGTTAAGTTATATTTATTTTAAGCCTATCAAGGGCAGCCTCCGTAAAAACGGCGAAGCGCATAGATCACCCTCTCCAATTTGCATATAGGTAACGTGTGCGTGTGTGGCACAAAGGTACTGACATGTGCTTCGCAACGAAAGCAACCCAGGTAATATACCGGCCATGAAAAACCACAATCTTTTAGAAGCCTCTGTTTGTGTGCGTGACGCGGCGGGACTGCGGTGGCTGGATACAATTATACCGGTCCAGCCGGAACCCAAAAGTGCGCCGCACTTAAAAGAGCGATCCTTAGATTCCGACTTAGCAAGGGAAGGACCACCAGGCACAAACGCAGGCTAGGCCTTCAGCGCGTATGCTAATACACAGTTGGATCTTTAACAGCACACATTAGGTCGAGAAAGCTGACCGGCCCTTAAACATTTTTTGACAGGAGGGCGTCCTCGGACCTGAGCACCGAATACAACCAATTCCTACAAAGGAGAGGTCTAACAACAGCCTCATCCCTCATATGGTTTTAAAAATTGAGAACAAAGGGGGAATTGACCATCCAATTGTTCCGAACGACATAGGTAGCGTTATAACAAAATATTTACTATGCGACTTCGTTAAGTCACTATTTTTAACTCATCAAAGGTGAGATCATCCTCCGCCGTGTCTTTTTTACAGGCAATTATACCCCGTATGAAAGACAACTTCATGTGCAAAGCGTCATTCCAGACACTGTGGATATAGAACTGTTCATCATTGTTGACAAGCCCCATTATAGTAAATTTTCCTCGACTGATGCTCTCACAACCTACCTAATGGTGCTAATGAATGCGGTGAGTCCAGCAAGAACTCCGCAAGTTGAACCAAATTTTTCTATCGATTTCACGTAAATCAAGACCATTTGTGTGAAAAGCTTACAAATGAACAAAAAACATGCAGTGCACGTTATGTTAAAACGCGAGTGGTGTAACATAAAATTCAAATTTCCTTGTTAGCAATTCAGGTTGTCGGAATACTGGCACATGGACGAGTTTCTTGAAATGGCTTGACAACAACACAACTAATCTTATCTGCGTTTACACTAATTATGGTAACAAAAATATTTAAGACCAAACTGAAAATCTCTTGATACCCTTTAGTAAATTTCATGACATTCCTGGCGCAAGGCAGCGACCAGAAAAAAAATATTTTCAGGAAATGAAGGCTTCTTCAACATTTCAAGACGAAAGCCTGTCGATGCCTAAAGATTTTTGATGGTTGGATTGTGTTGCAGTCTTTTCCTGCTCAGTTTTTTTTACCGAATTTCTCCGACAGGTGGGCTTCCCGCAAATAAGGCAGCAGCTTCTCCACAGCTATCTTTGGCATGCGCTGTTCTAAGCACAGACCTTCACGTTCACCCGTTGTTTGGCACAGATCAAGCTATTCTTATTCGTTCACTGGCAGGCTGTCAAGTAATAGAAACGGTAAGGCACTTGGCTGTTGTTGCAAAAATTAGGTTCATATTCTGCGAGAATGCAAATGTGTTTCGATTTAACACCGCTACCTCTCTATTGGCTCCTCCTTCTGTTTGACGTTGGCTCAAGCTCAACCTGGTGGTGCTGGTGGAGGGTAAAGGTTGATCGCCTCAAGCCCCCCTTCGTCAGGAGCCACTGCTTGGTAGGACACTTAAATTTGCAAGACATACGGAAAATTTTAGCCGTCAATATGCTGATAGTTTGCAGAATTCCCGTTACTCAAACTAACACGAGGCAATGAATACCACTTTAAAGAGGAGCAAAGACTTTCTGCTGAAAATCTGCTCCAAGGGCTCTTGTCCCCAGGAGCTAGAGGACATACGCGGCCGCGTGAGGGGTCTCGGGCGTATTAGATGATTCGCTTAGCATTGGCGTCTTGTCTAAAAGGAGTCATCAAGGATACATCCACAAGCCAATCCTTTAGTGAGACGGAATTTCTCTTTTGTCGGCATAACATGAATCACCATTTTACTCAGCGTTTTTTCAAATTTGGTTTAGGTGAGGAGCACATTAGGACCACACAATGTAGGTTCGCGTCCCTGCGCATAGCATATAAAATCGCAAAAAAATCACAGGTCACCGGCTGGATTCGAGCCTGTGTCTGGTAGACCATACAGGGTTAGTGTAAGGCGTCTTAACCATTAGGCTATGACCGCGAGTTAGTACCCGAGAGTCAAACGCGTTACTCTCACGTCTGTAACGGTGCGGAGTACCTAGAGCCTGCCAATGTCCGTCCGTGTACATCCATGCGCACACCACCACCAAGCGAAAATCAAGGAAAATTTAATTTGAGCCGTGAGTGGCAGTTTCATTTAGGGTATAATCAAGGTGCAACTCACAGCTCAAATGAAATGACGGTCGTGGCGCAAATCGAATGTCACTCGTGGCGGAACTAGGATGTCATTTCGAGTCCCGTACTCCGCACCTTCACCATGATCCATGGAGTGTAGATGCTGCGATTTTTTTAAGATACTTTAAACCAGAGGTCGGCGAACTCATTCATGAGTCCACTCACTCAGACTCATTTGGACTCAAGTGAGCGCGAGGCTAGTGTGGCATGGTGAGTTTGAGCTTGAGTGAGTTTGAGCCGAGTGATCCCGACTGAGTTTGAGTCCGATTGAGTTTGAGTATGCCTGAGACCTAGTGAATTCTGAGTCCATTTTGAGTTCTGAGTACATTTTTAGTTTGAGTCCATTTTGAGTTCTGAGTACACTTTGAGTTTGAGTCCATTTTGAGTTCTGAATACATTTTGAGTTTGAGTCCATTTTGAGTTTTGAGTTCTGAGTACATTTTGAGTTTGAGTCCATTTTGAGTTCTGAGCACATTTTGAGTTTGAGTTCATTTTGAGTTCTGAGTACACTTTGAGTTTGAATCCATTTTGAGTTCTGAGTATATTTTGAGTTTGAGTCCATTTTGAGTTTGAGTCCATTTTGAGTTCTGAGTACAATTTGAGTTTGAGTCCATTTTGAGTTCTGAGTACATTTTGAGTTTGAGTACATTTTGAGTTTGAGTACATATTGAGTTTGAGTCCATTGTGAGTTTGATACCATTTTGAGTTCTGAGTACATTTTGAGTTTGAGTACATTTTGAGTTTGAGTACATATTGAGTTTTGAGTACATTTTGAGTTCTGAGTACATATGAGCTTTGAGCCCATTTTGAGTTTGAGTACATATGAGTAGCCTGGCAGGCAGCTATGGTTGGCTGTTAAGTTTCATGCGTCACTGTGGGCTCGGAATTCAGGTTACCTGCGGGTACGGCACCAATCGCGATCTGCATGATCGGTTGGGAGGGAGGGGGTGTTTGATTTTTTTTAGTTTCTTGTTGAATTTTCATGGCCATAAGCACTCGTTGTATACCTAATTTTCGCGGCTGGGCGCGTGAGGGATAATTGTCTGGTGAGGTCACAAAAAAGGATCCACTAAGAGCGTGGGAAAGGGTGGTGGGAAAGCACACGGCGGTGCTGGCGGGCTGGTTGTTCGCCTGCTACTGTTTACGGCTAAATATACTAGGGGTCACAAAGGAAGAGGTGAGAGCCGGGAAAAATGGGGGCGGGGCTGTCTTTTCTGCTGTTTCAAATGAATTAGCTGAATTGACTGGGCAGCGCCCCTTAAAACAGAATAATGACCACATTAGATTGGGGTAAAAGGGAAACTGATGAGGCTAAGGCGTGTAAGGTATCAAATGAAAGGTCTGGATTAACGGAATCACGCAGGGTAAATGAAAAATGCTTCCTGATTGTAGTCATCAGGCAGTCATAATGAGTCATAGATTGAGATAAAATTCAAAATGATGCTGCGAGGGAATGTGGGGAATCAAATTAAAGGTCTCGATGTGGGGAATCATTCGGGACGAAAATGCGTTATGGATATAGCATGACTTAGTCATGGTAAGTCATAGATTCGGTTAAAATTCACGTTCATAACGCTAGGGCGTGTGGCATATCAAATTAAAGGTCTCGATGAGGGTAATCACGTGCTTCCTGATTATTATCATAACATAGCCAAAATGGGTCATAACTTAGGTTAAAATTCACAATGATGCCACAGGGTGTCCGGGGCATCAAATTGAAGGTTCCGATAAGGGAAATCACGTGGGATGAAAATGTGGTAGGGCTATATCATTAGATAGTCATGGTTAGTCATTGATTGGTTTAACATTCAAATTGATTCCGCTAGGATGTGATGGGTATCAAATTAATGGTCTTGATGAGCGGAATCACGTGGGAGAAATACAAAAATGCTTCCTGGTTATAACCATGAGATTGTCATGGTGAGTCTTGGGGTAAAATTGGGGTAAAATTCGAAGTGACCCCGCTAGGGCGTGTAGGGTGTCAAATTTATGGTCTTGACGAGGGGAATCACGTGGTACAAATAAAAAAAAGGCTTCGTAGTTCGAATCATGAGTTATTCACTATAAGTCATAGATTGGGTTAAATTCAAGGTGAGGCCGCTGAAGCATGTAGGACGTCAAATTGAAGGTTTCAGTTAGGGGAATCACGTCGGACACTTAAATAATGCGTCCTGGTTACAGTCATGAGAGTCATGGTTAGTTTGACTGGTATGAATTTCATATGAGCCTGCTAGGGTGTGTGGGGTATCAATTCAAAGGCCTCGTCGAGGGGGATCACGTGGGACAAATATAAAAATGCTTTCTGGTTATAATTATGAGGATATAGCAAAAGGTATATAGCAAAAGGTCCAAACTCACACTCTCACTCTCACTCACACTCTCACTCTCACTCACACTCACACTCTCACTCTCGAACTCACTCTCACACTCTCACACACTCACACACTGACACTCTCACTCTCACTCCACTCACACTCTAACTCACACTCACACTCACACTCTCCCTCTCACTCAGTCTCACTCTCACTCACACTCACACTCACAGTCTCACTCACACTCACACTCACACACACACTCATACTCACACTCACCCTCTCACTCTTACTCTCACTCACACTCTCACTCACACACACTCTCACTCAACTCACTCTCACTCAACTCACACTCAACTCACACTCACATTCTCACTCACACTCAACTCACACTCTCACTCAACTCACACTCTCACTCTCACTCACACTCTCACTCTCACTCACACACACACACACTCTCACTCTAACTCACGCTCACACTTTCACTCTCACACTCTCACTCTCACTCACACTCACACTCTCACCCTCACTCACACTCACATTCACACTCTCATTCAACTCACACTCAACTCACACTCACACTCACTCAACTCACACTCACACTCTCACTTACACTCACACTCACACTCTCACCCACACTCACACTCTCACACTCACACTCAACTCACACTCTCACTCTCACTCACACTCTCACTCTCACTGTCACTCACACTCTCACTCTCACTCACCCTCTCACTCTCACTTACACTCACACTCTCACTCTCACACTCTCACTCTCACACTCTCACTCTCACTCACACTCACACTATCACTCTCACTCTCACTCACCCTCACACTCTCACTCACACTCACACTCACAATCTCACTCTCACTCTCACTCACACTCTCACTCTCACTCTCACTCACACTCTCACTCATACTCTTACTCTCACTCTATCACTCTCACTCTCACCCTCTCACTCATACTCTCACTCTCTCTCACACTCTCATTCAAACTTACACTCACACTCACACTCTCACTCACACTCTCACTCACACTCACACTCTCACTCTCACTCACACTCTCACTCTCACTCTCACTTACTCACACTCACACTCCCAGTCACACTCACACTCTCAGTCACACTCTCACTCGCACTCTCCCTCACACTCACACTCTCACTCACACTCTCACTCTCACTCACACTCTCACTCTCACAATCTCACTCTCACACTCTCACTCTCTCTCTCTCACTCTCACACACTCTCTCACACTCTTTCACTCTCACACTCTCTTACTCTTACTCTCACTTTCTCTAACTCACTCTCTCTCACTCTCTCGCTCACTCTCTCTCTCTCACACACTCTCTGACTCACACACTCTCTCAAACACACACACACACTCACACACACGTGCATGGTGGAAGTTAACAGCTGGGTATGGTGGCGGTTATTGCTTACAACAGCGTGGTGGTTGTCCGAGCTACGAGAGCTCATCGCACCTAGCAAATGCTAATAAAAACTAATACAAGTGCCTCAGCAAACAACGAGGGACCTTTTTGTTTGTCCCACGTGATTTCCCTCCTCGAGGCCCTCAATTTGATACCCCGCATTCTTTAGTGCCACACCTCTCTGCATTTTTACCCAATCTGAGACGATCTATGACTCCTGTGTTACACGGTTCGCCATTTTCGATATTTATCTTATTTCTTTTTTAGATTTTGTAACATTTAATTTTATCAATTCTCTACATTTACGCTTTTATAATGATTACAGGTTGAACTTCCGTGATATCTGCATTTTTTTGCATATGCAGGGCGTTACAAGATCATGGCGGGAAGGGGGAGGGGTGTACTCGGCAAAGAATTCTACGCAATAAAACTGCAAAGGTATATATATCCATGAACGCCTCGCGCTTCAGAGATTCGCGGGGACAGTTCGCTTTGACATAAGGCGTTTTTTCCGGATGCAGAGCAAGAATGCACAGAACCGTAATCCTAAACAGCTTCGACATAAATGAACGGAACAGTGAGCGCACGTCCCCTCGCCCATTCTTGCTCGTTTCGACCTGGGGACCCAGCACACCATCGAGCCTGGACCGCCTCTGTCATGAACACGAACACGGAGCCTACATCAAGAGTTTGGTATCCAATATATACGTACAATTGCTTCCAACCAGTGTACTCTTCATGAGCAGCAGGTATGGCTGTATTAAATCTGCAACGAAAATGGTTTCCGACCTCACAGGAGCTACGGTGTCATGTCGTGGCGAATGCAAGAGTTTGGGCTCACGAATTTGCACCCGTAATATTTTTACCACGCGTGAATTTGAAAACACTGACTGCTGATGAAATCAGAATCCATCTGACCCCGAGTAAATTCCTAGCATGAGAGAGTTGTGAGGCCGTTTGAGTTCTGAATTCATTTTGAGTTCTCAGCCCATTTTGAGTTCTGAGTTCATTTTGAGTTTTGAGTACATTTTGAGTTTGAGTCCATTTTGAGTTCTGAGTACATTTTGAGTTTGAGTACATTTTGAGTTCTGAGAACATTTTGAGTTTGAGTCCATTTTGAGTTTTGAGTCCATATTGAGTTTGAGTACATTTTGAGTTTGAGTACATTTTGAGTTTTGATTACATTTTGAGTTTGAGTACATTTTGAGTTCTGAGTACATTTTGAGTTTTGAGTCCGAGTGAGTTCTGAGTTTTGCGCTCAATGTGAGTTTGAGTTTGAGTGAGTGCAGATGTGCTGCTCAGCATTGAGTCTGAGTTTGAGTGAGTGGTGATTCGAAAAACAAAATTGTGAGTGAGTTTGAGTGAGCCGCGCCAACTTTGCCGAGGTATGCTTTAAACACAAGCCGCCACATCTGCACAGAGGAAGCGCGCTGACAATAAACAACCCCCGTACCCAAACATATTCCATTTTTTCAGCCTGAAGACATTTTAGTTTAGTTATAACGCAACGCGGAGGCGCATATTGTAAGAGTTTGACACTTCTTTCAGTAGTG
Source organism: Haemaphysalis longicornis (assembly GCF_048455015.1). NCBI lineage: Eukaryota > Metazoa > Arthropoda > Arachnida > Ixodida > Ixodidae > Haemaphysalis > Haemaphysalis longicornis. The sequence goes on along the minus strand of NW_027526407.1, from coordinate 21,718,878 downwards.
TTTAGACGACAAATGAATAACTAAAGACGATAGTCTTTCTTGAGCTACTTAAACACATAAATTTTGGTCAGTCTGTCTGTCTGTAACGCGATTCAACCACCCGGCCAAAGTGAAACAGAATGCGCAGAATCGGTATAAATATCCGCAAGCCATATATAAACGTCTAAGTTCGGTGGCAATGTTCATACTTGTCAACGTTCTGCAACAAGAACTATACATTACGCAAATGTGAGCAGAAAATTAATACCTAAGTGATATTTCCAAAATTCTTTATAAAAATTTATGTATGCTTCACAATTTCCATAGCTAATGGAATAATACATACAAAGAAAAGAACACTCACTCCATCGCCTGCTGTCGCCCGCGCCACTATGGCTTCTTGCGGCAATTGAAGAAATTAATCCGCAACAGTTGCGCAATGTTCTACTAGATAGGTTCCACGTTCCGGTTGGAGCTCATGTTGAGAAGGGCAATGTGGTTTTATAAATGTTGTAGTAGGGAGTCTCGACTCACGCGCTTGTCTGCCCTACGGCAGCCGGCGTGAAGCAGGGGAAGGCGGCAAATATAAATTGATTAGAGCAAACCTCCAGTGTGATCACCTTGGGAGGAGCGCGACGAGAGAGCAACAGCATGAGAGGTGAGCTGGAAAGCGAAGGGAGACATTTACGAGGCATATGTTAACGAAAGACTATCGTCCTTCGCCGAAATTTTCAACGGAGGGGCAGATACGCAGCCAATTTTTTTACCAGTTTTTATTTCAATATCCCTCCCTAGGTCAATCTAAGGTATGAAGACACATGGTCGCCCCGGGTAAAGCTTCTGCTCACAGGATATGAAATCAACCAGGTAAAATATTTGCATGCTATAACCGTCATTATGGCCTACTAAAACATATTTTTTTTTTCTTGCAGGACGAAACCTACAAGTCTGGGACTGGGAATCATATGCACGACCAAACAACCCTAACCAATCTGATTACGTATGCCGGCGGAAGAAAGCACGCACATGGTTACCCAGACGTTGTCTACCTTATGACCGGGTAAAATGTGCTTATTTGCGTGACGCTGTAGGGGTAAAGATATCATTTGAACTTTATGTCGAAAATTTTTGCAGGTATGACGTTTATTCCACGGATGCTTCCGGAAATGGCAACACAAACACATTAGGTAAAGTTTTCTCCTTGTTGAAGATACAACATTCAAAGGAGAGATACACTCGCAAAACCTCCAATTCGGTACAAAGGAGGTGCTTTGAGAACTATTTGCAATTTTTTAAAATTTTCTAGTGCAGTCGACGCGTACTTAAACTGGTTGGTATATCTTTGCGTGGGAATAAAATTTTCGGAGACCCTCAAAGTCATTGTAGCCGGAGAATTCGAGAACTCCTCCAGAGTTAATGGTTCGCCAAACCATTTTACTTATAAAGGGTTATAATAAGGTCCCTGCCCTCATAAAGAACGGGAACAAGCTACGCATATACGCAACAACACTACTTTATAAGCAATATCAATTATTTTATATCGCGTCTCATAAAATTTATGCTCCGTTTTTTTCTACATCTATTTATTCCGCGTTTGCGGAGCTGGGGCAAACCCTGAACATCAGACACGGCTCCATTCAATATTCAACTGATATTTTGTCGTCTTTGTTTACTCGAGGGTAGAATATTGGTTCTTGCGCTTGCTTTAACCCACCGGAATGGCATATAGGTGAGCCAAATGTTCCAAACCCCGGCGTGCGAAGGTCAAGCCTACTGTGTTGGTTATCATGTTATTGCGACATCTAGTTGAGTATATCATGTGTGAATTCCGTGATATAAATTACTGATACAATTGCAAAATTTGGTCTGCATTGCCGTCGAGCTCTACATTGCTGCAGCACTCGGCAAGCAAATCTAATTAACCAAAGGTAAGCTACATCTATCATTCAAACAAAAATAAATAAGCGTTGCATGCTGCTAGTGATGACATACGGAGCTGAAACTTGGCATATTAATAAACAACTGGAAAGAAGACCTATATCGGCGCAATGGTCCAAGGAATGAAGAATATTTAGACTAGCACTCAGGGACAGGACATGAGCTTACTAGATCAGGAAACGAACCGAGTAAATGATATAATAGTTCCAGTAAAAAAGCAAATTGACTTGGGTGGCCATGTAGTGAGACGAACGTAGAACCGGTGGACAATTAAGGTAAGAGATTAGATACGAAAATATGGGTGGAGAAGAAAAGAAAGGCCAATACCATGATTCAGGGAAGGAAAATAAAAATTCTGTAGCCAACACTGAACTCGAGTGCCGCAAGACAGGAGCTGTTGGAAGTCAATGAAAGAGGTCGTCGCCCTGCAGTGGGCCTGGGTAGGCTGTTGTTGATTTTGATGACGATGATAGTGATGGTGATCTATTTAGGGCTAAATGTTACGTGCTTCCCCTATCCAATGCCCTTGGGCGATGAGGGTACATGAAATAAATAATCGAATCACTTGTTTCTCGCAGCTTCAGATTTATTGGTCATTCAATGGTTTTCGTTTTCAAGAAAAGACCTATCAGCCTATTTGAAAAGGTGCGATGGACAACTACTGCTCTGAGGTGATTCCCTGTGAATGTTTCATTTTCACAGTAGCCCAAACGAGTATACAAGCAGTGCAGGTGTGAAGGAACCATTCGGTCATGTCTCAAAAGCAAACGTTTTTCTTGAAGTCCATTATACCAGAAAAATACTTCATTTCTTTTTGTACTGAAGACAAATAGCACACTTTGCCTGTTTTAGCGGGAACGTATTCGCTCAGTGAAGCCCTTTTTTTGAAGAATTATTAATGGCGGAGCCTGTATTTTGTGGCCGACAGAACAATGCATAGCAGAATTTTGTGATAGGGCAATGCCACGGCCTGAAATTGCCACCCGTAACAATTCAACGTATTTCTTAGGCTTTATTTAGAATATTTTGAAGATTAAATTGATCAGTATTGGAAATAAGTCCAAATATCGGACCTTAACCCTACAGTTATGCTTTGAAGTCGAACGCCGCTAACTGCTGGCATTTGAAAGAAAGTGTTTCCGCAACCTATGTGCGGGAATTCTGGGTTTCTAATGTTGGATAGCCTTCGAGTGGGCTATTATGCCCTAAGTACTTACTCAAAGTGCTGTCCTTCTGTGAATAATAATGTAAAGGCAAACCCCTTCAAATCAGATTTATTAACATTTACACCAGTGGCAGGCAATACAGACTGAGGCGCCTGGCGGCGGAAATTAATGACATAATGTACTACATCAAGGTTGGTAATTGTGGAGGTTTTTGTACGTTTAGGTCTGCTTCAGTACAGGGTGAGAATTATACGTCCGAGCCACAGTTCCGCAGCAGTAATGTGCCCTGGCGCCGACGAAACCTTGCATTGCTCGAGTCGTATAGCAGGTGCCAAGTCAAGGAAATTCTGAAGGTCGGCATCGGATGGGGACAAAGTGTCACCGGATCGCCAACAAGACAGTACTAAAAATAGGCGGAGACTAAAACCCTTTTGGCCCGCCGCGTACTGAAGTGAAGCTTCTGAAACTCGCAGCTTCGATGAGGATGGTGAAAAGTGCGGTGTGCAACAAAAGTACTGAATAAAATCAGTGATTTATCTTGGAAATGGAGGAACTACATAACTTTTGATTTGAGGTCGGCTATTGTACAAAAACCATTTATTACAGGCATTTCAAGCCATCCCTGGTGCTAAGGTGTAGTTGGAATCCAAATTGCAGGTGGCACCATTTAACGATGTCAAGCCACTACAGAAGTTTTCTGGCAGGCCTTCGTTCTAACGACTTTCACAGCGTTGATCTCAGGCATAGTGCTCGAGTTTGCAAGTTCGTGCACGGCCTTCCCGGTCAGGTGATTGCCCAGAGAGCTGCACTCAATAGACAGAACATCTAAGAGGCATGACAGATGGGTTCTCGATTTTTGTGTACACCTTGTAAGTGAACTCTTTAAGACCTGAAGCACTCCGTTGCTTATACAGCACTATTGCTGCAAAAAAATTCAGTCATTGTGACTGACGACTGCATTTTAAAAATTGCTTCAGCAGACAATGGTGTGCCAACGTCCTCGGTAGGGCAAGCGGAAATTGCTTGGCCTGAGGCACAGCATCAACGAATGAAAGAAGTCTAGGTAACATCGGGGCCGAATTGTATTGGATCTTTGGTTGATGCGATGCAAGCGCTGACTGCTCGATCAGTAGGCTAACTACCATAATTAATGGCCGGAACAGGTCACCAAACACACGCCATTGTAGCAAATGACTAAGAGAGGCGCGCGAACCATGCCAGCACTGCCTAAACAGTTTCATCTGGTGCCGTCAGGGAGCAGCGGAGAGGCGCTGAATTTGAAGCCTGAAGGTAAGGATGAAGGATGCCGTGGGGAAAATACCTCGCTTTGCTCACGTTTACCCCACCACTTTAAGAGCATCATAAAAGACTTTGGCCTTGTCTCCTTAACTCACGTACTGTGTGAGGCGTCCGGGAGAACTTACTAAAACAAGGTGATGGGGTTCACAATGGGAATATAAATGGACGCGTTGAACGTAGAATGGAAAACATTCCTGTTGAGCACTGTGCACCCTCAAGAAAGACGACCTGTAAGCTCTTGAATACTGCCCACCCTAATGGCTTGATCTTCGCTGCCCCAGCAGTAAGCTTAACGTTACCAAGAGCCCGTTTGTGTACTCAGCCACCACTACAATTCAGCTGACTATCGGACAACTAAGTTGGTTGCAACGTAGTGCCGGCCAAGCGATGTCATTCAAAAACGTGAAACAGCATGACAAGTGTTCCATTACATGGGCACACGTTAACTTCACGACGGGTAGACCAGATCAGAGCATAAAGGCTTAAAGTCTCCTGCCCTACGTGTGCGGCACCAAGGGCTAGCACAATAAAATTTGGTCAAAAACACCCCACCCGGGGTGGAGCACACGATCACTTTACTAGTACACGTACAGGAAACGACGATTACGGCTGAACAAAGTGTCCCTTTCAAGTAATCGATCATATGTAGAACTGGAGACCAGCGCTCCAGGGTGTTGTGGTTCTAAGGAGCACATGTTCTTTACAAGAACCTTTTGATGCCTCTCAAATTAGATAGTGTAGCGAACTTAGTGTGATTTTCCCCAGGGACCCTTCCAGCACCCGCCTAGCAGCGGACTTTAGGGCAGAACCCGGCACCCTTCACTGGGAGAATAATGCAGGTAGAAGCTGCTATGTGCTGCAAGGAGTACGACTTACAAACTGCGTCGAGAGACGACGAGATATATTCAGTGTAAAAGAATGACACGCATAACTGGGTAATTCTTTGGTGCTCAAACAGCTAACCGGCAGCTACTGCGGCACCTTTGCTTGTAAAATAGGGATATTTAATTGGTGCCGCACCTTGATGGCAAATTTATACCTAGATGAGCTCTGGGTTAGTAGCAGATGGCTTCGGGTTATAGGGCCACCCCAGAAGCGTTCGTGGTTGCTGTCTTCAAACGTGTATGTGCTAAGGTTGTAGGCGGCTTGGTACCGGCCGTAGCGCAAGCCCTCTTTCAAGCAGGTGGCCATGACTTGTTTTCTGGAACTTCAGTAAGTGTCTCACCTGCAGATCCTTCGTTGACGTGTGGTGGGTGGTAATGGGAGCGGTGTCGTGAACTTCAACTGTGCCCGAAGTCGTCAGTAGTGCCAGCTAAATCGTGGGCAGCAAGATGTTTGTGACTGATTCGTTGCTTGATTGTGGCGCAGCAGCTCCAGGAGGTCACATATGGCGGGCCGTGTCTAGCTCATGGCGTGGTTAAAGGCTGCTCATTTGAACCTAACGGCCAATGGTATGGCTCTTGCTGATTGACCACAAGGAGGTTGTTGAACCAGTCTCGTGGTCAGAGTTGGCGTGGGAGGCAGATCTGCAGCTGGAAACTTGTCGTGCATGACCGCAATCTATGAGCCATTGTGGTAGTCAGTGTGATGGCAGGTATATCGCCCATGCTCGGGCCCATAGGGTTTGGCGGGCCGGTTAGAATGGGTGTGATTGTGCTGTAATCTATGAATTTGGAGCCAAATAAGACGAGGTATGTAAAATCCCCTTTGAATGCATGAGGTGGTCAGGATATTTAGCGTTCATAGAGTATCCTGCTCTTACTCTCTTCTGAACGTTAAGGGGCATCGGCGTTCGCATTTCTTTTATTGATAAAGACTTCAGCAGACCGGAGAAGTTTGACAGACGCGAGGACCTCAGGTGGAGTGTCTTCCCTGGTTTCTGGCTAGAACATAGGTAGTGACATATGGTATGGGATTTCTCATTGATATGAATTCATGACATTTTATAAGGAGTGACTGCTTTGGAGAACAAAGTGCCATATAACAGCGAAAAACAGTGGTTGTGTTCTCATTGATATACAGATTGTCCAGGGGAAGATCTTATGAGCAATCCATCTTTTTGATAACAGATTTTGTGGAAGAGCGGGTGGGAGGCAACGTTATAGAAAAAGTCGGGGACTCATTGGAATCAAAGTATTTTTTGAAGTGATCCAGTTGACTGTGGGCAGCAGATGCTTGCAGGGAACATTTTTGCCTGGATAACGCTAGGATAATAGTTACTACCACGGAACCCGGAGTTTTCCGGGGAGGTTTTTTATGAGGCGAGGCGTTTTCTTAGAAACATCAAGCGTAGCACTGTTTAGAGCTGTATCAGGCTGGCTGCGGTTCTTTGAAAAGAGGTATTGTTTAAATTATAACTGAAGGTCTAGAGGGCTTAGCCGTAATTGCGCCAAAAGAGCTTCTAAGGTACCCACACTGAGGTTGAAACGCCTAAACATCACCACCAACGGCCATGAGGGTGCTTTGATGCCGGTTCACAAGTCTTTTGAATAATGCGAAGCCGGCCTAGTTGAAGCCCCAATTAATGTTTGCAATAGGCACATCCGAGGGTGAGTCGGTGAGTGGAAGGAAGGGCGTCAGCACAGCCACCAATTCGCGCTTCTCAGAGGTGAGTTCTGGAATGGTATTTGGTTTCACAGGCAAGTTGACCGATTCAGGGGAAGTGCAGCCTGGGTGAAAAGATTCCTTGTTAGAGTGCGGCCAGGAATTCTTCGAGTAATAGAGAGGTTTTTATGCGTTACGTACACTGAAGTGTTTGGGGGTAGTGTTAGCTTTTGAAGGCAGTGTTATAGAAGAGTGATTATTCGTAACTTGCAGGAACGGGCAGGTACATTGGTGCTGGAAGCTCCTGTGGGGTCATTGCAGTGCAGTAATGAAAGAGCGAGCGGCTCTTTTTGATTGAGATAAGAAGGGTTGCTGCTTAGACGCCCCATTTTGGGTATGTAAGGCTCCGAGGAACGTGTACCATAAACCTTTACAGGAGGTCACAGAGTTCCCAGAATGTTGTGTATTTTAGACATTTTGGAGCACAGCCGCCGAACCATTTCACCGGTTGTCTGTTTGGGTTAAATTTCTATAGCGCCTCCTCGTGTATTTGGTCTGTCGGGAAAGGGTTTGGTTTAAACGCATAAAGAGATGCGGAATAATTTAAACAATTTGCTTGAAGATGGTGAATAGAAGGCGTTTGGTGTTAGTCTTATCGTAACCCCATAAATAAGGACAGTCACGGCTAGCACCGTGTTTATGGGATACCACTTCAGCAAGTTAGGGGTGTGGGGATGTGTACCAATGACGTATGGGTGCGTGTGTTTTCGGATGTTGTTGATGTATTATTTGGAGAACGATCTAAGGAAGAGCAGGTCCCGTGGTATACTTCGTGTGTCAGTCAGGTTGATGCAGTTTCTTTTTGGTGCGTTTGCCCAAGCCCATCAAACGCGATGACTAGATGGTCGGAATAGAGGGGCATTTCGTGCCCATTGCAAGTGACTTCGGGAAGTTTTCGGGAGATTCCAAGAGTGGCCATGGTTCGTTAATGAATACGTCTCGCGGCGTGGAAGCATGAATTTGCGGGGCGATTCGTGAGGGGTGTTCGAGCGGCTCGATAGGGTGGAAGGGCGGACTCCTTGTGAAAATTTAGGCACCCTATAGTGGGAAGGCGGTGGTGTAGCAACCGTTAGCCCTGGCACTATAACAACTCAGTTGGACATTAAGCGGCGGCGAAGCAGACGATGCCTGGATAGCTGTTCGACATCAATGACGGTTACCAATGGGCAGGAATTAGTGCCAGGTACTGTGAAACTCAGACATATAGGTGAAAAATAAAGTGGGGCGCTTCGCAGGTGATAGAGGACAGGTAGTTCCCCATTTTTTGGTCTATGATGACGTAAATAATTTTGAGCCAACACAAGGAATCGCGGCGAGTCGCAAACTGACCTGCTTCGGTGTTCCTGTGGATGCAGCCACGTACACTAAAGAATGTATTCCTTTAATATATCAAAAAAGAAAGTAACTATTATTGATGTATCTTATGTTGTATTATTTCTGTATGACTTATACATTTGTGATTGCTTGGTCGGAATTGGTAGCATATCTTCAAGTCAGAGGAACATATAATATGTTGAATCTGTAACCATAGAGATCAGAAGGGACTTCTTCAACAGTAAGCTCTAGAAGAGTTCTTGTTTGTTTGCATTTTGATCGTTTCGGGGTATTTTTTGGTAATCTCAGGAACAATAGCCTCACATGCAAATGTACATTCTTGTTTAGTGCGCCTAGTTTTGTTTATCCTCGCCAAAAAATCTGACTTCAAGTTCTTGTGCAAGAGCTACTCAAACTGGCAGTTCCCTTGCAGAAGTATTTCTTTAGGAACGTTTCAAGAATCAAGCCTTTTTATCAAACTAAAAGGGCACTCATTATTGCCTCTTCACAGGTGTCGCGTACATTGGTGGGGTATGCACTGCATACAATGTAGGCCTTGGAGAAGACAAAGCCGGCTTCTACGAAGGAATTTACACAATCGCCCATGAAGTAGCCCACAGGTGAGGTTCACTACATTCTGGTTAACATATTTTTGCGCTGTAGGCAGTTTTTGCTGACATGTCGGCAACGATGCACAAAGATAAGGATAATGAAGCTGAACAACACAATCTTCGACATAAAAATGGTTTGTGATCTTTTGCGCAAGGTATATATACATTGGTCTAACACAAAAGAACAAAAAGGGACGCAGGGTTATAACTTTTGCATCCCCCTACCCGAAGTCTTGTTAACAACAAAATCTTAAAATAGCATAACAGAAAACGTAATCGGCGATAGTTGAAGACAAACCCACCGACGGGATGACGTGTAAAATGTATCACTGATGTTGCAATACATGTGCTGAATCGGTAGCCCTACTCCTTTTCACGCAGCCCATGCATCCACCACTCTTAAAATGCGCAACACCTAGATGAGTTCCCTCTATGTCTGCTTGGGATGGGTGTAAAGCACTGCTGGGCCTTCTAAACCGGATAACAGACGCATGCACTACAGTATCCTGCAATCCGCAACATAGACGTGCCTGTGATTGACCTTGTGCGCTCAGTAAGCAGGACACAGAATCAGCCGCCGCTTTGTCCAAAGTTACTCCTGCCTCAGGGCAGTGGGAGCTGGTACACTATTCCGGTCCTGCAATGCACAAAATCTGCCGCGTGGCTTATGCCACAAAGGGCTTGGTCACGCTCGCCCGCCCCGCAGTTCTTCCTGTGATGCAAAAGTTGGCAAGCTATTGTGGGTACAAAAATCTCTACGGTCATTTCATGGCGCTGTGCGACATGTTTCACCTAATGGTAGATTCTTTGTCTCAACGGCATAACAGCGATCTTGATTGAAGATTGAACCCACACGATCAAGATTGAACCCACACTGTTCAATCTTGATCCCGAGAAAAGGCTCGTCCGCAGTCTCTTGAAAGAAAAGAAAAAGGAAGCCCTTGGTTTGGCTGGAGCTCGTGCTTGTGCAAAGCCAGAAATACTAATGCAGCGTGTTTCAAAACGTACCACGGCGCCCGGTCTTCATGCAATAATACGTTTGCTGCCTAAACGAGGGAGGAGACCGGCATTGTGTTCTGACCGTTGGGCAAGCTCCGCCATCAGCGAGGCGCTCTTCGTGGAGCTGTTACGACGAAGTTCAAAGCAGCCAGAGAATTCTACCGAACTCCCTCACCGTCTCTGCATGATCTGAAGAGGTCATAGCACACCTGGCAAGTAAAGAAGGCTCCCTTAAAGAACTTGATGATAAGATAAGGAAATCACTCGAAGGCGGTGAATTTAACATTGGTTTCGGCGACGAACTGGAACACCAAGAAAGCGCTATAACGTGCACTCAGTTGGCTTCGCTCATCCTTGAACGATATGCGTGCGCCCAGCATGAAAGCTTACGATGGCCACGCTCCAGTGAACTCCAGCGTTACTACCCTACTACTACAGAGCATGGTCCTCGGAGGCGTTTGCCCTGCAGCCCATTGAACCCGTTCTTGCACGTCGGCTTTCCCCTATTGATATAGCGTCTTGTCCAGCCAAAACTGGAAGTTCCTACTTTTTTTCAGGTGAGCCACGCGAATGGATCGACTTGCGAGGCGATTTTGAGATGACAGTTTATCACATCGCAGACGTACAAGATATCGGCAAGTTTAAATATTGTAATGAAGGCAGTCACCGAGTGAATGCCGCACATTATCTCCCGTCTATGGTATGCACCAGTGTCAGGACACTATCATTGTCAAGATTCGGTCCCGCCCCATCGCACAGCTAGTCTCGTGCTCAGTCTGATCCCGCCTGGCTGTGCCGGCCGTTTAGCTTCGTCCCCACTCAACGTCGCAGCGCTATCTACCGTCCATAATCACTATTTCATTCGCAAGGTCTAGCCGCAACTTCAGAATAAGAAAGGGGCGCTGCCAGAGTTGTGTACCGAGAGGTCGGAGGAAGAGCCTCAGTGAATTGCTCCCGGATAACATCATGAAGCGGTGAAGACACGTCAGGTGCTTCGGCACACGAAATCTGCAGGGGACACGAAAGAATAGTTGCCTTGATATCTGTTCTCGCACGAGCGCCTTAATCCTCTCTTGTACAGAATGGTCGTCCAACTACAGCGCTGAAAGGGACGCTTCAGGACACTGGTGCATACCGACAGACGGGAGGTTGATCGTTGCATTCTGTCGGTAAATATCATCATTACAATGCCCAATAAACACAATTTGAGTATTCTGTCCTACCTAGCCAAGATGCAAGACGTGCGGACAAGGTGATTCGCCTGAAAAAAGGCAATTATCTTCACGTTGTCAAGATACTCACGAACCGGTTTGGATAAACGGAGCAGCTTGTAGACGAGCACGTCGACAGTCTACTCGCCATCACACTGATTCAATCGTCGCTGCAAGTGTCACGCCTCCGAGTCCTATTTCAGCAGGTACAATTCAGGACTGGCGGTCTCAAAAACCTAGGCGTTGTGGTGTCAGAATACGCGGTAATCCTGAATCCCACTCTCACTTGGCCGCTACCAAATATCTGGCAGTTCTATAGCCTAAGTGCATGAAGGAGACCACCAACGGGGACAACGCCGAGCCAACACTTCGACAAGAGCAGGTAAAGCCCACCATTGCGTTCTTGAAGGTTCAGGTGGAGAGAAGGCATGGGAGTCGAGTTTTGCGATGCAACTCTCACTCGATAACAATTTGACAGCCGCCGAGAAATTCCTCCTCTTTTTTCCCGTACACCGTTGCCTTGGCGCCCAGGCTAGCATCCACTTCAACAGATTTGTCGTCGGACTGGCAATTCATGTGCTACCTGTGCAATAGTGGAGACCACAAGGCAAGGGATTGTCAGACAGTCTGAGCCGTAGACGAAAAGCGACGACGCCTTTCAAGGAACCGCTGCTGCTTTAGTTACGAAAGGCAAGGGCACATGGCACACAACTGTCATACTTATACAGCAAACAAGAGTGAGACTTCTTCGGGATGTCCCATCAGCGTCCTTTTCGACACTTAGGAGCGGTTCCAGATGAACTGCCCGACAGATTCTCGCCGTGATGAAGACCCCGATTCCGAGCAACATGCAGAACGAGATCGCAACGTAACAAAAGCAGCACTTACTCCTACTTGGTGCTGCTCCAAACTGCCACAGTCTGGGAATACGCTGAGTGCGGTCGGCCTGTGTCGGTTCGGTTACTCCCTGACACTTGGAGACAACGAACCTTAGTGCTCAGTGACCTGGGTCACCAGCTGGATCTGCCTGTCTGAGGAATGAAGTGGCCTATTTAATGGCTGACAGCAAGGACTGTCCGCGATCGGACCGCTTGAAATCGAATCCCTTTACCACGGAGCGAGGGCGCTGTCTCAGGAGCTTCCATACGTAGGCCCATTTGCGGCCATCCAAAAGCCTGAAACTCAGCATGCCGAACTCCTTGACATCGATCACTATAGTCGCCCCTCCAGACTACTGACAATGACGCCACTGCTTGAGGCTTCTCCGCAATGCCACCCTAAGCAAGCCGTTTAATGCGGGCCAACTCAAAGGAACGAAAATTAACGACGGAAAACTGTACTTGCTGCGACTCGTCCAGCAAACTGCCTTTTGTTCTGAGCTCGCAACACGTCGTGGAGGCCATCCATCTACATCCTTGAGCTCCATCGTGCTTACCTTACAACCCGATATCGACGAGGCCGGTCAGATACGAGTGGGCGGCCGGCCACGCAAACTACTAAGCCCAGAGGAGCTGAAAGTTCCAGTCATGTTACCTCATAATTCCAAAGTCAACTGACTTTTCAACCATGCAACGCGTGTCGGCCTTCTACATGATGATGTTCCGTCCACACTGCTCGACCTTCGTTCACGATTATAAATTTTGAAATGACGCCGGACTGTGCAAAACATACTGATGTCTTCTCTGCCATACAGCCGTACGCTCTTATGACCAAAGTCAGAGCCAATTGCATGTTTCCCAACGGACCGCCTAACAGACACTTCCGCATTTCACATCATTGGAATGGACTTGTGTGTGCCCCGTTTCTCACGCCCTAGCTCCCATTATTAGATAAAGTTCTCCATCGCTGTATTCCAGTGACCTCGGAAATGAGCACACTAAATTTCCTTCTCGCATTCCTGTCTACAACTAAACGCGGCACCCCTTCAAACGTGTAATCGGACAATGCCAGAACCGTTCCCAGTTGCGCAAAACAACTTTGTGTTCTGGGTACAGGAGAGATACAGTATCATGCCAGCTCAAACCAAATCCAGTGCAAGTATATTGCTGAGAGTGCTCTGTGGTAAAGAAGTTTAAGAGCAGCTCATATTTGCCATCAAGGACTGGCTCAAAGGTTGCTTGAGACGCCGGCGTCTCAAGCAACACGCGTTTGTTCCGAGGCCCACTCCACTCTCTTCTTGACCCCTAAAGGGACACTGAAGTGATTTGTAAACATTGCGGGATTACTAGCGCAAATTGTAGTTCGGAGTCCGTAGGCATTGTTTCGACCACTCTGGCCGCGTTTACGCGAATTTATTTAGTAGAAAAATCAATTCGAAAATGCTGTCCTCCTCTCTTTACACTAGCCCATTTTCTGTGACGTTTTCCTGTGACGTCAGCAGGAGATGAGCTGGAAAATGGCTGCGCTACTGCACGGTTCGCCGACCAGCCGACCTACCGATCGAGTCAGTCGGCCCTGCGTTTCGTCCGCCGGCCGCCGACGGGTCGTCGCTATTCGCTCGCTCAATTGAAACTAAGCCACAACACCTTTGTGAATGAAACAATGTGCGTTTCCTTACTTTGTTAGTTTGTACACTGTGTCAAACTCAGAGTCCGGGTCGCTCCACACAAGCGCTGCACAAGTGCACATGCGACGCTTCGGTGACTTTACGCTAGTAGGAAAATCTAAGGCCAATTGAAGGCGGGAGAAGAGTCAGCGAAGTCAATATAGGTACTAAGAAAATAAAATCACCTGAAACTTTTACCGTACAGCGGAAAACTAGGGAGCAGGAAGCACTTTTTGCGCTGGGTAAACAAGCACAGCGGTCAGCAGCACGACCGCACATCTGCGAACGCTTTTCCGTCAAAGAAAAGCAATTGCTAGACGTGAGATATTGTGGAAGTTTGGGGGACACTTACTGCAGGAGTGATATACAACAAATAGTCACATAAAGTACTTAAAATGCTTAAAATAAATAAAAGTGTAAACTGGTCATACATTATAAACCTTATATATCCAAGCCGGCCAGCGCCGGCTCGTGGCCCAGCTGTCTGAGGCGCTGGAATTGGTTTTGAAAGTCGTAAGTTCGAATCCCCGAGGGTACATGTGTTTTTTTTTGTAAGTTGATTTTTTTGTATGCGGCCGATCTTTTCTGAACTGAGTTCACCATTTCTGGGCCGTAACGTTCACTGCTCCACGAGCGAGATCGCAGAACGCGCGCATACTGACAATGACGCACTCGCGTGTTCTCGTTGGCGTGCTGTTGCCACAAGCACCGACTGCTTGCGGGCAGTGGGCCCAGGCCTGAATCAGCACACCCTTGGCCTGGTACGAACTAGCTTTTTACGAACAGACATGAGTGAGGCAAGCTCCGAATATGCGGGAAAAGCGCATGGCATTTGAGAGTCTGCGGTGACGCGGAGGGCGTTCATCCACTGCGTAGGCCTCGTCTAGTGATTTCTACGATTCCAAGCCGCCCTGGGAGGTTTAGCTTAGACATCTGACAGCCGACAACATGGCAGAAGCGCGGTACGGCGATAATTGAGAAATCGAGAATGCCCATCCAACAACGCCATCAGATGTTAAGTATGTTGTTTTAAAAAACCGAAACCGAAACCGAAACTTTTGATTGCTAACCTTGGGCATCGTCCAATCACGGTGCCCCCCCCCTCCTGACGTCGCAGCCTTTAGTTGGTGCGGACGCCGCAAACCACGCATAGTAGTTTTTCTTCTTTCGCGCTTTGTAAAATAATTGCCGATTTGTCAACCGGATAAACGATGAATAGTGTGTTAATTTGAGCCAGTCTACACAGTGCAAGCAAAAACGGGAGCTTGACAAATTCACTTCAGTGTCCCTTTAATGTCACACCTGTCATATTCCGTTCCAATCTCGCTGAGTCGTTCCGAAGTTAAGTTGAACCCGTTTTGTCAGCTTCCAAATTTCTGCCCCGTAGGTGAGTACCGGTAAGATGCCGCTGTCATCGCTTGCTTTGTCCACTTTCTTCATCGTCGTTTTTTTTGTGGTTGCCAACATGTCGCCAAACTTACTCCTCGCGCTCACCACACTTTTACATGTTTAGGATGGCCCCTACAAAGACGTTTTCGACTGCAGAAAAGCCCCATGCGCAATTCCTTAGGCTGCAGGTCAATGGCCTCAGGCGGCGTCTCCAGACTACCAGCAATTAATCATCCACACATGTCACACCTTGAACCGTCCTACAGTAGTTATCCTGTTCGTTGCAGCCAGGCCCGCTATGCCATATCTGAAACTCTCCGCATTATGGTTGTGCAGCCAGCTCTGCGGAGAGAAAAGGAGAGCTTATAACGAGTTTACCGGCACACAACAACACGGTAAAACTACCTGCTGAATCTGGGTAGCTTCTTGATAAGCGCCCTATTGATCCATCTTATCGGGAAGCAGCCTCCCAAGCAAACTTTCGGACTCCCTTCTTCGTGTCCCTCGCTACTGGCCCCTTTCCCCCTGTAGCTTCAATCTATTAGAAAGTACAAGAACTAAACATAGTGTACATCACCGGCAATATGATGTTGAAGACTTCCGCGCCCCACATGCACAAAGGGTTTATTCCAAATCCAACATAATCTGCACATTGCTGATGTACCTCACCCTATATACCACTCTGCATCGGCCCCTCGTACCCACCATCCACATCTTTATAAGCCCAGTAGGAATTGCCGCACAGGAACCTGCACCAACGAAATACCATCAGCCACTCTAAAGTATCTTTACAGGCACTACGCCTAAACCATGTGAATAAATTTAACATCCGTCATGCCGACATTCCTAAAATCTCCACCAAACTACACTCCCTGCTTGAAAACTGTTTAGCACTGTCGTCGCATTATAGTAGATGCAAATAATGTATTAGAACGTGGATATAGAACATTTTCCAAAGTGCCGAGGCCCCCTACCCGCTTTGGTGGTAAAACACGCCCTTGGTGGTAATGCTCTTCTTCATCTGTGTGACATTCACTCGTGGCGTCATGGCATCGTGGCTTCGCTCGTGGCGTACGGCACGTTTGCCCTCGACAAAGCATTTAAAGGAAATCCTTGTGGCGCACGAGCACTGTCTGTCATAGCCAAATTCCCCGAACTGCGAAAAGGCAAACTCAATATGGAGGTGCATTTCCTCAGCCTCCCCCCCCCCCCCTCAAAATACGTTGCACAAATACACTGCATTCCAACCGAGACAGAGAAAATCGTCTAAACGGCCGAAGCCTGAATTTGCGCTGTGCCCTAACAGCCCCCGAACACTCCGTAGGCATGCCCCTGCCGTACATCAGCGAGGTCCGCCGAGGGCCTATGTGCCCATATACAAAAACTACAAAGGAGAAATCCCCATCCGGGCAACGAGACATCGCAAAAACACACATCGGACCACAAGACATAACAGCCTGCCAACTACATAGGCGCTTTACCCAATCGAAAAAGGAGAGAATTTTTTAACCACCTCGAAAGCACTCTCAATGGCATATGTACGTTCAGCCTCCTCCGCTCCTTGGTCTGTTTTAAAAACAGCAGAACCGGCAGCATCTCCATCATTCACAGCCCAATTGACAACCGCCCCCGCAGGGAAGCAGAGGTTCGTAACTTTATGTTGTGTACCGGGAACACAACTACAGAAATGCTCTACATACCACTAATCACGAACTGTAAACCCACATCTCGACGCCCTCTTCACTATCACCGAGTCAATTTCTGCTGCACAACCTTCCTCCGTTTTTATAAGACCTAACAATACTACCTTTTCAGTTATATTATACCCCAACAATATATTATAATATGCAAATTTCGCCCCAAGTGTGGGAATCCTGGTACGTTACCCCGGGAGTTCTTTTACAGTTGTTCCCTCACTCCATATTAGTAAAAAGTAGAAAGGTATACTAACCCGCCAGGCAGAACGGGGGAAATTAAGTCAAAAGGGCACACAAAGCAGCGACCATCAGGGTGCTTTGTCCCTACAAACAGCTCTTCGTGGAGTTGGTCCCCAAAATAACCAATATTTGGTCCACATAAAGTGTATTTCTCCTCAAAATTCGAGGCGCAATGATATTTCTGCGGCCGCTCTAATGTGCGTTGCAGTGTTATTTGCATGAGAATTTCGTGACTGGGATTGTTACACGCAACTTTCACGGTCTTTGTATGTTCATCCTCGCAGTCTCGGTGCAGTTCATGACGGAGATCCTCCGCAAGGCTCTGATCCATATCACCCAGGTGCTGTATCATGTCCTTGGTCAGCCGGTAATATTATGAGTTACCTCGACCTTGGACCGAGTCGCCACCGCTTTTCTCTCTGCAGTGTGCAACAAATGCAATACGTCTTACGGTAAGACCGTAGTTTCCACTCTATATATTGTAATACTTCTACAATGACTTGCCACTTTTTGTGGCATTGTAATCGGTGCCCCGAATTTACAGTTGTTTCAATGCTTAAAGGAGATTCACGAACTAAATGCGAGACGCTGGGTTGTGAATAAAATTCGCGTACGGCCAACGCAGCCTACTTTTATTTTTAGGATGCACGCAAACTTCGTACTGTTCGAAATGATTGTCGGGGATATAAAACCTGCACCTTGGGGTGAAAAAAGCATCTTCGAATATGTAATTTGCTTTTAATCTCTTTTTCATGAAATCATGAATTACCAACAGGCTGCTATTCATGTAGAATTCACATTTGAACGAATATACAAATATCTCAAATAATATCGACTGAAGCTACGTTGGTTCCAGCCTGCGTAACTACCGATTTTCACTAGAACCAGGTGTGCACAACGCTTCCTGAGGAGCTTCAGGATCTTGTGACAATAAAGCAGATTTTCACACGTCATTGCCTCGCTAGTATCGCTGGGGAACAGTTGGGGAACTGTTACACGACGAGGTGAGATTGGCACACTCTCTTTCTAGTGACAATTGAATAGCATCGGCTTCTAGGCGCACTCGTACTTTGGCAACGTTTTAACGAGAATTTTCTCTTCCTTGACACAAACATCTAACTTTCCTATGAACATCCCAGTGACTTTCTGGGCCATTCTCACGAAATTGGGTGCAGCATGGGTTGCAGCCGAATGTCCAATCTTTGCTGTTGGATAGCTTGCTCTATATTTCACAACACTTTGAATGCCTGATTTTTTCACGTTACGACCACGATTTCTTTTATATAAATCAATTTGGAGGAGGTTCACCAGTTACCCTTCCCCTGGGTTTCGTGTGAAACCCAGCAGTACTCGTGCCAGTGTAGGAAAAGCAGCGGGGTAGTAAAAGGAACCCCCAGAATCCGACGTAAACACCGGATGTGGGAGAACATGCCAACATCAGTAGCAGCCTGACACAGAATATGTGTCGTTGAATCAAGATACCCCGTGAGTAAGCTTTGGGAATACTCTTGGGTTCAGAGACGGGGCACGTTTTTAACTTAAGAAATATCTGCATACCAGTCCAGATTGCAGAATATTGCAATGCCAGTTTGCATTTTCACCTCAATGACCTTGTATTCGAGGAGGCGGAGATGGTGGAGGCCGCAATCAATATTAAATTTGTTGGCCAAAATGTTTCCTGGCATGCTGCCAAGTCGGTCGTTCTGAATGAGTGGTTTGTATTTTAAGCCCTCAAAAATGCATTGCCCTTTTCCGGGGTGAAACGTCCAGTAGTTCCCGAGTGCTTATTTTTGTGAGGGTGACCTAAAAAAAGAACCTATTCTTGACTCGCTATCTTGTTTCCTCATTCAACCAAACAAAATATGCAGTGTACGGAAGTTTCTTTGCTGCTGATACTGGCCGCAACAATAATTAATAGCTGGACATCATAGTTAACTGCAGCACGATAGGCAACCATACTTAAAGACAGCTAGGCATTAGGTGCTAGGCGCGAAATCGGGTTACTTGATCCAGCTTGCGTGAATACTTACCCAAAGCCAAGATGGTTTTCAGTCTCATACAAAATATCAGGAACTTAAAACATTTCTTTTTAATTGCAGCAATATAAACAAGTGATTTTATTAAAGTCTGCGAATTATACAAACGGTATAGCCCCTGTTTTTTTTTCATTTATTGCAGGCTCCGTGGACAGCCTTGCTGGAAAACTACACAACAATCTTTAGCAGATGAAGACAGGTATCCAGGCGAGCTACTAGCAGCAAATGAGTTTTGCAGGAACGTTTTTCCCAATCAGAAGGATGTAACAGCTGATTTGGTACGTTTAGTTTATATTTTTGACGCCTGAATTATTGGGCCCTCTTGTCAATGTTACCGATGACAAAAGCGAGCGAAGCCTTCCTGTATAAACAAGCGTAAAACTGATCTGGCAAGGCTCTACAGGCGCACAAATAGTTTGAGGGATATTATGTATAGCTTCGTTACTTTAAGACGTTTGTGGGAGTGAAACGAGGGTTTATTTACGAGGCCACTGCAGTACCGTCTCTGAGCGTGGAGTTCGTGCCCCGAGTCGACCAAAAGCACGTCATTCTTCTCTTCGTCCCGCCGGTATTCTCGGGGGCAGGATTCCCCTGAGATGTAGCAGGGCCATTTACAGTGCGCAATATTCGATCAGTTCGGTCGCGCCACATTTCTTCCGCTGTAGATGAAGCCCGCCAGTTGAGAAAATCGGGAGACCAAGCTTGGTTTAGCTTGACCGGCGGCCATACGCTGTGAGGAGTGGAATGACGTAGCTCATGTCGCATACACGGGCGGCGATAACAAATGGGCCAGTGTAACATGACACAAACTTATTACAGATCCAGTGCCCTCTTAATGAAGTCTCTACAAATCACCCTACCTGATGATACACAATGCTGAGGAACGTCTCATTTCTGTTTCGACTGAAACAGGGATGTCAGATGCCCAGGCGAGCTAATCAGTGGGAATCTTCGGCCAGGCATGGAGTGTTGGCAGCCGGCACTTCATGGCACAGCAAGAAGAGTACGATGATGGTGCCCAGAAGAGTCCGAGAAGTGTGCGCCTAGACGAGGTGGATGGGAATAAATCCGGTTGTTTTATGGTCGGCAGTGCTAAACGCGTAGGTCATGAAGGGTAGTTCTTCAGACCAGGCTTTATGTTCGACGAAATGTGCATCTAAATTATGTTGAGAAGTGTGCCATTTGTGTGTTGAACTATCCGTTGGTTTCGTGATGGTACGCTGTAGCATGCCAGAACTGCGAAGTACAAAGGAGAAGTAGCTTTTTCACAACACCCGCAACAAACTGGCGGCCACGATCACTGATAAGCTCATTCGAAGTGACGTGCTTCAGCGTCACAAATTTCTGCATGAGCATAAAAACAGACGCTGCTAAAGCAATTGCGACCGCCGCCCTTTCTGCATTGCGCGTCTGGTGGTTGACGCAGAGGATGAACCAGGGGTTTCAAGCTGACGTTTGTAGAAGTGGACCAACGAGATTAAAACTCACCATCTCAAAAGGAGCAGTCGGTGGTTATACAGGATAGAGCAGGCCGGGTGGTGCGGCAACAGAAACCTGTTGCGCTGACACGCTACTCAACTGGCGACGTATTTTCCTATCGTGCGCGGCATATTGAATGAGTAAAAGCGCCCTTGTGACGGCGTGATGAGTGAGCAAACTCAAGCTGCCCGGGCGTCATCATTCGCCGCCACGAGCACGCCATTAGTATTCTTCAGCCAGAATAACAATAAAAGTGATTTCGAGAAGCCTGAAGTGTTGAAAATTTAATGAAAAAGTCTGTTCTGGAAATAAACGGTTTTGAGAAGAAATGCCCTGGTAAGAAACTCTTCTGGAACTTGCTGTTGCCAACTGTTTGTAGCTTCAGAACCGTCGTCGTTGTCATGATGCGGTGCGGGCGCTGAAGCTCTCGCAAATAGCGGGGATATTTAGGCCAGCTCTTGGAAGGAGGGTTGAGCATGGCGGCGAAGACAAGTGGAGGTTTATGACAATGAATATATTGCCACAGCACAGTGTTGCACTTGGCAACGTGGTGCCCCAGCGTCCTCACTACGGCCGCAGGTAACCTTTCCGCCCTCTAGACTGGCCATAGAATATCGAAAATGTCGCCATGGAGTTTGCGTGTGCCAGGCAGTCCTTCGTCTTCTCCTTGCCTTCCTCCGCTGACCCCATCCCTATTCACGATGATGGTAGTTTTCATTAAAATTCGGCGGCACTTACGCTCGCCGTTTTCTTTATTTTCCTTTTATATTTGAGGCACCTAACCACACCTTTATATCTTAAAGTTCTAAAAGTCACAGCGGTCATGTATCTTCGGCGTTAGAGATGCCTTGCCTCGAAGGACCTCCTTTTTAGGGGATATCTCTTGTGAACCTGATAGGCTTTTCGTTCTCATAAACTGCACACTGAGGCATCAGTGTAAAACACTTTTCTTTAAAATGTTTAATTTTGTGGACTGCGTAGGCTGAGCTTCAAAATAGTTACGAGGAATTATAAAAGTAGCAATGCGCCTTGCTTTTTTAGTAGAGACACCAATCTACAGCTCTGAACTTTTTGCAGACGCTTCTTTATCTAAAGAAACCAGGATTTGATTTATGAGGAGTGATTTTGCTTTTCCGTGAGAGTACCCGAAGCGACTTTTATTGGAAGCTCCCCCAATTGTGACTTCTTTTTTTTATTTAGACATCACCCGTGTTGAAGCAATGCAAAGTGAGATGTCAATATCCTGTGTATCAACGTTACAATTGGTATGGTCATCTTCAAACCCTTGTAAGATATGTCTACCTTGATTCGAACGCACTGGATTATATGCCTTGCGGAGACGGATACGTAAGTACAAAAACTATTCAAATATAATGATAAACCTTCTCTTCCCCCTTCCTCGAGCAATGTTGTTTGTTATACCATAGGCTTAGATAACATGGCCATAGCTGTTTTGCCAAAATTTATTGCAACAATTTCAAGGGAGGCTGAACCATGACAAGCTCAATTCATTCTGTCAGTATCAAAAACGTAATACGTGAAAGAGGGAACCCTTTCTCATCCAGCCACAATTATTTGCCCGCGAGAATTTCTAGTGTTTACCCGAAAATGCGTAGTGTTTATAACATATCGGAGATGGACACTAGAATTGGCAGAATGAATGAATCTAAGCTCATTTTCACCTTTTTTTCATGAAGCTTAAACACTACCCTAAATGAATAGTTCGAGAATATTCTGCAATGGTGTCAGATGAAGCATCGATGCGGCGAGTGAAGTCAACTAAATATTGAAATGAAGCAAAAGCACGCGTTTCACTCTCTTGGGGACGTAACAACAGCCTGCGTATAACTTCGGGTTGTGAGATGTTGCGGGGGCGTTCGACATTCGCGGAAACACATCGTAAACGAAAGTAGACGTCTTTTCAGCAACTGAGCTTTCGCTCTCACGGCAGGTGGTTTGGGAATTACGTCTGGTGTCTTTTCATGCTGATATGAAATAACGTTTGTTTTGCTGCGAACACGCGGACAGGGTTGGTGTCACTATAATTTAAGTGGTTACACCTTAGGGCAATCGTTGTAAATTGATTGATTTAGGGTTTAGCGCACCGCCGAACGCAGGCGATGAGGTGCGCCGTAGTGGAGGGCTCCGGATTGATTTCGACAACCTAATGATCTTTAACGTGCGCCGAAATCTCGAACACACGGGTGTTTTTGGTTTTCGCCTCCATCAGAAAAGCTGTCGCCGCGGCCGGGAATCGAACCCGCTAACTCATGCTCAGAACCGCAACGCTTTAGCCACTGAGCCACCGCGGTGGGTCAATCGTTGTAAAAGGAACCAACATTTTGTTAGGCGAGGCACGCTCCCGGCCAATTTTTACGCCGGGAGCCGCAAGACCGGTCTATACCTACGTTTAGCCTGCACAAACATGGCTGCGCCAATAACAACTTTCGTCTTCCGCTGTGCGCTACGGGCTTGTGCTCCCAGCGGACGAATTTTTCGCGATTGGTTTTCTCGGTTAGCACTGCTTTTTTCCCCATCATGTCCTCCTTTTTGTCTGCTGTCTGTGGGCCGCCGGTGGCGAATACCCGCCCCCACATGTGTGCCCGAATACTTATCACATTTTTTAGAAATCATCTGCCTTTTATTACAACTGCAGCAACCACAAGGAAGTGACTGTATCCATGGCTCTGTTTTTTCGTATTTTCATTCTAGTACCCCTACAAATTTCTCTGTTTCATTTCTCTGTTTTTAAGCCATATCATACAAACCTAAAGCACAGAACTCGACAGCGGAAGCAGATCCAAAGTGTTTTGTAGAGTGTGTCTGTTTTCATTCTAGTTAAATTTTCGGCCGTGAAGGCCAATGGCTCGATGCATTTATGCCATCAGCAGCCCCCTTCATTGGTTCCAGAAGAGAAGCAATAAACTTTATTAAGGAAAAATCCTCATCAACTGTAAGAAGTAACCATTGTCGGAGGCAAAACGAATATTTCCGATAAATGTTTTTCAAGCATGCACTCACGCGCAATACTTGAATGGCGAATCTGCTGTAGGTGAGCATTGCCGGAGCCATAGGTCAATTTCAGTATCATTGTTTATTTGTATAGTGGCGGCCTAGCAAACGCCGCCCTACTCATCGAAAAGATCGTCGTCTTCTTCGTGGTGAGTGGTGAGTGCAAAGTCATCCTCAGCATTGTACACTTCTACCAGCTCTTCGTCATCGACTCAGCAAGGAGTGGCACAGTCGTAGCCCTATGTCTCCAATTAGCCATATTGTCTTATAGAGGATGCGGCAGCTGCGGTGATTTCTCCCAAGCAGGGTGTCTTTAAGGCGCTGCCACGCGCGTGGGTTCTGCGGCGGTACCGAGTGCATGCGAATGACGATACGAGGATGAACGACCGAGTGGGGTATGCTGTGATGCGCCTTTCTCGTTCAGAGCAAATGTTGCCCCGATCGCGGTGAACGCTAGAGTTTATTTTCTGTTGCTAAAGCCACTGTTAATATCGGCGACTCGGCGGTCGCCGTGAGGCACGCCCTGACAAGTGTTCGGCATTTTCTTGGTATTTTTGCCCGCAACACCGAACTTACGGCCAGTATGAATAGCTCTTCTGTTAAAAACCTCCCCTGTAGAAAAGTATGCAATTAAAAACACATTTGGGTTTTTGGAGTATGGGAACTGGTTCGGCGAGCCTGAGCCGGGTGCATTAGATCTGGGGCACTGCCCCCCAGGTAGAGGGCCGAGTTAGCTCTGAACCCTGCCGGAAAGGGAAACAGAGTTAGTTTGATGCGTGCTGCGTGACGCATCAACGCGATACCACGTGAGTATAAATTATGCACAGGAGATGCGCAGAGCTACCCATCGGGAGAAGTTATCTTGTGAAGCTTTGCGAGGTCGGCTGTTGAAGCAATGTTTGGGCTAGTCGGTTAAGCGTAGTATCGGCTGGAGCGTGACCTCACAAAATAAATGCCACAAGAAACCAACAAACGGAAATGAAGAAAAATACGCACACACAATGCAGCGGTAATTGGGTATTTGATAATCACTAAGCTTTCGCCTTCAAAACCCATGCATGCAGGTATAAGACTCGGAAGAAATTTTGAGCGAGCTGGGAGCGGTTGGAGCCTTTTCTGCTCCAACCGCTCCTACCTACTCCCTCGTCTCGCCCCCCCCGCCCCCCCCCCCCCCCAATGCAACATTTTACAGGAAACCGATAACTCTGAAATGTCGGCACAAATGTGCGAATATGCGGGCGATCACCATCGCCAAACAGCTGGACGGTACATGGTTCATTGGTAGAAAGGGAGGCACACCGAATGACCGTAACAATCCGTTTGATCTGAATTGCGTTTTCTTCATCCCATTGCCAAGTTTCTCACTCGATACGACGGCTGTAACCGTGTTGTAGGGACCACGCGCACTGTTTACCTTTGGAATTACCCATTTCATCACTGGTCGTTTGTGCGAGAGAGGGGATGATTTATTTTCCGCTGTTGGGTTTTTAGAGACAGAGAGACGAATGGAGGTTGTGGGCTTGCGAGTAAATATACCGAAATGCAGACAGGCACATACCCCGTAAGCGGTCATTTCTTGCCAGACATTCCCCCGAGGCTACAGGCTTGCAAAATAAAACAGGAGTTTTAGCTGACAACTGTTGCCGAGCGACTTAAGAAATTTCTAATCGAAGTAAATAACCGTTTTGTTTAGTTAATTTTATTGCTAGCACAGCCAGCATCAAGAGCTCACATTCCGTCGACTTCACAAAACTGAGGCATTCTTTCAATGGGCATCTAGACACATAAACACATCAAAAAGTTGATTTCCCCTTCATTTGCTTCCATTACGGCTGGCGCCTCTGCAATAAATACGCTATGGCTAGGCATATCAACTGGTTGCTCCATGGCAAATGACGTTAAAACATGGTGAACCGTCTAGGGTCCCAAGCTTCGTCAATTAGTTTGATGCCATTAAGGCGCAGTATTTAGATGAAAATCACTAACCCGCTGTAAAATATCGATGTTTCCCCCGTGCTTCTTGTGTGCCATTTTGTATCTGGGCAACTAGAAGCTAAAGTAGCTTAAGCGAGTACTTTCGTTCGCGCTCCCCGAGCAACATTTTCATTCGATTAGCGTGTGGCTCAAAATCACACACATTCCAAAAATTTTACGGGGCATCCACCTGGCGTTCTGTTCTTAAAAGTGGAAATAATACGCTAGCCATACATATATGCACATCAGCAACCTTATTTATTGTTGTTTAAAGTGACCCACTACCGATTGAACTACATAGTTGGCAATAGATGAACACGGCCTGTGCTTAGAAACAGTGCGCTTTCTGAAATCTTTCCTCCGTCCGCTGCTCTGTTGGAGTAGGGGGAGTGCTTTTCTGGAGTGGTGTTTGTTATGCTCTTTTTATAGGCCTCATTCCTAGTACTCACTCGTATGATTCAATACTATAGGCGCTGGTGATATTAGCATAATCATGAACCCTTCCTGTTGAGTACGCATGCGGTGTTCAATTTTTAGAAACTCAAATGGCAGATTTTCAAACTACTGTAATACGATGCAAAAACACATCAGGGCAGTGTGTACAATTGTTGCACCACGCCTTGTCAGCATTTTGCAGTAAAACAGCGGTACCATCAGCTTCGTGGGTTTGCTCTTTTTCTTTCCCTTTTGTAGCAGCAAAGCTTGAATCTTGTTCATCGAAGGAATAAATGTTCCTAATATTTTCTCACCGCTTCAGGTTTGCATTCGAGGCTTGTGTGTGCAAGAGCCGGTGAAGACATCTAAAAGGCCAACTTTGCCGAAGCCAAAACCGATTAAACCCCAACAACCGCCGTCAACGGTCAAACCAAGAGAACCAGACGTTCCGCTTAAACCTCCAATTTCAGGCCCCAGTTCTCCATCTCCGACTACATGTGAATGCCAGTGCCCTTGCGCGGAGCCCGTAACACAAAGTAGGAAAGACGTTCACTTCCTGTGAGATATTTGACAAACTTCATCAATTTACACGATACGAACAACACAATAAAGTAAACAAAGCTTCAAAGGAAATACATTTTATCAATGTTGTGGTTGTAAAAGTGTCTTTTTATTGTTCCTGTATACGTGGAAAACCCCTTTGTTTTGTGTGCTATGAAGAGGCACCATTTTTGTGCGATATTTTATGTTATGGTGCTTGAATTACTGCCCCACATTCTCACAGCGTGTCACAAACCTATTTTTTACCAGCGCTCCTCTGCTCAGGTATAAGATACATTTTTTCCACCGCAAAAAACTGTCATGGCAGCTAACATTGAAACCGCAAAACCAACCGTACACTCGGCGTTTTTTGTTCCTTCATCGTAATGTGTTATGGAGACACAATTCTGAAAAAAGGATGTTTGTAAAAAAAGCATTTCTAAATAAAACTCTTCAGTTTCCTGAACTAAACGTTTATTTAAATTCGCATTACTAACAGGAGTGCTTTCTCTTGAAACAAAATCATTTGATGAAACGCGAGAGATATGTTCCCACGTGCATATCCGAGGACGAAAGACGTGGTGGAAGCCTACCTTATAGTAAAACCGTCTCATATAATCTTTAGCGCGCTGCTTTTTTTCCTACTTAAAACAATATTTGAGGTTCGCATTAGGGTTCTTTACAAGTCGTTCATCAGAGTGTCTTCTGTTTTGGGTCATTTCTTGGTTTGGTTTTATGTAAGCCAGATAGAAATATACTCGATGTTGCTCGTGAAAATGTCTGGTTCAAGTTCACCTCGTATATTCTTTTCGTCTTCGATTTCTGGCTTGAACTGTGCTGTTAAAATATTAATTTTGCAGTTGTGAGCTCTACACAACTAGAGTGCACAGAGTGTCTCTGTGATCGTGTTGCTCCCCTACGTGAAACACTGTGTTTCAGATGTGATCCTAAAATAACTTCAGGTTTTTGAGCAAGTCAGAAAACTGCCCCGACAACACCGTCATTTGCAGCTAAAGAAACGCTTTTTTTATATTGTATATATCCGCTCCCCCCAATGTTAATGACGACAATATGACGTCCGTTGACTGCGCCGCCGGCACGTGCAGCAATTATTTTGCGACCCGTAAATATCAAATCTCTTAGAAGCTGTTTAAATGTTAAATAGAGATGATAATTTTAAGTATACGCAGAGGCTAGTCATGCATTAATACGTCGAATGAAACTTTTCCCGGTGCCCATTTCTTGCTCTTGCTGTCACCAAACTAAAAGGGAGGCACGAAGGGTACGGCCAAAGGGTTGTTTTTGATTTCAGAGTTTTCTTCCCGGAGCAGTCTTATTTTTCTGCAGCGCACTAGTCCCACATCCCTTTTAAACTAACCATGTGCTATGCAATTTTTTTTTGCCCTCATCCATATATGTTTCGCCACGTGCAGCAAACACTCTGTTATAAGAAATATCAAGCTTTGCCGGCACCATAGAAACGACAAAATGGCTGGGCATTTTTTCATACTCGCTGAAACTTTTCTTTCGGTAAAATATTTACAGGTACATAGCCTGACTCGCATTTTATTTCCTCGTTCTTCCTAAACTAAAACTAACGGACATGGGCTGAACGAATATGAGCGGTACACTGGGATTAGTAATTAAGCAATTAGTGGGCATGCGAGAATTACGTTAAAAGTGCTCTCAGTGTGATTATAACGAGGCAGTCTTTCCAATGAGCCAAACTTGTGTTTTGCCTGCATGGCACCTTTAAGCATGTGTTTAAAGGAAGGGAAGCCTTATGTCGATTTTAGGTCGGCAGATAAACTGTTGTAGTAAGAAATACTTGAAAAAGATGATAATATTTGACCATAGTTAATGCTGACTACTGGTAGTGAGCAATTTTAGTTTGCTGGGAACAATTGTATGATGAATTCTAAACACGCGTTGGAAACTAGAAAGGGCCTGTGCTTTAATGAACTGAATTTTCAAGCCATCAGACACAATCCGGCTGAAGCAAAACACAAGCAATCGCACGGAATGAGCTGTCAGTGTTGATACGATCCCCCGGATTCTGAATATGCCTAACGGTGGTATCTGTGACATCCCTATGTATGAAACAAAATAAAGCGAGACAAGACAAGGGCTGGCGTAAGAACAAAATGGGATTTCTAAGTGCTCAAATGCCAAAAGCCATCTTATTTCTGTGGTGATCAATGTGTCCAAAAAATTTCAGGTGCGAGTCGCTCCAAGTAAAAAGACACTCTCACGGGGGTTGTGGTGTTCGAACAGTGTGAAATGGGGGCACCTATGATAACCGCTTCTGAGGCGGTTTAAATATCAAGAATTTAGGTCTTGATGAATTGATTGTTAACAGGTTGTACAAGCACATTTTAGTTACTTTAGTAAAAGCAATATTTAAGTAAGACGTAAGAATGAACAACTATTTATCAGCCAAAGATGCCGTTCTGCCATCAGTATATTGAACATAGCGTGAAGCAGTAATGGGACACTGAAGTGAATTTGCCAAGCTCCCGTTTTTTCTTGCACTGCGTAGACTGGCTCAAATTACCGCTCTTTTCATCGTTTATCGGGCTGATAATTCGGTATTTATTTTATATAGCCCGAAAGAAGAAAAACTACCATGCGCGGTCTGCGGCGGCCGCACCAACTAAACGCTGTGACGTCGGGAGGAGATGCGGCCGTGATTGGAAGATGTCGAAGACTAGCATTCAAACAAGTTTCGGTTTCGGTTCTGTAAAACAACATGCTTCACATCCGACTTCATCGTTGGATGGGCATTCTCGAAATCTCAATAATCGCCATATCGCGCTTCTGCCATGTTGTCGGCTGTAAAACGCTAAGATAAGCATCCCAGGACGGCTTGGAATCGTAGCAATCACTAGCCGAGGCCTACGCAGTGGATGAACGCCCTCCGCGTCACCGCAGACGCTAAAATGACATGCGCTTTTCCCGTATATTCGGAGCTTGCCTCAATCATGCCTGTACCGTAAAAAGCATGCTCGCACTAGGCCAAGGGTCTGCTCATTCTGGCCTGTGCCTATAGCCCGCAAGTACTCGGTGCTTGTGGCAACAGCACGCCAACGAGAACTCGCTAGCGCGTCAGTGTCAGTCTGCGCGCATCCTGCGAACTCGCTCGTGGAACAGTTAACGTTACGGCCCAAAAAGGGTGAACTCAGTTCATAAAACATTGGCCGCAAACGAAAAAAATCAACAAAAAAAACTTACCCACGAAGATTCGAACTTGCGGCTTGCAAAACCAAAACCGTAGCCCACGCCTTCCTAGCGCTTCAGACCACTCGGCCACAAGCCTTTGTTTTCTTTATTACCTGCTTGGTACAGTGAACAAAAACACAACAATGACACATGCCTCCACACAACATAAAGTTAAAAAAACCCTTCAAACAATGACACATGTCTCCACACAACATAATGATAAAACCCCTCCCGCTGCTACGGGTGGCGCATGTTAGAAGCGTTTCAGGCTAACTAGTTCATCCAATATCTTAGCCCAGTCAAGTTGCTTGTCTTGCATTTTTATTAAATCTCTGATATAAGCTATGCTTTCAATAACGTATTCCCTTGCCGGTCGTGCATCCGGGTCTGCATGTCGCACGGCCATATGAGGTTTTCAGAGACTGTGCAGGCTCAAGGCCATAAACATGTCAAGTGGCATGCCTCCATCATTACGCGTTGGAAGGAAACGTATTCCGTACGGGGATACCGGCAGTCCTTTCTGTAGTGTCCGCTGGATAATGTCCCAGTGGAACACTGCGTCAGAACAGTCCAAGAAAATGTGTTGTATGGTTTCCAGTTTACCGCAATGTCGACAATTTCCTGACCCCGTTACAAGTATTCCTTTTTCCCGCAGCCAAGGACTGACGGGTAGTGTTCTGGTATGTAATTGAAAGAAGAACCTTTTGACTGTTGACTTCACAGGCATTTGTTGAACCCTGCTTAACACGTCTTTCCCCTTCCCTGCACAGTATAAAGAGCGATAACCAGGTACCGGTAATGCCACATCGATCACATCCTTGTACAGTTTCTTTCTTGGTACCACAGCAAGGTATTCGTGGGAAAACCTGGCCTTCAGGAATTGAAAGGCCATAACGACCTCTTTGAAGTAGCCTCGTGGGGCTCTTGGTTATAGTGGAAGACACAACAAAATCTGGCAAATAGCTCAACAATCTTGTCTGCACAACTGTTCGAAGAAAAGGGTCTGTCTGGTGTCCCAGGAAAATAAACCTACTGAAAACCTGCCTAAGAAACAGGTTTACCAGACCGAGACCTCCTTTTTTAACGGAAATGAAGAGATTCGTACGACCCATGCGCTCCCATCTTGAGCGCCAAATAAACACAGCAAAAACCCTGCGAATTTTTTGCATGTTGACCCTTGACATGCACAACACCTGAAGCACATGCCATATTTTAGCAACCAAAAATACATTACATACAGAACCGCGCGAAAATATTGAGATATCATGACGTTCCCATTTTAGCGTTTCTCTCATGACTCTTTCAGTTTCCTCAGACCACAACTCAGTGGGTTTTTGGTACCATTGTAATGGCACACTAAGCTATCTAGTGGGGGAGGTGTTCCAGTTGACGTTTGCAAATTCCTGTGTCGTGCCCTCCCAGCCTCCATGCCAAGTGCGTATGTACTTGCTCCAATTCATAGCACTTCCTGTCTGCTCACGAAATTCCGCCGCTACTCGAACCGCTCTACTGACGCTCTTTTTGTCACAGCACACGACCGCAACATCATCAGCATAGCGAAAATCTTTTCCTCACTCTCGTGCAACGTAAAACCTCTTATCTGGTTACTATTTAACAATTTTAAGACCGAATGGTTTTAGGTAAATAGCAAACAGCAGGACACTTAAAGGATATCCCTGCTTCACGCCCGAGACAACCTCAAAGCTATCGCTAACTTTTTATTTACTATCAGGCTCGTGAAACTGTTTGTGTAACTCATCTTAACCCCCTCTAAAATATTCGAGCCAACGTTCGCCTGTTCGAGCACTGCGAACAGGATATCTTGTGTTACACGATCAAAGGCCTTAGCCAGATCTAACTTCAAGATAGGAACTACTCCTCCCAATGAATAAATGGTTTCTAAAAGACTCCGAAACCCGTGGAGGTTTGTCGTTATTGAGCGACCTTTTATGCCGCATGTTTGGTGTTGGCCAACAAGAGACTAAATAACACATTGTAAACGTTTTGCCAGAACTTTCATAAATACCTTATAATCTACATTTGCAAGTGTAATCGGTCGATAAGCCTCAACGGATAACAATTTTGTTTCATCATCTGTTTTGGGGATAAGGATTACATGTGATCTACGGAAGGACGGGGGCAACGTCTTTTCCATATGCGCGAGCCATAAAACGTTGCAAAGAGCATCTGCAAGTTCACATTTAAACGCTTTGTAAAAAGAAGCGCTGAGACAATCAGGCCCGGGCGCTTTTCCTCGACTTAACTCATCTATGGCCTGTTCTATTTCCCGAACACTAATGGGAGCCTCCAAGTTTGCTTTAACTTCTTCGTCCAGCTTCGGCACGAGTGGTAAAAACTGCTGCTTATAACCATCTTTGTATGGCTGACGTTGGCCCAGGACGTGTCTATAGAGCTCTACAAATGCACGTTCAATCTTTTGTTTATCTCGAGTGACAGCACCAGCGTATGAAATCGCCACTATATTGTTCTTGGCTGCGTATCGCTTTTCATCTCGTACAGCGCGTTTCGTGAGCGTTTCACCTAACCACAATCTTTCAGCCCAGGCCCGTATTACCGCTAGTTATATATATTTGTTTCAAGCGTATCTAGTTGTGTCTTTACGTCTCTAATACTGCGTGTGTGAGTTCCTGGCTGTAGGCTGGCAGCAAATAACAAAAAGACCAACTGACTTTCAGTTCTTTCTCTTTGTTTCTTTCTTAAACTCTTATTGCGCAGGACCTTTCAATTCCTGCGATTTTGACACCTTTTTGAAAGCGTTCCCATATTAAGGTGGCATCTTCGGCCTTTCGCTGGAGAACGTTGCTAACCTTGTCGTTTACTTTATCGACAAATGCCTTGTCCTGCAGAAGTTTCGTATTGAACTTCCGCTGATCTTACTGAAACCTTCCAGCTCTTGGTTGAGATCCAATGTCAAACATTACCAGACTGTGGTCACTAAACGCAACATGTTCCACCTGGTACTTTCTACACAAGATAAGCAGCTTTGTATCTACTTATGCGCGGTCGAGACTAGCATGACTTCCGCCCTGAAAATCAGTGAACTGGGTAGGTTTATCTTTCGCTATTAGGAGCGTCACATCTTCCAAACTGCGTTCATGAACAATTGTGTTTAGTAGTAGCGCACTTGCGTCCCGTTCAGATATTTTCCCAACCCTATCGCAAGGACAACATACGGAATTAAAGTCTGCCTGCCTTAATGAAAGCTTACCTGCAATGAAGCACCGCTAACACAAAAGCATATAGGGCAGTGGTACCCATATATTTTCATAATCACCGCGGAGGTGCTAAATTGTGTCTTATAACTCATTATATCAAAGAAGCCACCCTGCTGGTTCAAAAGGAGCCTCTGGTAATACAAAGGGGGACCGACCACATGGATTACATCATATATATGCCGCAGCTACAGAGATAAAAAATTTCCGGATGCCCTATCGATATATCACCGATCCTTCCGCTCTCCACGAAAGCCCTCCCAATAACGAAAAATATGGGCCCAAACCTATACAAGGAAGTAACATCCAAGTCCGTCGAGGCAAGCTCCAAAACTCTGAAAACGCAGCATACGCCGATGCCGTGACATTTGGATGGATGAACGCAAAAACTGTCGTAGCGGACTTCCGTTCTAATCTCTCTTACTTCATTACCATGCTACACACCGGAACGGAAAAGCGGGACTCCTCATGGTTATATTTGCTCAGCGGAACTAACAAATAGATGCTTAAACATCGTTGCACCCACTGAATAGGTCATTAGCGTCTTGGCTGCAGGCACAGTACCTAAACGCTTGATGAGGGTCCCTAAATCTGCGATGATGAAAGTTCATATCACAGCAACACCCGGACAAAAGGGTCTGGAATGGAGTGACGTAGCCGATGAGGATCCACGAAAACTCCAACTCGTGCTCACTTCTCAGAATGACTGCCCCACTTCCCTCCCCGAATAATATTGAGAACGTCTGGTCATCCTGCTCGTAGGAGCACCATGCTTCCCTGTGCCAAACGGGGATCTCAACGCTTAAGAATCGCAAATCCTGCAATGCGCCCGAAGCAAACCAACACTTATCCACAACTCTACAGGAGCGAAGATTTTAGGAAACGCGCGACATGAACCTTAAGTTGTGCTCAATACGGACAAGCACCACTACCTTTACGCAACTAGGTCATATTAAAAGATATTATTAGAGGGGAAAAAAGCAAACATCACATATTACACTTAAATAGACACATACGAGGCTGTCCTGGCAGCTTCTAAGTTCAAGGTCAGCATCAGCTGAGGCCTGGGCCATGGCCTTCCGGTTCCACCCTCGGAGCCTGCCTTTTCTTTACCCCCTGTTCCCAAACATCCATTATATGTTACTAAATAAAGTTCTCTCGCTCTCTTTCTCTCTCTCGTTGTCTTTCTCTTTCTGTGCGCGTGTGTATTTTTACAAATAAACGTTTAGTTGGGATGTGACGCTAGATAATAAACACTTTGAAGCACTGACACTATCCCATTCTTGCTCAAACTGACCAACCCTCGAAAGCCGCAACATTTCACGTCGACATTTTAAGCCCCAAAAACCTAAATGACCTTTGCCGTCCCTGTGCAGCACGGGATACAATTTGTTGCAGCTACACCATCTCTCATCGTTGAATTTTAGTTCTTTGAACGCACAAATGATAAATTCATGATCTCCAGTCGAAAACGCTCCTTCCATGCCGAAGTAACGCTGCCGCGTCATACATCTTCTGACCTAACATAGATGTCTCCAGCCACTTCTTTAATCTAGAATTCTTTCCATGACAGTCACTTTGTTTTCAAGGACTGCGTTGCAAGCAACAATTCCTCATTGGCTCCGACAATTTCCGCATTCTGCGCTAAGGAGGAATTGTACTTATCGCTCACAAACCAAACTGCCTCGGCCAATTTTACATTGCCACCAACATTCTGCTCCTGAAACTCCGTGAGCATTTTTGTGGCAAGGTCCTTAACCAGAGAATCGACGTTGCCTTTGAGAAAGAATTGAAGGCAATTGATTTGTTTGGCAAGTTCTGCGAAAGTAGGCATCGCAAACCGAACATAGACACAAACAGGGAAGTCAGGTTAGGCAGCAGTTGCAGCATTACAATGACAAAGCCAGCGTAAAGAACACAAACGTGCCTGCAAAAACGAATGCTCTTGGCCTGTGCTCTCCTCGCCGCAACTGTTGCTAAACAATGGTGATAAAGCGTCTCTTTCAGACTTACATCCTTCCGGTGGTGGTCAAGAGGGCAGCCGACAGTCGTCGCCGGCGCAGAAAGGTCCTCCCGGAAAGCTGTTTCTGGGCTGGCGTGCAAGCACAGCCAGAAGTGCATATGAGCCAGTGGACCCGCAGCAGCAAACCAACTCTGCGCTGAGTTAACTGTGGGCACACACTCCAAAAACGAATGCTGTCAGTCTGTCCCCAATTCGCTGCAACTGCTTGTTTCTTTGTTTTTTTGCTTTACCTGGCGAAAGTAAGTGTTTTTGCCAAAAACCTGGCAACACTTTTCAAAGTTTTTTTTACTACTTGTGACGTCCACCACCTTCAACTTTTCATTGCTCTATCTATACAAGTATAGGTAGAAATGTATGTATTTGTAGGCGTTTATGTGAATATACGTATACACATCTCTGCGTTTTCTTGTTATGCTGGCTGATGCCCGGTTTTTACGAACGCTGCTTGTATTTTTATTTCTATTGTCATATGTACATTTCTTTATACTCCAGTGTTTCCTTTGCGTGGACCCCAACTAGCCTGCGAGCTAAGAATTTATATGTCGTGCATTATCTCTCGTCTGCTTCACACCGCTCCAATAAAATAAAAGTTTTTTTCCTTCATTTCAAGATATTATTTAGCGCGACAGTAAGCAGCCCGAAAACAATAACAGTCCAGAAGTGAAAGACACAAATATAACACAAGAAAACGCGCAGACATTACGCGCCACTTGTCACGAATGAGCAGTGCAAAAAATTAAAAGAGCAAGCCAAAATTGGAAGCAATCGCAGAAACACGTGCTCAAACAAAGGACATGTACAACGTGAAAAATTGAAAACTAGCCATGAAAGTGCAGCTTTTCTGCGAAAACATGAAGGTGCCTGGATTGTCCGCCAGAATTTATATGTACAACCACAGTGCTGTGGATACATGGGGCAAGCAACTAAACTAAAATTGGCGACTTGGTATCATCTAATGATGTAAAAAAACTTATGAGAGAAAAAATACTTGGGGGCTTATTTTTTGGATAGGCATACAAAATTACGGCATATAAACGAGAAGAGAAAAAAGAAAGACTGAAGACAAAAAATAATAATGTATGTAGCGATAGAAACGTAGGTATTCCCTAACTCTCATTGGTGGGGAATTTCCCTTAACTAATATATATATATATATATATATATATATATATATATATATATATATATATATATATATATATATATATATATATATATATATATATATATATATATATATATATATATATATATATATATATATGTATATAAAGGTAGTAGAGACAGAGACAAACGAGAAAGACTTAGAAAATAAAAATAAGTTTACTGACGTTTCAGGGAGAGGACTCCCTTTCTTCAGAGTACCAGAAGAAAGGGAGTCCTCTCCCTGAAACGTCAGTAAACTTATTTTTATTTTCTAAGTCTTTCTCGTTTGTCTCTGTCTCTACTAACCTTATTTTTTTCGCGCTCTGTGTGAGTTTTTATCTTTTCAGTCTATATGTGTTTGTGTGTTTGTTTCCCATGTGGCTTGTGTTTCGGGGCGCCGCCCCCACTTTGAGTCCGTACGATTTTACCTTCATTCCTGAAGAAGACCTGTCTCAGGTCGAAACGTTGGAAATAAAGTCTCCGAAGAGCGTACTTCTACTTTGTGTATATATATATATATATATATATATATATATATATATATATATATATATATATATATATATATATAAGCATCTCGGAAAAAGACCGGTCGCTGGCGGTCGAACCGTTAGAATTACTGTTGTTATGCTTTTCGGTTTGACTTCTCTATGGTATATATATATATATATATATATATATATATATATATATATATATATATATATATATATATATATATATATATACGCGACTATATATTCTCTTCAGACCAATAGTATGCCACACGGCATTGGCTTTAATTTAGAGTGAAAGGTACAAGCACTGTTAACATGCTATTATAGTCACTTTCTCCAGCATTAAAGATTTCATTGTAAGCCTCAACTCGTCAGTTGGAGCTGCTTCAACAAAAATTGTCTGTAAAATAAACTATCACTTATTTTATGTTTTTACTTACCGGAACCATAAAATCTGGGGAGGTGATTTATTGGTGGCCATCATAACTCCAGCCCGGGGCTCCGTACCGGTCTCCACTTCCTTGCCTTCACAGTATACAGCAGAGCAGTGTTCTCCCCTGCGTGTTTCTTCCCAATTTTCACAATATATAACTACATGTGTATTGTCAAATAAAAACACAAATTTCACACGTACAAAAGTAATAGTATAGATTTTATTTTTAATATGACGTCAAAACCTTTTCTTCTTTTCCCTGTGTTGTCCACGTTACTGTGCAGTGTATCTTTGGCTCAGTAGTAGAGGTTTCGCCTGTTTTAACGCTTGGCATCGTTTCGTCGATACCTATCCTGTGTTTATGTCGTCATCAATTCTTCTGTTTTGGTGGCTTTTCTGTCTTTTCAGCCTTCTTGACTTTCGGCTTTTTAGGTGTCTCAGCTGGCTTTTCCACACACAATCCTTGCATGCAAACCTAAAAAAATGAAACAAAAATGCATCTTCACCATAGCCATATCTGATTTATATTCTTGTTTTCAATTCTTTGTCTTTCTTTAAGTTTTACAGCTGTATTTTTTCTAACATGCTTTCATATTAAGTTAGACGTGCATGTGTCTAACGACCTTGACAAATAACAAGGTTCTTGCTTTATAAATGAAGATGTAAAATTTTCAGCGTAAGTCGGAGTTTCTGAAAACGGTGGGCATCACCAAGCACTAGAATTGATCTTGTTTCGGATACCTTTTCCTTCGCACATTTCATGTAGTCCACGGATTCACCGGTCTTAGAGTACCATGTGGTGACCATTCGACGGCTGTTTCCCAAGTACTCGTAATGTACCACTGAATATTTGCACTTCACCTTGCACTTTTCCAAGTACTGCGAATCCTGTAAAGCAGGTAAAATTTTGCATGTTTAGAACGTACCTTTAGCCCCAAGCCGGAACGCTTTCAGGTACGGTGAAGACGAATCACAGAGCATTAAAATCCTATTTTCATGTGGAGGTTAATTTTCTATCACCAATAGGTCCACACATGACAAGGATAGCAACAGCGATATTGCAGCAGTATTACGCGCTTTCTGACTTCTTATTTACAGATTCAAAAGCGGCGAAAAGAAATTTACAGCACGAAAGACCGATGTTCCCGTCAGTGTCAAAATTCGAATATAAAATATCACTGCAATTGAAGATGTACTGAGCAGGCTATGTTCAATATTTCAATGAGTATAAGGTAATTGCCGTCCGAATCGAATATTAGTAAAAGGTATAGAAGTTAGTGCACATATCGCACCACTTGAAATGGCAGTGCAAAACTACACTTTTTTTAAATGATGTATACACACGTGCCAACTAAGAGTTTGAATAAGATGCCCAAGAGCATAGTTGGCGGCCTGCCCTAAAAGCGAGTGGCTACCTTATTAACAAAATCTGTTGTCCCTTCACCTTCTGTCAATTCTACAGCCCCATACACTTCTTGTGCTGTCTCGGCACTGGATTCCTTTCGGTGTGTACGTCGTGCGGATTGTGAAAAGCTTAATCAATATCGATTGAATGGATTTCGAGTAATTCCTTATTAAATTATAGGCCGGATAAGATCCCGACCATGGTGGTGGCGAAAAAAGACAAAACGTGCGGGCGTCGGGATTTTGGCTCACGTTTAAGATGCCAAGTTGGGGAAATTTAATCCGCACTCTCTCCACTAAATATATGGAAAACTATGAGGCCTCCATTTTTCCCGGGTTGTGCTTTTCATTAGGTAGTACCATTTGCGAATATTTAAAGTGACACGGCAACACTTTTTGCAACTTTTTTTGAAATCTTAAATGCTTGATGAACGTAGTCACCCAACATACCCAGTACATAGAGTAGGGGGTCGCAAACTACATAAGCCAAAAATTTCTGCTCTATGATCAACAGATAACTTGTAAACTCTCTAAAAAGAATTTTCACTCTTTGCCGGTCTTGACATCCTTCGACGGCTCGAATTACGTCAGTAAGGCCATGTAGCGGCTGTTGGCCGGTTTTTCTTCACGTGCAGCAATGAACGCTTTTCCATTACAACTTTTAGGAAACGACAAAAGAAAACCAGAAATGGAGGGCGTATCTAGTGCTACCAGCAAATCACGCAGTGCCGCTCCGTGCTGGCGATAACTATAGCTTTCAAAGCGGTTCCACAGGCGAAGAAAAGACTGAAAACGCTTATCGAAGGTGTTTCAAGGTCGCTTCAAATATAAAACTATGCCCACTTATAAAATTTTGCGAGCTTTTCACGCAAAGCGACGGATAAGGAATGTTTTGGTGTTTAGCTCTCTACAAATGGATGGTTTCCTGTTATCCGTTGAAAGATCATTGTCTTCAGGAAAAACTCTTCAAGTACAAACATCCCGCTACGCTTTGTCCAGAGGGCGAGATGGGGGCATAGAGGTTCATACAATACTGCCCAGAGAAGAATGTGGCGTTTGGACAGTCCGCCGCGCCATAAGTAATGTGTATAATTGGATTCGGTTTGCCGCTCGGTGGCTTGGGGAAAGTGCTATGGATTGTATCGCGCAGCCAGTTCCGTTTTCACCGTGGTCTTCTTTGCTCGTATTTACTAGTGCACGTATTGAAGCGGGTTAGGCAATAGCTTTCGGAAATGGGTTTCCCTTTGAACTCAGGGTCGTACGCATGAGGGCGCCGCGGTAAGTGAATGTTTAGTTGAAGGGTGAACACTTAGTGAATATTTGAAGCATGGCTCAACGAAGGCGGATACTACACGCATGCGCAAGAGGCTCACGCTCACCTTAAGACGAAGAGAAGAAGGTACTCGGCTGTATTGAAGCACTGAGCAGTGTAGGGCTGCAATAAATACTAGGTGGTAAGGGGACTCCAAGAAGGGGTAATGGTACCAGGATTGACTTCCGGAAATTTGGTTCTCTGCATGAAATCAGGTACGCAAGTGAGCCCTGAGGTAAATCAGAGGGCGGCAGACAGACTGTCCTTACAAGCACACAACAAAACAACGAACGAAGCGTTACAGGGAGATATGAGCTGGTCATCTTTCGAGGCGAGAGAAGCG
This sequence comes from Haemaphysalis longicornis, assembly GCF_048455015.1. Classification (NCBI taxonomy): domain Eukaryota; kingdom Metazoa; phylum Arthropoda; class Arachnida; order Ixodida; family Ixodidae; genus Haemaphysalis; species Haemaphysalis longicornis. The sequence goes on along the minus strand of NW_027526407.1, from coordinate 21,678,800 downwards.
CAAAGGTTGTTAAAGTTTGAGGAGTCACGTCGGGGCATGGAGGACGAAAATTGGGCCGAGAGTGGGTTTAGGTACCTGTATATGAAGAGGATGGACACACGCTGGATGTGGAGTACCAGTAAGCTCTCCAAGCGGCACGGAAAGTCCGCAGGGGAGCATGGAGTATGCACAAAAGTTAAAAAGCAGGTGAAGGTAACAGATACAACGAAGAGGGCACAGAGAATGGAAGCGAAAACAATCCTGGATACTTATACGACAGAGAAGCAAGAAATCAGGAAGGAAGGTTTCTCGGCAATACGAGAGGCAGTGCATTCCCGTTTGAAGCAAGGACGGGGTGCCTCAGAACACGAGCATACACGGGTATCTACAAGCAGCAGGGTGGAACACGTGTATGCTGCGGCAGAGATCCGGAAACCATAGGGCATATTTTCAGGGACTGCACAGTGGTATGACCGCTACCAGGTGATGGGAAAACGACGTTGACGGAGTCTTTTGGATTTAGAGTGACGGGTAGTTGCCGCAACTTCAGGACTCTAGGTGTGACGAAGAGGCGGCTGGAATGGTGGTGAAGGATAGGCAAGGACGAGATGGCCCCTTGGGGAGTAATCATAAGGATGATAATTTGGACAGCGGGGTGAAGGAAACATTTGCTCCACTCCACGCTGTAAAGGCGGTTGGAAAGCAAAGCATTAAACGACACTCACAACAAAAGCCCAAGCGGCGTCATTCGAATACACATGCGTGGCTCTACACACTGAAAGCAGAGATTCTTCGAGCCGTTACCTGAAATTTGTGGGGGTGCCGTTCCGAACGCAGGAGCGTGAACCACGGCCGGGCTAGAGCGGCGGAGGACACCGCACCCATTTATACCCATTTAAACTAGTTAGTTTTGTAAGTTTGAGAATTCCGAGAATGCTGAGGGAACTTTTATAATCTCTATTTATCCAATCCAGTTGCTCCTTTTGCATTTTCCAACACCCCTTACAACTCGACCGAATGGGTGCATGTTCACCAAATTAGAAAAATGGAGTCTCATTCGTAGCATGCAGTGCGCAAAAGGTAGCGTTTCTCTAGCGGCAAGATGCCTCTAAGTCGTCTGCACATTTTTTTTGCCGCCTTGGAAAGCAATTCTGCACACGTCTTTGCGTACGCCCACTTAATTCCTTCTGGTCGGGGTTACCTGGCAGGTGCTGTCAAAAAGGTCATTCAAGCTGTGCGAAGAAAGCGCGCAATGGACGCGAAGAAGCGCCAAAAACGGTCCAAAACAGAACAACTGTCGCTTACTTAGTCGACAAAGCCGTCACGCCTTATCTCCACAGGTCTGGAATATTTTTCGGTTGTTATATTTGTAAGAACAAGAGGTTCTTTTGGAACTGCTGCCTCGGCTGCTGCCACCGTTTTGTGCGCTTTTTTTGCCTTTGTGACCAAAATGCAAAAAACTGCTGAAATCCTTGATAAAAAGAAAAAAGAAATGCGTGAATTCAAAGTACAGTTCTAGCGGGACATGAGATGCGAATTGAGAGAGCTCAAAAAGACCTGCGAATTCCTGAGTGAGAAGTTCGAGGAGGCGAAGCTAGAGCGTGCTGAACTAGCCAAGGAAAATAAGGCTTTAAAGGAGGCTAACGAAAAACTTGTGACTGAGCGTGAAAACTTGAAAAAACAGATATCCGAGCACGAAGAGAGAATTACTGCTTCAGAACAAGACTCGCGAAATTGTAACCTGGAAATCAAAGGAATCCCAGTCATGGAAGAAGAAAACCTTCCTCAGACGCTCCAGCAGATCGGCGAGCTGCTGGAGGAAAACATTGAGGAAAGTGACATAGAAATTTGCCACCGAGTTCCGGTGAAGAAGGCCAATGCCATTCTGAACATAATTGTTCAATTCCGGACACACGCGAAACGTGACGCAGTGCTGCAAAAGGCAAGCAAGGCGCGCCTCTCAACTCACGATCTTGGTCACCCGTCCACTACTGCGGTGTTTATAAATGAACACCTTTGCCCGCCTATGAAGCAACTGCTTGGCATGGCCATTGCCCGGAAGAAGGCCAAGAACTGGCGCTTTGTCTTGACTAATGGAGGAAAGATTATGGTAAGTAAGGATGAATCGGCTCCTATCTTACACATTCGAAATGCACCGGACGTTGACCGGATCGTGTAAAAAGTGGTAACGCCTTTGTTGCCGGGTGCTCTCGGTGATGGTAGTCTCTCCTAACGATGTTAGTAATTTAGTAACTTCTGAGAAATACTTAAATTTGACCTGTTTTCGATCCGCGAGGAACAAAGATGATGAGCTAAGTATTTTGTTGAATGAATTCGCTTTTGAATTCGATGTCATAATGCTGACAGAGACATGGTACACAAATGAATTTGAAGTATACAGGCGCGATGGCTATGAAACGTTTTTCTTAAACCGATAAAATAAGCGAGGTGGTGGTGTCGCTATCTTAATGAAAAATAACATAAGCTGTGACATTATACCTCAGTTTTCTTTCTTATCCGATTACATAGAATGTTTAACATTAATAACCCAAAACCACGTTTTTGCTGTTATGTACAGACCACCAGATTCCAGTATAAGTGCTTTATTTAGCCACATTGATAAGTTTTTAAGTTATGTAAATGACAACCAATTGAAGTTAATCTTAGGAGGGGATTTCAACATTGACGTTTTGAAGCCATCCACCATGCAAATTTAGCTTCTATCAGCGATAAGTTCAAATGGCCACGAGATTGCAACAACCACAGCGACGCGTGTCACTGCGCACACTGCAACCCTTATTGATTTCTTTATACCTAACATTATTCGGAGCAACACGCTATCAGGATCACTATGCTGCGACATCAGCGACCACTTTCCCATTTACATGCTTGTCAGAAGTACGCTTAGGCGAAAATCTAAAAGAGTCTTTCCGATAAAAACCCAGCGTGTTACACCATCTGCCTTAGACGCTTTTCACTGCTCAATTTCCAACTGCACATGGGAAAGTGTATTTTCCACTGAAACGGCAAATGAGGCCTACGATGAATTCATGGTCATTTTTAAGCGCATTTACCAGCAGCATTTCAAAGAAACAATTATAAAGCGCTTTAACAGAACCCGTAAACCCTGGATAAATAGTGACTGCTTGAAAATGATAAAAAGGAAGAAGAAACTATTCAAAAAATTTCTTAAAACAAAGTCGATGGACGATCTTGCTATATTTAAAAAATATAAAAACAAGCTTAATAATATTTTAAAAAGTGACAGAAATGCGTTCTTGCTGCAGCAATTTCAGACGGAACACTGCGATGGCAGTGCGCAAGTGTGGAAAAAGCTGAACACTCTGCTTAATCGGGGACAAACCTCGCCTTGTGTTACGTAACTGAATATAAATGGTCGCTGTATCCGCGAGAAAAAATTAGCCGAACACTTCAGCATATTTTTAAAGGATGTCGTGAAAGGGAAACCTCGAAATCAGAATCATTTTTGTTCAGCTATCAGCCAAATAATCATAGCATATTTCTAAAACCGACGAATGAAAGCGAAATATGCACAATTTAGGCTTCCTTTAAGAACAGTCGAGCGCGTGACATCGACAACATTCAAATCACGCCAATGAAATATGTAGTAAAGGTCATAGCGCCCGTGCTTGCTTACGTGTATAACCTTTCCCTCTCTACCGACCGATTTCCAAGATGTATGCAAAATTCTAAAGTTATCCTGTTGTTCAAAGGTGGGGATAAGGATGACATGTCAAACTATAGACGAATTTCGATTCTTCCGGTTTTCTTAAAGAGCCTAGAAAAGATTATGTACAATAGGATAGAAATTTTTTCCCGTAAGCACAAATTATTATGTTCATCCCAGTATGGCTTTCTTAAGGGCAAGTCGACTGAAACTGCTCTGCTCGCCCAGAAAGAAATCATACTGAAAGCCTTTGAAAACAAGAACATACGCATCGGAGTATTCATTGACTTTTCAAATGCTTTCGTTCGTATCAATCATCAAACACTTCTCGAAAAATTGGAATTATATGGCATTCCCGGCTTACCACTACAGCTACTAAACTCATATTTAGACCACCGCAATCAATGTGTTACAATAGAAAATTACTTTTCGTCATTTCAGATATTACAACAGGCGTGCCCCAAGGCAGCATATTAGGTCCATTATTATTTTTTTCTATATTAATGACATTGTTACAATTGATAAAAATCCCAAATACATCATATACGCAGATGATACAAGTTTATTTTTTCAAGGCAAGGACGTACAACTACTACCGCCGGTCATCAACAAAGCACCTCAGTCATTGCAAACATGGAGTGAAGCAAATTCGCTCCTTATCAATTCACGTAAAACCAAAGCCATCATTTTTCATCCAAAAGGGCATGCCTGCCCCCGATATATATCGCGTAACATTGGCGACTCAAACATTGAAATCGTTGACACGATAAAAACATTAGGCGTTTTCTTCCACAAAAATATATCTTTGGACACGCACGTTAATTATCTTATAACCTCAGTTTCAAAGTGCGTAGGCATTCTTGCTAAATGTCGGTATTTCCTTCCTGTGCGGATAAAACTCATAATTTACAATGCACTCATTATGTCTCATGTTAATTACTGCTTTTTGGTTTGGGGTTCCACTACCCACGCCAATACCAACAAATTACACCTGCTCCAAAAGAAAGCAATTCGTCATATAGCAAATGCAAGTATTTCGCACATACGGAACCACTGTTCATACGTTTTAATTTGTTGCTATTCATAAACTGTATGACTATTTCCTAGCACTTCAGTACAAAACCTCCATTCAAAATAATCAATCTTCTTTCACGGAGTTATTGCCATTAAAAGTAAACATTCCCATGTATAGTATAAGGAACCAAGAGTACTGGCACATTCCGTTTTGTCGCACTGAATATGGCCGCCAAATGCTTTGTTACGCTGTTCCTCACCTATTGAACAGGTTAATGCGCCAGAATGTAATTTTAGAACAGTATACTTTCCGTAATCTTCGTCAAATTTTTCTTTCTTAACAAAATTTTCATAGCCCAGAATGTGAACTATTAAAACTATTAAAAAGTGTTAGGGTGTATTTCGTTTCATAATATTTTACACATGTACAGTGTACCTAGATTGTTTGTTATATTGGTAATTTTGCTGTTGTTTCTTTAATTAAAGAACTGATAGAAATATCGTGTGTATTTTGTGGCGTCACATGTAACTGTTATACAAACATTAAGTAGAATTGTTTCGATTCTGTAACCTGTGATGTGAAGAACTGTTTTATCTGCCCTGATTGCATTCATGCCTTGTACAAGGGGGGCTCGGGCTTATTCAAGTGAAACTCCTTTCACTTTTCGCTGGAGCCAGCCCACATCTTCACGATGTAAATAAAAAAACTTGAACTTGAACTTGAACTTGAACTGGCTAGAAGGCTTTGCTTTAAAAAGGGGGAGGGAGCGATGGGAGTTTAAAGGAGAGGTTGGGGAAAGTGGGGGATTTATTACGCTGGCTAATAGTAGGGAAAATAAGTGGAATAAAACAGAAAAGTCGGTTTCTGAAAACTGACGTCCCTATTTAACGATAGAGCAACTCAGAACAAGCACCAAAACAAAAAGACCGCAGGGAATTTACCTGCGACTTAGGTGTTGCGGCGCCTCTGTTGGGCGAGAGCTTTCTATTTTCGCAGCTGGGGAAAACTGCCAAATGTTCGGAAAGACGACATTTTCGGGCGAACGCCGTTTCTAAGGCTTAGACCGGCCTGACCGGTGGCCGGTAGGATTATCAGCCTCGAGCTAAATAATCGAATGTCCCCTGTTCAGGCTAAAATACCCCTTTCAGAGGTAAAATATTTGTTTTTCTTGAAGAGTGTAAACATTATTCTGTGTGCCAGATGTATTTCTTAGTCGTCGGCTGTGAGCCCTTGGGCTCTTGGGCTCTGGCAGCGTCCTCATCCAGCTGGACGGCCCAGAGTTGATAGTCCGGGCTGGAGCTTAGCAGCACGGTCTCCCACTGATCACTGTTAATAGAAAGTTATAGCATATCGGAAAAACGGTCCCGGTACGGTACACGGTACCCGTTACCGGACCGTACCGGGAAGGCTCGTTTTAAGAGTAATAGCAGACCGTAACTACCGGACGTTCTACCGTACAGGGAGCGACTTCGGTTATACGTGGTTTAGCAATTCTTCGTGAGTATGTGGCGTTTCCTGTGCTGAAATATTAGTTTTCAGTTCTCAAAAGCGCTAGAAGAGACATTTAAATATATATATATATATATATATATATATATATATATATATATATATATATATATATATATATATATATATATATATATATATATATATATATATATATATATATATATATATATATATATATATATATATATATATATATATATATATATATATATATTCAACGCCCCTACGGAGATTCGAACTAGCAACTGCGTGAAGGTGAAGCGGGCATTTTACCTCTACTGTACCTCTACAGATGGCGCCAGCAGATCAAGCTGGGCTATCAGTACATACGCCTGGCTGCTTCTAGTTTTTCGTTGTATTTGAGGGTCCGTCGCACTGATACCGCCTGTTCCTCACTCGCCGATTTGTAGAATGGCCTTATGTTGCTTTTAATACTAGATTATGTAGCGGGATCGCCTTTATTTAGCCTAAAAGAAGCTATCGTACATGTGTCGCTCGACGGCACAAGCCACGACAGTTGGGTCGGGACCGTGTTTCGCGTGCTGGTTCAGCTGTGAGAATAGCGCGGATTTCACTTATTGCAACGTCATTTTTCCTAAACGATCTGATATTTACAATTCGTTCGACTAGGCATGAGCAAACGTACATCTACAAAACTCTTCCAAAGAGGCCGTCCGCTTTGGAACGACGGACACGGTACGCCTCGGTAACCTTCCGACCAAGTCGCTCCGGCTTACGGTAGGATTCTGCGCATGCGCGGTGGCGTCGAGATGGTAGACGTTACCATACCGGAACCGTTTTTTCCGATCTGCTATAACTCTCTAATGATTGTGCGGCCATTTCTGATCTCCTGCGAACATCGCCATAGCATGTGCGCCAGGTGCGCTGGTTGCGACATCGATGACACTCAGGTGAGTAGCGCCCAGGGTAGCAATAGCTATACACAAGTGGGTTTGGATACGAGTGGGTCTGTAGGAGACGTCAGACCACCGAACGCCGCTTAACGAGGGATGGGTGCGCTGGTAGTAAGCGGGCCCGGACTAAACGATAATGACTGGTAATATCACTGTACGACAATAGGCTGTCCCTGCCTGATATGGGGACGAGTTCCGCATCGGAAGTGCCAACCGCTCGGTCGGTAAAGCCTCGAGCACTTCATGCGCAGTCTCGTTCCCTGGAAGGCCGGAGTGAGCGGGGTTCCAAATTAAGTTGACCTTGCCTGTCTAGTTTTCGAGGTGGAGACCAGAAATCAGGATTGCGGATGCCTTCCTTGATATGCGTCCTCGTGAGAAATTTAAAACTGCTGATTTGGAGTCACTGATGATTGTCTCGATTTTTGTGGAGGAAACCATGGTTAGAGCGATGGCTCCCTCTTCTCCAACCACCGAGTCTCTCGTGCGGACAGAGCAGGAGGCGATGGTGTTACCCTGATTGTTGACCACCGCTATGGCCATTGCCTCGCGACCAGCGTCATCGGTCGCGTCTGAGTAGGCAACGTTTTCGACTTTCGCAAGCGAGTTTGCGGGGCATGTGCTCTGGCCTCTCGCCGCTCCTTGTTATGTATAGGATGCATCTTACGCGGGAGCGGAGAGGCGTGAATGTTCTTCCTTATTGGTTACGGGATCCCGAAACTAGTAGGCGCACTGTGGGGTGAGCTATACCCAGCGAATCGAGTATGTGGAGCCCCGTTGTGCTGTAGGTGAGCCGTAATATTTGCCCTAGCAGTTGAGCCCCGATGAGTTCATCCAGACTATTTGTAAGGCCCAGGGCCTCAATCGCTCGGTGGTCCTGTTTAGTGGGAGACCGATGACCCGCTTGTAGGCTCTGCGGAGGAGAGCGTCTACTTTAATTGCCTCTGCCCTCTGTAGCCGGAGGTACGGATTTGAGTTCGTCACCCGTCTTACTACAAAGGCTTCTACGATGCGTCGTAGGTTAGCTTCTTTCATTCCATCGTTGCGACCAGCTATCCTGGATATTAGCCTGGCTGTTTGGTGCACAACTTTTTCGAGCGCTAGCAAGTATTCGTACTTATGTCCATTCGCTTGTATTCGCAGTCCCAGAACGTGAATACTCTAGACGGTTGGAATGCGGTGCGAACCGGTGGCAAAACGTTGGCCCCGCCGCTGAGCCGATCCGCAGGGCCGCAATGGCGTCCCGTACCTCGCTTGAGGTGATGTCACTGTCGAGGGAGGCGTTGTCACTGCCCAAATAAGGGGGACCGTTTCGGTAGCCAAATGGGCAATGTAGCGATCGTGAAGTGCCTGGAGAAGCTGTTTGTTGGTTCCGTCAAATTTGTGGAGGAAAACGTTTAGATTGTGTGGTTGCATGGTCCTACTTTTGTCAGGTTCTATTAGGCAGCGCATGATCGCCATGCCTTAGCCATCCCGATTTCTCTCTCCATGCGATCACAAGTCGCGTGCCAATTTTGTCGGAAGAGTTAGTGAGTATGCTCTTTGTTTTTTCCTGTCAGGTCGGCCAAGCCGACGATGCAACTTGCGATTTAGTTTATATTTGCGGAGTCACTGTCGTATACTGTTCTTGGCCTGCCACATGTCAAGAAGCCGTGCATCTACTTGAAACAGGTCTGGCTCTGAGGGTATACTTTTGGTAGCTGTGTTGGCATCTCGCGGTAGTTGGTTCGCCCATGCATGAGTATCGAGTCAATTTTTGAGTCATGGTGGGAAGCGCGTTCGGCTGCACGGATTTTTAAAAACGCGTCCCAGTCGACCAGTCGAGGGGTTTTTCCAAATTTACGCGTAGCGCCACCGGAAACGCTTGTGATGGGTACAATGTAATGGTCGCTGCAAAGATGTTCTTGCGTGTAAAGCCACGGGGCCTCCCTCCGCATGTTGTTAGTGACGCATAGGTCAGGCGTCGTGTCTCCACTCACACTATTTCGGATACGGGTTGCGTACAATGGGTCTGTAACAAGGCTGAGACATTCCTGTTGGGCGTATAGCCAAAAGCTACGACCCTTAACGGTGTCTCGTTTGTGTATGGTGGGCATTAAAGTCGCCTACAATGAGTAGAGCGTGGCCCCGACAGATTTCAATAGTTTTCCTTAGGAGGTTCGTGAATTTGAAATTATTCTTTGTTGGGCATTATACGTTTAGGACAAACATGCTACCACTGTCCTTTTTTCGGGTTGGAATTAACTCTACGAGAACGTCAGCCGCCGACGCCGTGTCCACGCCTGTCTCGTGGCGACTGGCCGTGAGATTGCACCCAATGGGGGTGGTGACAGCCGGTTTTAAATTGAATGACGTCACCGCTGTGTCTTCCTGCATGTCGACAAAGGATTTGTAATTTTGGAGCGTGGAAAAAGTGCCAGTTCCTTGGAGGCAAATTACATCAGGAAAGGCGTCCGAACTGTTAAGTTTAATGTGATGTTTGAGGTTCGCTTGCTTGCGCCGAAACCCTCGGAGGTTCCACTCCGAGAAGGAAGTTCGTCAGGATTACGGGTGGTCTGATTAAGGTAATTAGGCATGATCCGCGGGATTTTTAAAACTGTCCGCGAAGGTTGGACGGAAGTAAGGTTTGTCGGGTTTGATGGTCCCGCTCCCCCTTCGCGAATCGGTCTCAGAGAGGCGTTTTCAAGGGCTGTGATGCGGGCGTTTGACAGGCGATCTTAGCATCAGTAGCGTCTGCGAATGTGGCAACCATGTTGTCGAATTTAACATTGGGGTTCTGGCAAAGGGTTTCAGTGAGCTACTCCCCAAATTTCTGGAGCATGGTCTGAGTGACATATTGAACCGCACTATCAGGTCCGGGGGGTGCGGTTTGATTTTCGGGCTGTGACTCTGTCGCCCTGCGTTTCGGCGGTCGAGAGGCGGCTCGGACTGTTCCCATCGCTCTTCCGGAGTTACGCTCCAAGATTTGCGAGGCCACCGGTGGGTCGGACCCGCCGGTAATGTCCATCGCACTCGCGGAGGTAGGCTCCGGGAATTCGGCGGCCACTGGGTTGGCGCTGGCGGTAGGTGAGGGGAAGGGTGGGGTAGGCTGTTTCATTTCATTTCATTGATTTCAACCTTAAAGGCCCGAGGGCATTACATAAGGGTGGGCAAGTGACGAGGTACAGAGCAATGTTCAAACATAACAAACACAAAAAAGTAAAAGAAAACATACAGAAACTAGAATCGAATACATGTAGACAGTAAAGACAACCAAATACTGCAATGTTGTCTGAAAAATAGAATTACAATTTTAAGGTGCGTACAAATCAAGAATTCTTGACAGAAATACATGAGGTAGTCAAATTATCGATAACAAGCAGGCTGCTCAGACAAGTGGTCGGTGAGCTTGGAGCGGAACATTTCGCGGTCAGTGCATGACGTGCAGTGCTCCGGTAGAGCATTCCACAGGACTATTGCGTGTGCGGTATCAGTGTCATGTGGAGGATTAGTTAAGGTTAGACTGCCTCTGAGTTGAGCCAGCTGTGCTTTGAGCGCTCCGTTCTCCAAGAGAACCATCTCTAGCATTTCCCGGATTCGGATTACTTCGGAGCGCGAGTTAGAGTCTCAGACGCAAATGTTTTGAACCAGTGTGCCCCTACCCTTCCGCTCATTTGTACCGTGGGAGGCCGTGGCTGCCCAGCTCACCTTGTTTTTGAGGTTGTTGTCGATGGCCCTTTCGCCACCGCAGGAAGTGGATCGGGATGGTCGCCGCTGCAGGTTCCGGCCCTGTCTGCTCGGTTGGCGACGACGCGACGATGATCGCGAACGGCTGTGTCTCTGGGCGGAGGCGTCCCGTGTTCCCGTTCGGCGGCCTGTGTCTCGCCTGCTTTGCCGCTATTGTTGCGGACACCGGGGGAAGGAGCTCAAGTAATCTTGGTCTCCGTCCACAGCCCTACCGGATTTAAGCATGCTTGACGACTTTCGTCCGTCAATATTGCCGTGCTGTTGTTTCTGGCGGTCTTGCTGCTGCTTCCTGTGCTGCTTGTCCCACTTGCGCTTCTTCAGTGCGTAAGGGGTTTGATAGCCGAGTCCGCATTTCTTGTCCCCAGTTGTGTGGTCCTTGCCGCACAGTGCGCACTTGGGCGTGCACGGGTGGTCCTGACCCGGTGTCTCTTCGCCACAGAGTTTGCAGATCTTCTTATCAGGGGCCGGGTATACATCCACGCAGTGTCCTAGTCTGCCGCATCCGTCGCAGATTTCATGGCGCTTCTTGTGAAGGAAGCAGCGGTACTCGGCCACGCGGTAGTAGGTGTAGTGCGGGACCGTTTTATGCTCGAAAACGACAAGGACCGAGTTGATCCGGTCCATTCGTCTTGCCTGAAGGATGGTGGGATTTTTCTTGTATACCAGGCTGTTAGTGTTGTCTGCGGCACTATCGTAGTCTGGGATATTATGAATTATCCCCTTGACGGTGTCTTCCGATGGTACTGCATACGCGGTGACCTTGTACATGTTTCCTCCAATGTGAAGTACCTTCACGTCGTTGTATTTTTGAGCACGTTGGATGCTTGGTGTACTCGCAACCATAATATTTTTCTCCGAATTAATGCGGAGGATATCCTCGACTGCCACGTCGAAGGTAAATCCGGTGGAACGCAGCACCCCGTCACGAAGCCCCGCGTGGATGACTTTGGTTACATCGAGGCCCTTTCTCGGACGGAGCACTATCTTGATATCTTCACTGGGCAAGTGCAGTTCACGCGGCGCCCGATTGTCTTCGTAGGGACTGTTGCAGAGTTGAGACTTTTACGAATACATTTCGATGACGTCCTCGTCCCGCTATATTTGGCAGCAAACGGAAATCGTGTTCCGAAAACCATCGAGACTCTGCGGCTGATTTTTTTCTTAATGCGCCATTCTATTTTGCTCACCACCAGTTTTCACGACCGATTTTTTTTCTGCACAGAGTAATTTTTAAATAGCAAACCCCGAAGTGAATATTTTCTTGAAGAAACAAATATGCGCAGCCGTAGCCATGCCTCGATCTAACGCAATGTGGTTGCACTAGTACCCATCATTCGAATCGAAGCGTAAGCGCCGTCTTGGAGTTCGCGTTGCACTTCTGCCAGGTTCATCCGTACTTATTATTGTGTGAAGCTAATGGCTGGGCGGAAACAGAGACGAAGTCTATCTTTCGAGTACAAAATTGGAAGTGCCCTACGCATCCATAACTTAGGACTTCGTACAAGTGTCCTCTGAAAATCATCAGATGACAGCAGCAGCCACATCCAACAGACGGCAAAGCCGTCAACCGCAATTTAGAATAACGCCCGCATCCTCCGCTGGCCAACCACCAGAACTCCTCCACAAATTACTGACGCCGAAAGAACGGGAACGCTACCTCCTATCTTGATGATTAAAACTCAGTTACCTCAAACCAATCCACCGCTGCACCCGTCCTAATGTTTCTCTTTGCTTGCGCAACGCAGCAATATGACAATATCAAGTGACCTCCATGTCGTTGGCATGATGACAGCAGGACCCAAGCTAAGGGCACACATCTTGGCCGAAAATGGGGTAAAAAACTTCAAGCATCTAAAAATTCTTACACATTTTTACACCGCAGTAAGTAGAAGCAGACAGGAAGTGTTGATGTACAGTCCTTCACCTAATACAGCGACCCTATTACTTAAAAACCTCAATATGCCTGATTCATTCCTCCGTATGCATAGCGAATCGCCTAAAATCCGAAAATACTTACCATAAATATTTACCATAAAGAAGGGTGAAGGCCATACCAAGCATTACTCTCAGTTGTTAGAAAGCACTGCATAGTACCATAAAAGAGGCCGACACATACAGGAAATTAATGTCAGCAGTACAATAAAATTGACGATATGTCTCTTTCCAGTTTTCTTTTTCCATTTTAGCTGCACTTTTTTTTATTACTTACTATCCCAAAACAGTGAATCGGGCCAATACTTTTTTGGCTTCCAGTTTCGAGCATAGTAATGGGGAAATGTATTATGCTTCGTAAGAACGTTCGAAACTAAAAAAAAGGTCGTCAGGTTTGTATCAACGTTTCATTGTCACGTTATATGTTCTATAGTAAAGGCTGTTCTTGGTCAAAAATATACTTATATGTTTTTAGGTTCATGTATTCATGTTCATACGTTTTATATGTACGTGTTCACGTGTTCGTATTAATGTTTGTTATTCATATTCTTTGAATAGAGCAGACGTTCGGAGAATCCTCAATTTAACAAACCCTTATGAAGTCGACTTATGGGTTTTTCTGCTAAACATACGGCGTGATGCTTCCAATGTACTTTTTCTACGCGGCGCCAAATCAGATAAAGAATTAAGTCATAGGCATTGCCAAGGTAAATGCAAAGATTAAGTTCACAAGTCCATATTTAAGGTATATTGGTGGCCGAATATTCATACGACCTGAAGCGACGTAAATGCTTGGCCATTAAAATAGCTCAAAATTGGAAAAAACCGCGATAGTGCGTTAATTTATTCTACGGCGTTGCTACGACATCGGTACAATTACGCTGCGATATAATTACGACACCTCTTTTACTTTGCGAGAAATGTGGTTGGGCGTTGGTATAGCGGAGATGCGACATTTACCAACCACGGAAGTATTCTAGCGCTGAGGTCGTGCGCTTTATATTACGAGCCGAATGAAATGATTGTGTGGAGATGAGGTGTGCAATTTATTGATTATGGCATCCCCTCCTATGGTTCCCTGTATGAAGTAAGTAGTAATGGCGGAACTCTTTCATACTATGCAGTCTCCCGCAGTTTCGGCGTCAGTGCATTGACGGTACCCTTTTCAACCTAAAGCGTCTATTGGCACTCGTACCTTTTTCAACGGCGTGGGATACAAAATAACCTCACAATAACGTTCACGTATGTACAAGAAAAAACTTTCCCTGTAAAAACAACCAAGTAAGTTGTTATGGTTCCATAAGCAATTACGAAGGCACCGTACCTGAAGTTGGATGACCACCTCCTGGATTACAAGAAAGCGCAGTATTAACTGCATGAGTTTGTCAGCTATCTGCATGCCATCATCCATGCTCAATTTAGCTTGGAGACTTGTGCGCGCCTCACAAATTGCTAGCATAGGCAAGGTGTTTGCGCCCAGGAGAGGCCGCGTAATGATTGATCCCTGGCGTCCTAGAATGATATCCTATATAAGCCATGTTGCAAAAATACGAGGGAGAGGATTTAGTGCGCCCGAGTAGGCCATTTTGTGTCCGAGTTCAAAGTAACACAACCCACGAAGCAGTTCTGCTGGCAGCAATTGATTTAAAGAAAAGCAAAAATCTGCAGTTTGATGTTTGTTTCTTTGTTTGCTTTGTTTGTTTTGTTCAGTTTGCTTTAAAAATACTGCGGTATAATTGAATAGCTAAAGCAGGAAGGGTAGAAAATAATACAAAAAATTATGCACACAAGGGAATACAATACAGTGCATAATATACTGCAGCCAATAGCAACCTCAACATAAATGTTCGAGATATAGGATATAAAAAGACCCGCTATAACCAGAAATGTCAACACACCTTAACGCGAGCATAATAAGGTTTTCAGTCCACTTCAAATGAAAGATAAAGCCATAGTAAACAAATAAACCCTACGGCAGCTTCAAGGCAATCATGCACGTCAGTATTTAAAAATTGTTGAAATAGTCCTCTAGGGCTTCTTTAAACATTATCATTAAAATGCGATTTTTTCATCGATTTCAATCTTCTATTGCCCGATGAAAGCATACAAAAATTGAATCTATTTGTCCAAACAAGTGTGGGAATGCCCTATGGATCTATGGCGTCTTTTTCTCGCGCTTAACGGAGTAATCAATGGTAAGGGTGATCATCCACACTTACAGCCAATTTGCGAAACTAGAAAATAAAATCGGGCAATTTGGCGTTTTCTGTGCAGTGGTCAAATTTTAGTGCGTGCCATCAGTGTTGATGATATTCAGTTCATTGGTATGTATTGGTATGTATTGCATACAGAACAAATGGCTCACGTCCGGACCTTCTTCTATTCTCTAATATTTTGTTTGTGTACGGGTTACCAACGACAGCTACATACTCCAGTTGGTGCCTTCTTATCAAAGCGTAAGCCTAAAGCTTCACATTAAAAAGATCTCCTCAAAGCACGTGTCGTAAAAGATGAGGTTCTCTTATAGCCGATGATGTTACGTTTTGAAAGTGGTCATTCAAATTTATTCTAGAATTTATTGCGACACCTAAACACTTAATCTTGTAACCTTCTTGACTACATCGTTTTAATAGTGTTCGTAAACATCATCGGGTCTCCTGTTTCGGTTATGCTTGAAAGAATCGGTATTGTAGTGTTAATTCTTATGACCCATTGGTCGCAGAAGACAAAATTTCACGTAAAAGCAATGCTGGTCGGTAGCAGACTGTACTTGCGTTTACACCAAGTTCCAACGTTCGAAACGTCCCAACATTGACCTTATCACCAGTCACAAAAACAAGTAATTAAGACAGAGCAAGAAAAGCAGGCCACCAGCACACTTTCTAAGGCGACACCTCGGCGTCACCACGTAAGAACAAGAGCACGTTCTGTAAATATCCACAATCTGAATTCTACCTTTAGGTACAAACTGATCCACTTTACAAATGTTACAAGAATTGCTACTGGTTTAGGATCGAAGAGAAGACAGCCGCCGAGAGCCCTATACACCGCTTTGATTAACCTAGAAAGTAAAATATCAGCTTTCCCGGATTCATTAACACTGTTTAAACATTGTGAATTACGATAATAACTGAATAACAGTCAAAAACTCTTTCTGAGACCAGGTTGAATGGGACCTAATCGTTTGTTTTTTTCAAATAAATTATGGATATGATTAGCTACAGTATGTTCCGTATGCTTCCGGAAAGACCATGTTAAGAATATTGGCTGGTATTTGTTCACAAGCAAGCGCTCACGATTTTTATAACTTCAAATTGGAGTTTTTTCCATGGGCTATTCATGTCCGGGATTCTAGTATCTCTAATTAGGTGGCCCTGAATACATACAGAATGCCCGTGAAAAAGAAAAGCAGCACTAGTTAGGTTTTAGAAAAATATATGCAAGTCTCTTACCGTGTCCGCCACCACATCGGCCCTGTCTGGAAAAAGGCGTTTGCACAAACGTTGCAGCGACACAAACATGCCGGCATACTTCCCAGGTCTGGTTTTTCCTGTTTTCGAAACCGTCCAACATGAACGTCCTCGTATCCTAGAATGCATTACGGCATAGCATGTGAGTACTGATTTCAACAGCGTACAGCGCATTCTTGAACATTTTTCTAGAAATAGGCATGAAAGCTGCAACACTCCGAGCTGCTTTAAAGGAAACTATTGTTATTGTGCCTATGTTTTGCCTTTTTTGCCTTTGGTGCTGGTTTGCCTTTTGAACATTTTTTTGCTGCCACGCCTTGCTGTTTGTTTCGTTGGGGGCGGGAGCAAAATCAAGCCGTGAGTACTGCGGATTTTTCCTGCTTCCTCAGCCTTCTACATGACCGGAAATAACGTTCGACATCAATTTCAATTCGCTTCCGTAGGGCGTTTAGTATATTTTGTTTATAGTTTATACATACTTCCAGCCACCTTTTACTTGCCCGAAACAAAGGTGGAACAAGTGCCGCATTGCAAAGTGGGGAAAACAAACTACAAACACTTCCGGGAAGAAAAAAGAAAACATGATAGCGGTATCATTACTTTACTGGCTTATACGAGCACACATAGGTAATTGGGTAAAGGGAGACCAACAGCTATTCCATCAAATATAATTCAGCTCCAAGACACAAAACCCAGCGCATAGGGTGCATGACAAAGTATTTAAACAACGACTTGTCGGACGCGGCATAATGTACACCAATGTCATTTTAAAATGATACCGTTCGTTCTCAGTTTTTTTATGAAAAACCATGAATAGTGGCTTTACAGAATGATATTATTATTTCAGTTATTCTATATGTATATCAAAACTATTGAAATGATAGCGTACAGGGCATGCCCACAAGATAGCATAAAAAATTTACAAACGATTTAAATGAACTGATGACTGAGCAACAAAATAGTTTCCTTTCGCACTAACTGCCCCTATTTGTGCAAGGTAATCTGACTACGAAAGGGAAAAGTAGTATTTACATCAGCGCGTTATTTTATGCCTTCAATCTGTCCTGGGTTGGTCAATATGGTATGCGAGCCCCTGTCTCTCCCGTCTCATAAATTCTTGTCCCCTTCTTTTCTCAGTATATTTTCAGTTCATTTGAATTATTGATTGATCGATTGATTGATTGATTGATTGATTGATTGATTGATTGATTGATTGATTGATTGATTGATTGATTGATTGATTGATTGATTGATTGATTGATTGATTGATTGATTGATTGATTGATTGATTGATTGATTGATTGATTGATTGATTGATTGATTGATTGATTAAGTGAGTGAGTGCTTGAGTAATTGAGTGATTGATTGGGTGAGTGAGTGATTACATGAGTCATTGAGGGAGTGAGTGAGTGACTGAGTGGGTGATTGTGTGATTGTAGGTTGTAACGCGCGACGCAATGCAGGCGATGAGGCTCACCGTGCTGGAGGGAGCAGAAAATTACGCCCATCTTCCCGCGAGGGAACCCTGATGTGATGCGACGCATCGGGGGGTTCAATCGGGGTTTCCGTTGGGTTTGATTATCTAAATCGCGTGAAACGTTCAGCGTCACGTGCCCGTCGCTTCGCATCCTTGTCTTCAGTTGAAGTAACGTTGCCATCAGATTTTGGATTGACGCTGGTACTCGATTGTGTCAAACCACTCGCTGACGGGACTGTTGCTTCCATCACACAACATCCAATGACGCAACGGAGCCGTCGTCGTCAAGCGATGACGCAACGGAGCCGTCGTCGTCAAGCGAAGCACAAGCAAAGTCAAGCGCAGTCAAGCGAACGCACTGGACTAAACCGGCGCAGCGCGCTTACCGCTTTATATTCAGCACTTGAAGGAGAGGAGACGAACGGAGGAGAGTTGCGCATGCTCAGCGAAAGCAAATGCGAGAGAGAAGCGTCAGCGAAGCGCGCGCAGCTGTTATGATAATGAGACAGAGAGAGCGCGTTGCACACAGCTGTTGGCGAGAAGAACGGAGGAGAGTTTGCGCATGCGCAGGTGGTGTGCGGACGCCGCGACAACGACGACGCCGGAAGGACAGACCCGAGAGCAAGAGATGCTCGCATCTAATAATTTTGACCACGAGGGGATGTTTAACGTGCGCCGAAATCTCGTACACACAGGTGTTTTTGCTTTTCGCCTCCATCAGAAAAACGGCCGCCGTGGCCTGGAATCGAACCCGCACTCTTGGGCTCAGCAGCAGAACACCTTGTCCACTGAGCCACCGAGGCGAGTATTTCTTTCAATATGTGTGCAAACATAAACGCGGACGCTACTCTTGTAACTCCCCCTTAGCGTTCCTATAGTTTTTTTTTATTTCGACCTATATTTCGCAGCGGGTGATTGCGTCACGAAGAAAACCGATATTATCTAGAAATTATTCGCTGAAGCACTGCATGTTTGAAGGATATAATAATTGGTGCGGCGCCAATTGCTCTTGCTTCCTAAAACAGCTCTTCATTAAACCACAGCTCCATTTTTCCGCTTTTTCTCAGGCAACTTGATAGAAATATTAACTCGGGACACTAAATTTTCATTGCAACAGTGAGGCTTGGAAGACTCTTAAAACGTACGGTACCAAGCAAGTTCAAGCCCGGCTTAAAAGATATATTGTCTTAGGCATTCGCATCATTCGGTCACAAAAAAAAGCTCCTGTGTTTTTGCAGCCGCCCCTTTCCATAGAGGCGATTTCCCGTGCAAGCCGGGTGAACTCCAATTTCAAGGGTCCGCACTCGAACAGGGACGCCTGTACCCCTTAAAGAAACTGATGGGTGCCCGGCGGTACCAGGATTCGAACCCAGTACATCCCGCATACGAGGCGAGTGCTGTACCTCTGAGCCATCGCTGCTGTTAAGCGCTAATGCGGTAAAGGGTAGACGCTATATTGGTTGGAATAAGGTAAATAATTAATTACCTATGAATTTGTTCTTTAGCACTGCTTCCATTCTTTAGAGGTCAGCCGACTGACAGCTTTTTTTAATGCGGAACTCTTGCGGAAAAGGCGGCGTCACCAGTGTCGTATCTCATAGGTAACGATAACACCACAATCACTGCAGGCATGCAGTGCTGCCTGCAGCCTCTTCGTCTTTTTCGTCCCTTCGTCTTTTTCGTCCAGATTATCGCCGCCGTGCTGCTGCCACCACGGGACTATGGAGGATCTGCGCAGGCGCCAAAAGTCAACCAGATAAGACTGACTTACTACTACGACGCGAATGCCGCTTCGACACTGGGACCCATCGACGCCTGCTGGCTTCACCGACCTACAGGGACTACACAGCACACCTTCTCGGGTTACAACGCTGCCCTGGTTGCCTTCCGGGCGCCTTCGGGTATAAAGCCAGGACAGCCCTACCCAAGCTTCACAGGGCACGGAAGCACTGCAGGCAAGCAGATGAGTAACCCGTTTGTCTTTTTCGTCCAGATTATCGTAGCCTTCCAGCCGCTACCAGTGGACTATGGAGGATCTGCGCAGGTGCCAAAATTCAACTGGATAAGACTGACTTAAGACTACGATGCAAATGCCGCTTCGACACTGGGAAACATCGACACCTGCTGGGTTGACCGACCTAGAGAAACAACACAGCACGCCTGGACGGGTTACAACGCTGCCCTGGCGGCCTTTCGGGCACCTTCGGGTATAAAGCCAGGACAGCGCCACTCAAGCTTCACAGGGCACGGCAGCATGCATGCAGATCAGTAATTCCTTCGTCTTTTTCGTCCAGCTGAGCAAACGCTACGGCAAATGCTTCCGATGTAGCGATCCTTGCTTGATTGTGCTGTCGTGCCCAAGCCTGCTTTGTCCTATGCTTTTCGACATTCGAATGCACGGTTTAGATTTACTGCTTTCAGCAGTACAGACCTGACTTTGCTAAGATAGAGAAGCAGAAAGCACTTATAGCTAATGACATAAAGGAGATCAAAGAGGGACGGGTCGCTTCTATTGACGCGAAATTGAAAACCCTGACCGTACTTGACAGCAATATATCAAAGTGTATGGACCAGGTATCTAACCTGCAGAAGGATATAACAGCTCTTGAATTGAAATTAAATGACCTGGAAAATCGTTCCAGGAGATCTAATCGAATATTCTACGGCATTGAGGAGGGCAAAAACGAAAACAGAAAATCTCTTGAGGGCACAATAAAGGAAAAAATTCTGAAGAACATTCTCGACATAGAGCCTGTAGCCATGGAAATGATACACCGTCTAGGGCGAGCTGCCGAAGGAAAAAATACACCAGTAATCCTGAAACTGTTAGATTTCCGAGATAAGGAAAAGATTTCCAAGAACTGTCACAAACTGAAAGAAACAGGCTTTTCTGTAAGTGAAGATTTTCCTCGAGTACGAGAGATCAGGAGGAAGCGGTGGAATAGCGCAAGAGCACTGAAAGATGCGGGTGACAAGGTGAAGTTGTCATATGGTAAATTGTACATAAACAAATAATTTTTTATCTTGGACGATGAAAAGATGACAATGTACCAATCAAAGAACACCAGAATCATCCGCCGACCACAAAAAACTCCCATGATGTACGCTAATAACACGCACTCGCAGGCCGCGACCTCAGAAATCAGCTTCGTGGACGTAAACGCTCGTAGCATACTTAACAAATGAGAATCGCTAGAACCCCTACTGCTCGAACTTGACTCAGATTTCATTGCCATGATCGAAACATGGTTAACCACCGATGTCATGAACCATGAAATATCGCCCCCAAATTACGTCGTAATAAGGAACGACCGGCCGACGCGAGGCGGCGGAGTGGGTGTTACGATAAAGAAAGAAATCAGTTACACAGTTCTTCCGGAGGTTGACAGTGTGGAGGCTATTTTTGTCGGGCTAATGTTTGGGTCGTGCGCTGTTACTGTGGGGTGCTTCTGTCGCAGTCCAACAAGTGACTGTGACCTCATGCAATCACTGCAACAATACATGCAACAACACGTATTAGGTTCGTGGCTGATATTATTGGGATATTTTTTATCTGCAGACAATGCAGTTTTCTTCCACGTGCTCAGAGATCATGCATGATATTATGCGTTCTTTTAACCTTTTTCAAATTGTCATTCATGCGACTCGAATTCAGGTGTCTTCGTCGACGATAATAGACCTAATATTCCTTAGCCAACACTTTCCTTCGGATGAAGTGAAGATTGACATTGTTGATGGCATATCAGACCACAAACTCCTCATATGTACCCTCCCCGTTCAGTAAAGGCCAGTTTACTCCAAACCTAAAATAACTTTTCGTGACTTTAACTCCGCGGACGACACTGCGATCGTAGACCACCTTGATTTCAAATTCTCCTGGTTGGAACAACTTTCCAGCGACAGCGTTGCTGATATGAAATAATTTTCCCCTGCGTAGATAGCTATGTTCTCAATAGAGTTAAAAAATCCCAAAACCATAACCCCCGCATGACGTGCGACATAATACATGCTAAACGTAAAGAAAACGATTGAGAAAATCTTTGAAAGCAAAGTCTGAAGAATCTGCATGAAACAAGCTTTCTGACGAACTTCACAACATGAAGTCGAAAATAAAGGTAGCCAAAAACAATTACTTCAGCCAAATAATCCCAGGCTTTCTGAAAAGCTCCCCTAGAAAGTTTTGGAACTACATAAGCCCCAGAAAGTATAGAAAAAAGGTAAACACCCAAGACAAAGAATCTGTCACTGCTGACTCGCTGAATGATTACTTTAAATCCGTCTTCACTGTCGGTGACAACATTATGCCACACATAGATTCCCGAAATCTACCCTATTTAGCTCCACTATCTATAACGGAAACAGGTGTGTTAAACCTTTTGCTGAAAGTTGGTTTAAGAAAGAGTAACGGTCGCGACAATATTTTAAACGCTTGCTTAAAAAGATATGCCGAACTATTAGCAAAATATTTGGTCTTTATTTTTGACAAGTCATTGTCAACAGCTACATTACCGAAAGACTGGAAAACGGCCAAAATTGTTCCCGTACCCAAAGTAGGCCGCTATGACACCGAGTCAAACTTCAGAATAATTTCTTTTACTTGCACAGTAAGCAAGCTGCGTGAGCATATAATTATAAAACACGACACACATAAAACGTGAACATATATTATCACATTGCCAATACGGTTTTCATCAGCGTCTATCGACAATTACTTAGCTTGTTGAACTAGCACATGATATATCTGTAAGCATAGCCAACCAAAATCACGTCGACATAGTCTTCTTGTACTTTTCAAAGGTATTCGATAGGTTACCACACAATAAGTCATAAAAAGACTAGAGGCGGTTATCAACGATGACGACATGATTCGCTGGATAAAAAACTACTTGATCAGCCGTTTAGAGTGCGTAGAATACAATAGAAAATTTTCTCCATTAACACATCACACCAGGAGTTCCCCAGGGTTGCGTCCTGGCCCCAATCTTATTTCTTATTTAAATAAATGACTTGCCTTCCAGTATTTCAGCTAACATTCGATTATTTGCTGACGGTTGCGTGTGTTGCCAGGAAATTAGCACCATAGAAGACTATCTGATATTACATTCTGCACTAAACTCTGTTTATTGCTGGTGCAATGACTAGCAAATATCCCTCATTGTAGAAAAATGCGCTCATTTATCAATAACAAGAAGGAAGAACAGGTGCGAACACATTTAAAACATAAATAATAGTCGTATAATCCGGGTGCACCAGCACAAATACTTGGGAGTGATCTTTACGCAAGACTTCAGATGGGATGCCCACATAAATCCTATCGCATCGGCTGCACTAGGAAGGCTATTTTCTCTCAGAAGACGCCTTCGATCAGGACCGCGAGAAACAAAGAACTGAGCCTACAATGCCTTTGTGAGATATTTACTCGAATACTCTAACATTATCTGGTTCGCGCATGCTAAAGTACACATAAATAAATTAGACCGAATACAGCGAAAAGCAATGGGGTACATTTACAATCGGTATGACACAAATACTTCACCAACAGAACTACTGAGGAACGCCGATATGCTTACCCTACAGAATCGTTCAAACCTAGCGTGTTTATAATTCTTACATAAACTATTTTATAAAAATGTAAACCTTGATACTTCAAAGTATCTCCCTACCAATGGAGCGAGGCCCACGCGGCATATCCAGACATTAGGATTTAAAGACTACAATTATCGCACTGATTGCCCTAAATATTCTTTCTTCCCACTACCTGTAAGAGAGTGGATCAGTATGCACAAATCGATTACGGGTAGTGCATTTATAGAACGATTCCTAACTATAATTGAACACCACCTCAACAAAATAAATTAACAAAAACGATGCCAAGAATTTCATCAAATGAGTCTATACGGTTTTCCGTCTCTCTCTGGGTCACTTATGATTTTAACTATTACTGAGTAGCTCTTCACTAATATGATTGGCTTGGTTTCGTAAAATGTTTGGTTTTGTTCATTCTTCAATGGCTGTTGTAAAATATTCCCTCCATATTATGTCTGTGTTTCATTCTGCGTCGAATTTGATTATGTTTTGTTGCTTTGTTTTTCTATGAACTTGGTGACGTTTGATGCGTGAGATTTCAGATTTCATATGTAATATGTAACCTTCGGTTGTCATGTAGAAAACCTGTCTCACATGTTGATACTGTTCTCGTCCTGTATGTACGAAAATCACGTTTGATTTTGTGTATTTGAAACTAAGTATCACCCCTCCTGCAAAAATCACAAATAGGATTGGCAGTATGGTAAGACGCGGCGCGGTGCAGAATTGAAACTAACGATAAGTGAGGACCCCTGTTGTTACGCGCCATGCCCTGAGTCAGGTGAAAAAAATGGCTTCAATTCACGCTGTGAAGGTGGTAGGAAAGCAAAGCTTTCACCGACACCCACAACAATTGCCCATGCGGCGTCACTTGAAGACACCCACATGGCTCTACCAAAAGTGAAACCAGAGATTTGCAATCCGTTAGTTGGAATTCGCGGTGGCGGCGTCCCGAACGCAGGAGCGTCGGCCACGGCCGGGCTAGGGTGGCGGACGACGCCGCCTCTGTAGTCCGGCCATGAGTCGGAAGTAACAGAAAACGGAGAGGAGCGTCTTTCGAAGGGTGAGACAGCCGAGCCTAGCCATCGTGATGTTCTAGCTTGGGGCTACACCACCGCGCGACACAAGCGTAGACCACAAAACAATTCGGCATGTGAACTTAGCGATTACCATTTATACCGATTGAATCTACAGTGAACCCTTATTATACGTCCCCCTGTCATACGAAGACCCGGGTCTTGCTACAGAACACCGGGGCCCGGCAAACTCCCCGTAGAAACAATGCATTAAAAACCCCAATAATATGACGCTCGTGTGCACGTGGTCCGCTCCATACGACGCACCATGGCGGGAATAAACTGGCGTTTTTCTCATTTTTACACCGCTTCGCCACCTCGTCCTGACCTTTCTTTATTCTAAACCTTCGTTTGGCGCTGCCTGATGTGCGAAGGTCCTCAAGCAAGCAGACGCAAGCAAGCAGGTGGGTACTGGTCGGCGGGAGTCAACCAACGCGAGAACCGCGAGATGTCAAAGTCCAGACAAGTGGCGCGGAGGACCGCCAATTTGAAGCTACCATTGAGCCGACGAACGTACTAACATAGACGGCGCAACCCAAAACCCACTTTCTTCGCCTGGTCTATTCAAGTTACTCTCATTCGCGACGCGTTCTCGCCCCCTCTCTTTGCTCCGCTTATCACTCTTCTAAAACCACGTTGTCGCTCCGCTCCTGTCTCGTACTCCGCCATCTCGTACTATTGTTGATTTTGCTTGGTCTTGGCAGTTCCAACTCTCGCCTTTTCCCCTCTAAATTTGCTCTACCACGTTGGCCGTATCTTGCGCGCGCAAGGCGCGGGGTTGGCGGGCTATAAATAGCGTGGGATGGCACGCGGGTTGTGTAGCGCCAGGTGCATGGTGGCCGGCTAGCGTAGAGCCGTGTTGGGAAGGAGGGGGCACCAAATAGGTGTTTTATTTTTAGAAATTTTAGACTTCAGTTAGGGGTTCGCAAAATACGTGAGAATGCACGAAATGTAGTTCTTTAAATAAGTTCTGAGCCCACCTGTCACGTGAGGCCGTTTTTTAGGGCGACATTTACCTTACCCCGATCGTACGACGCCCCGGTCATACGACGCTTCCGCGCGGTCCCTTGAAGGTCGCATTATCATGGTTTCACTGTAGTTAGTTTAGAAAGTTTGAGACTTGCGAGAAAGCTGAAGGAACTGTTATAATCGCTATTCATTAGAACCACTTGATCTTTTCGCGTTTTGTCTTACTTGTAAAGCCACAACTGAATTGGTATTCACCAATTTAGAAAACAGAGTCCTATTCGTGGAAAGCAGTGCGCAAAAGGTACCGTTTCTAAAGCGGCCGGATGCCTTTATATGGTCTCTCTTTTTTGTTTCCCCGCCCTGCAAAACGATCCTTAACGTACTTGTGCCGTACGACCACCTAATTCCGTCGAGTCTGGGGTACCCAGGGGGTGCTGTCGAACAAGTTAAGCGGTGCGAAGGAAGCGCGCAATCGAAGCGAAGCACGCCAGAACAGGCTAAAAACAACCCTCGCTAAAGCAGACGACAAAACCGTCCTTCCAACGCCCCCGCCGGTACGAGCAGGCAGTTCAAGCGAGTAACGCTGGGTAATAGCGCCATTTCGCCGCGCCATCTACTCTGTGCTCCGGGAGTGAAAACGGCCCTTCCCCTCCTTGTCCGCGTTAGGAGTTTGTGATCAAGCACTCCAGGATGGAATCGTTGGCTGGTAGAGATAGAAAGCTTTGCTTTAAAATACAGAGGGTTGTGCGGCAACAGCCTTCCAGTAAAACGTTTTTAATCAGCAAAAGGACACCATTAAGTGACCACTCGTTTTAATTTCACCTTTTCCTTAAGAGTTTTCGTCGTCTTAGGTTAACTTCGGAGATGTATCAAGAATAAGGGCAACCACGTACGTATGACCTAGAGACACTAGAATAGGTTTCAGTGTATCGGCACTCTTTTCTCTCAAGCCGCCCACAGCGGCCATTGGTCAATCCACATCACGTGCACTTGTTTACCCCAAAAGACCCGCGGGCATTGGGATTTTGGTGCCCCCGTATTGCGGCGTGCTCAGATTATTCCATAACCCGCGATTTTGGGGTGGTACTCTGACTTTTTTGCACGATGAGAGTCAGTTTTTAAGCCCCAGACACAGTAGCGATGCCGTGCTGTTCCGCACTGGACTGTTTCGACAGGCCGGGATGTGGAAAACGCCTGCTTTGCTTCCCGCTGGTTAATAATGACATTGCCCTAGTGTAACCTACAACCCATAGAAAAGCGTACCTGATTTAGGGACTCTAAAGTAACCTACAGCCACTAAATAAAATACGCCAGCGTAACCGAAACTGACCCTGTCGCACCGGCATGCTGTCTCGAAATCATCGAACGGTAAACGCAGCTATCGTGGTTGCCAAGCGTCGCCCGTACTAATTCCGCTCGTCAAGGTCGGCCAAAATAAGGCGCCTTACACTGGCCACCACAGCGACACGCACCAAAATGGCTTCCGGCGTGCGTGAGTGTCGATACTTTTAGGCGTAGCTTCTTTAGTGGTTCTTGTGTGGTCTTTAAAGAAGTGATCGCGTTATTATACCGTGAACGCCCTTGAAACTGTATTCGCCTCTATTGATAGCTTCTTGTGTAGTCAACACACGTTCGAAAACTGCTCAAAACGTCCTTATAAGTAATAAGTGTAAATTTCTTAGTGTCTCTTTCTTAGTGTTTCTTTGTAATATTTTAATTGCCACCAATTACACTGCAACACATCCAGGATGAAATTTTGGATTATGCGAAGAATTATTGTGCTGCAAGAGCCTCATGACACTGCTTGAAATTTTGTGGGAGATACGCTTTACCAAAATTGAATACTGACAATTTGTGTTATTTTAGTACACGTTCGTTGTACATTAAAAGAACCATTAAAACTCTTCTTTCTGGGAGCGTTGCAAGTATGCTGTATGTTCTCTAGTGTCACGATGTAACAGACAGCAATGGTCTTTTAACTTGTTCCCAAAAAAGCATTGCGAATACATTTCATGGTCGTTACACCCACCTCAGTAGATCATCATCATTACTGCGGCTCAAGGTACCTTACGCCGATTGTAAACTAAAGACACCCAACGAATACATACACTAAACGAATGCAAAATAAATACACTAACAGTTACACTGATGTGCGTACTAGGGAGGATCTTGAGCCTGGCGGTCAAGAAACAGAAGCGTCACGGCGTTCGGAAACATATCGTACCGCGTTGTCAGGTCTTCTCGGCTCTCAGTAGCAATTCCTGTGTGCGCCGCGGTTTAAGCGTCTGGCAGCTTCGATGGAGGGGTTATTAGCGACCAGTTCATCGACAGCAACCAGGCGGCAGTCGGCCGGTGTTTCCACAATGTGATGATCAGTGGAGGCGTGATTCCCTGACCAAGCCTTTTTTTGATTAAGATTGTCGAACATCACTTCCGCAGGCCCAGTTATGTTCTGCTCGCAAAATAGTTTCTGAAAAGGGGGTGCAAGACCTTTTCTTTCATTTATCAACCACGGCAGTTTCACTTGAGGTGTCGGGCGTCGCATGTTTCTTGTAAAAACTACAGTTCCTCTACAAAGCTCCCTAAGGAAAACAGAGTTGCTGGTCCAACTGCCACCTTGCCTTCTAAAGTCATGCGGTAAAGCCATCCGTTAGGCATGCAGGAGCCGCCGCGTCGTTTCCAGCGGCGGGGCGAATTCGGCGTTCGCGTGAGCTGCCGGCTGCGCCAGCCGCAGCGAAGGCCAGCCACAGACGCTGAGCTGCGCACAACTGGAAAAGGAGTTCGGGACGTAGAACTGAAAGCGGTCTTTTCTATGACGGTGGAACCTGTGGCGCGGAGGCTAGTGTAAATCTGTCGTTTAACTCTGGCAACTTTAATGCAAGAACTCTAGTGAAAACGTTGCTGCAGGATATCCTATGTTATTGCCATGCCTAATAATGAGTTTGAACTTTAACGCCATGCCCTGGGAAGGCATTAGCCACCGCTCTTGTTTCTCCACATACCCAACTGGGGGGATAGCAGCTGATAACTTGTGGAGATGAAGACGACGACGAAAGGGTGCCGGAGAATAAGAGAATGCAAAAAGCTCAAAGTTCGGCCAAGGCTGGAATGGCATTGTTCACGGATTTTTCTTTATATCTATTATATGATTTGTTAACTGTTTCCCCAGTTCCTGCAGGGTAAATATATAGGGCCATGAGGTGGGCGTTTTAGCCCCAAAAAGCCACCCCGTTTCTTGGCCAATCCCCCACGTGGGTACGTTCCACTAGAAGAAGAACAAGAACAACAAAGTTCGCAGCTCGCTTGTGGGCATGAGTACGCCTGTATAAATAAACAATTCTACTAGTAGTTTTGTTTGTACCGTGAGAGAAGTGGTAGAGGTGCTGGGTAAACGATACCCGGTTCATCAAGGGTTTCAAGTAACCTCCAAGATAGCCAGATCACGCCTGTCCACGAGAGAACCAGCCGCCGCTTACTTAGTCTGCCAGTAGAGTACTGGCCGCTACCAGATCGCACAACCAGGATGACGGGACGGGACAAAAACGCACAGGTCCCGTCTGAGACGGCTCCCACGACCGTT
The DNA here is from genome assembly GCF_048455015.1 of Haemaphysalis longicornis. NCBI lineage: Eukaryota > Metazoa > Arthropoda > Arachnida > Ixodida > Ixodidae > Haemaphysalis > Haemaphysalis longicornis. The sequence continues at coordinate 21,649,879 of NW_027526407.1, read as the reverse complement.
GGTTACATTGATCAGCAGAAACCGGTGCCAGAGCTCTTTTATGGCGAGGGTTTCGAAGATGCAGAGAACTGGCTCGACCAGTTTTATGCGTAGCCGTATTCAACGGTTTGATGGAGTAGCGTACATTTCACCATGTTTACTATGCTTTAGAAGAATCCGCGCGTACCTGATTTGAGAACAGCTAATCGGCAATGAACTCCTGGGAGGCTTTTCGCCAGCGGCTACTCGCTACCTATGGAAGCATCGAACGCAAAGAAAAGGCTGAAATTGCGCTGCAGGCGAGGAAGCAATGTCCGAATTAGAGCGTCGCCATGTACCTCGAAGACATGATCCGCTTATTGCCACGTGCAGATACATCCATGCCCGAGGACAAGATGTCACGGCATTTGATGCGCGGCGTCAAGGACGAGATCTTCGCCGGTCTAATGAGCGGTCTAATGAGGCCACGGTGATAGAGAGGGCGCTTCAACAAAGGGCGCGGCAGTGCAGACGCCGGGAAGCTGCCGTCTCTTGTACGAACGTTCTGACACCACTGGAAGCAACGTCGACGGCCTTTCTGAACTGTTCAGGCGGATTGTCCGGGAGGAGCTGGAGGCAATGCTTTGTGGTGATATGCCACGTCCTCCTGTTTCTGTTACTGAGCTCGTTAAGGACAAAATAAGGAGGGCTGTGCGGATGCCCGATCCAGCTGACGAGTGTGCAGGGTCAGAACTGCCCACATCTACGTATGCAGAGACCCTGCGTCAGTCCCGCTATTGTAATTCGCCTACTGTTACCACTGTTTAACCGCAACCAACTGCCGTAAACTTCATTCCGCGTACCGCCGTGCCACGTCCCGTCGTGCTGGTGTATCTGGCCGCACCCCTGACTACACACCCCTTTGCTTCCACTGCGGGGAGGCTGGTCATGTGTATCGCGCGTGTACATACCATACCACCAGGCTGGTTTGCGTAGATTCGCTCTGAATGCTCCGCATCCATGAAGCGGAGAACGGCCGCCTGAGATTGCGAAATACCTCGCCGAACGTCGCGACATGTTCCTTCACCGACGCTCTGAGTCCCGTTCGCCGTCTCCGTACCGACCCCGCTCCTTCAGTCCTCGCTTCGCGTCCAACTCCACCAACCGCCTATTGTGCAGACCCGAAAGCCGGAGAAACTGAAGTGAGCGACCCCTGGAGGTGAGGCCGCTTCTGACGAATCGCTCAAAGATCATCCATTGCGACGACGACGACGGCGGGAAGGACCGCATATATCAACGACGAGGCACCGAGTGACAACAAAATCTGCACTACCCAACCGGCTTCGTGCGACCTACTTGTACGAATCGACGACGGTCCGACGACTGCATTGGCCGACACGGCTGCAGATTATTCCGTTATAAGCAAGGCGCTAGCGATTTCACTTTAAAAAGTTATCCACCCGTGGACAGGCTTACAAATTCGCACAGCTCGGGGTCATCTAATAACACCTGCCGGTAGGCGCACTGCGTGGCTGACAATCCGCGGCGTTACACACATCGGCACCTTGGTAGTACTTTCCGAATGTTCGAGGGATTTGATACTTGGCATAGACTTTCTCAACTCTTATGGGCCCGTATTTGACTTACCGAAGTCCACAATCACCTGTTTCACAAAGAAAGCTATAGCCGGAAGCATTACCGACCGACATGACACGGCCCTTCAGATTGTCGACGAAACGTAACGCTTCCCGCCCTGCAGAATGGATGCGCACCTGTCTTGCTTACCAACTTCACCAATGAGCGTCGCCATCTTGCGAAATGTACCACCGTTGCATTCATTCACTAAATCGCAGCAGTGACCCATTTAACAAAATTGGGGGCAAGTTCAGATGACTCACCGACACCTGACATTCAGATACGTGTGGAAATCGAGCAGAAACTCTCGACCACAAGAATAATGCTTTAATATGCCTTGTGCGTGAATTCTCCGATTGCTGTGCCATGACAGCTAAAGTGCGCCATACGCCGTTCGCGGAGCACCGAATAAATACAGATGAGTCCGCCAGGACTGTGCGTCAGCACCCGTTCAGGGTATCCTCAAAGGAGCGGGAGGCGATCAAGAAGCAAGTGGAAGAGATGTATCCAACCGTCGAGAAATGCATGGGCCTCCCCAGTTGTGCTAGTAATGAAAAAATTACACCATCTTCCCGTGTGAAACCATGAGCAGGATGGGAAGCATCACGGGGGTTCCGTGTAGGTTCCGTTGTGTTGCTTTTATGTCGTTTCATTTATCGGAGCACGAATGGGAGCGTAGTGTGAACTCCCATGTAGAGACAGAGTCCACAATGTTGAGAAATGTAGAGAAATGTAGAGACAGCGAAGAGACCGACACACGCGTTACCTGATCGAACACCTCCTGGTTCTCGTCTTTCTTTATTGCGTGCTCACCCTCCTACCCCGTGCGTGCTCACCCTTTATTGCGTGCTCACCCTTTGCTTGAGCTGCAATGCGTGTGGCGCTTGCCGCCACACCTTTTCCACGGGAAATTCAACATCCTCCTTTAAAGTTTTCAGTTCGTAGTTTCCTTTGACAGTCAGTGTCGCGTGCCTTCGTTTTATCAGTAGCTTCTTGACGTAGTGAGTGAAGGTTATAAGGCGCATTCGTAGCAGATGCTCCCGTCTCCGTATGTAGCGCAGTCGTCACCCCCTACAGCATACGATTTGTGCCAGTGATGAAATACTGTTCCGTGCCATATGACCTTCTCGTGCTGATAGGATTGTTTAGCCTATAGAAATGTCTCATGATTGTCCGCCATGCCGAATCACCTGGTGCAACTAAGTCAATTTTTCGTGAACAATGTGCGCTTGTGTGCAGTGCCTATGCGGCGCAATCGCAGCCGCCGGACTGGTTGCATCTTCTTGAGGCGTGTGTGTGCCTGCCTGACTTTTAAAATTTGTAAGTGAATGTACCGTATTGTAGTTAGGGTGGGACTTTAAGCTTTTCGGGCGCGTTTTCTATGCAATAAAGAAAAAAAGTATGTAGCGCAGTGGGAAGAGTGCCACGTAACTCCCGTTGCCGCCAGAGAGTCGTGGGATCGAAACTGGGCGCCGCCTATTTCTTTTTATAGTGGACTGCGCTGACGTCAGGCCAAATGCTGACGGGGCTGAAGAAACGCGCATGCTCAGTAGAGTGCGGACGGCGCACAACAAGAGAGGGAGGGAGGGATACAGCCCCGAGCATCAGATGTTTCGCCTCTAAAAAGGCAACACCCTCGATTCCTGCGTTGATTACCACCGATTGAACAGTGTTACAAAGCGACACGTCTACCCCTGCGAAGAATTGATGACACATTAGACCTCCTGCGTGATGTGCTAAATTCTTTTCCTCATTGGAGCTCAAATCTGGCTGTAGGCAAATCGAAGTCGACGAGCGAGATCGGGAGAAGACGGCGTTCGTGACACCGGACGGCCTGTACGAATTAAACGTCCGTCCCTTCGGCCTTTGCTCGGCGCCGGCTACGTTCCAGCGCATAATGGACACTACTCTGGCAAGACGTAAATGGCAGACTTGCCTGGTGTATTTGGATGACGTCGTTGTGTTTTCTAGCGCGTTCGCAAATCATTTGTCCCGCCTGAGAAATGTCCAAGAAGCCATTTTTGCAGCACAGTTAACTATCAAACCAAACAAATGTCACCTGGTTTTCCAAGAACTGCAACTTCTGGGTCCTGTTGTCAGTGGTAATGGCGCTCGACCAGACCCCCGAAAACACGACCGCTGTAGCTTCGTTTCCTCGACCCAGTGACAAGAGGGCTGTCAGACGCTTTTTGGGACTTTACGCATACTACACACGCTTTGTGGAAAGCTTTTATCCCATAGCGGAACCCTCACGCGACTTATGAAAGATAGTGTAGCCTTCGAATGGAGTGAGGAACAGCAAAATGCGTTTGAAGCCCTCCGTGAGCGCTGGCAAACTGCACCAGCAATGGCCCACTTTGACGACGCTTCGTACACCCAAATTCGTACTGACGCCAGTAACGTTGGCATCGGTGCCATACTTGTACAGTGTCAGAACGGTGTGGAGAAGGTAATAGCATACGCTAGCCGCGCTCTTTCCAAAGCTGAAAGTAACTATTCCGCGACAGAGAAAGAATGCCTAGCAGTCGTGTGGGCTAACAGCAAGTTCCGCCCGTACTTGTACGGTAGGCCGTTCCGTGCTGTTAGCGACCACCATTCCCTTTGCTGGCTCGTTAACCTCAAGGACCCGTCCGGACGGCTTGCTCGGTGGAGCTTACGGCTGCGAGAGTACGACATCACGGTCGTATACAAATCGGGTAGAAAACACTGCGACGGTAACTGCTTGTCCCAAGCACCAATTCCGGCTGGACCGTCCGACGCCGTCAAGGAATATCCGTTCATCAGAGTCGTTCATACTGCGGGTATGGCAGTACATCAATTTTCCGACGAAGAACTGCGCCCGGTCATTGAATACCTTCGTGGAAACGTTGCCACGGCTCCACGTGGCTTTCTTCGGAGAATAAATTCTTACTGCCTACTCAACGATGTCCTGTACAAAAGTAACCATGACCATAGCAAGAATAAGTTTCTCTTCGTCATTTTGCCAGCATTACAAAGTGATATTTTACAGGCCTGCCATGATGAACCAACCTCTGGGCACCTCGGAGTCACTCGCACGTTTGGTAGAATCCATCAGAAATACTACTGGCCAAGACTACTAACATCAGTATAGCCGTATGTGATGACCTGCCGTGACTGCCCGCGACGCAAGGCACCAACTACTACGCCGTTACTTCAGGCCATACAAGGTTCTCTCGCGTCTATCGGACGTTAGCTACGTCGCGCTTCGAGAAGAAAACGTGTTTTCCTCGCCAAGAAGACAGCCTTTCCCAGAAGTTTTACATGTACGCGTGAAACCGTATCACGCCCGGTGACAAAGCGATGACTGTTCGTGCGTTTGAATTTGTCATGCCTGGCGCATGCTGATGTCGTAACCAAGTAGTTATTATTATCATTTTGTCTTTCAACGAGTGGAATCGGGTCGATACCATCCAGGAAAGGGGGAAATGCCGCCAGTGGCGATGAGTGAACTTTAGCGCCATACCTGGGCAGGCATTACCCACCGCTCTTGTTTCTCCACATACCCAACAGGGGGATAGCTGCTGAGAACTTGTGGAGACGAAGACGACGACGAAAGGGTGCCGGAAAAGAAGAGAAGGCAGAAGATCTCAAGAGTTTGGCCAAGGCTAGCCGTTCGTAGCTCTCTTGTGGGCATGAGTTTACCTGTGTGAATAAACAATTCTACAAGTAGTTTTGTTTATACCGTGACAATACCTATAATAACATGTGAGTATCAGTTACAGGAGATGATCTCTAACATTTGAACGAATATTGTTCAGTGTCGTCGTAATCTAGCAAGAAGCAGGGCATAAAAAGCGACTGAAGAGGAGAGTGGAGATCTAAAGTTACCACCTGACCACAGAGGGAGACTGAGTGGGAGCGCGAAGGGAGCGAGAGAGGGGATGGGAATGAAAGGATTTCATTCAATGAAAAATCAAAGCTCCTTTACTGATCCTCAAGAAGGACTTGAGATGAAGGACCTGAAAAATTTTAGGCCGATCCGCTTACTGTCAGTCGTCTACAACTTACTTACCGAGGTAATCGATAACAGAATTATCGCCACCTTAGATTTCAGTTAACCTAATGAACAAGCAAAGCTTTGTAAAACTATTCCACAATACACAATACTCACACGATCAAATAGGTGATGAAGAAATCCGCGCAGTATACTGAACCCTTATACCTAGCCTTCATAGATTACGAGAAAGCATTCGTGTCGGTCAAAACCTCAGCACTCATGCAGGCATTGTGGAATCATGATGTAGCCGAGCATTGTGTAAGAATACTAGAGGATATCTACAGTCGGTCCACAGATACCATTGTCCTGTATAAGGAGAGCAGTAAAATAGCTATAATGTACGGCGTCAGAGAAGAAGACACAATCTCTCCAATGATATTCAAAGGATGTTTACAAGAGGTATTTGGACATTGGATTGGGAACAGTTGAGCGTAAGGCTTAATGGGGAACATCTCAGTAACATCAGATTTGCTGATGACATTGCCTTGCTAAGTAACTCGGGGGCCAAATTTCTAAGTATTATTACCGCACTGGACAGGCAGACTAGAAGTGTGAGCCTAACGATTAATATGCAGAAAACAGAAGTAATGCTCGATAAATAGGGAGAGCAGAGTGGTTTGAGAGTGGTGGCGAGGAGGCGGAACTAGTAAACGATTATATCTACTTAGGCCAAGTAAACACTCCGGATGCCAACCATGAGACAGAGATAAATTAGAGGGATAACAATGTGGTATAGTGCTTTCGGCAGGCATTCTCGGATAATGAATGGTAGCCTACCATTGCCCTTGAAGAGGAAACTAAGTAACAGCTGCATCTTACCATTACTCACCTACGGCGCAGAAACTTGGAGGCTCACTACAAGGGTCTAACTTTTATTGAGGACTACTCAGGAAGTAATATAACAAAAGATCATAGGTGTAACGTTGAGGAACCAGAAGAGAGCGGTGTGGGTCAGGGAACAAACTCGTGTTAAGGATACATTTGTAGAAAATAAGAAGAACTTGGTGTGGGAAGGGCATGTAATGCGAAGGCAAGTTAACCGTTAGTCATTAAGGGCAACAGAGTGGGTCCCTAGAGAAAGCAAGCATGGCAGGGGGCGCCAGAATGTTAGGTGGCTCGAGGACATAAAGACGTTGGCGGGATAAATTGGTCGCAGTTAGTCCTGGACCGGGATAATCGGAGGTCGATTGGTAAGGCTTTTGTCTTGCAGTGGGCGTAGCCAGGATGATGATGATGATGACTGTGACTGCGACGACCTCAAACGTAACAATTGCGAAGCAGTGATTCGTCAAAAATACAGCAACGCCCTTTCTACACTAGTTTCACTATTACCCTAGTGTTGACATCAAACGCAGTCAACAGAGGCCGTCGCAGCCCCTGAGGCTTCCGCAGCCCCTGAAAACTATAGAATATCCTGGAGGATGGGGGAGCGGGGGAAGAATGTATTACCTTACTCAGGGAACTATACCGAGAGGTCTAGGTGTAAATAGGGTGGGAGAGGGTAGCATACAACACGCCAGTATACACCTTCAAGGGTTTGGAATAGAATGTCCTCTTTCTCCTTGCTGTTCATTATCTACATGGCGAGTTTAGGAAGTAAGATAGAGGGAAGTAGGCTGGGATTTGATCTACAATACGTAAAGGTGGCGGAACAGCGAATTCCAGGGTTAGTGTATACTGACGACATTTTGTTAATGGCGGGTGACCGGACTGGTATGCAGGCCTGATGTATATATGCCGAGAGGAAGCGACGCACCTTGAGCTAGCAGAGAAAAATCAGGGACCATGGTCTTCAACGACGACACGGAGCACAAATCGGTACTAGTTAAACGAGTAGAAATATCACAGGTAAAGGCGCGTAATTACTTATGAGTATGGCGTAACGATTGCGCAGATTACACAAAGGCGCCTGAGGCCCACCTTGAAACAAAAGGAAATCAGACTACGGCTATAATGAAACATACAGTGCTGTTGGGCTACAACAAATACGAGGTGGTAAGGGGACAGAGTTACTTGATATAGGAGTTGCGAAACTCCCCATAAGCCCCATGCATCAAAAAGTGGCCCTACGATTGGTCCACTGCTTTGGATCTTGTTTTACAGTGGCGCCATCTTTTGGTGACAAAAAAAACTATACAACTTGCTTCGCCGCTCGACGACCTGGGCGAAAAAAGGTATTTGAGTGCTTACGTAAATTTGTTATGCCAAAGGAGCCCAATTTGCTCAACTATGTAAGTGTTTTATATACATGCGAAGCAAAAGTAGTAAAAAGAAATGCGACCATGGGGTCAACCGTCGCTTGCGCACTGTCGTCTGCTGCGCGTCCTCTTCGGTCTTCCAGCGGCAAAAAATAAATAAGTCGCTTCGACAGCTTTATGCAAGCTAAAATTGATTATTTAGAGCCGCTTGATCGGCTACTACATAAGTTTTGGCATACAATGAGCTGTAGGCCAAACGATAACTGCAAATTTAGTACTTCAGTTCGGACATATGTTGTGCCGGAGTTGCCGCACAAGCGTCGAGGCAGATGCGCGGATGCAGAAACAATCGCTTCCTAGAAAGCGGTGTTAAGATAGTTATTATTACCTAACGAAAGCACAAAAATAAAGAATTATGCACTTTCAAACAAAATTTAACGTTAAATTGTCAGTTGGAATAATTTTTTTTTGGATAGTGCATGCGGCGGCCGTAGTGGCGCCACGGTACGCACGATCCAAAGCAGGGGGGGTCCAGGTGCGGGTCATTTTTTTAGGTGGAGTTTCCCAACTGCCTACATCGAAGAGCTCTGGTAAGGGGTCTGGAAAGGGGTCATGGTTCCAGGATGGACTTTCGGAAATTCCGTGATATGCGTGAAATCAGAGACGAAACCGGGTTTGGAGGTAAATCATAGGGCCGTACGCGCGCAGGCCCTAGGGGCTCATGGCAAAACCACTGCAAGGGGATATGGGCCGGTCGTCCTTTTAGGCAAAAGAGGCGCAGAGCCGGATAAAATTTGAGATAAGACTACGTGAAATGGAGAAAAAAATGGCCCGTGAGAGTGTTTATGTACCTGTATATTAGGAAATGGATACGCGGTGGAGACGGAGGACAAGACAGCTTACCAAGAGGGACGGAAATTGGGTAGGGAAAGGCTGGGTATACACATCCGTTAAAGACCAGGTAAAGGCAGCAGAGACGACGAAGTGGGTACCGAGAATGAAAGCAAAATATCTTGGAGACCTGTAGAACAGAGAAACCAGAAATCAGGAACGAAGGTTTGTATTTAAACACGTGCGGCAGGGCATTGCGCTTTGAAGGATGGTCGGGGTGTTTGAGAACACAGGTATACACGGCTAACTAAAGGCAAAAGAAACTTGTGTATGCTGCGGCAGGGATCTGGAAACCGTAGAGCATATTTCCATTGACTTCACAGAGATACGACCGCGACGGGGCGACGGGGAAGCGACGTTGACGGAGGCTTAATTTTTTGTGTGAGGGGGAGCCTCAACTTCGATGCCATAGAGGTTAGGAATAGGCGGCCGGAGTGGTGGTGGAAGAAAAGTAAGAAAAAGAATGGGACATCGGAGGAGCAACATACCGAATTAGATTGTAGAACAGAATGGGGAGATAAATAGGCGTGCAAGGGCAGGAAGTGGGAAAGTGACGGCAGTTGAAAACATAGGGAGAGGGGTAGACACATTAAGTCAGGTAAGGGTAGTGCAAATAACTAAAATAACACACGCAAGCAGGTTGGTGACAACCCACTTCCCGATTCAAAAGGAGTACTCTTAATCATCACCGTCGTCATCAGGCGTATATAAAGGCACTAGAGAAAGTTTTAGTAATTTGAGGTTATTGTACTATTTCATGTTGTTTCTCATTAGTTTATGATATTGTGTACTTATTTTCGGACTAGAAACAGCACCCTCCGTGGGAGCAGCGCAGCACAAAGAACATTTTAAACCTGAACACTTTGATGTCTTAAATGATTGACGTCCAAAAGAACGCTTACTGTGCGCGCCATTTTGCGCGTCCCTTTGTGCCTTGCACCAGTATAGTCATTCAGGGGACGTCTTATGGGATTTACCCTATTAACTTCGCTCGATTTGACCCCCGGATAGAAGAATGCCTGCATTACAAGCCAATATCGCATCGTTTCTAAGTGAACGCCGGCATATTAGAGAATTCGGCCCCTTGAAAGACAATAGCACCATGTAAAAACTGCTCTACTTGGGCAAAACTATTTTAGGGTTTGTCCTTTCTACGTTGCTGCTATTTATTTTAATAGCAGCAATTATTGCTCGTGAACACCCCCAGCAAACATTTTCCGCTACATTTGATGACAGCAATGAATTTAAATAATCGCAAGGCCGTAATTATGTTTCACGAGATTTTGGTGATTGGCGTTTCCAGAGCATGGAGTGCTGTTTCTCGTTGAATATAGGAAGAATTGACTCCCGCTCTGTTTCTTACGCGACAGTCAGGCTGTAATGCATTGATGCATTGTACCAAAGATAAGCCTCGTGCAAAAAGCCTAAACGACTTCACAAAACCTTGCAATGCCGTTACGGTGCTTGAAAATATTGCAGGTAACACTTCTGCCCCCTTGTTTTCCCGGTAATGTCTTACTTCTCCAGTGTCGACTTCGTAGTCTGCGTATCAACACGTTTGCAGCATCAGTGGTGCATGCATTCTTCAGGGTTGATGCTGTGACCCACGGGTGGTCCTCACCCGGTATCTCTTCGCCGCAGAATGTGCATATCTTTTTATCTGGGGCTGGGCAGTCATCCATGCCTTGTCCTAGTCAGCCGCATCTGGCGCAGATTTTTGGCGCTTCTTGTGAAGGAAGCAGCGGCACTCAGCAGCGCGGTAGTTCATGTAGTGCGGCACCGTTTTACTCTCCTAAACGGTAAGGACCGGATTGGTGCGGTCCATTCGTCTTGCCTGAAGGATGGTGGGATTTTTCTTGTATACCAGGCTTTCACTGTCGTAGCCTGGGACATTATGAATTGCCCCTTTATGGTGTGTTCCGGTGGTGCAGCGTATACGCGGTGACCTCGTACCTCTTTGGAGTGCATTCACGTCGTGGTATTTTTGGGCACGTTGCATGCTTGGTGTGCTTGCAACGCTGATATTTTTCTCCGAATTAGTGCGGAGGAGATCATTGACTGCCTCGTAATGGGTAAGGCCAGTGGCACGCAGCACCCCGTCATGAAGCCCCGCGTGGCTACCTTTGGTTACATCGATGCCCCTTTTCAGCCGGAGCACCATCTTGATATATTCACTGGGATGTGCGATTGGCGCAGCACCCGATTCTGTTTTCGTAGGGGCTGTAGCGCACATGACTTTCGATCTCTCTCACGGTAGCCAACAGTGCCTTGCTTGAGAGGATGTTCTGCTATCGTGCTTAGCTTGGCAATGGCGCGAGAGCTTCACCGGTGGTGGTTTTCCAGCCAGCCAGCTTCCTCCGTGATATCTTCGGATGAGATTGGCTAACCATCTACTTCGATGCCGCCCACCGCGCTGCTCCGGCTCTTGGGAGAAGTCGACGGAAGCCTCAATGGATGCCGGAGACGGAATGGAAGTGACTAGGGCTAGCCCACCACCATCGTCCCACCTGAGTGCACCTAAACTGCGGTTAGGGTTAGCGCTGGCTCCAGCCTAGGATAGGGAAGTCGGCTTTAAAAGGCCGGTCCATAGTCCACACCTCCAGGGGTTGTGTCCCTTGGTGTCGAAGATATTCGGGCGCTCCCTTTTATAGGTTTTCGGTATCTTCAGTGGTTTCAACAAAAATAAAGTGAAAGAAAAGAGCTGACGTGAAATGCATTCGCTCAGCTCCGAGCGATGGTGATCATCCGTGAAGAGGAGAAGGAAAAAAATTACTACTAACGAAGAAGGACCTTGACTATTCTATTTAAACCGCACAGCACTGTCAACACAGCCAAAATCGCAACTGGACCGGGTGTCCCGTGTATTTTACAAGAATGTGGAGGGCCCGAAAGGCGCCTTTGAGAAGTGCAATGCGACAGTGCGGGAACGATAGTTTGTTACAGGGGCATGTAGAATACACTGGCGTGAAGGAAGCCGATACGGCCAGACACAGCTCATGTATATCGAAACATTTTTGGAACACGCTTAAGACTCTTGGTACTATATTGATTTCTCATAGAAGACGAAAAGCTAGTGTGCGTGCAGCTGGACGTGTGCATGGCTAAGGGTTTTTATGAGTCGAATGGCAAGCATGCTGACAGTAACAGAGTACAGATGCGCGCAATTTTTTATCTGGAAACACTGGACTGATTACTAAAAGCCACTTCCTTATGTTGTACTTTTAACGGTATTTTCAGAGGGTGGCATTTGTTTATGCTTATTGAAGATCAGACATACAGTATTGCTGCTGTTTCCAGATTTTTTTATGGAAGCAATAACTTTTGAAAAGCCGTTTCAAAAAACACACAGCAATAAAAGCACAATAGCTACTATACAGCCAAATGTAGCTGCTGTGATATGAAACAGTAGCAGTTCTAGAGTAAGCTTCGCGAAAACCCTACCTCTTGTACCGATACTATGCAGGCATAAAAGAAAGAGTAAAAGCATTTCTTATCCCTGTTAAATGGCGATTTTGAGGTCACCCTCAGGGAGTGTTAAAGTGGTCGTTGCTAGTTACTCCTGAAGAAGCACAAAAATGTCGTATTCAGCACACCAAACTGCCTCCGTTCGATTTGAAATATACGCGCTGCTAAGTTTACCCAGACATTTGGAATAATGCAATGCCTAATTGTAAGTGCTCTTCCTTGCGGCCATTTCAAAGGATGCCCAGGCATCAGTTATAGCGAGCGCCCTAATAATATAGTCTCTCCTTGAGAAAGGGATGTCTTGCGTTATTCAGCTGGGATGTGCTTCATTGTATGATCCAGTTTAAAAAAAATAGAGAAATCACATTGGTTAAAATACTTATCGGGGACAACGAGGTCTTACTTGATGACGTGTCTCATCTGGTTGATGCTGCAGCTGGAAAACTTGTGATGGTCAGGGCCATTGTTGACGTAACTCATGATGAACCCCGCCTTCCAAGGGCACGACATGGATCCTGGGTGATCCTTTACTGAAGGTGTTGGGGCGCTCTCGTCGTGTTCACTTCCCAGCCTTAATATGATAAAACGTAAGAATTAGGAGGGACAATACATTGACAAAAAAACACAACAGCTTTAAATGGTTCAAAGTTGCCATAAAAATGACACCTTGGTATCAACACCGAGGTACCCTATTTGAAAAAAGCCACTTGTCTTTTTACTCTAGATGGTCACAACGCTGGCTCGCTTTTAAATCATATTTTTATATGTGATAAACTTAACCTTCTTCAAATGAGCTAGTGGCAGGCAATCTTTTTCTTGGGTTGTGAGCGTGTGTGGACATTGCTTCTCTTGAGATGTGGAAGCGCATGTGTGAATATGTGTGACGATGGCGCTGCCAAGGTTCGTTGACCAGTCATCAAGCAGTTACGGCGGTTATTGCAACTAGCTAGTTACCGTGAGTGGATGTGCGAGAATGGGGCGTTGGTATGTTTTGGTCAGCGTAGGGCAGGAGCGGTTGGAGGTTAATGTGAGAGGCCATGGACCGGTAGCCGACCTGAATGGTGATGGTGACGACGATGTTTATGATGTCACGTCTGAATAGAAGCTGGTCGTAAGCTTTCCCAAGATTTTTTGTTATAATTAGCCCTGTTGCTACTCTTGTGTGGACATGTAAGGAATGTCGGTGGGTATGTTGCGATCTCAGCTTTCGTTGTTGGCCTCTCTAATAGTAGCGGGACCGAGTGCCCCTAAGAATCAAGTGGCTAGACGAGAATTAGAGCTGTTGTTGCTCTGGTGTGGGCATGTCAGGAATCTCGGTGGGTATGTTGCCATCGCAGCTTCCGTTTGTTGTCTCGCAAATAGAAGCTGAACCGAGCGTTCTTTAGGATCAAGTGGATAGATATGGATTACAATATGGTTCCAAAACGTTCAACGTCGTCTTATTCAACCCACCCGCTGGACGGGCCATTGGTGCTTACGTGAATCCAAATTTCAATGAAAAAGGCAAGGCGTGTCTTTCCGACAACACAACACACGATATGGCTGAGGTAGCAGCCTTTTAGCGGGCTGTTCAATGGCTAGACACGCAAAACATGTTCCAAGAATCTGTGATTATCGCAGACCCCACGAATGTTCATCTCCCGCTTAAACGACCAGATGACACATCTGTGGTTATTTGAATGTTTCCAATGAGCGATGTCTCAACGGGCCAACGAATGTCTTGTGACGTTTTCCGTAATCCTGGCAAACGCTGGATACTCGGGAAATAACAAAGCCCACGCACACCAGCAACAAGCGCAACAGAACCATGCACTTGGTAAAGTGGATCAATATATGCACACTCCCATTTATAGTACAAAAAATACACGAATGAAAACCCGACGCTTCGAAGCCAGATCGTGTTCCTCTACAAGGGCGGCAAGGCCCACCTTAGAGCGTCGTCTCATATCCTTTCAGCGCTGCTACCCCATAAAAGGACCTTCGCGGCGGAACCAAGCCCCTACTTAACACCGATGGCAGGGTACCCAATGAGCGATTCAGGATCCGCATGGTTCGCTATATCAGCCGCGACTCTAGGGAAAGCTGTTTTATCCACTTTGCTGCCTTTTGAAAAATGGGTGTTACGGCGGGATCAGTTTTGTGGTATGTCACCTCGCAGATTCCAGCGACAGCGCTGCGTCCTTTGTTTTGTCTTCTGACGTCATTTTTATACTACGCACGGACTGCGGGGCGCCAGTCGAAGCGTTTTGTCCTTGTTCCACACGTTTTCTGGCGGGTGAATAGGCGGCCTATATCATCTTGAAAGGCTTATGAACGATATCCATCCCCCTCCTCTGAATACAGGTCAGCGTCCTGCTTGCTCCTTGGACGTAGGGCAGCGGCACGCGTTTCAATGCTCCGATGATCGACGCCCTTGCGGAATTCGCCGCCCTCTCTTGTTTTAATTGGCGGACTAATAAAAGGATCAACGTTTTAGGGAGCCGTTTTTTGGAGGCCCAAAATTATCTGCCTCTCTTATTTTGTGCTCATATTATGAAGAACAATTGACCGGCGCTCTGTTGAATAGACTGGACACATCTACATCTAAGGCCTTGTGGTTGGTGGGATGAGACAAATTAAAATAATGCAGTGACCGGTGTGCGTAGGCTTCCTCTGAGCAGAGAACTGGTGGCTCTGCTTGTCCTCGTCATTTGGGAGTAAGGAAAAAGGATACAACCTTCGCGTTTGAATTCAACCATAAACTAGATGCCGGGGTGGACGGAACTTGCGTGCTTTTCCTTGGTGGCCGATTGCCATCTTGACTACGCAAAAACAATCGTCCTCACAGTGAAGGAAAAGTGTGGGCCAGGGCGAGAAGGAGCTGATAGCTTTATCATCTATGTGCTACATGGTCAGGTTAGTCATTGTTACGGAGACGGAGGCCACCATTGAAGTTCCAGTTTTCTGTTTGATAATTGTTACTTTGTATCTCAAATATGTGCTAGACAAGCAGAACTCCAATAAGCGGCATAGTTATTCGGCCGTGAGGAGCGCCCTTTTATTTAGGTTGCGACATTTTCCAGGGCATCACGGGCAGCGGATACAGCCAAAGGTGCAGAGGCACTGGTGAACAAGGACACGATGTCGAAGGAGACCAGGCTGTCGTCTTCGTCTATGTTTACCTGTGATGCAAGTTGCTAAAAGTGGTGAAGTTGCGTACAGGAGTTGGCGTCATCCCGGCTAGTGGGAGGGTATTCGGCACGGAAAATTTGAAAGGATTTGGCTGAGTGATGAGGTGAAGTTTAAGACCGGACGAAGTGGGGCGCCAGCTTTGTGCATCTTCAGTCATCCGTAAAAGCATCTGTGGAGGCGTTTCGGCAAATTAAACGGAGCTACAGCGTTTACTGTTCCGGATGGTTCCTAAAAATTTGCACGAAAAACTGGTTGAGCTCCGTTTCCGTTTGGTTCATTGGATCTGCACCTTCGCATGCGCGTCCTCATTCAAGAGAGGCGATACCTTCGGGTTATAGTTCTGCCTCTCCAACAAACACCATCGAGTTGCCCTTGTCGGCGGGAAGGACGGCAATGCTCTGATCGTTTTAAAGTAGTTAACGAGGGGCTTAATTCTTGCCTGCGGTTAATTTTTCGCTTTATTGCAAGGGCAACTTCACCAGGATGTTAATCGATTCAGGTCTCACTTCGTCTCGGGCGTTGGAGTGTACCTCTTGCACGGCTTCCTCTACAGCAGCGGCAATGTTTCGTAGGTCGGGCTCGTTGCCCCATAGCCGTGTCCTTTAGCCAGAAGACACAAGTGCTCTTGCGTGCGAGTGCAGGATGCTAAGGTGGTCACAAAACGTTGATCTGTGCTGTATGGGGGAGCCCTTTATCCACAAACAAGGTCTTCCGTTGCGTGATACGGTGTTTTTCCGCATTCGACGCCGCCACGGGGGCACCAAATGTGTCGACAAAAGACATCAGTTCCGGGATGCGGTGCTCTGAATGGCGCTTGCCGAAGTACAAGTGCAATTCTTTTTTTCTGAAGCCGATGTGGAATTCGTGGAGGAGCCGGGCATTGACTAGCCGATTTTCTGCTTTAGCGATGATTTTCACACCCTCAGGGGTCGACACCGGCCCGTTCAGGCGGCGGCTTTAAGAGACAACTTTATTTGGTTTGCAGGTGCCGTAGAAGTCAAGATGCGTTCTGAAGACTGGGACGCCCACCAAGATTCGTATGCAGCGTTTGGGGAACTGCATGGTGTCGTAGCCAAAGCATTGGCTGATAGACTTGAAGGTAAATATTTGTCAGAGATCTGTCGATTTGGGACGCTCACATGGTAAATATATTTACACTATAACCAATAGTAAAAAATACATAAATGGAAACTTAATGTTTCGAAGACAGCTCGGCTTCTTCTGGAGTGACAGGTCCCACCTTGCTGCGTCGTCCTATATCCTTTCAGCGCTGCTGGCTGCTCTCAAAGAGGATCGGGGCGGGGCGCAGCCCGTCTGTATATTGGCCGCGAGGGCCACCACTGGAGAGGCCAGCACTGCGATCGTTTAGATGTCACTTGTACGATCACCGTTCCCATTTTGCTGCGTAGTTGGATTCAAGCGAGTGGCACTTCGCTTAGGAAGCGCGTTCCAAAAATGTTCTCGTGTTAATTTCCTTCATTTGAGCTTAATTCTCAGTGCGTCAAGCGTAGTTTGACCTCATCGGGACTTTATAACCGTATCAACTGTGGTACATTATCCGCAAACAACGTGAGCGTGGTGGTGTATGCGAATGTATGCGACCGAACCAGGTGTAAGCGTAAGCTGCGGCTCATTTCCCCTATCAACAATGTATACTACGACGATCGTCAAGTTAAGTTTCAAGATTTCACTTGTTTGTGAGAAATGTATAAAGCAGGAAATCATGAAGCGTGTATTGCTCGCAGAAACGCTCCGCAGACGCACGTGCCTGCCCGCAAAGCTGACGGAGCGGCTCGAACCAACGCAGGTCGCGACAGCAAAACTTGTCGCCGCTTTTTAAAATCACCAAAGTCGTGAAAAAGAAGTTCCAAATTGTTGAAAGTGGAGGTTAGTGTGGTGAAGAATTGTGCTAGGGAGTGTCATCAGCTGTGGTTTTCAAAGCGACGCTCAAATGTTTGTCGCGATTTCCGCCGGCACCGCCCGCCCGTTCACGCGCGGTGTGGCGAGTTGCCGAAGGTTGGCGATACCTAGAATCGGCCGAGGCCGTGGCAGGTATCTTGATCATCGATCGCTTAACATGCACGCACCGCGGAAACAGAGTTCCACGCACGAGAAGGGGGCAACAGTGCGTTGATAAGTTGTGTTAGGGACGGTCATTCCTATCTGCCACGATAGCGGCGATGAAATATCTGCCGCGGCGCTAAGACTAAAGGCGGCGAGCTGTTGGAGAAGACCCGGTCCTCACGCGCGCAAAGTGTTGCGTTTGGGTTCCCTTAACTTCTAGGGGGCCCACAACGCTCGGTTCTCCTATTCTAAAACTCCACATTACCCCAAATCACTAACGACGTGTTTGCCTCGTACACAGCCTCGCCTTCTGTAAGCAGTCATGAGTATTGAAATGGATGCTAGAGAAAGGCAGGTTCAATTCTCACGCCGTGATCCTAATGAAAAGTAAATATAGCCATGTTTAAACCCGCTCGAAGGCGCTCATACCACTCGTACATTGCGGACAAGTCGTGAAAAGTAAACATAGCCGTGCAGAGTACATGCTAC
Organism: Haemaphysalis longicornis; assembly: GCF_048455015.1. NCBI lineage: Eukaryota > Metazoa > Arthropoda > Arachnida > Ixodida > Ixodidae > Haemaphysalis > Haemaphysalis longicornis. Next base: position 21,631,990 of record NW_027526407.1, on the reverse strand, counting down.
GGCCGTGATCGTTAACCAAATCCGGCCAAAACATTGTAGGGGAAATATGCATTGCTTAAGCCAAACTGCAGATCACAGAAGCACGTTTTAGCACGTGCGGCGAAGCAATCCGATCACCCTTCTCGCGTAGTCATCCATTTACCAGGCAATGCTAGCAGTAATCGCGGAGAAATCACGTGAGCGACGCGTTTCCGTCACTGTTACAACGTGTTTCCTTGCCTACAGTGTCTAGTACATGTCGCGTTACAAATATTTCATAATGAATTTACAGCGTACTTTCCTCGGCATCAGTTGCATCGTCCTTGGCGTTAGCTGGCTGCGTACGAGCTGTGGGTCGCACTGGTAGCAACTACCTAAACGCGGCAGTGTTGCCAGGAACGAGCGAGTTGCTAATTGCTTGTCCGAATTGTTTGGTCTGGAGACCACTTTTTTGGATAATTCGCATCGAATCCACATGGACGGGGTCTACGGTGGTTACAACAAAAAAAGACGCGGTCGCATACGCAAAGGAACTGTGTTGTCATCATCATCATCATCAGCAGCAGCCTATCTACGCCCGCTGCAGGGCAAGGGCCTCTCCCATTATTCTCCAATTACCTCAGTCCTGTGCCAACTGTGACCAATTTATCCCCGCAAACTTCTTGATCCCACCTGCCCATCTAACTTACTGCCGCCCCCTGCAACGCTTGCCTTCTCTAGGGATCACCTTTGTTACCCTTAATGAACAGCGGTTATCTTGCCTTCGCATTACATGCCCTGCCCACGTTCATTTCTTTTTCTTAATCTCTACTAATATGCCCTTAACACGTGTTTGTTCCCTGACCCACACCGCTCTCTTCTTGTCCCTTAATGTTACAGCTATCATTGTCCGCTCCATTGCATGCTGAGTCGTTCTCAATTTAAGTTGAACGCTCAAAGTGAGCCTCCAGGTTTCTGCCCCGTAGGTGAGAACCGGTAAGATGCAGCTGTCATACACTTTCTTCTTCAGCGACAATGGTCGGCTGCTATTCATTATCTGAGAATGTCTGCCATATGCACCCCACCCCAATCTTATCTTTCTAATTATCTCTGCCTCATTGTTGGGATCTGGGTTCACAGCTTGGCCTAAGTAGATATATTCGCTTACCACTTCCACTGCCTCGCCACCTATCTCAAACCGCTGTGCTGTCCCGAAGTTATTTATTATTACTTTAGTTTTCTGCATATTAATTTTCAGGCCCACTGTTCTACTCTGTTCGTCCAGTGCGCAAAGCATGCTTTGCAATTGGTCCCCCGAGTTACTTAGCAAGGCAACGTCATCAACAAATCTGAGGTTACTGAGGTATTCTCCATTAACCCTTACTCCCACCTGTTCCCAATCTAACGTTCTGAATACTTCTTGTAAAGATGCTGTGAATAACATTGGAGAGATTGTGTCTCCTTGTCTGACACCCTTGCTTATAGGTATTTTACTGCTCTCCTTATGGAGGATGATGGTAGCTGTGGACCCATTGTAGATATCCTCTAGTATTCTTACATAATGCTCATCTGCCCCCTGGTTCCGTAATGCCTGAATGACTGCTAGGGTTTCGACCGAGTCAAATGCTTTCTCATAATCTATGAAGGCTATATATAGGGGTTCAGTATACTCAGCGCACTTCTCTAGGACCTGATCGATAGTGTGAATATGGTCCATTGTTGAATAACCTTTACGGAACCCTGCTTGCTCTTTCGGTTGACTGAAATCTAAGGTTGCAGAAATTCTGTTAGTGATTACCCTGGTAAGTACCTTGTACACGACTGACAGTAAGCTGATCGGCCTGTAATTTTTGAATTGCTTCATGTCGCCTTTCTTATGTATTAGGATGCTGTTCGCGTTCTTCCAAGATTCCGGTACACTTGCGGTCATTAGGCATTGCGTATACAGGTTTGCCAGTTTTTCAAGTACAATTTCTCCGCCATCCTTCAAGAGGTCTGGTGTTATCTGATCCTCACCAGGTGCGTTGCCCCATTTCATTTCTTTCAAAGCCTTCTTTACTTCTTCGGCCGTTACTGGTGGGATGCCTATCTCCTCTGAACTACTGTCTCGTTCGACATTATTCTACATGTCCCGGCTGCTGTACAGGTCCCTATGGAGCTCCTCGGCCACTGCGACTATTTTATCCCTGTTTGTGATGACATTGCCTTGCTTATCTTTAAGTGCATACATCTGATTTTTCCCCGCGCGAAGACGCCTCTTCACTGCTTTCAGGCTACCTCCGTTCTTTAGAGCATATTCGATCATCTCCATATTATACTTCCGTATGTCAGCTGACTTACGCTCATTGATTGACGTCAAAAGCTCCGCTAGTTCTATTCTGAGATTGCCATGGTTTGCTGTTTTCTAATTAGATATTTCGTCTCCTGTGAGAGTTCAACAGTATCCTGTCTAGCCATAGTGCCCCCAACTTTTACTGCACCCTCCGTGATAATGCGTGTAAGGTTTTCGCTGGCTTCCTGTGTCGTAAGCTCGGCTTGATCGTTAAGAGCTAAATATCGGTTCTGCAGCGCGATCCTGAGCTCTTCTGCTTTACGTCTTACTGTTAGCTTATTTATCGTCTTCTTTTGTACTAGCGTGTTGCGGTTCCTACTCAAATCTAGTCTAATTCAAGATCTTACCATACGGTGGTCACTACACCTTACCTTTCCGAGTACTTCCACATCCTGCACGATGCCAGGGTTATCGCATAATATGAGGTGTATTTCATTTTTATGCTCCCCATTCGGGCTCCTCCAGGTAGACTTCTGACTCTCCCGTTTACAGAAGAAAGTATTCATTACGCGTAGGTTATTCCGTTCTGCAAACTCAACTAGTACGTCCCCCCTGCTATTTCTACAGCCCAGACCATTGCTCCCAACTCCCTTGTCTCCAGCCTGATCCTTGCCTACTTTAGCATTGAAGTCCCCCATAACTACGGTGTACAGTGTTTTTACTTTAGCCATGGCTGATTCCAAATCTTCATAGAAGCGTTCCACTGCTTGGTCGTCGTGGCTGGATGTGGGCGCGTAGCCCTGCACCACCACGAGCTTGTACCTCTTATTGAGCCTAATTACAAGACCTGCTGCCCTTTCGTTAATGCTATAGTGTTCTTCTATGCTGCCAGCTATGCTTTAATTGACCAGAGATCCCACTCCCAGTTCTCTTCTGTCCTTTAGACCCCGGTAACATAGAACGTGTCCATTTTTCAGCACCGTAAATGCTTCGCCTGCCCTCCTAACCTCGCTAAGCACTATTACATCCCATTTATGCCCTCTAATTCCTCAAGCTCGCTTCGCTAGATAAGGTTCGCGCGTTAAACGTTGCCAGGTTCAGATTCCATTGGCGGCCTGTCCAGATCAAGGAATTCTTAGCACCCTCTGCTGCGTCACAGGTCTGACCGCCGCCGTGGTCAGTTGCTTCGCAGCCGCTGGGGACTGAGGGCCGAGGGTTAAATGGCGTATTCATGGGGGGTTGGGGCCGTTCCTACACCAGGGTGGTCAATCCTGCTCTGGTGAGGGAGTGCATTCCCGGCAATTGTCGCCGGGGTCAGGCCGCACCCCAAGCCCCTTTGTGCAATTTCATCATTGCGCGGATTTTTTTTTATCCGGTGGGAATTGTGCGGCACCGGGATTCGAACCACGGTCCTTCTGCACGCGAGGCGGATGCTTTACCTCTACGCCATCGCTGCTACAACTGTGTTGCAGCAGACGACAACACGACCCGGCGTCCTACAAGTGACGTCACTCATAGGTGGCGCCACGGTATGTCCTCGAGGCCAATACTGACGGCAGGGCCCCATAGGGGCTCCCGCGAGTGATTCATGCTCCGTGGGGAATGCTGTATGCGCCACGAGTCACGTCGTCTCACCTGGTCTACTAGCGGCCAATCCCTGTCGAATCAAGAGCAACTTGCCAAATTGTATCTACGACGTAATTCAATAATTTTTCTTCAACTTCAAGGGCTGTTGGAACTTTTTGGTCAGTGTCGTTCACATCTAAGCACAAGCCCATCACCGGTGGCCGATTTTTGTTAGTATGGGTGGGGGTGTAGAGGGCGCTGAGGCGTGGACGCGAAGCTAGGCATCACGCCCTCACCGAATACCTGGTTGTAGAGCTTGGTGGGAGATTTAAAAGTGGGACTGTCACAGTCAAGTGCAAGCTGTCTGCTGCCGTCCACGGCGATTTGTTTGGGTTGGTGTGTTACGTGCGCCGTAAGATGACTACGACCCGTGAGGGGAACGAACAGCGGAGTGTTCGTCCACTAGAACAAAGCTGGAGCAATTTCAAGTTTCATTCAACTCATTAGCTTGGAAGTATGCTCTGATGCAAACTACAAACTAACGTTTTTTTCCGCACTGATTGGTCTGCGAGCGGCTTCGCTGGTTGCCCTTCTTCACAGAGTGGCAGGGCACTGGATTTTTTTCAGCGCAGATCGTTTCACAGTCTAGCGCAGTTGTCTCGTATTTCTTCCCCTCAATGCACTTTTTGGTAAACTGTACTAGGTAATAAAAGATTATTGTATAGAAATAATGTGCAAATAGTATGGTATACGCTAATCACATAAAACTTACACGTGAGCTGTTTCATGAGTCATTGTGTGCATTCCGTTGTAAAAGCCTGGGGTATCCTCGCCAAGAGCAACTCGAAACTCTGTGCATACGCCAGTAACGTAGCCGATTCCTGTGTTTGAAATAGCAGATTAAAACACTTTCTGTTCTATTGAGGTTTCCACCTGTGCGCTTTTAGGTAAATGCATCAAGAAATTTTTTCCAGGCTACCCGCTTTTGGTGCCTAATTTTACGATGAATAAATTCTAATGAACTAAAAATAACGGTAACAGAAATTCGTCCAATGTGAAACAGAAATGTTCCTGTCGTATCCTGTTAAGATCCCGGGTGAGAACGTTTGCGAATTTGTTTGGAGTTAGTTATACCTAAATAAATACTGCTGATAACGGAGTGCTTCTGAAAGGATGGCATTTTTAAAAAGCTATATAATATTGATAAATTTAGGTTAACTCCATAGTAACCTCTCGCAACCTTTGAATTTTTCTTTATTTATTATCAGCTACGAAATAAGGCAACTAAAATCACCGCTCCCATAATTGCAAACGAATCAGTGCTAGAATCAAAAGTCGTATTCTAAATTAAAGTCGGATCGTTACTACATTATCTGGACTGCCAGCTGTCCAGACATTTTTAATAGAAAAGATAACATAGCTCGTGGGAATATAACCTGCAGCAAAGTAATTGATGATTGATTGTGGAGTTTAACGCGCCGACGGAACGCAGGCGTTGAGGCGCGCCGTAGTGGAGGGCTCCGGATTGATTTTGACCACCTGGGTATTTTTAACGTGCGCAGAAATCTCATACAAACGGGCGTTTTTGCTTTTCGCCTCCATCAAAAAAGCGGCCGCCGCGGCCGGGAATCGAACCCGCAACCTCGTGCTCAGCAGCGCAACGCCTTAGCTACTGAGCCACCGCGGCGGATCCCTGCAGCAAAGTAAGTTCCTTACTTTGACAAATACTCTTTGTCGCGCACAGAATGCCTACAGAACGAAATATTTCGCGCAGGCATCTCCACAACTATATTACACAGGAAAAAATACTCTTCAGTCGTTGCTCTACATGCGTGCTGTACAGTTTCCCGTTACAAAAATACCGCCAAGCATTTTAGTTCGCCATGATCAGGGACCGAAGAATAAGTACTAGCACGACAGTCATACACAAGGTACTTCAGAAAGAAAAGTACAAGTGTTCTTAATTTAGATCTATATGTAGCCTAGGAACAAAATTGGGCATTGTAATCTTAACTTTATACAAACCCCTCTCACGCTTACACATCATTGAGAACATTGTGCGTGCGCACGCATTTTGCCTGTAATGCGATCAACACGCGCATGTCATAGCCGTCCGTGACATCATTGCAGATGTCTAAAAAAGTAAGAAGTGCTACCTCCTGACCATGGGGAAATATTTCTGTCTAGATGCCACTACTTCTAGCATAGTGCGTAGAGCTTTGCAAAGTCTTGCCCACTTCCCATACGGTATGCTGCGTACGTGGTTATTCTATAGGGTGTCTTTTTTTGCTCACTTTCTTAATATTTATATTTCCAGAAAGGTTTCACCCGACGGTGTGCGAGCAGAGCAGCGCGGGAGATTTGAATTGACTGGAGCAAACCTCTAAAGGCTTTATCGGAAGGAGGGGGGAACGAGATGGGAGTAGGAGAGCCTGAGTGGTGGGCCGGGGATAGAAGGCAGGAAACTTTACCAAATCTTTCCCGATCCCCACATTGTATGCTGCATACGTGCGTATTCTCTATGGGGTCTTTTTTTGCTGGCTTGCTTAATGTGATGCGTCCCAATAGGTTTCCCCCGATGGTGTTTTATGTTGCTGGGACGGCGGAAAACTATCGTCTTTCGACGACGTGGCAGCGATGTGAGCATATAGGGGGACAATATTTGTCTGGGACGCCATTTAATTTGGCCGGAAGTAAACAAAATGGAATAAAATTGAACTCCTTATTGTTGATTTATTGCAGCGTTTAATCCGGCGACGCAACGCAGGTAATGAGGCGCGCCGTAGTGGAGGGCACCGGATTTATTTTGACCGCCTGGGGATCTTTATCGGGCGCGGAAATCTCGTACACACGCGTGTTTTCGCTTTTCGCCTCTATCAGAAAAACGGCCACTGCGGCAGGGGACGTCCTCTTTGCAGCTTAACTATTGGCAAGGTTGGTGCATGTGGTATTAAATATTATGCTTCATTTACACGGTTTTTTTTTAAATCAGGCAGGAGTCAAGTGCAAATTATAGCATAAGATCATTCAACCTGAGTAAAACCACCTGTTTTCCTATATCGGAAATTAAACTACAAAGTTTCTAAATATAAAGACCAACACATAGCATACAATGCCTTTGAATGCTTATACTTGCAATTTGCCTGTGTTCGGGTACGAATAGGCGTATACCTAGAGAATTTGTGTCCGCCTTTCCACCACTGGTGCTATAGACATTGTCACTGAAAGCAAAATAAAGCCGCAATATTTATTATTGCTGGTTGAATTACCATTTCTTAGTAAAAATAGAATGTGATACTCACGCCGTCATAAGGTAAACAACATCTGGTTTACCGAATTCCAGCATCTTTGTTACTACGTACGCCTTGAAGTTTTCTAGTGTTCCAGCGGCGTTCATGTATCCTTCTTGGCCAATTTTGTACGAGTCATCCTAAAAATGAATAAAAATCAAGCATGAGGGAACGGACACAGCCATAATACAAAATAACTTTACCTTGTCTTGCTGTACTCCAGTGAGCAATAGCTGGATTCTTGGTGAACTTGTGGCGGCATACCTTAAATTAAGCTGTTCAAAGACGGTTTAAGGAGTTTTCAAATGCTTGCGATTTAACAGGCACTAGATTGGTCGCAAAGAACACAAAGGGCAGAAATGCACGTATTCTTAAATAGATGTGTACGGAATCATAGAGGATTAGGTTTAGTAATTGGGCCCAAAGCCTTCCTATAAATCACCATTTGAGTGAAGATTGTGAGAAGTCAGATTGACATTAGAAGCTGGGAATAAAGCTGTAATTACAAATTGTCCTAATTCTTACTTGTGCTGTGAACGATGGTTGGCGTGATGTCCTGATAGATTTTAATTCATTATTTTCTGATTCATTATCATTATCATCATCACCAGCCTATCTACGTCCACTGCCGGGCAAAGGCCTCTCCCATTAATCTGCAATTATCCTGGTCCTGTGCTAACTGCGACCAATTATCCTCGCAAACTGCTTGATCTCATCTGCCCATCTAACTTTCGGCCGCCCCCTGCCACGCTTGCCTTCTCTAGGAACACCCTTAACGACCAACGGATATCTTGCCCTCGCATTACACCCCTGCCCACGTCCATGCGTCCATTTCTGAATTTCTACTAATATGCTCTTAACACATGTTTATCCCTGACCCACTCCGCTCGGTTATTGTTCCTTGTTTCCTCATTACCAGCACACTCTCCTTCTCTGCACGTTACCTTGACACACGCTTGGTTGCGCGTACAGGCGGTAAAAGGCTTGTCTATAACACAGCGTTCGTACTCTCAGCCCTATCCTGCCCCACCGGAGCGGGATTTGAATACAACTACTGCGGAATTCTGAAGTCTTAGCCCTTCGCTTTTGCCTCCGACATGTTTGGAACGAGTATGTTTCGGCAGTTTTCGGATGTAGCTGGTTGAAGTTAAAATCGCTGTTATAGACAAGCGTTTTACCGGCTGTACGTTGGCCGTCATATATAAGAATAAATTTTACTCCTTTCTTCTCGCCGCGTTACTGCTGTGCTCATCTCAGCTGCCACTGAAACACCCGCAACGAATGGATAGGCCTTCTTTAGAGCACACAGGTGCATATTGTAGTGATATTCCTGGATATACACCCCAGGCATATCTTGAGGACTCTAGTTCACATCAACGCCAAAGGAACGGATATCAAAATCTCGCGATACCGAGCAGAGCACATGGAAAACCACGGGCGATGTACATACAATATTGAATTGCATTACATAAGTATATCAATGTTGCACCAGTGCCATGTGTGTCAAGATGCCTCTTACGGTAGGCAAACGGTAACGGAAAAGCGTTAACAATAACTCAACGGAGAAGTTTTAATGCATTAGCACATGTGACGCAGTGAAACCGGGCAGTCATTCCCTAAACAGTGAAAACAGGCAGTCATTCCCTACGTGCATAAGTTGGCGCATGGGTTAAAGAATGTTGCCAATAGGTATGATGTCAGAGTGGTTTTGTCGCCTCCGAATAAACTGAACAGTGTGTGTAGCAAAGTAGACAGGTTGTTATCAAATAGTAAACAATGCCCAAGAAATCAAAACTGCGGAGTGGAGCACAACCCTCCCTTTGTTCGTTGTGCAACGTGTGTTGTTTATTGCTTACCGAATAAATGTGGCCATATCTACGTGGGCCAGACTGGGCGATGTTTGAATATTCGCCTACAAGAGCGTCGAAGTTCATTAAAGTCGAAGGATGGCTCTAACCTGGCGAAACACTGTCCTGCGTGTGGTTGTACACCAATTTTTCACGAGGCTTCAGTTTTATCAAATCTTCGGGACAAAACCACGAGAGAAGTTACAGAATCATTCCACATTAGAGGTGTGGCGAACGATGTGTCAGCGCCTCTTCCCTCACTTTGACCGACAAGGAATACTCCTATCTGTGTCACACGTTGCGGAACTAATGCTCCTGTTTATGTAGGGTTATGGCGCTGTTTCAGGTTTTTGGGTACTATATCTTTGGCGTGTGTTTTATCTTTTACTGCCGCATGTGCCTCCGCTGCTAAGTCTTGTACTGGTGTGTATAATGGGGGAAGGAATCCGACCACGTACTCTGGATGGTATATATGTGTATGTTTTTCAATAAACGAGTAGTTGCGAGTAAGCGCCGAGCTTTCTACGTCTTCCTTCGTCCCTATTTTTTGAGCGCTTTCGTTTTCCACCAAGATGAATATACATATGTTCCTAAAAAAGGCAAGGCTTTCGAAATGAAACCTTCAAAAAATAGTTATCGATTTGCACCTGCTAACAAGGCATCATATTACGGAAACAGTGCACGAAGCAGAAAACTCCCCTAAAGCACATCTTCCAAAGTACAAGCTGCTACAGCTTCCTATTACTCAAATTATGCGAAGTTTATCGCAGTGTTTACTGAAAGCCAATAAAAAAGGGAAATATTTTCTTATTTTTACTCTGTTGCTGTCTAACTACCGCTGGATTAAACCCTGTGACAGAAGCAGCTGAGCCGCTTTAACGTTGCCCCTTCCTCGGTGTTTCTTCCTTTCAAAAGAGATATGGCACAACTGAAACTGTAATATTTTCTCTGCATGTAGGATCTCAACACTTACCACTGCCGTCTAGGAATACTCCCCTGACGCTGCTAACAACAGAAACGTTCATTCATTACTCTTCCTACGGAAGATATGCAGATAATATATGCTAAGAAACTTATCCGCTTTTAGGACGAGCGCGGGTACCCGAAAAACCGAACGCATTTTGAAACAAAAACGGCGAGCAATGAAACAATACTTTTTTCAGGTGTCCCCGCCAATATTTACATTTTTTATGAACTAGCGTGTATCGCTGAACTTTAGTATGACGCCATAAATCTTTCAAAATAAATGTGAAAGGCATAGCATATTTATTAACGGCCAAGGAGAAAATATTATACACTCACCGAGTTGACAGTTACACACAAATAAAGAATCAAAAATTTTGTTTGGTTGAACTCTTTGTGGTGACTAGAGCCGGAGACGATGAATAATTCGATGGTTACACTCTTTGGGACGCCTTCTTCATTGCCATTATCTCTCCCACTTACTGCCCACTTATCTGAAAAAAAAAGCAATATATTTTCGTGTTTTTGAAGTTAGTTACGCCACTCAGCTTTGAATGCAATGTTTGTTTATTTCTGATTTCTAAATCAAGCGATCAAGTATTCTTTTGCGGCGCAGCATTATATCGATTTTCTGTTTTCTACTGGAATAGCCATGTGCCTCAGAGAATGCGTCCCGAGCTACCGAGAGTGGAGTCTGCTCGCAGATTCCATTCTCAATAACTAGAATTTGTTTGATTCTATAAAACAGCTCCGCATCTTCATTGGCGCGTATGTGTATTTTGGCCACTACTTATGACTAGCACGGCCGGAGGCAGTATCGCGGCACCGCTAATCAAGATTTTGGTTTAAAAATGGTACGAGACATTCCGTCGTCAAACACTCTTTCTATGCAGAAAGAAATGCCTTTTTGATCCGCTTATGGTTCAAAATTAATGACGCCGTTTTAAAGAAAGCCAAATAGAAGGCCCCGGCCTTTCGATGGCCCCGAAAATGCCCGCGCTATCTTCGTTATGTTTTATTTCTTTTATACTGGTCTCACTTTGCCTTAAACAAGAAATTACAGGACCGCAAACGAAAGGTGCTGAACAAAACGTGACTGGCATCGTGATCCTATGCTTCCTGCAAGTGTGGAAAAGGAAACAAGCATTAGTACAATACCAATAAAATTACAGAAATATACAATATTGTATGTACAGTTCCAGGATTTTACATAAAAAAAACAGTACAAATAAACTAAGTACAGATTAAGCTAATTGTGTAACTCGCAAATATTACACAGAAAACACAAACAATGTCAAGTCTTCGCTGAAAGAAATGAGAGATAGGCACCGATACATTTTGTTCATTATATCCGTGTTTCTACATAATGTAATACAAATTAGGAACTATAAATATTGAAAGCCGAAATTTTATCTTATTCTCAGCGTTTTATAGTTATTGGTTCTAAATTGTAAGGATTGGTTTCTTATGATTTATGCTTCTTTAAAGCCTTCCAACTTTTCTTGATATGTGAATACATATACATAGTAAGCTCACGCTTGCTACGCTGGTACAGATCGACCAAACCACATTGGATGCAAAAATCTGCAACATTATAAATATGTGGTATCTTGGTTGTGTTCTAAAAGAAGTTGTTATAGTTGAAATTGTGCCTGTACGGTGTAATTTGTTGCAGTGCCCTAGATGAGTAGACAATACTGTAAATGAGACTGAATTAGAATATAACCCAGCTGTAAATCTTCTCGAATATTGGTTTTATTAATTCGTAGTGCCCCTACTATTCGTGACAAGTTTAGTTTTAAGTGATCAATATGGTAATTCACGGATAAATGTTCGTTAATTTGCGCTCCCAGCAATTCAAATGCTGCGGGTGATAGTAATACATTTTTGCGGAAGCAAAAACTGAAAGTCAGCCATACGGGGTTTAATTCATGATTGCAACTTTATGCATCTTGTGTTGTTTATAATTAACTACAATTTATTTGCAGAAAGCCCGCCCAGAGCTATTGTAATAAAATATTTGCATCTGTTTCGAATTTTCGAGGTTAATTCCGGAAAAAGAAACATTTGTCTCGTCTGCTGACAGAAGCATTTCTTGAGTGGGAGGAATATTATAAATATCGCTATTACAAACAACAAAAGGAGAGCTCATAGTATTGCAACTGAGGGCACACAAACTAATAGTGTGCGAGAATCTCAGAACGTCGCACATAACAACACAAACTGTTTACGATTATTTAAATCGCTGTTTTGATAAGTTTCTGAGCATGTCCGCTTATACCGTGTAGACCAGTCTTTTTTAACAATATACCGTAATTCACGGAGTCGACGCCTACCTGATGTCAAGAAAGAATCCCATCGTATACAATTTTCCCTCAATGTTTTTCAAGAGCTTTTGTTTTGCTCCAAATAACGCTAATTCAGTCAACTGTTTCTTTTGTAAACCGATATGTCGTGAAGTAGTATTGGAGAATGTCATGAATATAAATTTATTAGTTTAAAAATGTATCATTCAACAATTTTCGCGCGATGGTCACTTAAATCTTTTTTTCTGGTCGCCTCGAACCGCCACAGGTGCGAATTTGCGTTTGTGGCGGTGCCCTAGCAAGTGGTCATCTGCTTCTGCACACGGGCGATCCCCAAGAACGGTAGTGCTGAGGCTGAGCCGACATCCATGAGTACGAGCCCCGCGCCGCCAGTGTGGTGCCAGCCGCGAGCATAAAATAAATGGGGACCCCGTTTTCAGTCAGGTGCTGTAGAGCTGGAACGTGTCCTGCCCCATCTTTTAGGCTATCGTAACATTGGTTACTGGTGACGTGGCACCGGAAAATAGGAGCCAGGACGGACCTTCCCCTTGAGTTCAGGGGGTTATGCGCCCTCCGCAGCTGCACACGGCCTCTCCACCCTCGATTCTCGCTCTCCACCATTCAGCACGCAGCACACCGACGTGTGCTTTTTTTAGTCATGGCAAGTTTTCGAGTGCGGCACATCACGTCATGGGCGGCCCGATTCAACCATTCACAACAGTATTTTCCCTCGTTAACAGGGCGGCTTCATTAACAAAGACTCACAAAATCCTCACAAATGACTGGTTCTATTTCGCCGTTGTCAAGGTATACGCGTCGTAGGCGTTGCCAAATCTCCTAGTACATTCTGCGCCCACCGTGAGTTCTGACGCGGGTTTTACCTGGGTTGTCAGGATGAAGAGGAAATTTGGCGACGCTTAGTTGAGCCTTACTGAAACGTGTTTCCTTCTGCGGCTTGGTACATTGCAACGTAAGTGTTGGCATATATTTTGTTCGCGGCCGTGCACAACAAGACGGGTCAGTTTTCTAATATCTAACCCTAACGCAACTGGACAAATAAGACATACCACTCGAATAAATGCTCACCGAACCCAACCCGTTGTCCCACTCTATATGCTGCCGAAAAGTGCGGCACAGCTCTTGATGTAAGGTACACAGTTTGGTAGTTCCGATAAGCTGAAGTATTGTACGGAGATGCGTTTTCCTGCCAATCGCTACACCGGGAAACAAGCTCCTTCACTCCGAATTCCTAACACAGGGCACCCTCAAGCATGCTACGCATGGCCTAAGGATACAACTGCTGACACAATGCGGTTACGGGCCGAAAATGGAACAAAACCACTTCGCCACTGACAAGTCTAAACTCCAGCACAATGCCTCGCCGTACCAATGCATTTCATACGCTGCCGACAATTCATATGAAGGCATGCAATTTCAGCGACTGTTTCGCTCTCCGGCTTGTTCAGCAATTCTCTGGTGTGCCTCATGTACTAGGGCGCCGCTTCACGGCGATCATATTTTAGCGCAGAGACCATGCATATCCTATGGCCGTTATCATTCACACTAAACTTTTTTACACCCTTTTTGGCCGAAAAGGGTGTAAAAACCTTGTCCCAGGGCTAACACCTTTAAAAGGTGTTTTCGCAAAAAAAGGGTGTACGGACGAAAAAAGGGTGGAAGAACAAAAAAAGGGTGTTGAGCTCAACACCTTAAAAAATGGGTGTTGAGGACGCTCAACACCCTAAATAAAGGGTGTTGAGCATCCTCACATCGCTTTTTAAAGGTGATGGCATGCGCAGTACCATGGTGCTGCGCGTGTCATCACCAGGGCCTTGGAGGCTTGCGACCTATCACCATGGTGTCCTAATGCAATTCATGGCGACAGGTGTATGTCTGGAGGCTCTGTAAGTAAATGAAATGCAACAATTTATGACTAATGGCACAATTTTAACTTATATATACAGTGATCCCTCGTGGCGTCAAACTCGGATATCTTGAAATATCGGTTAACTTGACATGACACACACAAAAAAAACGTAGTAGTCTGAACCAAAAAAGAAGAAATAATAGAACTTCACAATTTCATGCACGTGATGATCACAACATTCGTGCACTAGAGGGACCACTGAAAACCGTTATCAGTGTGCTCACTACACATTAGCATTCAAGTGATACAACTAGACAGAACTGGACCCCCACTACAATTGCAATCATGTTTTCTGGTGGTAGCTTCCAAAAACAATATCCCATGTGATGTGCACCCATAGAGAACTTGTATTGGTATTTGTCGTTACACTTTTTTAAAAGGCAGACAACCACATTTATAAGTTCAATTGACCATAAATTGCACAATTTCTTTCGTGTCAAAAATCTTGAGACTCAAGCCGAAGGAAACCACGTTTTACAATCGAACGAAACTTTTACAATCGACAGTAAATGTCGCAACATAAAAAAAAAGAAACAAGAATGTTTGCAGAATTCTGTGCATGAATCCTGAGACTAAAACTAATTCACAACCATAAACTATGATTGAGGTGTCTATTAATAAATATTTTGGCAACTTCCCTTAAAACTTCACAGCCAAGCACATACCAAATATCAAGACACAAGCAATTATGAACTTCCTTCCCTCCGAATGCAATGAGGTGGACACAGCAGTCTGAACTACAAAGAACATTTATCTTTGACCCATCCTATAGCCGGTATTCATTGAAAAGTTTAGCTGTCAATTTCTTCGTTTGGCAACACTGAAATAGCCACGAACATGGCTGATCGCGCCACGGACATGGCGCGGCTCGTGCCACTGCGGACGCATGCCGAAGAAAAATATAACACTGACGTGCGTCGCCTGCTCCGTTTCAACCGATTCTCAACAGTGGTGTCATCAAAGTTGTTATTAAAAGCACTCGCATTGGAGTCAAGGCATTACTTTGCGTCCGGCGGGCTAGAGCTTGGAATGTCCAAACCATATCATGCGCTTAGCGCGTACAAGTACCGCCATCTTGCGGAGCTCGACGTAACCACACACTAAACATTTTTACTCCCAAAAGGGTGCGTTCAGCTTGTCGCCGCAGGAGCACCCTCATAACACAATATTTTACCCCCCCCCCCCCTTAGGGTGCTTGGATTCTGTCGCCGCACGAGCACCCTTTTCTGCCCAAAATATCATACGGTGCTTACTTAGCACCCCAATCTGTAGGAGCTTTTCCTGCAAAAGCACCCACCTAAAGAGGTACAAAAAAGGTGCATCATCCTCGGTTCACAAATGGCGCTGCAGGTGTGCAGCCACATATGGCACAATATGACACACGATTATGGTATGAAACATTCGTGCTTTCCAAGCTCCGGTCTACGAGACATTCCATTGAAGCGCAATGTCAGCTGATAATTTACTTGAACTTTTTGTCCCACCAATTTTTAAAACATCCATTTATAAAGTCTAATATTACAGCCAAATCGCAGTACAGAAGTTTTATCATTACACGGTGTTAAAAATTCAATTTTATGTTCATTTTGCTGAACTGCAGCGTACATCCTTCGAGCTTCACTGCACAGCATAAACGTGTTATGCAGTGAAAGCAAGTAGGCGTGCACCACATCAACTGCACAAAAGTTCTTTGAACCTTACAACCCTCGGCTTCTCAGCATTGCATCAAACTTCCAATCACGGTAGCTACCCGCAATGTTTAGTGCCTTATTCTTGAGCTGAGCAGAGAAGCTCAATATTAAGGCAGACCAAATGCAATATGTATACTTCCCTCCGTACTGTGGCTTTATTCTACCCATAAAAGTTGGGTCCCCACTGCCACTTATTTTATTTTACATTACTCTTTTTGCTTCATGAAAAATGACCCCACATAGCAATACCAAGAACTGTAAACATCACAGAACAATGCATATGCATACCTGCTAGGTTTGCCGGGGTGGCATTAGGGAGATCTTACTGGGGGGGAGGGGGGGGGGGTGTAGTAGCTACAACAGAATGGGTAACTTTACACACATTTTTTTTTATTTGCTTAACACGTAGCACGAAATGAACTGTTTCTTCGTACAAACTACCAAGAAGCTAGACCACTCAAATGTTCGACGAGGCTGACACCGCCCTTATCAGAAAGTCCTGGAAATAGTACTGCAAGTGCAATACAAAACAGCAGGAACTGAACTGTTTTGTTGTTTCGTCTAAGCTAACAACAAGCTACACCACTGGAAACTTGCTAAATCTTCAGAACCGCCGTCCAGAACGGCCGTGCTCGTGTGTAAATGAAAGCGGCGGCGGCGGCGCTGCGTTTCTATAAACAGTAAACTAACAATGGGTCGAACAGGTTCACCATCTACACATGGCCCACTACACTTTTTAAGCACTTCATTGATAACGATGCCAATTGGTGTCGCATTGTATTGTCAGGTATACCTCCCTCACATTGTGGCCACACTGGGAAAAAGATTTGGCCAAAGACGGGTGCGTTTTCGGGAGATTTTTGTTTTGGTCGTACAATCGTACGAAACCATAAAAATTCAGAAGCCTCCTGGAAAATTTGGGAAACCTGGCAGGTATGCGTTCCCTGGTGAAGCCCATGGTTGAAATGTGATGACATTGTTGCTATAGCAGTATTTTATCGTGAGTCTAGCTTGTGCATGGTGCCTTGCATTATGTCCCTGCTGGTGGATGTGGGGTCATTTTTCAATGTTGCAAATGAAAACCCAACAGCCAGTGCCCATTAGTTTCGTCTAGTATTACGAGGTGCTTTATGGGAAGCATCAAACCCGTCTATAGCCCTTTTTAGAGTTGACTAGAAGTAAAATCAGCAAAATATTATCGATAAAACGTTGAGCATCTTTTTTATTAGCAGCTTTAGTGTTGCTACTTTCCATATTTAGGTTTTTTCTGCTTTTCTTAATGACATTTTTGTTTCGCTGAGAAGGTGCATAACCAATGAAAGCTTTCCTGTAAACCTTTAGTAGCTATGCAATTGTTAGAAAATATTTTACTAAATAAGGCAGCTTAAACTTAGAATACTTGCATTTAGAAACATTACAATCAATTTAAATTGATCATACATTTCTGGCTGTTTTTACACAAAGCTGCACATGGGATATTAAGTGCACCGCGAGGAGGGCTCTGGATTAGCTTTGGTAACTTTGGGATATCTATTGCGGACTTAAATCTCCACACATGGGTATTTTCACTTTCTGCCTCCACCAGGAAAATGGCCACCAATTTAGAAAGCTATTCTTACTAGTATTTGACGTACAGCCACAAAATTATTCTCTACAACAGCACCCAGCGGGTGCTGTTATAGAGAGATTGTGCACTACACCAGACACTGTACTACACTGTCGAGAGCTTTGACATCTACAAAGCAAGCTAATACTGGTAAAATGTTTCATACCATAATTACTGCGTGTTCAAAGCTCACGTGTGAAGTACAGATACTGGTGCTTCAGCAAGAACCGAGGATGAGCACCCTTCCTGGTTCTGAAAAAAAATAAACATGGAAAAATGCTTTAAGCAGGATTAAGAAACAGGGTTGAAAGAAAGTGAGCAAGCAATTCTTTCAAAATATGCAAAGCAATGCAAACAAATATTTATTTCAACTTCATGTCTACAAAAGACAATCTCATTAAGTCTTGGGTAAAAAAAAAGAGCAGAGAGCCCTTATATAAATGCTACAGGGAACCTTCAAGCCAAAAATTGCTTGAGCACTTAAACTAATCACTGTTCAACAAATTCATGAAAATTGAATGGATGAAAAACCAGCGGTAAACACAGGACAAAGTTAAAAGAGAACAACGGGACAAGCTTATCCCGTCGTTCTCTTCCGTACCCTGTGTTTTCCGCTGGTTTTTCATCCATTCAAACATGTACCAACTAGCACAGTCCGACGCCTTGGTATCATAAAAATACGAATTGTCGCTCCTTACAGACAGTTGAAAAAAAAGAAAGTATAAAGCAGGTGACAAAATTAAAATGACAGCAGATTGGTTAACTTTTATATTAAGTGATAATATAAAAAATAATGGCATGAATGAAAGTGAGCAGCAACGAAAGGACCATGATGCTATGCCGAATTCCGCTTTGAAGCAAAATATCCGCTTTCAACGCTACATAGGCCAAACATGCAATGAGGCAACCTTTTAGGCCCACAAAAACATACCATAATCTTTAAATAAGCTACAATTTAGTTGAGAAAAACTGACCACAACAAATTGGAATGGACAACTAGGTACAGTTGTCACACCCAAGCAAGCCGGCGAAAGATGAACAGATATCTAGCTGTCCTACCCCAAAGTCCTTGGTTAGAGTATTATATTTGTTTCCATCAAAAACAAAAAAAATGCATGGTAAAGCGCTGACATTTACTTTGTCTACTGCGGTTCCTTCATGGTGACATCACTACAGGAACCAAAAATACAATACAGTGCATTAAAGGGGCCATTCGGACAACACAGAAGTTCGTTTCGTTCTAAATATTTCCTGTTTTATAGTGCCCCCACGACTTGACCGACAGCAAATGATGCTGCATTCACTGAGAAATTAATTCAGGTTAAAAGTCTGATTCTCCCACCATATTGTGTGTTTTTGGGATGTCAGCAATAAAGCCATAAGTGCGTGTAATCAAACAAACTACTGCGTCACTCGAATCTGCAGCCTTGCTAGCCATCAGTCCTCCCAGGTGCAGCTACCATACTCATCCGCGAACCGTTGTTTGCCATTGCTTTGTTTTTGATCGTATCTGCACCTGGCTTGTTTTCGTTACTGTAGAAAGTAATGGTTTTGTTAAACATGGGGTATCCTCGACAAACAGGGTCACGTAAGACAACAACGCCTATGCCAATCGGCCAGTGCCGTGCAAGCCAACTCCAAAGTGGCGGAGTGCTGTCCAGCTAAAACAAGCATAGTGTGCACGCTGTACCAACAGCAGTATGCATCGGTACTTGTATGTTTACGCGTATTTTCGTAACTTTCATAGTTTACTGCACCATTTTTACTGCTGTAAAATGAATATGCATTACATTTAAGCGCAAATAGCTCGTTTGGCATGCTTATAAGGCCTGCCCCATTTGCGTTTGCATTTGCCGGCCTCAGCCAATCGCACAGCTGGGAACATATGACATCATAGGTACTGCTGTGGGAAATGAGCTAGTGGGTCGCATGGCCATTCCCTTTTCCCTAATTATATAGCTTATTCGAGTGAAGTGCGCGTTAAAAATGGTGTCAGTATGATTCTAACGAGGCAATCTGTCGAATGAACGAAACTTGTGTGTTGTCTGCATGGCCCCTCTAGCAAAGGCAAGGCAGCCAATTTTTTTTATTTAGGCTGCCTTCATGCACACAGTAGTGCTCTATTACTGCCAGAAACTCATTACGGGACTCCCGACATATTTACAGTTGCAATAAAAATCAGAAATAGAACGAAAAATCATTAGACACTCCACAATGTCCAAAAAACAAAGGCATAATGTGCGAGTGAGCTACCTAAAACACTTCGACAGAAGATCATATTCATCAAGGCAACTAATAAAAACCATGGCTAGTGCATAGCCACTACGCAGCTCATTTGTTAAGAGCTTATGTGCGTCCCCACAAGTTGGCTGTGTAAACCCACTGACACCAACAGAGTCCAAGGTTCGACGAAAACTCGTCAGGGGAGGGTGATTCATTGATGAAATACAAGCAAGCACTCGCCTGGTCAAAAACAAATAAACAAATAAAGACGCCTTGGGGCCCCTACGGGCCCCTTGTTCACAATGAAGAGGGGGTGAAAGGTCGCGACTATCTATAGGTTTGGTGGCGCAGAGAGCGCATGTATATCTCGGGGAGATTACCCCGCGACCGGTTAATCGTGTTTTTAGTTGGTTGAATATGCACTGGTTTTAAAAGTAGTCGTGTCGACAGGCGCTTCTCTGATGCGATTATGCTTGCGGAATCCCAATCGATGACGTGGTCAGTAGCCAGGTGATGACCCGCCAAGGCATTTCAGCTTGCATTGCCTTTTTTGACATCGTTCTGGTGCTATTGAATTCTTCTTTTAAAAATTTCGTTTCACCTATGTAGGATTAGGAACGAAAAAGAGATGCCGACCAGTCCAAACAAAACGTACTGACGTTTCGGCTTCCAGCACGGAAGCCTTGTTCACAATAAATGCATCACCAGAAGTGGGTCGTTTAAGTGGGCTTGAATAATCGCTGCAAAGAGTGTGCGTAGATCGGGTTTAGATTTCCGTCGTTACGATTGACTGTGTTAGATGTGGTCTGAATGATTAGTGATTCTAGATGTAGCCGTGATGCTGTCACTTTTCCTGTAGCGACGATTCTTGCATTGTCCCAATCAATCTTGTGGTCATTCACGACGGCGTGTGCGGCTAAAGCATTGTTGCGGACGCTTTTATTCTTTACGTCACGTGCGTGCTGCTGCAGACGATTCTTATAATTTCCTGATTCCCCGATATACACGCCGCTGCAGTCTGCACAAGGTATCTCGTATACCACACCGGAGAAGCGCTCCTTGGTCAAGCGGTCCTTGACTCTCACGAGCTCATGGCGCATCTTTTTGGCTGGAATGTGGGCCACCTGCACGTCATATTCCCGTAGGACACGTGCCAAACATTCACTTGTTCCTGGAAGGTAGGGCACAGGAGCTCACTTCATCGGGGCAGGAGCCACGTCCAGTTGTCCCCGTCGGGTCAGTTGGCGTTCCGTTGCATTTATAAAGTGCCTTGGATAACCGCAGCTAGCCACGTCGTCCCGTACCTTTGCCGTGTCCACCGCCGCATCCTCGGACTTCGAGCACAATCTTTTCGCACGCTGCAGTAGCGTGCTAACAACAGCCCTCTTGTGGGAAGCGGGGTGCACGGAGTTGAAGTTCAGGTAGCGGCCTGTGTGCGTTTCCTTGCGGTATACGCTGAAACGTAGCCTCTGGCCCTGCCGAGACACGAGGACGTCCAGGAAAGGAAGTTTGCCATCGGCCTCCTCTTCTGACGTGAACTGAATGGCACGTTCCATACTGTTGAGGTGGGCCAGCAAGTTGTTCGCCGCGTCTTTCAGAACGATGCAGAAACAATCCTCGACATAACGCAAGAACACTTTTGGTTGAGGGGCAAAGGAGGCAAGCGGGCGTGCTTCCAGCGCTTCCATGGTCAGGTTCGCCGCCGTGACCGAAATAGCGGCCCCCATTGGAGTCCCCGGCCTTTGCTTGTAAAAATGGCCCATAAAGACGAAGTACGTATTGTTCAGGCAAAAATCTAGAAGCCTGCGTAGTTCTGGCACATCCATCGGTGATCTCCCGGGCAACGTCTCATCAGCCTCGAGAGCAGCGGTGCATACGTTGACAGCCAGGTAAATCGGAACGCTCGTGAAAAGGGACTTCACGTCGAAGGACACCATCAAGTCGTCTTTCTCGATCACGGTGTTGCGAGTCTTCTTTTACCTACGAGCGGAGCCAGAACTTGGTGCAGGAACTTCGACAGGTGGCCCACGTTCCAGCCAAAAAGATGCGCCATGAGCTCGTGAGAGTCAAGGACCGCTTGCCCAAGAAGCGCTTCCCCGGTGTGGTATACGAGATACCTTGTGTAGACTGCAGCGGCGTGTATATTGGGGAATCAGGAAATTATAAGAATCGTCTGTAGCAGCATGCACGTGACGTAAAGAATAAAAGCGTCCGCAACAATGCTTTAGCCGAACACGCCATCGTGAATGACCACAAGATTGATTGGGACAATGCGAGAATCGTCGCTACAGAAAAAGTGACAGCCTCACGGCTACATCTGGAATCACTAATCATTCAGACCACATCTAACACAGTCAATCGTAACGACGGAAATCTAAACCCGATCTATGCACGCTCTTTGCAGCGATTACTCAAGCCCACTTAAACGACCCACTTCTGGTGATGCATTTATTGTGAACAAGGCTCCCGTGCTGGAAGCCGAAACGTCAGTACGTTTTGTTTGGACTGTTAGGCGTCTCTTTTTCGTTCCTAATGTACCCTTCCGGCCAGACAGGATTCCGTCATATCTCGATTTTACCTATGTAGGATGCGTTGCAATCCTTGCATGGAATTTTGTAGGCAACTCTGGGAATCTTGATTTTTCTAAAGGGTCTTTCACGCGTACCAGCTTCTGATTAAGCCTGTTCGTTGGCACGTGTGCAATCTTAACGCCATATGTACCAAACACCCTTGCAAGAGCTTCACTGATGCCTTGCATGTAGGGGACGGCAGCGCGGTTTTGCCTGTATTCTTCAGGAACCGTTTCGGGGGAGGCAACTGAAGCCCGCAATTGTTGCGTCCTCACAAGCTTTGAAGGGTAGCCGTTGCTGCGAAGGTCCTTCCTTACCACGGCTAGCTCTTGCTTGCACAGACCAGGCTCAGAGCAGATTCGTGATGCGCGTGAGAAGAGTGCAGCGGCGACAGAGCGTTTTTGGCATATAGGATGCGCAGAGTCGAACCCCAGGTATACCCGTGTGGGTCGGCTTTCGATACACACTGGTTGTAAATCCTTTGGCCGACCGTTTCAGAAGTACGTCGAGGAAGGCGATCTGTCCATTATTTTCCTGTTCCATGGTAAACTGGATGCTTGGAACACAAGAGTTTAGATGCTCAATTAAAGGCATTACGTCTCGGCGGTGGATCACACAAAAACAGTCGTCTACGTAGCAGAAAAAATCTTGGGGCCGTCTTGTACAAGCATAGCGCAGAATTTTCTAGAGCCTCTAAGGCAATATTCGCACAGACTGCTGAAACGGAAGCTCCCATCGCTGTTCCAAACCGCTGCTTGTAACATTGTACATTGAAAACAAAACGTGTTCTGCAGGCCAAATTCCAGGCAAAATTACGCGGTCCGGAGTTGCAAGGATCTACTCGAGAACGATGTATCTCGGCCTTCATGGTCGCCAATTGAGACGCAAGACTTATATCGTCTCCTGGAATTATATCGTCTCCACGTGTGCAATCTTAACGCCATATGTGCCAAACACCCTTGCAAGAGCTTCACTGATGCCTTGCATGTAGGGGACGGCAGCGCGGTTTTGCCTGTATTCTTCAGGAACCGTTTCGGGGGAGGCAACTGAAGCCCGCAATTGTTGCGTCCTCACAAGCTTTGAAGGGTAGCCGTTGCTGCGAAGGTCCTTCCTTACCACGGCTAGCTCTTGCTTGCACAGACCAGGCTCAGAGCAGATTCGTGATGCGCGTGAGAAGAGTGCAGCGGCGACAGAGCGTTTTTGGCATATAGGATGCGCAGAGTCGAACCCCAGGTATACCCGTGTGGGTCGGCTTTCGATACACACTGGTTGTAAATCCTTTGGCCGACCGTCTCACAAACGTCGAGGAAGGCGATCTGTCCATTATTTTCCTGTTCCATGGTAAACTGGATGCTTGGAACACAAGAGTTTAGATGCTCAAATAAAGGCATTACGTCTCGGCGGTGAATCACACAAAAACAGTCGTCTACGTAGCAGACAAAGATCTTTGGGCCGTATTGTACGAGCATAGCGCAGAATTTTCTATAGCCTCTAAGGCAATATTCGCACAGACTACTGAAATGGAAGCGCACATCGCTGTTCGAAACCGCTGCTTGTAATAGTGTCCGCTGAAAACAAAATATGTGTTCTGCAGGCTAAATTCCAGGAGACGATATAAGTCTTGCGTCTCAATTGGCGACCATGAAGGCCGAGATACATCGTTCTCGAGTAGATCCTTGCAACTCCGGACCGCGTAATTTTGCCTGGAATTTGGCCTGCAGAACACGTTTTGTTTTCAATGTACAATGTTACAAGCAGCGGTTTGGAACAGCGATGGGAGCTTCCGTTTCAGCAGTCTGTGCGAATATTGCCTTAGAGGCTCTAGAAAATTCTGCGCTATGCTTGTACAAGACGGCCCCAAGATTTTTTCTGCTACGTAGGCGACTGTTTTTGTGTGATCCACCGCCGAGACGTAATGCCTTTAATTGAGCATCTAAACTCTTGTGTTCCAAGCATCCAGTTTACCATGGAACAGGAAAATAATGGACAGATCGCCTTCCTCGACGTACTTCTGAAACGGTCGGCCAAAGGATTTACAACCAGTGTGTATCGAAACCCGACCCACACGGGTAGATACCTGGGGTTCGACTATACGCCTCGAGCGCGGCCTGTAGGGGCGCCACTGAAATCCCCCTAGCGGTCCGTTTCGAAAGCAGGCGCGGGAGTCCCCGACCCGTTCCGCCCTGTCGCCGTTGCTTTTTGGCTCGTTCAAGACAGCGATTTACCGTTTGTCCGTGTTCGAAATACCGAATAACGTGGAGCAAATACTCTGTTTGCAAGCGTGGTGTGTTCACGAGAGTATAAACGTTCATGACGGGATGAGATCTATATGAGCGCCGGGCGTGTGTCACAGGCCGGCTTCCCGAAGCCAGCATTTGCATGCAGCTGATTGCAATTCCGCTGCCCTGAAATTTAGTGGCAGTGTATCCGTATGCGGCCGTATACACACTATGATGTAAATCGACTTTGTGCACTTACAAAATCCAGCGGAGCACTCATACCTGACAGCACGTAAGTTACGCCTGCCAATATCACATATCATCAGTATCATCAGATCACATATCATCAGATCAGTACCATGAACAAGCCAATGCGGCATAAATTTCACAAACACTATACCAAAGAAGTACGATGGATAATGCAAAATTACACCCCGAAGTCAGCACACGACGACAAATTTAATGATGGGTCGTCTTGTCCCGATGTGAGCGCTCGCAAAGATTCATCTGTTACATTTATCCTCCACGAGAAGCGCGAAGATGGGCTTAGAGTAATCCGCGTCCGTGACCAAACTCTTCTTCGAAACATCGTCATATGACACAGGGAGACTGCAGAATCTAGCATAAACCGAAATCAGAGACCCTTATCAGATACGACACTCTTCCAACGAGCCCGTGTGTGCGAGATTTCGGCGCACGTTAAGGATCTCCAGGTTGTCAAAATTAATCCGGAGCCCTCCACTACGGCGTGCCTCATCGTCTCCGTTGCGTTAGCGCGTTAAACCCTGCAATCAATCAATCAACTCTTCCAACGACACCTCGTTTCGCTTGTGAACTGCCTACCCTGTATTCTTCGAAAAATGCGTTCGCCGAGTGATCAGCCGTTCGTTGAAGGCAAAAAACAAACGAAAAGTGAACACGCAGCTTGTGTGTGTGATTACTAAAACGTTCAGTCGTTGATTTCGCTCCGCATTTGTAAACAAGGTTAGTTGAGCGTCCTCCTCCTCACCCCCCCCCCCCCCCCCATGTCTAGCGAAATAAATATCAGTGCATTTCGCATCTAATTGGTCTGGTGAATACTACCTTGCTCAAACAAACGTCTTTAGCATTTCAGAAGCTGCACTCGGTTTTTTTTTTCCTTCCCGTACGACTATTATATTTATTCCTGACTTGCCGACCATTCATTTTCCCGTGGTTTCATTAAGATATCCCTTGATTCTTACTAGTCTATAAGGCATGAGTGGGCACATATCTGACAATGCACAGCCTTTGAGTGTACTTAACATTTTCGCGTGGCTTATATTCCCATAAAAGGCGCAAGTTTTTGTCAGCTGTTGGGTTATCACATCCCCGAAACATATTTTTCTACGACGTACATATTCTAAGCAAAGCCGCATTTGTTGTCTGCGCTGCAAAACGAACCAACCTCTTACAGTGCCAATATCAGGACTAAACGAGACGACAATAAATAGAATTCACTTGTGCTGACGTGTTCGAAGGTGACAGCGGTGATATGCTGCTGCCGTCGCCGACGCCCGCAAGAGCGGCCAAGACGCGCGCAGAACCGCCTCCCCGGGTAGCTCTTGTTGGCGTTAGAGCGCTCTACCAAGACGCAGCTGTTTTTTTTTAAGTGCCTTAAACATTCAGTTAGCTTACAGACGTCACCATAACAAGTTGTTTAGTGCGCGGAAAGGCAAAGAGAAGCGAAAGAGAACCAAAACACTGCATGACCACCTATCAGCCGCGCAGCGCTAATCCCGCTAACGCCGCGGAGAAGCGGTGGCAGGCGGCGCAGCGATCGCGAATCTCGAGGCGTATAGGCCAAAAACGCTCCGCCACCGCTGCACTCTTCTCACGCGCATCACGAATCTGCTCTGAGCCTGGTCTACGCAAGCAAGAGCTAGCCGTGGTAAGGAAGGACCATCGCAGCAACGGCTACCTTTCAAAGCTTGTGAGGACGCAACAATTGCGGGCTTCAGTTGCTCCTCCGAAAGGGTTCCTCAAGAAGACAGGCAAAAACGCACTGCCGTCCCCTAAACGCAAGGCATCAGTGAAGCTCTTGCAAGGGTGTTTGGCACATATGGCATTAAAATTGCACACGTGCCAACGAACAGGCTTAAGCAGAAGCTGGTATGCGTGAAGGACCCTTTAGAAAAATCAAGATTCCCCGGAGTTGCCTACAAAATTCCATGCAAGGATTGCAACGCATCCTACATAGGTGAAACTGGAAATTTTTAAAAGAAGAATTCAATAGCACCAGAACGATGTCAAAAAAGTCAATGCAAGCTGAAATGCCTTGGCGGATCATCACCTGGCTACTGACCATGTCATCGATTGGGATTCCGCATGCATAATCGCATCAGAGAAGCGCCTATCGACACGACTACTTTTAGAATCAGTGCATATTCAACCAACTAAAAACACGATTAACCGGTCGCGGGGTAATCTCCCCAAGATATACATGCGCACTCTGCGACACCAAACCTATAAATAATCGCGACCTTTCACCCCCCTTTCATTGTGATCAAGGGACCAGTAGGGGCCCCAAAACGTCTTTATTTGTTTATGACCGTGCGAGTGCCTGCTTGTATTTCATCAACACCGAACTAACCCGCCTGGATCACCACTTTATAGACATTGAGCAATTCTTTGAATTGGTTTATTGTAGCAAGCTGTCTTGTTTATTTCCTTATTTTTTTGGCATTTCCTGTCTCATTTGAAATTGGGAGACCAGATAGCTTTTACTACGGGTCATGCACTGGTGACAACAAATAATTGATTTCACTTTAAACAATTTTCAGTTCTGTTTTATTGCTCACCAGCCAATGACCCGAAATATCAGAGGCTCTTAAAACATATGCTGGCATTTCTTTCCTGCACTGTAGTACAACTAATCATGACTTTTATCATATTTTGTTCACAAATTGTAATATTTAGAAAGTATTCAGCTGAATGAAAATGTTATTTCAGAAGCATGCGCAATCAACAAGGCCTCAATGACTCTCACCACATGGTTCACTTGTTTCTGTCACAAATAACCTGATTGCAGCCACATTCCACCCAAGACGAAGGTAACATACCCTCTGGGACGATGAATATTTAAAATGCCTTACGAGTAAGTGCTCAGCACATGAAATTGTGGCATTAAAATTAAAACAGAAGATCCCTCTGCGGCATCCTTCACTTGGGGCAGCGCTTGATCACAAACTTCGAGAAGCTGAAAAATGCTCCATGCGCCGCTCCAGCCAGCAGAAACAATGCAGGACCCAAGTTGGTAGGTGGACCGTTGGCATCCTGCGATTGTGAAGATTTTTATTTACTAGATGCTCTTCTTTTTGTACCACTGTTTATTTCTCCTTTAACAAGCAGCTGAACTCCTGCAGGTTCTACGAATCATACAAGCATAATAAAATGCAGCAATGCCGAACAATTGGCAGGGTTACCTCAATTTTTCTTTTCTAGGAATGAAAACAATGTAGGTAATCTATGCAAAACTACAATCAAACCTTTCAATTTTTACCTACTTCACTCCTAATAAGCACACATACACGTTAGACATGTGAGCAAGCTGCTAACTTAATGCCCACAAACTTAATCAGGCATCAGAAATCGGCAGAGAACGACGTGTCACCTTTAAACGGCACTTTTTTCGTTCAAAACACGTAAATGGGCGAGAAAGATACATAATTATGAGTTGGTACCCTCATCTGGTATGGTTTTCAGGCAATGCTTACATCTCACTTCAGTACCTTCAGGTGGTGGAGATCTTTGAAAACTCATTGCGGGCAAGTGGGTTGTGTTCAAGCTCTCGTATCTTGCCAGCATATGCTGGATTCCAGCATTCCCAAATCAACGTGACGACCCGAATGTGGTGGATGCAAGAAAGAATAAGCACACGCCAAGGGCGTAGCCGAAGGTGGGGTGGGGGGAGGGGGGGGCCGGTGCCCCCCCCCATAATGTTTGATGCCAAGGCTGGGGTGCGGGTTAAGCAGCCTGAAAAACCGCCTAAAGTCACCTGCAGGCGCGGAACCTGCAGTTTTAAGGACATTCTTGCTCATATAAAGCTGACAACAAGGGCAATGTCAACGTCTGATCCCTGCGCCCACTCCAGATGCTGTACCTGTCAATATATACAGCCCGGCTGAATTTCGCGCCGGATACACCGACAAGCGCCGGGAACCTGCCGCGAGCCGATCGAAACAGCCCCACTGTTTCACTGGCGGAACAGCACGGCCGGGGAATGGCAAAACAGCAGGAAAAGCCTCATATAGGCTTACATGTGGTCGGGAGCGCGTCATTCCTTGTCTTTACACTGATACAAAGTATAATTACATGACAGAGCATATCGCTGTATTTTGTTCAGTCAACTATCAATCCTTGATATGTTTATTTTTCTACCGACATGGCATTTCATTGACTATTGCAGTTCCATAATTTCTGCTGCATAAAAAGCATTGCTCTGCCCATCTTGTATTTCCTCCACATCAACAAAACTACACAATTCTCCTTATTGCGGAGCTTTGTTTTTTTGGCACTATTCCACTGTTTCCTTGACCTCCCTTTAGAATCAGCATTCTGTATTTGCTTTACCGGAATTTTACTGAAGCCATGTCTGTTTCAATTTAACAGATAGAAATAACGAAATTTAATAAGAAAAGTGCAACAAGCTCAACATTCAACAGCAGTGCAATAAGGTATTCCGCTTAGCGCAAGTTCACTACTCACGTTACTAGCACAAAAAATAACAAAAGGCGATTACTTAAAGGAGCCATGAAGAGAAAACAAAAGTTTGTTTTATTCGAAAGATTAGGTGTTTCATAGTACCCCAAGCGCTTTCCCGGAAGCAAATGATGCTTTATTCACTGAGAAATAAGGCAATTTAAGCCAAAATTTTAAATCTCCCGCTAAAATTGCACATTTCGTCATGTGAACAATGGCGTCATACGAGCCGGTCCATGAAACATATACTTAGTATGTCGACTCCATATAGCACCCACACGCGGGAGTCGACCGTGACGGCGGCCATTTTAAAAATACTAGCAAAACCTAGTGCACCCGCAGCCCTAGTCATGGAATCGCCTGATCCGGAGAACAAAACTCTCACCAAGGAGCTCGGGCTTGCATTTAACAACCTCACACCACTTGAACGCTCAATGCTTCTAAGTGCACGAGCGGCAAGAGTTGTGGGATACGCGTGGTGGGCGGGAAATCGACCATTCCGCGATAGCCACAACAGACGAACGCCCAGCCGTCGGCACCGCTGCCTCGTCAGCCCCATCGCGACGGATGAATACAGACTGGTACGTATGTGCCGTATTTTCAATTTTAGTAGCAGTATCGCTTATGCCAGTTGGCCGATGTCGTGTATGGAAAGCCGTTCGCTCGAGCTCTCTGCTCCAACCAGAAAGATTCGAGCGTCAATGCGCGGTGTGTACGGCAATTTTTTTCCCCAAGGTCAGAGCGCTTTGGCGGCGATTTGCCAAGTCGGCGACGAGCGCCAGCATGTCCCGGTCCCTGCCGTAATCACTTCCTCGGAAATGAAGCGAGCACACTCGTACTTCCTTTAGCTCTCTTTCTCATCCGTTTGCAAAGTTCACAAAACATAGCCACTTGCTTCGCCGAGGTTCGTCGTTGGGCAGCACATGAAAGGAGATCTCACCGGCGGGGATGTCACACTCCCTCGACGATTTGCCCGTACTACATGGGCATTTCAAAACACAGCAACGAAATTTCATTGTAAAGTGCTCGAACAAACTGAAGTTTTCAGTGGTTGTAAACTGTAAACGAGCTCGTAACGACAGCAGCAAGCCAACACGACCTCCATACCGAAACCTGTGGACGAGTGGCACTATCTCGTTGCTGCTCTGTGTTCCTTACTCCCCTTGTTTCTATTTTTACCTTTCCTGGTTGGCGATATGACGGCCAACCTCCTGTGAAGGGATTACGATACCAAGCAAGGTCGCGGCTGTGCGTGCTGGGACGGTTCGTTGGCCCCGAAGAGCCTTGAACCCGAAAATTCGTCTGCGCGATGGTGGCGACGGTGAGATGTCGAGTTCGGCTGGCGGTAGTTTCGTACGCATTGGCATACACGCTTGCGTGTTCGTTCGGAACTTCAACCATTTACTCCACCGTTCTTTGTCATAAAAAGAATGTGCAGTATGTTTCACGGGCATTTAGCTCACTATGCAAACTGTAAGCCCTGGCTAACATGCGTTTGCTTTTGCCGGCCTCCGCAAATCGCAGAGCATTCTCGAGTGACATCATAGGTTGTGTTGCGGAAAATGAGCTGGTGGGTCGCGTGATCATTTCCTTTGTTCCTAATTATGTAGCTTATTTGAGCGAAGTTTGCGTTATAAGTGGTGTCGTTATGGTTCTAACGAGGCAATCTTTCGAATGAACCAAACTTGTGTTTTCTCTTCATGGCTCCTTTAAGGACGAAGACGCACGTTTGCTAGCTTCACCGCCATAATATACGAATGCGCCGCATGTACAGTCCACTGCGATTCGAAGGTTGTCGCGGGAAAGCTACTCTTTCAAACGAAGCAGAAAGAACACCAGCTTTAGCAAATATTCCATGCAAGTTTCATTATCGTCGGCGTAGATAAAGGGCAACCAAGTCCAAGTCTGTGCTTGATAACAACGAATGTACAGCTTGAAACCCAAAGGGTGGCAAGTCAGTCGTGCGGGCCATTGTTGTATCATGGAACAGCCAACAAGGGAGCGAAGAGTGCGAAATCTCGATTTTCATGGTTCCGAAACGAAACCGTGGGCTGGTGGCCCGCTTGGCCGCTCGATGCTGGCGCGATAACCTTCAAATCGTGCTCGACTGTACTTCATAGCTGACAAGAAAACTTAATAGTCCCTTTTCTAAAGGAAAATCTAAAACACGAGAATCTTGATAGTAAACACCCAGTGTAGGCCTGCACTTCCGCCAGACGAACTTCAGGGACCGCGCGTCACTCACGAGTGCACTCATGATCACGCTCACGAGCGTGGGTCCGCCTAACCACCTGCTCTGCGGACGAATGAATCGCCCGTGGTGTGCCCACAGACCAGCGAACGGCAATTTAGGTGGTCATCATGATCATCACCATCTAAGCTCCTTAAGGTGGGCTTTACAGTTAGCATTGAGCATACACAAATCGCATGTTAAAGTCAGTTATTTCAAGCTTCGTTTCCAAAACAACGCGCAAGATGCCTTGCCTACATATTTCCCCGTCCCATCTTTTGGTCGACCACGGCCCCCCTCCACCCCCTCCCCCCCGAAAAAAATTCCTGGCTACGCGCCTGGCACACGCCCAATCAGGAGTACGTTCAGCATGCACGTCGGTTGTTTAAAAAAAAGGGTGTAATGTATTGCTCAGAAGACTCAATGCTTGCACGCATCTTGGAGCAGCAACGGCCTTAGCAGATGTGTTTGAGTGGTTTTCCTCTCTGATAACATCCACAGTGCTTACAGGAAAAGCCCCAGGCCTTGCAATTAGCATGTTCCAGTTAAGAATAATGCAGCTGATACTTTACACTTTCAAATCTTTTTCTTTGTGGAAGGATGTTTCTTTATTGCCGGTACAGCACTAGCATGCGTAAATCGCAGTCTTCAGAACCCCAATCAGGCCTCTTTAAATGGTACAGGCAGGTACATTAACTATTTGAAAAAGTGGACTGCAAGGACTGTCAATTCACATGATAAACATCCCAAAAATAGCTGAAAACAGAACTGGTAAGGCTTTATCGAAGACTAAACTACAAAGGTAATAACATTTTTGTGTCACCACCTAAGAAATATGGCTTCACCGTAAACATAACTAACACCAGGAAATTCGTATACATGGTGATTAACTGCTACGCCCACATTATGATTTTGGGTGAAACTGAGTTTTCCGAAATTAACAATAAAGGTTGCCATTTAGCAGCTACATATTAGGTTATGCATGAAACACCAATAATTGTTACGGGGGCGAGAACTTGTACATTCAAGTGATCGAACATTATTCAAGTATGGTAGCCCACTGTGCTACCAAAACTGTTTGAAAACTTACGTTCTGGCGGCCAAACACTGCTGACAATGGTTGTGGCTCTTGTCCGGTTGAATGGAGGGACGTGATGTGCTCAGACCGTCCAGAGGTCTAAAACAGGATGACACATGATTACCACTCAGGCAAGAATGGAAATTATTGGGTGCACGAATGTTACAACTCGGGCAACACAACATTCAGCCAAAATCAATACCCGCGTACAGCGGCACCGTACACATGGTGAGGTGGCTCGCCGCAAACGCAACGAAGCTTGCGAGGCGCGCACATTCGCTCGCAAACGATTTTCCCTCGCCATTTACAACACGGCACAAACGACAGCGGTGATTAACGAAGCCGTAAACGCTGCGCCGCACAAGTAGCCGCCCGTGTTCTGATAAACTACGCGTAAGACGTGGTTCGCAGTGGTGAACTCTGAAGCTGTTCAATATAGTGCTGCAGAATGGGAAACGTTACTGAGTTACTGAGCGCCACTGCGTTACAGAGCGCTAGTGCGTTCAGCGCTCAATGCAAGCACCCCAATGTTCTTTCGCACATCGCCTTTCTAGAGACAAGCCCTCTAGGTTCAACCTAGCCAGTTCAGTTAAACAATTCACACACGCGGGCTCCTGTTAACGAATCCTTAAAGCGGCGATGACAGCTACAAACGACATCCAGTGACAAGAAAGGCGGCAAATGTGACGAGACAGCTTACCTGACAGAGACCACGCAGAGGAGCGAGCGACGTTCAGGGGAAGCGCCAAACGAAATTAGCCGTCTTCAGGTGGCAAAGTTGTTCTCAAATACTTCATCGCGAAGTCGAACCCGACAGACATAACCGAAGACGACGAGGTGTCCAATTAATCATAATAACTGCGCTTGGTTAACCGCACGGTCGCACAACAAAGTAAACAATCCATGAAAGACGGGTCACGGGGTATCTGTTCCGGAATCCAGCCACGCCGCCGCGCGCCGTACTCAGGGTTTCGGCCGTTGGCAGGGAGTTGCGTAAACAAATTAAAACGACAACAATAAATAATTGCCTCTTTTACTGAATATAACATAATCTTTAAGTTTATTATTTATTGTGTGTATTATAATAAAGAAGCTTAGATATTTAAAGTTTACAAACACAAAACGCGAACTGAAGCTTTTGGCGCTCGATTTGAACGTTAAAAAAAGTAGCAGATAGTAAGATAACACTGCGCAATAAAATTTGGCAGTGTTCTAGTGTAAGTAATCGTATTATTATTTGGCGCCGGTTTATTTAGCGCCCGATTTCATGCCCCTCCCTCCCCAACTTTTGTTTTCTTTTGATATCTGCCTTGTTCTCCTAAGTTGTTTCTGCAGGAGAAACTAGGTGGTCTGTTTATTGCATTTGTACACAATATTTACGGTCGCTAGCAATAAGAATGGAATAAAATTGTAATTGCTAGTACGTTATAACTCCACTGAGCGACGAGAATGACTGTTGTCAGAGGGGGCTATGATTGTGCTGGTGGGGCAGGAGAGGAACAGGGAACGACGGAATGATGATACAGATGTCACAGTTCAAGGTTGTGCTGTGCTCCGTGGAAGGCTGTAGAAAACAAAAAGTGGGAGGGGTAGTGTTATTCTGTCGATGTCGTAATAAGCAAGGGCTGATATTTTTTTCCTGTTTCAACGTCGGTGCTGCCGCTACTTTTTATTGAATTTGGCAGCTTTTTTTTTTTTTTGCTTCTGAACATTTTTGACGAGGTTGGGAGGATGGTGCAATGGGGTGTCTTTTTGAAATTATATTGCATGCATGGCCTCAATCAATGAAGAGCTGAACACCTTTTCCACACCCTTTCCACACCCTTCCAAAAAAAAGGGTGGTGAGGTTGGTCAACACCCTTTTTTTTCACGCAAAAAGGGTGGAGAGCTACGAAAAAGGGTGTGGAGATTCAAGAAAAAGGGTGTAAGGGCCTGCCAACACCCTTTTTTCAATTATTTTACGCCTTTTTTGGCCAAAAGGGTGTAAAAAAGTTTAGTGTGTTCAGCTACTTAGCGCGGCGGTCTACTGCCATATCCGTGTAAGACAGGCTTGGCTGCTTAATGCTGCTGGCGCACACGGGAACGGTATTCTGAGGCTGACTAGCGTTGTGCAGTCGCTTGGGAATCCTTCGTTTAAAAATCATATAACACACTGGTGTTTGTGTGATGGCGCTAGTATTACGCGTCATTACAGATAATTGGCAGCGGGCGCCCTTGGGGCGATTTTTTTCACTTCTCATACGCTAGTGTGTTCGCAATGTTTGCAATCTTCGCAATCTTGACGATGCGTGGGTAAATACGCGCGCGTAGTATTGTTAAGTGAAGAACTGTACTCGCGTAAGGCCAATATCGGCCAGATGGGCAGATGTGGGAATTGACGGGCACGCGAGCACAGTTCTTCACTTGAGAATGACACGCGCGCTCCTTTACCCGCGCATTGCGAAGATTGCAGGCCTGTCATTTTTTTGTAAAAAGGCAGACCTTATTTGAGCAGCCTCGAATTCTCGGCAGTATTAATAGTCATGTAGCAAGAGAGCTCTTGGAAGCGTTTTATATTAAGAAAAAAGGGGACAATAGCGCCAGCGATACATCGGTACTTTTGCCTGATACCGAGTTTGAATTTTGGGAAACGTCACTTTTATTGTCGATCATCTCTTTGGTGCTTTCCACATAGTGTATTCCAGTGCACATGCTTCTAGTACTATCTGTAAAAATACGAGACGATGTTTGAATAAATGTTAGGTTAGTTGCAAGTGGGCGCTTGTCCCGTCGTTCTTCCTGTGCGTAGTTGTCCAAATCGCGCTCTATTTTTCAATCGTAATGCACCAACTTGCCCAACAGGCATTGACGCTCATTGCCATTTCGCCTAATTACGTGGCCAGCACCACTCGATGTCTTGGTATTTCTTTCAGAAGTGATACCTTCTACGCAGTCTGGTTCGCTGATTTTTGGAGCTCGTTTTGTGTCTCTAAGTGTTACTGCGATCATTATTCGCTCCTGCAATCATTTGTTTGTGAGATCAGTCGTTCCTGCGATAATTCGCTCCTGCATTACTGCGAGCATTATTCGCATCGCACTGCGAATATTATTCAGCCGACTGTGCTGACCTAAGTTAACTTACAAGTTGTTTAGTAACGCGCCGAGTTGCTGCTCCATATTTCATCCCCTCACTTTTATTTCAAAACTTGCCACTGAGAGTTCTCCATGACTTGCAGGTACGAATCATTTCATCCGAAGCATTCTAAAGTGGACCGCGTTACCAGGTGCTAGAATCCACGGCCAAGTCCAAAACTGACGCCCGCTCTACGAACACCGAAGAAATGCTGTGCGCCTGGGGTGTGATGATAGCTCAATCGGATAGACGCCGGATTCATAACGGAAGGGAGACAGGTTCGACTCCGACCTCGGGAACCGTTTGAGGGCGCAGCGCTTTGGCGGCCGCATCTGGGGTTTCGCGGCGGCGACGGCGGTGTAACCGAGCGAACGATTGGAATATCGAAAAGCTAAAAAAAACGACGAAGCTGTCCCGAAATTGTCAGGAAAGGGCGGGTTCACCGTGGAATCACCGTGGTGGCGCGAGACGCCTCTCCGAAATTGTTCGGGGGTGGGAAGTGGGTGAAATGGTGTGCGTGCATTAGGTGATCGTCGTCGCGACGCTTTGCGAAAATGTGAGGGGGGCGTGCGCGCGACTATCTTGTGCGTTTGCCTCATCACACGCAGTTCGCGGTCCCTTTCTGAGACGCACTGCGCGCCGTCGAAGCAGAGGCTCACGATCGCTGCCGTCGAAACACCCCACAAAGGTGTGAAGCCTCAGCGCAAGTTTTCTGTAACTATACATATATGTGTGTCGGAAATTCTTTGCGTCAACATATCTGGTGCAGTCAAAATAGCTAAACAGCTGGGCCCAAATTTAGTTTTAGGGAGTATCGTAATTGCCATGATTTTTTTTGCAGTTAACTGCACATGTTATTGCTCCCCGCCACCGCTCACCCCGTAACCCTTAGCTTTTCCTATGGCCCAGTGGTTAGGTTCCTTGTTTTACTGAGCAAGGGTTCCTGGTTTGATTTTCGGGGCCTCCATAACCACATTTTTTTTTCTTGGTCCTTCGGGGTTTTGGGGTGCGACGGATGGATTTTTGTTGGCACAAACAGATCTCCAGTTATTACATCGAATTTGACTTGAATAACGATGCCGGCCCTCTATCTCCCGCAATCAATACACCCGACTAAACATTTGTCCCAGAAACACGAGACAGCGATAAACCAGCTTCGTGTACTCGTCGAAGGAGATTCTTTCAACTTGTCCTCTCCCAAGACGAGCCCCCAAAAAAGAACAGCACAAACACGACGTATCTTATGAATATTGGGGTGCGAACATTAAACCCTTTGCAAAATGTAACACAGTTTCGAGTACAAAAAGAGTTTGCACAACGCTAAGCACTCTAATGTTGACATGGAAGCCCCTTCCCACTTGGGTTTGACACATGGTTTAAAAGTTTGGACTTCAAGATGTTAGTAAAGCATAGGTGAAGCAACATTACCCATATCACTTGGCAGTAGGGCTTCATCAAACATCCTCTTATTCTCGATGGGGTGAATGATATGTGCAATAAGACCTTCAGCGGATCTCTCCATAGTTGGCATTGGCTGAATTCTTCGATCAGGACCAAGAACGCCTTCCTGCGTATGATGAAGCGCTTATCACTGCGGAAGTCAGGCTAAGAATATACCACCAGCACCACCACCACCACCATCATCATCATCATCATTTTCATCATCATCATCATCACAAGCCTTTCTACGCCCACTGCAGGACAAAGGCCTCTTCAATTATTCTACAATTATCGGGGTCCTCTGGTAACTGCGACCAATGTATCCCCGAAAACTTCTGGATCTCCTCTGCCCATCTAACTTTCTGCCGCCCACTGCAACGCTTCCCTTCTCTATGGAGCCACTCTGTTACCGTTAATTAGCAAGGGTTATCTTGCCTTCGCATTACATGCCCTGCCCACGTTCATTTATTCTTCTTGAATTCTACTAATATATCCTTAACATGCGTTTGTTTTCTGAACCACTCCGCTCCCTTCTTGTCCCATAATGTTACACCTATCATATATCTTTGCATTGCTCGCTGGTCGTCCTCAATTTAAATTGAACCCTCTTAGTGAGCCTCCAAGTTTCTGCCCCGTAGGTGAGTACCGGCAAGATACAGCTGTCACACACTTTTTTCTTCAGGGACAATGGTAGGCTGCCATTCATTATCTGTGAATGCCTGCCGTATGCACTCCACCCCATTCTTATCCTTCTAATTATCTCTACCTCATGGTTGGGATCCGGGGTAACAACTTCACCTAAGTAGATATATTCGCTTAGCACATCCACTGCCTCGCCACCTGTCTCAAACCACACTGGTGTCCCGAGGTTATTGATCATTACTTTAGTTTTCTGCATATTATTTTCAGGTCCACGGTTCTACTCTGTTTCTCCAGTGCGGAAAGCATGCTTTGCAATTCGTCCTCCAAGTTACTTAGCAAGGCGACTTCATCAGCAATTCTGAGTTTACTGAGTTTACTTTATTAGTCTTTACTCCAATTGTTCCCAATCCAATATTCTGAATACTTCTTGTAAACATGCTGTGAATAACATTGGAGAGATTGTGTCTCCTTGTCTTCCTTATAGGTATTTTACTGCTGTCCTTATGAAGGATGATGGTAGATTCTATAGCGCCCGATATATTGCCCATTATCATCCAATATCAGCAAATACGAGCAGCAGCTTCTGAACCCAGGCTGGATATTACTCTTACCACCAACGAAGCCAACTTTGCGAAACTCTAATTTTGGTACCGCGACAGCAGAGGCAGCCGTCTGTTATGTACTGTCGGATCACGCAAAACACAATCCTGCTACCTCTTGCACCAAAGATGCTAGAACCGAGGCCGTCCCCAATCTTTTGCGTTTGATGTGGTTATGCAGTTTTCTCTCGTTTGAATGAGAAGAGAAAGAAAAGACAACCGTTTATGACTCGAAAAACAAAAAGAAAAAAAAACGTTCGTTTTTTTTTAGTTTGGTTAGTGAGCGATCGCTTAGAGAATGACTGAATGACGGTTTCAGCCATTAGCATAGAGCAAATAAAATTCCAGACCTTGTGAAACCTGAAAAGTACCCTACAGTTCCTTATGTTTGTAGCGTTATGTCGTTGTGAAGGGCGTTGGGGGGTGTAATTACAGAAAATAAAGCCAATAGTCCATCAAGCCAAAACAGCACAGGAGAATGGTGCGATAGTTTATTTTTCCGTAGTAGCCTTTCTGAACTATTTTTTTTCAAAATGAAGAAAAGAAAGACCGAAAGAAGGCCTTGTTCACGCGGAGTCGTCGAAGCAATGTAGGCTTCCGCCCTCAAGCTGCAGTTGCGTTAAGCGTTCTTCCCAAAAAAGTGGCCGCCGCAACAGCCGTGAAGATAGTTAACATTTTACGGCATCCCACATGTAGTCGGGGGGTGTGGGCTTGGTCACCGCTCTGTAACTCTGGGCGCTTGTTTTTCTCGAGATTTTCCAACGTAGAGTAAGAAAAGCTCACTTCACTCATCAGTAAACTGACAACATTTTATGCTAACTTGGAGACAGACACAGAGACCTATTTATTGGGAAGTGGTGAGGTCAGCCATGCTAGTGGCAAGGCTTGCTGCGCCAGTTGGGGAATGACTACAGTGATGAGTGGTGAATATTGGGCATTAGGAGTACAGCAGGGAGAAGACAAACAACAAATGTTAAAAAAAGAGAAAGAAAAGGATGCTGCTAGGAGAGTCCGGATGCAAAAAAAAGATTCAAAAGCACCCGTTAATGTAAACACTGAATTAAAATACAGCGCGTACGGTGCAAAAGAAAGGAAGTACACACACCCAAGAAAAGAAAAATAGGTAACCGCTGGAGCACGAAAGAGTACATATCTTGAGAATTAGGTGTACTTAGAGGTTCTGAAGGCTTGGGTGTGGCTATCATAAAAATGTGGTACTCCTACATTCTGTTTTCG
The DNA here is from genome assembly GCF_048455015.1 of Haemaphysalis longicornis. Lineage (NCBI taxonomy): Eukaryota > Metazoa > Arthropoda > Arachnida > Ixodida > Ixodidae > Haemaphysalis > Haemaphysalis longicornis. The sequence continues at coordinate 21,592,496 of NW_027526407.1, read as the reverse complement.
TCTATTTTTTGGTGTGTTTTCTTCCTGTTTTGACCCAAACTAGTTAGACAGGCTGAAGACAGGTTGACTGTTTGCAATTCACGGGACAGCGACCCCACGACTGAGGTCTCCGCCAGCTGCAACTGTACTTCACATGTCATCACGTTTGCCTTTCACGGGCCACGCTTCAGCCTAATTCTTGTTCCATTCTCGCGGGGTGCCGGGTGATCGCTGTGCTCAGCCATGGCGTCTTATTTTATTTCCCCTACGCAGTAACCACCATGTTGCAACAGTTAAGGCTGTCGACAACGATGACGCTGACTTGTGTTTCACAAGGAACGAAGGCCTTCGCCTAAAATCCGTCTAACTATTTCCGCGTGTTTTTCTTGGTGTTACAGAATGCTGTCTTTACTTGATGTTATACTCGAAACGAGCCGCTCAATATTATTTGCATGTACATTGGTATCAATCTTACTTCTAGTGTGTACTGAGCGTACCTAACCTGGCCCTTCAAACTGTAAGTAATGGCAGTTTACAACATTTGGTTGCTGATATTCAAAATTATGACGGCATTATACAACTATAAACTGAGAATTTGCAATATTTTTCAGGAGCATGTCAGCGTTCGAACAAGTACGTTGCTTTATATAGAGCTTCTATGATCCAACAACGCACCAAAAAGGAAACGCCAGCAATCCCGCTTGAAGGTACAACCTGGAGATTGAAAAAGCAGATATATCTAGCAACTATCTGAATATGAGGATAATGAAGGGGATTGTGGCCGTGTCGTGGGGAGCATTAACTTTTACTCGATTTTGGTTTTCAATGAACCACTAACGTGTGTATGAAATCACTGGCTTATACATATTTCTGGCAAATAGTGTATAAAAAACAGTGCAACCTGTTTCCATAAAAAGCGAAAAAGGTAGGTTTTTAGGGGCCCGTTAATCGGCGAGTTGAGCGAATCGCCAAGAATGTTGTACCTCGCATTCGGGAAAAAATCAAGCATGCAATATATTTACGCACATTCGTTAAGTAGAACTCGCGCTGTGCGATATAAATGATATTGCATGTAAATATTTGGCGAAAACTCTTCGTATGCGCTTCGAGCGAAATCCACTGAAAAGTCTGAGTTTTCTACGTAACAGCTTCGCAACATTACAGGTGGTTTGAAGAGGCAGTTTAATTTCAATATATTGAGTGGTTCAAACCACTAAGTTAGGCTCTTTCTATGGTGTCTGTACAGCTACTCCGCACGTTCGCATATTTTGACGGGCCAGTTTAGACGCGTTGTTTCGACTTGTTATGATATCGCAGTACCCTCTGAATAGAGAAACGAAAAGCTGCTTTAAATGACCCATTCTTCCTGCTACACCAAAATATATCATAAAGTACCTGGAAATAAATTCAGTTCTGTGCCAAACCCCACTCTTCTCAACTTACTCGTCCACTCTTTTGCGGTTTTACGACGTTGCAATACAAACAATTATTCCAGGATTGTCTTTTTGTGAGGTTTTGATATGAGCCTACTTGTTGGCGCTCAGCGATCTGACACACTTACACGTATGGGAGGTTACACAAATAAAGAAGGCTGTGAGCTGTAGTGCTGTTATAATGGCGCGAGAACAAGCTAGATGTTAAATGTACAACGTTCGTGACCAATTTAGGTTGCATTCACAGGAGCAAGTGAGGCACTTACAATTTCATGACCATTATCCGTCTCCATGACATGAATGGTTGCCAGTTTTGTCTCATCCTCATAGAGATACCTATCGAGCTCTTCACCGCTGTACTGTAAAAGATCATGTTATAAAAGCAGCAAACTATTTCATGGGCAATCCCGGTAATCATGGACATACCTGAAGTATACATTCTGACATTCAGTAGTCAATTCTACAAGTGATTTCGTTTAATGCTTGTCATTGCACTGAAATGCACATGAAAATAGGGAACCACATTCTCGGACCAAGGACAATGCAGACTTAAAGCGGTTCTTTCAAATTTTTCAGAGTTAACAATTGTGGATTAAAGGGTAATCTCGCTACTATTGTAATAGTCTCCTGCTCACACAGACTACGTTACGTTGAGGATGTTAAAGGGGTCCTGAAATACCTTCCCCCGATGCATGGATCTACATGTAACCAAATAAGACAATGTATTAGCAATCTCCTCCCGCAAGAATTTTGTTAAAGCGATGAGTATTAGCTGAGAAATCGTAAATAAAAAACCGCGCATTATCGTCGCGCCGCGTTTCCTCCTCTTTTCAACTGTTGACGGCGCGCGAGCACTGCCTCCCATGATGCTGCGCTAGTCAGCGGTGACGTACTTCCGCATTACGCTCCTCCGACTGCCGTCTGCTACGGGCAAGTCTTGTTGACACCATGAATTCCGCACTCCACTCAAGGATGGATAAGCGAACGAAAAATCTGACCGCATGTGTGCGGTGGCCTGGCCTTGCCCTTTCGCGGTGTGCGTTGCTGCTGTGCAGCACGTGACTTTTAATCAGCGGCGAACTCGCAGCCGCTGGCCCTTGCGCTCGGTCCCTTTCATGCACCGCGCACTGTTTATCCAAAAAGCGCCGTATCAGATGTGGCCCCGCTGGTGCCGGGTCTTATTTTGCGGTGGTGGTAATTCCTGCCGGCGGCATGTGAAAAAGACATTTTAAGCCGATACAGAACCCGTGCACAAAACGCTTCAATCATGTGACCAGTTCAGCTTGGGGCGACGCGTGGTGGAGAGCGGCAACGTTGGCAAAACATGCTCCGGCGCGGCTCTGAGCTTTCTAGCGCTGGAGCGAGCGCCTTTCTTTGGCGATCTCAAACATCGGTTGCCTTGGCAACAAGGCACAAACCGCCCCAGAAGTCAGTTACGGTTGCGTGATCCCGGTTCAGCTCGGGGCCCCACCTCACGACATGTGGGCACTGCAGGCGTACCACTCACTCTCATTAGGAAGTGTGAGATGCGTTTGGCATTACAGGAGGCTATGGTGTGTGTGTTGTGGACGCCTTTGTTTCGCGATGAAATGCGACGTTGTGTTTCTGCGGGTGGATAGTGCTTCCCATGGTCTGGATTATCTTTCTCGAGCGACGTACGCCTCAACCTCGCATGGGGTATGTGCAGTGTGCGTGGCTCGGCTTGCGCGCCAGAGTTAAGTGACTTGCTGTTCGTCCCCGCAAACCGCGCGCGAGGTGAGTGCCGAATTTACGAGGGGAAGGAGGAGGCAGCCCATCGTCTGTCAATCGCGGTTCAGACTTGCAACGCATGTTGTGACGTTGTGTTCGTTCGAAACGCATCTCTGGATTGTTTTGAAGTGGAAAAAAATGTATCCGTCAAACCTGGGCATTCGGCTCAGGGCGTTCTCTGCGATTGCACGAAAGAAGTGCCATGGGGCTTCAACGCTTTCTTTATGGGACGTACTCCGGTAAGAGAATATCCATGTCGTGTTATGGCCGTGTTGCATTCAATACGAACGGTTAAGCGTTTGTTTACACTTGTTTCGTTTGTCGTAAAATGTCCAAGCACTTCGGCACTACGCTGGCAGATCAGCCGGCGAGTCGACGCTGAGCAGACGACTCATCTCTTTGCCGGAAGTGCGTGAAAAAGCCGCCCAATAGCAGGATGTCTAGCTCATGACGAACATCGGGGAATCGATGATGTAGACATGTGAAGATGGCGGCGTCCAAAAACACGAAGGAAAGGATGAGAAAAAAGCGACAAACTTTGCAACAAAAGTGTGAGCTTTCCGCTGCGCGTAAAAGTGTAATACTTGGCCCAGATGACCTTGACGACCCAATCCAACGATTGCGCTACTTCATTTAGTGTGCTTAAAATGCCTTTCAGGGCCCCTTTAAGGCTACGCAATTTCTTGTAGTGTAACAGAATGGACCCAGCTATTCGAATTATAGTTGTGGATATAATGCACTGTCACGAGGAAGGATGTCTTTTGTAGATAATACCCTACAGAGAAGGCTCTCAGAGGTTTAATATACCGTAGAAACCCAGAGTTTTTGTTAATGAAGCCATTCAATCTCGAAAGTGCTTATGTCAATCTCTAAAGTGCTTATGGTGCAATCATTCCCTCCTAATTATTTGCAGTTTTTTACCAATAGGGCATCGTTTAATGTTTCTCGTGCCCCCTGGAAAGGGGCACAAAAATTTACATTTCGTAAAGCTCAAAATGCCAGTAACGCAAAATTGCAGGCAACTCACATGCATGTAAAATTGGTTTTACGTCATGATTCAAGTACTCCCCTTCATAAATATAACGATGGAAGGTTAGCTAACAAAAATAAATTTCCACTTTGTGCGCCTAAACGAAGTGATATGCTTCCTATCAGCATTTCATTTTTTTTGTCTACCGCTGCTTGCACCACGTGTTAGCAATATGGCTTCACTAGTGATGTTCAGTTGAAGTGGATATATTTATATTTTTTACTTGATGGAAGGATCAGCGCTGTCTGAGATATTTTACAAGTGCTCTTTATGACGTGTGAAATGCTCATATAAACACAAACTTCCGAAGCTAAGATATCAATTTGCAACATAGGTATGGTATTTTCTATGTCCTGGAAGGGTGAAGAATGTGTCGGCTACAGCAAACACCCCTACGAAGTTCTTTAGTTCTTATGTTACCAAAATATTTAGACTATACGGGCGCGTATTTAAAAAATTAGGTTCTTATACTTACAAAGTGAGTGACATCTTCCCCATTTTCCTCAGTGAGGACACGAAACTCTGGCGCTGCCACTGAAGCCTTCCTCAAGTTTAGTGTTAGCCCGTCGTGTACGTGCAGTAACATCCGTCCATCGGTGGTCCGCTCCTCGACGAGACGGGGATAAACTAGAAGTGGAGCATTGGTTCCTGCGAGCAGATTTCGTGAGCAATTGGGTATAGGCGTCCGTTGAATGGACACTCAATATCGTCTTCTCTGTAGCTTATTGTTGAACTCAAATACCCGATATTGTATAACGTTTGCCACATTGATTCCCAATACACCGCGCTATGCTCCCAGTCGTAGCTCTGCCCCATAGATCAAGAAGCAAAATTGCAGTCAGCACCAAGAAAGACTAAGCCCCGGAAAGATAAGAACTATTTCTCGGCAGAAATCAAAACTCTGCTCTTGAAGACTAACAATTAAATGATTGCAACAAAACTGATTCAAAACGTACCGGCTATCTTGAGTGGATGAACAGAGTTTGACTGACAGAGCTTCTACTTACAGCTCATGAAGACGGCACCTGATGAAAGCTGAGCATTACATAGCAAACCAGCCTCTAAAGCACCGCCAATGTATAGCCTACAACAGATATACGAAAACCTGCACCTGTTTCCGAGTATCTGTTGCCTCTTCACGCTAGAAGTAGCTAAGTGTTTCAATTGGAAAAAGAATGCGCTCAACGTAAAGAAGCGTTAAATCTGCTGTGGAGGAATTGCAACGTTAAGGGGAATAAAGAGAAAACATGCAGAAAAAATATTGGACTGAGTGATGTGCTCTGAACTTCTTGTTATTTCACTAACATACCCATCTACAGTTTTTATACGAGGAGACACATTTAAATGTGTTTGGAAAATGTCGTAAAAATGTTATGCTATCACTCAATTATGCAATCTTTTAAAACTACACAAAAAGTTCCTGTCCAGAAACCCTTCATGCAAGCCCAAGATTGTGGAAAAAATTCAGTGACGATAAATGTTGTCTCTCATTTGCATTACGTCACCAGGCCATGCCGATTTCCTTCAACTAATCTAAACTAGAATATCCTTCACCTTCACCTTGGTGTGTTCCCTAGGCCGCGTGCTGTGGCAGAAACACCTTCTCACCCTTTTTTTTTCATAAATCGACCAAAACTCACTTTCCACTTACCATCGGCGCAGATAAAAATATTCACTTTTGCATTGACTTCATATCTGCTCCGTCACGCTCTCAAACCAATACTGCTCCGACACTTCCATTCTTTTTCTCTCATTCCTTTTCTCTCCGCCGGAACTACCCCTATATAAGGCATGCCAACCACGAGAGTGTTTACCATGACCAGAGTCCTTCAGAAACATTCAAGGACTGTGCCATGACCAAGGCCTCCGAGATTACCCCGCTCGCGTGTTTCGCTCCGGCCGTCCTTAGCGCCCTCAGACACCGTAAGTTGAAAAGGAGGCGTGACCGCCTATTTTGCCGCACCCCGGAGCTTGCGACCTACGCATCAACTATTCCTATGCAGATTAGCGCAAGGGATGAAACACGCTCTTTCTTTTCTTGCATGCAAACTGATTCGACCAACCAGCTTTAAATTGACACGTACAAGACAGTAACCAGTACCTTTACTGTGGTTAACATTATGATAGGAAGCGCGCGAGTACAAATATAGAGCAGGAATCACCCGAACGAAGCGCAGTTTGTTCTGACGTTTCCTGCTTTGCTATCGCGTCACTCTTCATTATTTTTTAACTTGTAGGTATGCATTAGCACGCAGTGCTCCTGAAAAATTCCTTACGTCCTTACCCAACCCCTTATTTAAAAGGCTGGCGACTTGCATAAACATCTGTCCCCTAAATACAATTTTATGAGTTTAGGCTCAACATTTGTCTGGCTGGAATGCGCCTAAATACAATTTTATGAGTGGTTCAGTCAGAACATTTTTCTGGCTGGAACGCATGACAAGATAGATTTTTTCCGTGAATTTTTCAGGTAGGCATCGAAAATGGTAAGCATGCAAGGACGACTCAAACCACCCGTAATGCATTCAGAAAACACCGTCCATTGCAGAGCCATAGAGTAATTGCAAGGTTTTTATCACCCTACTGAAACGTTCCGTATATACGGAATTATGGGAATACGGAGTTCATACGGATTAGGCCGCACCCAAGCACACCTAAGTAGATGTTCGGATAAAAAAACAGGGAATCACATTAGTGTGCGCAATAAAAACGTTCGGCACAGGTTTCGTGTTTTTATCTCCAATAATAGGCAAAATGATGCTCCGTATGTTTTCCGTATACTCCGTATATACGGAATTCATACGGAAAATGATTTGGCTGTTCTAGTAAACTTACAGGCATAAAATCGGTGTCAAATGTTTGGATAAGTATGCACTATTTCGGTCACGTGTCTTTCTCACAAATATTCCGCGTTTTGTCGCGGCTTTGTGTCCTTCTAGGAAAGTACTCCGTATTCTCATATTTCCGTATATACAGAACTTTTCAGGAGGGCAGTGCTTTGTGAACCTATACCGCATATGCCCGGGATACAAAAAAAGCTAATTATGGTTTGTATTAACTACACGATACGTCATAGCATCAAGCTGCATATTTATCACGAGAGCTGCGACTTAGTTCACGTATGCTTGCAGTTAGGAATGCTTTATGCTTACATACCTGTGCGCGTAGAAAGGTCAGCTACATTAGTGGCTGCATACAAATTGCTACCGCAACGAATAAATAAGCTAACTCGATGCACTATTTCTTTATTTTGTCAGATCACATTGCGCATTTGTAGATTTTTCATTTTTCTCGTTTATTCGTTTTCAAGTTCCGTTCAATTAATTCCCTCCATTTATGCTTTTTTAGAGGTATTAAAGATCTTAGCGTGATAATTATGCGCTTAAATGCAAAGACAGATTATTACACTGCTGGTCGTTTTCACAATATTTTTATACGTCTTTCTGCTGTTCTTTTCAACTTTTTTTGTTTTATTCTTCATTTTTGGGGGCTGGTGTATTAATATGTATTGTTTATTTTGTAAGCTCACTTTTATATTTTTTTATATTTTTTATAGAGGATTTCCTCCTACCAATTATCTACATTCGCGCTATTACAAGGATTACTCAAACGCGATAATTCTGCAAATCATGCATCGCAATTCTGTGGCGTTGCACTTTGGTCAGTTCTGACAGTTTTTTTATTGAGGTTTTTATTTTATTTATTATTTGCTGTTTACCGCGTTTAATTTTTTCGTGAGTTTTTATTTCTGTCTCCGCTTCGTACGGTAGATGTATAGGACCCATATTTTTAATTTCGTACGTCCACTTTTGCTTCCGAAATCAAACAAAACGTTTCCCTATTTTTTGGTTTCGTCCTTTTTGTTCTTAAGGTTCCGTTCGTTCACTCATCTCTAATTGCCCTATTGTTTTGTTTTGTGAAGGAGCTGTATAAGATACGTACTTTGAATTTTGTTAATATCACAGTTCCATATTTCGTAATTTTCTACTTTATGCATTCTTGTTTTTCCTAAATTGCGTTCGACCGATATCTAGGCTCTTGTAGCGATAAATTACGTTAATTCCGCCAATTTTTTTTTCTGTGGAGTGCAGATCTACAATTTTGGTGCCGCAACTGGGGAACTTGGCTGTTGCATACGTTCTCTCTAGAATCAGTGAAGCACGGTAGGCTTTTTTAAAGCAAAGCTTTCTACCTATACCAGCGAACGGTTTCGTTGTGGCGTGCGTCGCCGGGCTGAATAAAAATACTGGCACCGCAGCGACTGAACCTGGGCCTGAAAACAAGCGGAGTGAGAGCCGTCCGCTGCACGTACTTTTTGGTTGAGCCGAACAACTTTCGGGGTGACCACCACTGGCGATTCTGGGTAGTGAAAATTGCAGTCTTGGCTGTATGCGGCGGAGCATTCACGCCACCAGAGGAAAAAAAGACTAAAGCAAAACCACAGCGCCAACCGAATTCGCGCCACAGAGGAGGAAAGCAAGGAGCCAGAAAATCAGACACGCAGATAAAGCCACCACTTCTGCCACCCTTCAAACCACGGAGCCAGAGGCAAAGTAATAAAAAAAGAGCGAGGGACAGTTTTGTGGGTGCTCTTTTCTGGATGAGAGACGCGCAAAAGTAAGAGGATAAAAAATTTAAACGAAAGGGACGATGGAAACTTCCAGTTCTGGTACCTAGCAGCTTCCTACCCAATGCCGTTTCTCAACGGGAGTATAAGAGTTCGCGTCGGCTTACCTCGCGAGTCCCACAGCATCACCGCCGGGAAAATGAGGAGCTGCCTCTCTGTCACTGCTGCGTAGTCGCTTGAGGTATACTGGGGTGCAACCTTAGAACACCAATGGAAGTTGCCTCTGTGCCTCATCACCGCAGTCGAATGCTACTCCTAACGGCGCAAATAGTGCGTTACTCGTAATATTTTTAACATGAAACAAGCCGTTTCAGTGATTTTTCAGACTTAATATGCTTATAAATTACTGCAGCAACTAAAAACTACGGAAGGAAAGGTAGACGACATCACGCATTCATAGCAATCTCCTTTCAACGCCCGCGGGCCCATTGATATCCGGGTCCCTCACTTAGGCTGAGTGATACCATAGATGAGCTATTGCCGTTCTTAACTTGTTTCCGTTATACAGTAAAATCTCGTCAATTCGAACTCGAAGGGGACCATAAAATCGTTCGAATTAGCGGGAGGGCTTTAGAATGAATGGACATCGCGCCACACTGCACGGACAGAGCTCAAAGAAGCCACCTCTGGACTTGTTATCGCAAAGTAGGCGCTACTACAGTAGGCTCAGCAGCAGAGGGGCTTAGCTTCCTCAACCACCCTAGCGAATGGTAGTTCCATACAAGTGTCTTACATTAGCGTGCACGGTTCGCGCAAAGCGGCGGAAAAAGTACGACAGTTTTGTACAGTGTAAAAAAAGCCCGGTAGTGTAAATATTATGGGGGAAGTTTTAAACCATGCCAGGAGCAACAACTGAACATGCGAGGCACAAGTTTTTCACTTCCGTAATATGTTGGGAACAATTCCGTTTTGCTAGGCACGTCATTTTTGTTTAGTGCGGCATGATGTGTGAATTCAATTTTTATACAATACCTATCTCACATAAATAATTTACACTTAATGGATGTCTCACCTTTCGCTGGGATAAACCAAGTTGTGATTAGTACAAAAAGCAGCATGACGGAACACGTTCAAACCTTTGACAGAATAATCGCAATTTGATACTATGATAACGCTCTCCATAAGACTTCCGGACGATTTGTGACGGCATTTTTCCTACATGCGTGTTTTAAATGTTTTTTAAAACATCGGTATTTTATGAATCTTTGATGACAAAAAAGGCCTTCCTGGAAAGATTTTGGTTGTCAAAAATAACCTTTTTCTTTCTGTAATAACAGCAAAAGGCTCCTACTTGTTGACTAAGTGTTTCTGTCATTGAAACAATAATCTCTGTCATTTTAAAACTGCATGGCGGTAATACTTTGCCTAAAAAGTCGCATGGAGGCCTTTGGAGAAGGACCGGAAACGTCTTTGCTATTACATTCTTTTTTCACACCTACGCCTGCAGCGTATCTATTTCTACACATACTTGTTCCTTCGTTTAAACAGCGTTTGCGTGCTCAGACTTAAAAATTCCAGCTGCAGCCGATACGTTTTGACTGCGCTGATTGAATGGGCCAATGCATGAATTTTTATGAATGCTGCAATGTCACCGATGGTGCAAAGCCGTGCAACTAAGAAACAAGTAAAAACCACTTTGGTTTCATAACATCATATGCAAAGAAAATTTTTTCTCAGCACGAGGCCAATCATTTTTTTCCTTTTTATAGCTTAGCAAGCTCGCCCAGAAATTTGCATGGGCCACAAACAATTGCGCCGTCCGAAAATGGAGAGATGTGCTCCTTCTTGAGACACTTCGTCAAATTTCACAGCAAAACAAACAGGAACATTTGGTAAAGGTGCAAAAATGAGCACCCGACCTTCAATAAAAAGATGCCGTGACCTTATAAGTGTACCCGTGTTGGGTAGACATTCGATATTTATAGCCTATGTGTCCCCTGCCTGAGGAACAAACGAAATCCGACAACTGCTTGCTCTGTACATGAAGCACGTGTTATTTCCACATCTACATGTAAATATAAAAGCACAGTTCCACCTTTTTAAATATCATTCGCCTGAGCCACTTTTTGAAGTCTACTCGCGATTTCACCATTCTTTACAGAAGATTGAATAAACAAAATAAATGAAGGTGGGAAGACTACAGCGGACAAACCAAACATTGATTCAAGCTTTCAGCTAGTGGAGTGTTGAAAAACACCATGCTGACAGTATAGTGACACACACTCGTTGAAACGGCGTGCATTTAAAACAGGTTTAATTGCGCCATTCTGGTAAATAGACTAACAACACGATGTTTTGGACTTCTTCAACATTTTAAAAGGGTACATTTTACAGATGTACCATGTAACTCAAATTTACATTGACCTATGAGTTCCGTGCACTCAAATTAAGAAACCTTTTATTGTGCAAACACATGTGAATAATAACCTTCCGCGATGTTTATGGCGCATATTTGAGAAACGCAAGCCGTCAATTGGCACGATGTTTGCGACACTTGATTGCCTAGTTGGGGGGTGCTGAAATAGTGTTGCTAATAATGTTTTCTTCGTACCGGTAACCCGCAACTAATTGTGGCGTTCGTCAATTGATCAGACATTTCAGAATGGAAAAACGGAACCTGAAAGTATTTTCTCCCCTCGCCTAAACCACCCCGTAGTCTAACACTGGTAGGTTTCTTCGTGGGCCACCTCTATGTTACGGCCGCGGAAATTCACACCCCAGGCTATTAGTGTTCCCGTCATCAACAAATACTATTATGTATCATTCATAGTAGGTTGTTACACCGGCAATCGATATGAGTGTAACTATAATAAATCAGGTTTCATGGCATTTACAGCCACTGTCACAAAGCTGCCTCAATAAAAACTTCAACAAAGTGCAAACGCCGACAGCCAGCTGAGTGAAATACTCTCATGTGCGGTGCTACCTGTAGCATATTGCAATGATTAGGGGTTTACTGTCATTAACTTGGGTGCATCTCGACAGAAAGCAAGGAATAAACATACCAATTTACAAAAACCCTCACATTCCAACATATACGTCGGAAAACAGTTATGGATATAAAGCATTGTTAAAACAGTACGATTCGTAGCTTACATCTTTTCAAATCCGTGGAGTTTTGTTGAAAGAAAAAATACGTTTCTTTATAAAGAACTAGACCGGTTTAAATATTTATTTCCTCTATATCAGATGAATTTCCTCCTCCACACGGCGAGATGCTGTGACGAGGACTGTTTGTTCAGGGGCTACGATTATACTTTCAGTTAACCGAACCTACTTAACTGCTCTGGCTAGAATACTTACAAACAACGAGTGTATCGGCGCGACAGTTTCGTGTGTAGTAATGGCTGGTGCTTGCTTTCCGTAGTGCCACATTATTATAGTTGTGTATTTTGTAAGCATAGCGCCTCATGGGGTGCCTGTGCTACCGGTCACTGCTGCACGCGCTCTCTGCCTGTCGTGATGCGTTGGCATCGTTTTACCCCGCCACATACAAGTTGCGCGTACCCACGAGCCCCACTGCACATTAACGTGTAAGGGCTGTGCCTTTGTTAACTATACCTTGTGACATTGCAGCAATTTTTCACCGTATCCTAATCTTCCAAATCAATACGTAACGCCGAAAACTGCCGTACGAGCACTTAAGAAGGAGTACAGTTTGCGAGGACATACAGAGACTGCTGAAAGACCCACATCTAGATTACACTGACTGCGAAAAATTGCCGTACTAAATAATACCATTTTTAACCATACGGACCGTAGAAGAACAAAATGTATCTGTATAACCTAAATAGTTTTTTTCTTATCGTACTTTGGTTGTTCTCCCACAGAGAGCAAAACTATCTCGTTCTGTATCCTTGTGGAAGATACTGAGATGTCAGGCACATCAGAAGATTAAAATCTGCAGGCGTAAAGTACAACGTGTATTGGGGCAGCCGTGTATTAGTGAGCTGCGCCAGAGGGAGGCCACTACACGTGCTTCATGTAGTGGCCTCGTACACCCCCTCTTCGTTGTTTAGAATGCAGCGACTGTATAATGGTGATTTTTCTGTCTCGACGTCTTTTCTGACAATATCAGGCAACTGCAGCGTTCTATTAGAAATAAAACTTTATGAAGCTCCTATTACTCAGCACCATGTGTAACGGACGTTCAGATCATGATTTTGTTCCTTTGCCACATCTTGCTGTTCTTTATGCTTTTCACTCACTCACACGTGCATATATAAATATAAATACATAAATATATGTATAAATAAATAAATAAATAAATATAAATATAAATAAATAAATAAATAAATATATATATATATATACACACACACACACACATACATACGTACATACACATATACATACACATACATACATATACATACTTAATATTATAAGCGTGGTGGTGTCCACGGTAGGGCGGAAGCTAATTTTAATCATTAGGAGGCCTTCTGGAAATGTACTCAAACAGGGTCGCTAATTCCTTGTGTGGTGACGAAATGCTGTTTTTGTCGCAGCGAGCCTCAACTATTATGGTTGCACCCATCTAGTACAGCCTCGCGTGGTATCCGGCGATTTTACGACCTACCCGGGTAGCTATGCCGACGTGGTCCAAATGTCCCTCAACCCATATATATCCATGTCGTTTTATATGCTGCATTTCGCGCTATCGGTCTTCCTCAGTGCAGTACGGCGTTCTAAGCATTTTCGATTGATCTTCCATAGCGTTATTGTATGCAGACTCCCATACTTTGTCACGAACCCTGTGTTTCTACACGCCGATATACCAGAAAAATGTTCAGATCTTATTTGTGTAATTTTTGTACATGTATGTGTTTGTGTATGTGTGTACGCTTCTATGAAGATGTGGAATCGTCAATGGGTAAAGTAAAAACACAGTACACCGTAGTTATGGGAGACTGCAATGCTAAAGTAGGTAAGAATCAGGCTTAAGACAAGGCAGTTGGTAACTATGATCTAGGATGTAGAAATAGCAGGGGGACCTACTCGTCGAGTTCGCAGAACGGAATAATCCACGCACCATGAACACCTTCTTCTGCAAACGGGATAGTCGGAAGAGGACGTGGAGGAGCCCGAATTAAAATGAAATAGTATTCATATTATGCGATAACAAGGGCGTCGTGCAGGATGCGCAAGTGCTCCGGAGGGTGAGGGTAAGGGTAAGATCTCTAATAAAGCTAGATTTGAGGAGGGACCGCAACAAGCTAATACGTAAGAAGCCGATCAATGAGCCAACAGTAAGACGTAAAGTGGAAGAATTCAGGATCGTGCTGCAGAACCGATACTCAGCTCTTAACGAGGATGCAGCGGTTACGACACAGGAAGCCAGTGACATTCTTACACGCATTGTCACGGAGTGTGCAGTAGAAGTCGGGGGCAGGATGGCTAGACAGGATAATCGTAAACTTTCCCAGCCGACGAAATATCTTATTAGGAAACTGCGAAGCATGACAATCTCCACCGAAGCTGACAGAATGGAACTAGCAGAGCTTTCTAAGTTAATCAATAAGCGTAAGACAGCTCACATACGGAAGTGTGACATGGGGAGGATTGATTATGCTGTGAAGAACGGAGGCAGCCTTAAAGTGGTGAAGAGACGTTTATGCGCGGGCAAAAATCAGATGTATGCACCTTAAGACAAGCAAGACAATGTCAAAGTAGTAATTGTAGCCGTGGAGTCCTCTAGGCATCTGTACAGTAGCCAGGACATCCTGGATAATGCCGAACAAGAAAGTATTTCAGAGGAGATAGACATCCTACAAGTAACCACCGAAGAAACAAAGACTTTGAAAGAAATGAAAGCGGGCAAAGCACCTTATGAGTTTCAGATAACAGCAGATTCTTGAAGGATGGCGGGCAAATTATACTAGTAAAAGTGGCAAACCTGTACACGCAATGCCTAATGACCGCAAGTGTACCAGAATCTTTGAAGAACGGAAAAATCATCCTAATCCATCAGAAAAGTGACACGAAGGACTTAAAAATTACAGGCCGGTCAGCTTACTGTCAGTCGTCGAGAAGGTAATCGCTAACAGAATTTCTGCCACCTTAGATTTTAGACAACCTAAAGAACAAGCAGTGTTTCATAAAGGATATTTAACAATGAACCATATCCACACAATCAATGACGTGATTTGAAGTGCGCGGAGTATACTGATCCCCTATATATAGTCTTCATAGATTATGAGAAAGCATTTCACTCGGTCGAAAGCTCAGTAGTCATTCAGGCATTACGGAAACAGGGTGTAGACGAGCTTTATGTAAAAAATTGGACGCGCATCTTCTCCTTTCGTTGCAAATGTCGACAAAAGACGGTAGTCTTTGTCGAAATTTCCCAAGTAAATTTCTCCCTTTGTTTCCCGCTCACCTCTCATGTTGGTCCTTATGCGTCGCCCTCCACTCAAGGGAAACGCGCTAAAGGTTTGTTCAAGCCTAATTAAATTTACCGCGTTCCACTGCTCCAGGCCAGATGCCTCGATGCCAGCACGGCTGTACGGCGGAGACGCGCATGACTTGAGGCGCCCTACTTCAATCTTAATTGTACCGCGTTACCCTAGTCCACTGGCGTTCCAAGCAGAACATGGAACCTATGTAGTGAAACCATGCGTAACTGTCACCACTTGATTTCTTAAAATGCCGCCAGAAGCTATATGGTGCGGGCGACAGCAGGCGACGGCGGAGTGAATTTTTTTTCTGCAGTTGATGAAGTATTTATACTCGCCAAAATCAAACATGTATGATTCTTATAAAGGAACGCTGGAAATATCACTCCAGTATTAATTTGTTGTCTTATATTTGCGTAATGTCTTGTCGTTCTTCAACATTATTGACAAGTAAGAATATTACACCGCACTTAGATGGGCACATTTAGCTGTGACTATATAAGACTATTGCGCAGGCCTATTTTACTTTGGCCGGGTGGCTGAATCTACTCACACACAGACAGACGGACAGACAGACAGACATACAGACCAAAATTTCTGCGTATAAGTAGCCAAGAAAGACTATCGTCTTTAAAATACTAGAGGATATTTAGAATGGGTCCACAGCTACCATCATCATCCATGAGTAGAGCAGTAAAATACCTATAAGGAAGGCCGTCAGACAAGGAGACACAATCACTCCAATGTTATTCACAGCATGTATACAATTAATATTCAGAACATTAGTTTGAGAACAGGTGGGAGTAAGGGTTAATAGAGAATACCTCAGTAACCTTCAGATTTGCTGATGACGTTGCCTTGCTAAGCAACTCGGGGGACGAATTGCAAAGAATGCTTTCCGAACTGGAAAAACAGAGTAGAACCGTGGGCCTGAAAATTAATATGCAGAAAACTTAAGTAATCATCAATAACCGCGGAACAGCACAGTGATTTGACATAGGTGGCGAGGCAGTAGAAATGGTAAACGATTATATCTACTTAGCCCAATTTGTGATCCCGTATTCCAACCATGAGGTCGAGATAATTAGAAGGATAAGAATAGGGTAGAGTGCATTCGGCAGGCATTCTCAGATAATGAATGGCAGCCAACCATTGTCCCTGAATAAAAAAGTGTATGAGAGGTACATCTTACCGGTAATTACCTACGGGCAGAAACTTGGAGGCTCATTAGGAGAGTTCAAATTAAATTGAGGACGACTCAGCTAGCAATGAATCGGAAGATGATAGGTGTAACATTAAGGGAGAAGAAGAGAGTGGGGTGGGTCGGGGAACAAAGGCGCGTTAAATATATATGAGATGAAATTAAGAAGAAATGGACGTGGGCAGGTCATTTAATGCGAAGGCAAGATAACCGTTGGTTATTAAGGGTAACAGAGTGGATCCTTGGAGAAGGCAAGAGTCGCCGGGGGCGGCAGAAAGTCAGATGGGCAGATGAGATCAAGAAGATTGCGGGGATAGATTGTTCGCAATTACCACAGGACCGGGCTAATTGGAGATTAATGGGAAAGTCATTTGCCGTGCAATGGGCGTAGATAGGTTGGCGATGATGATGATGATGTGTATAAATATGTATGTGTGATTGAGAGTGCATGCGTGCGTGTTAGTATGTGTGTGGTGCTTGACTGCAATTTTTCAATCATCTTACTGAGCCACAATGTCCATCCGCGTCCGTGCGCATAGCATGTTCAAAGGAAAAAATCACACAGGCACCGGCAGGATTCGAGCCTGTGTCTGATGCACCAGACAGAGTTAGTGCCAGTCATCTAACCCATTGCGCTACGACTGTGAGTTACCACCCGAGAGTCAAACAGCTTACTCCCTCACCTGTAACCATGCGGAGTACCGTAGGACCTCCCAATGTCCGTCCGTGTCCATCCGTGCTAACACCATCATGAAGCGAAAATAAAGCGATATTTGATTAGAGCCGTGAGTTGTAGTTTCATTTAGAGAATAATCAAAATGCAACTCACGGATCAAATCGAATGACTGTCGGGGCGCAAATCACGGGGGGCGCAACTTGGATGTCATTTCGAGTACCCGTACTTCCGCACACTCGCCATCATCCACGGAGTGGAGATGCTGCCATTTTTATTCTTTTTTGTTAGTCATTTATGCTTTAATAGTGCATCATCCTAGAAGGACTAGTGCTGTTGGTGGGCTTGTTCAGAAAAAATAAATAAATAAAACCTCCCAAAAAGGAAATACAGAATCAGCTAAATGTGTCAATAAAAAAAAAGGTGAGAGAATTTGGGGTCGTATTTGCGAACAAATGTGGCCGCACAACAGTCTTATGGCGAAAATTAGAAATGCTTGTATGCAATGCATTTCGCGCACGTTGAACATCCCCGCTTGGTGATATTATCTTTAGTCCTCCTTACAACGGCGCCCCTTGTAGTCTAAATGCGCCTCGGGCGCCATAAGGCTGCAAAATGTTTTTTTGAACCCGCTATCCTAGCAAACACGTCCTAAAGCTGAACCTATCTCAGTTTACTTCGAAATCAGTCGAACTACAGAAAGACAGAGCATAACAATTCCGCTGGAATCAGTGCGAGGGATTTGAATAAAGAGCTTCCCAGAAGTTCAAAATTTCTATTGTGTGTTACCGACGCTCAGAATCTCTACGCTCAGGAACAGCCGGACCTACATTGCAAAATGTTTTTCCATACCGTGGCGATGATTCAACTTTTCTTTAAAGGGGTCCTGAAATACCTTCCGCCTATGCATGGATGTACATGTACCCAAATAAAGCAATGTATTTGCAATCTCTTCCGCAAGAATTTTGTTAAAGCGATGAGTATTAGCTGAGAAATCGTAAATCAAAAACAGCGCATTATCGTCGCTCCGCGTTTCCTCCTCCTTTCGACTTACTCTCCGCTGTTGACGGCGCGCGAGCCTTGCCTCCCATGATGCTGCGCTCCGCAGCGGTGACGTACTTCCACTATTGCGCTGCTCAGACTGTCGTCTGCTACGGGCAAGCTTTGTTGACACCATGAATCCTGCACTCCGCTCAAGGCTGGAAAAGCGAAAGAAAAATCTGGCCGCATGTGTGCGGCGGCCTGGCCTTGCCCTTTCGCGGTGTTCGTTGGTGCAGTTGCTATCGGTGGCACGTGACTTTTTATCGGCGGTGAACTCGCAGCCGTACGGGTAGATCCTGCGCTCGTTCCCTTTGATGCACCGACACTGTTTACCCAAAAAGTGCCGTATCAGATGTGGCCCCGCTGGTGCCGGGTCTTATTTTGCGGCCGTCGCAATTCCTGCCGGCGGCATGTGAAAAAGACATTTTAAATCGATACAGAACCCGTGCACAAAACCCTTCAATCATGTGACCAGTTCAGCTTGGGGCGACGCGTGGTGGGCGGCAACGTTGGCAAAACATGCTCAGGCGCGGCTCTGAGCTTTCTAGCGCTGGAGCGAGCGCCATTTCTTTGAGAATCTCGATCTCAAACATCGGTTGCCTTGGCAACAAGGCACAAACCGCTTCAGACATCAGTTACGGTTGCGTGATCACGGTTCAGCTTGGGGCCCCACCTCGCGACATGTGGGCACTGCAGGCGTACCACTCACTCTCATTGGGAAGTGCGAGATGCGTTTGACATTACAGGAGGCGATGGTGTGTGTGTGTTGTGGAAGTCTTTGTTTCGCGATGCAATGCGACGTTGTGCTTCTGCGGGTGGATAGTGCTTCCCATGGTCTGGATTATCTTTCTCGAGCGACGTACGACTCAACTTCGCATGGGGTATGTGCAGTGTGCGTGGCTAAAAGCCATCTCGGCTTGGCTTATGCGCCGGAGTTAAGTGACTTGCTGTTCGTCCCCGCAAACCGCGCGCAGGGTGAGTGCCGAATTTACGACGGGCAGGAGGAGGCAATCCATCGTCTTTCAATCACGGTTCAGACTTGCAACGCATGTTGTGACGTTGTGTTCGTTCGAAACCCATCACTGGATTGTTTTGAAGTAGAATAAAATGTATGCGTCAAACCCGGGCATTCGGCTCAGGGCGTTCTCTGCGATTGCACGAAAGAAGTGCCACGGGGCTTCAACGCTTTGTTTACGGAACGTACTCAGGTAAGGGAATATCCATGTCGTGTTATGGCCGTGCTGCATTTAATACAAACGGTTAAACGTTTGTTTACACTTGTTTCGTTTGTCGTAAAATGTCCAAGCACTCCGGCACTCCGCCGGCAGATCAGCCGGCGAGCCGACGCTGAGCAGACGACTCATCTCTTTGCCGGAAGTGCGTGAAAAAGCCGCCCAATAGCAGGATGTCTAGCTCATGACGAACATCTGGGAATCGATGATGTAGACATGTGAAGATGGCGGCGTCCAAAAACACGAAGGAAAGGGTGAGAAAAAAGCGACAAACTTTGCAACAAAAGTGTGAGCTTTCTGCTGCGCGTAAAAGAGTAATACTTGGCACAGATGACGTTGACGACCCAATCTAACGATTGCGCTAGTTCATTTAGTGTGCTCAAAACGTTTTTCAGGGCCCCTTTAAGAGTGCGCGGTCTTTGTATCAAAAACTGGGGCGTTCACGCTGAGAGTGGGTTATCTTGTGGTTCTTTTTGCCCACTAACTTTACATTGTAGTGGAGAAAGCGACAGTGCGAACACTCGCCCTCTACCAAAGGCCACTGCAGTTGCTAGAGGGCGAGGGAGATAACACCGCCTGGTTCCCCTAACTGCAGTCCTCCCACCGGCTTTAGCACACTACCACCTCTGGTAGTATCTCGTGCGCGATGCGGGGAGAGTCCCCACAACTCTTCCTCAATTTGCCCTCAAGATGGTTGTGTTGAACGTTACGTGGAGTCCAAACAAAGTATCAACACGTGCTCTGAGAAACGACTCTCTCGAAATGGCCGCCGAGAAAGAATGACGTTTTTCAGGACTTTATTGCGGACGAGTTAACCATGATGGAGCAGGTAACATTCCCGGAGCTGTCAAATTCTATTGCAGGAGCAGACAACTGATTTTTGTCTAGTATATGCTGTTTAGCTCAATGAAAGACGGTGCTTTTTTATTCTTGTGTAATAAAACGCAATTTATAAGAAAATTGTCGAAAATAATTTTATTTTGGCAATACATTTCCCCAAAATCTGAAAGTTCTTCGTAGTGTAGAAACGTGACACTACATTACGCGTCCTGGCCACGTTGCCTGCAAACGTTGCAGCTACTGAAACAGCTGAAACGTTTATTCACATATTAGAGATTTTCGAACACGAGCATTTCTGTAAGCCTAAATTGTATATGTATTTTAAACACTCATCTGTATATTTTATAACGGCGCTGCCATCGCTTGTTGTTTTGGTGAACTGTCCCTATTCGCCCTCCTAGGGCGAATAATATTTAAAATTACCCGTTCTCCTGGCGCGGATAACTTTTAAAGACACCGACAACCACATTTTACGGAGTGTATGGGTTCTGATTCACATAAAAGCCGGCGTTTTATATACCGGGGTAAATCTGGGGTAGCCGCACATTAAAAAAAATAAACTGGCGAAAATAGCTTTAATTTTGCACCAAAGATCCTAAGCCTGAAAGGTGGCGCTTTGCGGCGTGTAAACGTGATACTAAGTTACCTGTCCGAATAATTCCGTCAATTTCCACGCAGGATTAAAAAAAATGTCATCAAGGAATATAAAAGGTTGCAAAATATTGTTGTTTTAGTGGGGGGCAATTTTTAAACACCTCTTTTATTCTCACGTGCAGTCAGAAGTATATCGCCGGACGGCTCCCTGTCCTGGTTGCCACCATTTTTTTGGCATACACGCATTGCTGGTAAGTCTAAAAATTCTGATTTCAAACGCTATTTGGAGCTATCTGCAAAAAATGTTTCGGATAAGGCTGTTTTAATTGATGTCCTATCATGTGGAATAAAGAAAGTATACCCGAAAAAAATTGTTTTTCCATCTGTTTAGGAAAAGTGAAGTATTTTCTGAACGCAGTGCCGTATATACCAAGGAGACACAGAGAGGAGCAAAAAGGGTAGCAAAAAAGAACTGCAGACAATTTTCAGAGAGAATATAGGCACTCCAAGAGTAAGACCGAAACGTAATAGTCGGCTTTTAAGAACTTGTTGCGAGTGCATCATGACAAAGAACATAAACGTGATATGGACCCCACGACGACTACTATAAAGTGAAATGGCATGGCGGTACACGAAGCAATGGGAAAGAAAATTTGACCGGCGTTCTCTTGTATTTCCTGCAGATTGATTGCCTGGGATATGTCTGCTTAAAATTAAAAAACCTATCTTAGCAACACCCATCAGTCGCCGCTCGCACTTTAAAAATAAAGGTGGCATAATTTCATCCAGCGTACACAAAAACGGGCACAAAATAATAATTGCACCTTTTAAGACTAATTCCCAAGCAAAATTCCACCAAGTTCAAATCCACCGTGGCTGAATGAAAAAAAAAGATATAAACGCCAGCAATACCCTCTTCAGAAAATGGAAGCAAACACATTCCTTAGTATAGAGAACGTCTCGGGCAGCTTATAGTATCTGCTAGCCTGTTTTAAAGTCCAAAGTGTGGCAATATTAATTCACAACGACTTTGCCGTTGCTTTGTGTTTGTGTCTTTTTCTTCGGTTTTGTTTTGCTGTCTTTCGGTGCGAATTACTTGGAACGGCACCTTTCCTGGTACACCGTGTAGGACATGGAAACACGTTGAATCTATGCCTTTTCAGGGAGCCAGCCACAACCGATTACATGCAGTTGACGTTTCTTGTTATATAGCTTGATCTTTCTGAAAATAGAATTCGGATAGCGTGTCTTTTAGTAATAATGTTTTGTTTTCGTCTCCATGAGCAAAAAGACGGAAGACTTCAGTAAGTTTAGTTGGGAGCTGTGTAATTTGAGCGTAAAATTGTTAGAGGACGATACTTTTATAAATACTCAGAACAACGATTTCCGAAACTCACAGACCCATAATATATAAATCAGGGGTAAACGGGGAATTTTCTAACCCGGACTGTACGCTGAAAACCATAGAGAGGGGGACTACACCAGAAATACAGGCAATAAAACGGAAAGTACTTTAAGCGTAATTTCAGGAAGATGATCAGCCTAAAATGCGAAGACAGTAGCCCTTACCAGGATTTCATAAGGACAAAAAATAACAATAGAAAATCAAGAGATACGCGCAGAGAATGACGGTAAACTTGGCAGCGAAGGTAGGAGGCTCTTTGGCAAGCAGAGCGCCCAAACAACGAGCGTTAGGGGATGAGGTAGGCTATGCTACAGCCCACACAATTTATAAAATGGTGTTGGACGGTGAGCTTACTAGAGAAAATGAGGTAATTAAAAAGTCGTTTGAATAACAAGAAACATATATTTATCACTACTGCGCCGAAAATTATACATCCTTAAAAGACTTTACTTAAACAGTGCTCCGTTGAGATTCCCGAGATAAAAACCACGTATCTGCTCCTTTCGTTGCAAATACGTCAAAATACGATAGTCTGTAGACATTTGCAAGGAAATGCCCCCCTTTCCTTTCCCGCTCACCTCTCATGCTGTTGCTGTACTGTCGCGCTCATCCCAAGGTAAACACACTAAAGGTTCGTTCAAGGTGATTTGAATTTACCGCGTTCCACTGCTACAGGCCGGGTTCCTCGATGTCAGCGCTGCAGTACCGCGGAGACGCGCGTGAATCGAGGCGGCCGGCTTCAAGGTTTATGGAACCGCGTGTCTGCGCTCCACATGCGTTCCAAGAAGAACGTAGAACCTAGCTCGTGGAACCTTTCGTTGCTGTTGCGGCGTGATTTTTTTATTTGCCGCTAAGAGATAGCGTGGGCAACAGCAGGCAGCGGTTTTCTCCATAAGATGTAGAATATAATTTTTTATCGAAAAACCAAGCACATGTGAATTTTTTAATAAAGGAACACTGTAGATATTCCTTGTTTACTAATTTCCTTTCTTATATTTGCGTAATGTCCTGTTTTTGTTCAACAAAGTTGAAGAGTATGAGCATATAAACCGAGCTTCGACGTTTACATTTGGTTGTGAGCATATAAGACTATTCCGCAATATCTACTTTACTTTGGCCGGGCGGCTGAATCGAGTCACAGACAGACAGACAGACAGAAAGGCAGACAGACCACACCAGAGAGACAGACAGAGAGACATACAGACAGACCACAGCAAGCACAGGCAGCTCCTCAGAGCGATTGGTTTGTCGGTAGCTAGAAGTACAGGAAGGGTGCTTCCCCTCTTTCCGAAAAGCCTCTACTATGGCCTCCCTCCAAGACCTTGGAATGTGCCCCGGACTCAATGTTTTGTTTTATGGGTGAAGAAGTATTGCAAATGTATCTTTTTGTCAGTGTTGTATCATAATGTATGTCATGCTGTCAGTCTGGAGCTGAAATGTTACACATGTTCAGTCCAGCCTTCAGCTGATTTTGTGAAAACAATGAGTTGTAAAGAGTCGGTGATTCGTTGTTGGTACGTGCGGACTTTTTGCAAGGGGCTTTAAGATCATGAAATTGTTTGTGTTGAACTGGACACGTGTCGAAAGGGATGTGCAAGTGTGTTAGCCTGGTCTTCGAGTGTGTCAACTGTAGTGCTGACCAGACCCAGTCTATGTGTGCGTTTTGCTCTAAATTTATGCATTCGTGTCAACACTTCGTCTGTGTGCGTGAGGCTTTGGATTTAGGGTATGTGCACCAACTCCCTTTTTTCACCACAGCGCACACGATTACCAAGAGGTTTCGCCCGTGTAAACAATTGCTTGTATTCGCTGACGAGGCTCGCATGCAGGCAACGGTGTGAGTGCGCCGTCACTCGTTACGTCGGGTCCGCGGGATGGCGGTACTTGTGCGTGGTAACACGTGACTGTGTTGCATGTTAACAAACTTTAGCTCACCGAACGCAAATTATTGCCTCGAGTCCTATGTGATTGCGATTAAGAATATCTATGTAGACACCACCTTTGAGAATCGGGTTGAAACGGAGCAGACGACGCACCCCGGTGTTTTTTCTTCGGCGTGCAGGCGCAGTGGCCCAAGCCGCGTCATGTCCGTTGCACATCGACCATGTGTCTGGCCGTTTACAGTGTTGCCAAGCGAAAAAATTGACAGCTGAACTTTTCAGCAAATACCAACTATATCAGGTTATCCGACGCGGTGTACCCACGAAGGATATCCCAAACGTTGTAATGGGCCTCTCGGACGCGAGTGCAGCCTTTGTCCCTCCACGGCTTCCTTTGGCTGCGCGGGGACCAGAGACCTACTGAACCGGCCATTCGGCATCCAGAGTACGTGATGTGATGCGTTGGCTGCTTTATCATGTAGTTTCTTTGTGGAAATGGGGTTAAGTTCAGTTATTTCTGTTAATGTATTCCATTTCTCTTTTGCACCATAAAACCCGTTAAAGGAAGGTGAACTGCTGGAACTGTCGGGTTTTTAGATGCGACGCATCTCTTGCTCTGAGGCCTGTCCCTCCTGCGTCGGCGTCGGCGGCGTCCGCACGTCACCTGCGCATGCGCGACTCTCCTCCGCTCTTCTCTCCGACAGCTGTGCGCAACACACTCACTCCGTCTCATTATCATAAACAACAGCTGCGTGCGCGCGCTTCGCTCCGCTCCCGTCGCGCAAGTGTGCGCATGCGCGACTACCCTCCTTTGTCTCCTCTCCTTCAGGCGCTGTGAACATAAAGCGGGTAGCGCGCTGCGGCGGTTCAGTCAGCGCCCGCTCTCGTTCGACTTCGCGTCACAACACGTTTCACCCGATTTAGAGAATCAACCCAACGGAAACACCAATCGAACCGCCCTTTGCGTCGCATCACACCATGGTTCCCTCGCGGGAAGATGGGCGTAATTTTATGAAATAATCCGTTTTTTCATTATATGATATTTTATCTTCCCATTATTTAGAGTTTGGAGCAACTGGATTGCATGTGTATTTATCTATCGGCTTCTTGGGATAAAACTCGTGAAGGTTTTTTGCCTGCTGTATGGACCTGGATGCCGCAGCCTGTTCATTTCACTGAGATGCGGGTAGGAACGGCTTGACATCCATGTCTTCTTCGTTGGAGGTCCTTGGGGTGCCCGGAAAGCGGGACCTCTTGGACTTGGCCCCCTTTCGCGTGCTCTTTGCCTGCACTGGCAGTGCGGAGGCCGCCTGGAGCGTGAAAAGTGGCACAGGCGGTGCAGCGTGGCAGGGAGCCGGTGCGGGTCCCTCCACGTCCATCCTCCCAACTCCCTCAGATGTATTGGGGGCTGGGGAAGCAAAAACGAAGGATGTGCATCGTCCCATCGCTTCTTGCTGCCACCTCAACCGCCGGTGCGTCGGAAGGTGACGCGATAACAGGTTGGGTTTCAGGCGGAAAACCAGCGAGAGGCGGGGACGGGCAAAAGTCCGTCTAGCTGACCTGTGTCACAGCCGAAACCAGACACTGCTTCGCCTCGTGGCTAGCTGCGTCGGCGTACCTCCCAATGGAGAAAAAGGTGTTGCTTTGTCGCGCCTCTAGGAAACATATGTTTTCTTACACATTGATTTTTATCCATTTTTTTTTCTAAATTTACTTTCAGAAGTCCCGAAGAATGCCGGATGAGAACCCTGGCAGTTAGCGCACGGAAAATATTAGTGCATACATATTTTTGTATTTGGCTCATTTTGCTCACACATTTGGCTCACGTAGTTCTACCGGGACAGGAGTTGATACCGTTCCCGAACTGCTGGCACTTAAAACAGTCACGCGGGATTGGTATGCATGAGTGAACCGAACAACGGATGAAATCAGCATTTGTGTGTTAAGGAATTGGTGACCGGTCGGAGTATAGTCAGGCGTCTCCCAGCAGTGACACCCTGATCTTTATGGCCTTTTAAAACGTCGACATTCATTTCGGTGACCATCAGACGTGGCTCAGACATTGCACCCTGATGGTAGTTGGAGCTGAGGCGGCATGTGACCCTGATCTCCAGATCGGCCATACGGGTTTATGGCAGAAGACTTGCCGCTTGCTTCTCAGTTTTGACTTCAAGAAAAACTTCACCGGTTCAGAATGCTTTAGTGTCGTACGATTTGCCAAAGATATTTTCAAGGGACTTAGATACAATGAATACAGATTGATAGGGAAGAGTCTTCATTTGGTCGACAAGTTCAACTATCAAAACACCGGGATAGTTACTAGGCTTGGGGAGAACGATTGTTCGCCGGGGCGGAATCGACCTTTCAGTGCGGACACTTTTCAGGGTTCGCACATGTTTGTGAGGGCAAGGCATTTACCATCTGGTATAAGAAAAAAGCAGGTAATGAAGCTCTTTCTTCTTAGTCTTTGCCCTAATGGCCAGAGAGCTTCCGGAGCTCCCTGCCTGTGTACGGCGAAGCAGCCCTTCGGCCGGAGCTTGCCCAGGGTTCCTACGGCCACCCTTCATGGTTTATCTTGAAAACAGGCGCGGAAAGACGTTGACTAAGAAAAGAAATACACAGGACGACGCGCTTCTTAGCTGATGGTTTCATGGTTTCACGCGCTTCATGGTTTCTTACCCTCCACTATAAACACGGGCCACGGTAGCTTACAGTTTATAACTGGGTGCTCCGGGTCGGTGGGGTCGCCTGTACCGTAAAATAAATACAAAACGTTCCACTTGCGGAGACCGCATATGAACCTTATTTGCTTCAAATGCTGTGGAATGACGACAGTCTTGTCCTACTACATAGGCCCTCTTTCCTTTTCCTTGCGCTTTTGTTGCCTTTTGGGACCTGTGTGTGCGTCTTGACTTCACATTTAATTACCACTGGTATGAGCCCGGTGTACATGGACGCGACGGGGGCGGGGTGAGTTGAGTGGCGGGTTCAGCTTACCTCGACGCGTCCGAGTTTATATGAACCCCGACCAAAGAATGGAGGTGAGGGGAGCGGCGGGGTTCACGGAAAAGGGGCTACCGTATTTTCACGATTCTAACGCGCACCCTCTTTTGCTAAAAGGTAGCTTAATATTTGTGTGCGCGTTAAAATCGGGCTCAAAACCGAAATAGGCTTTAAAGCGACCAGCAGCATTGCCATGCGCAACGGACACGAAGTGCCCGCGAAATGCAACTCAATCAAATAAAAACAATCCGTCAACACGCCGTGAGTGAATTTCGGCGCACTGATTCCTCAATCGCATGCCGCATACCCTGGTCAGATGTTGCACATTTTTTGTGCTTCTGCTTAGCCCCTAACGCTTAGAATTATAAAGATCAAGGCACTTGAACTCGCAAGCAGCGTCAGTGTTCCCAGCTATAACTTTATTTCCAGCAGCAGCTGGATAAGCAACCTTGTGAAGTACAATTTATTATTGGCTTCCAGAGCTGCTTACGCCAAATAAAATCTCCCTCTTGCAGGTACGTGGTGTCTTTTCCATCTGCGCAGTACCGTCAGTGACACATTTTTTTCGAATTTTACTGCGCGAAGTTACCCGCGCGTTACAATTGGGGACGCGTTAGAACCGCGCAAATACGGTATTCTGCTCCCCGCGGCCCGCCGACTCAGCCCGACGAGCGAGCTAACCCACCCCCTGCCTCCGAGTTGACTGGACTCGCCGCGAAGGCTCTCTGACCCACCCCGTCCGCTTATACATGGGGGTGTCGAGTCCAAAAAACCTGTTTATTTCGACTCAACGCGCCCTCGTCGGGTCAATGTAAACGCGGCTATGATCGCAGAAGGGTTTTTGAAAACACTGTAATCTGGCGCCGCCCTTTTTAGAGCTATATGCAGAACGTCCCCAATGTGTGAACTACCGCTCGACTAAACGCAATTTTGTCGCTGTCACGAAATGAGTGAGGAAGCCAGCGTCCGGCTCTATAAACAGTGATGGAGTCGAGAAGCGAGGCAGGTCGCCTCCGATCTTCGTCTTCCTTTATTCCTGCTGACGACTCCCGTGCCTGCGCATCTTTATTTCTCAACAGACTCACGACGCCGCAATGTTGGTCAGGAACACTTTAGTTCCCAACAGTCGCCGCATGCAATCATGAAGATTAAAATACGAACCGCGGAGCGCGCAGCCGAAGAAGTGTAGCGGCACTGGCGGCGCTATCCGTGAGTAACCCTGGGAAACAGACGTGCGCAACTAGAGCTCCTGTCAGAATGCGCCACCAGAACAGTGACGCCAAGCTACACGTTTTATTTTTGTCTAGTTTCTGTAATAGTAAACGTTGCTATTGCAAAAATCGAGCCTCTGTGTATATACAATAATGATACACTGCAAGTATTACTCATGCATTGTTCTGCGTCAGATGTGCGCAATGTTCAACAATGTTGATAAGTATGAACATAGCCAGTAGATTTAAATGTTTAGAAAAGGCCTTACCTGTATAAACGTTCGGTTCAATTGTCCTTTTGAGAGCTATGTGGAGAACACACCCAATGTGTGAACGAACGCTCGACTGAGCAAAATTTTGTCGCTATCACGAAAGGAATGAAACAACCTGTGTCCAGCTCCAGAAAAGGTGATCGTGATGGTCGGGCGACTGAATCGAAGGACCGACAGACACACGTACAGACAGGCCGAGAGACAGACATAAAGACATTCCAAAATGTCCGTGTTCAAGTATCCCAAAAAGGACTATCGTCTTTAACGATTCCTAGGTCTGAAAGCACCTCCGAGGTAAGACACAGAGAACTAAGTTTGGGCGCCGTATTTGCATCGAAGTGTCGTGCTTTCCGTTCGTTTGTTGATGCGGCACTATTTTTGTTTATTTTATCACCTAACTCCCTGGGCAGAAAGTTCATTTAAACCCTTTTATGTATCAGCAGTTTATTCCATATGAGCAGAAATGCGCGCCAAAAGCGACTTTAAGCATACGCCAAAAGCATCCTTTTATTCGCCAAGTATTTTTTCTTTCATAGAAATTTTGGCAGAGACGCCACAAAAAGGTAAACAGGAAAATAATTAAATTGCTGTTATATTAGAACTTTATTTGCAGGTAATACGGAAATAACTGTAATTTTTACTAGGTAGATGACTGCCCCACCATGGAGGTTTTTACCTCGAAAAGTTTTTTTTGACAACGCGCGCAGCAATAGCATACAACACAGTTGAATAATTCGATCAATAAAAGTTGCATTTAAACAAATGCGTATTTTTAATACCACTTTGGTGACATCCAGTATTGCCAGCTCAATCTGCCTTGAAATCAAATGAATGTCATTTCCCGGTTCGAGAAAACACGCCAAACCTCTGAGATGGAAAACGTCAGCTTGTTGAGTTCGTTCATGAATCCAATGCGCATTAGCATTTGAGCCAGCGGTCAGAGAACGACTCCAATGAAGACAAAATTCAACTTCCATGACAACAGGAAGTGGCAAGAGATTCATAACACGAAGAAATAACCTTATTTTATTTTATGTCGTGATTTGACATTTCAACAGAGGGTCAGGCATTTGTAAGTGCGGTCTCGCTGAACTTAAAGGTGATGGCTCGAGGGGCGGCCATCACAAGCAGCAGCGCGACGTAATGTCATCTTTTCCTGTGGCCAGGAAAACGTCAGGGTTCCTACTGTCTTTCTTTCTACGGTTTCATGCGGACGTGTAACTCTGATCAACGAATTTGAAGGTTATTTTTTGACGCCTCCACAAACACTTGGGGATGCAACAGCCCTACTCGTAATATTCTGTCACGACTCTAGTTTAAAAATTCTACTTTTTACCCTACAAATCACACTGGCATAATTAGGCTGCAGAAGACAGTAAAAGTGTTATCAGACCACCGATTGCAAAACATTCGCCCAGTTTGACAAGTAATAATAAAACCGCCGAAAGGTTTGCACGTAGGTGCCATTGGCCGCGTTCGTAGGGCTGCGACAGAAGTATAGCGAACACAGTTTCTTTTGCATCGAAGGCATGTAAATGGCTTTCTGCTGTTACAGGTCGCCGCGAAGTCACTCCGCCAGCTGAGGAAAATCGACATGCACCTGCGACTTCCAGCAAGGCACGTAAACCCGATCCTAGCACTGTGAGGGGGAGCAAGGAATTCTGGGATACAGGTTTCTTGGGGAAATGCTCGCAATAAGCAGCGTGCGGGAGACCCTTTCTACAGTGACTCACTCGATTAGATATACTATGATTAAGGATGGACCGCAGACGCGTGGTCTCTGGCAGCAGAACGTTTAATAGAAACAACGGCATTGAACCACCCTAGTGCAGCAATTTCAGCTATTTCGCTAATTACATTGAAATCTAGAGAAATCGAACATAATTGCTTTTGCATCCAGAAGCCTTACGAGGTGCGGAGGGTACGTAGGCCTTTTTGAAACTAGCATTTTTATTTTCTTTGTCAGAAATTCTCAAAACCAGCCACGTACCGTTAAAATACAACCTCGAATGTTCATTGTGTTCTACAAGTTTCATTCGGGAAGTATCTGACTCTGAGTGCGTTTACTAAAAGATTTCTGCGCTCTTCATGAGATAAAGACTAAATAAAGACGACCCTTCTCCCATGCAACCTGAGTCACAATGGAAGTCCAAAATCCAAGCTTCACTGGTCGTGTCGCAATGCCGGTAGTGGATAGACGTGGTATTCACAACGGGATGGACCCTGGTTCGATTCAGACCCCGGGAAGCGGTTTTTCTTGACGCGCTTGGTGGGCCCTTGTGGAAACCTATTTGGATAGTTGGCTTTTTTGTAGTGCGTTCAGGGCGTACATATGTAGATTTTGGACATGAATTTCGACTTTGAAGACATTGGCTCTCACTCAGATAAACCTTCGCGTTTGAAACATCTTTCCCTTCACCCACGATCAAAATCAACTTATGAAAAAGTTGGCTTTCCGGCAATGCGCTTTGAAACAATGTCGCCATCGGGATGTACCGAAAAGTTCGGTTGAACACAAATAGTGATAATAGCGATGGGTGGTCATACCACAGTGTAACGGCGGCCAAATCCTATGGGGATGTTCCTGCGGTTTCCTCTTTACTAACAGACTATTCGGAAACCTCCTAAAAGACGGGACATGTGACTAATGAAACTGAATGGGCAGAGAAGGCCGATCCAAAATAACGGTGGTTTTTCAACCTTCGTGGCGTTAGCATGTCCTGATATAGCAGGTTGCAGTATATTTGGTATCTCTTAAAAATAAGCACTTGTTGTCTAAGCGAATACTTCATTTTGCGTAGGTGTTGCGTAATCTGGTGAGCCCATGAACCCGTGCTCAACGTTGTGCAACTGATACATTCAATGGCTGAAGCTACTGAAATGTTAGTGAGTGCAGTGCTGATGGTGCTGTAGAATGCGGTCTCCACACGGGCGCATCCACCGTAGGCAGAAACGGGAAGGATACCTTTGTGAGTAGCAAGTAGAAGGGTGACACGTGCTGCAGCAATTAATTAACGGCAATGTCCGCGATAATAATGGGCAGCGGTCGCTGCCACAACTACACCTCAGAAACCGCCCTTGTGGTGCGTGGGAATAAAGTGGCGCTTCCTTTAATTTTTTGGCAAGACGTAATTTGCGGCTTTTAAGGCGACAGTTTTAAGTACATGTTCCCACGAAAAAGTACCGTTGTTGTTCGGTCCAGTCAATGGCAGCCACACTATAGAGTAAATAAATCAGAAAACATTTGTCAAAACATGTTCAGACATGATGGAGTCCACTCAACTGTTATGGCCCTGTTTACTTGTACGCGGGAATGCGAAGGGCGGGCTCGGACGAAATGCCCGGGTGGTACCGCTGACGCAATACTTACTGGGAACGCCACGGCTTGGCGCACTGGCACGTCATGGAGCCAGCAGAGTGTCAAAAACCGGGATTTAACAGTGGGGAGTGGGGGATGCCCCATTTACCGCCTTTTGCCGGGCATCTTGCCCTTGGGGTAACTTAAGGAGGCGACGCTGTTGAAGCAAAACGTGAGTGTGCCGCTGTCAGTACGGTTGCCCGCGGAGGTGCCTTACTCAGCTCATCGCTGGTGGTCATAGTGTCTATCAGGCCGAGTGAATGGGTCGCTGAAGTTAAAGGCACTTTAGTGTCTAGACTTTCTGGGGATGATGGTTGTGTCGATAGCCGGGGTGGAAATTTGAAGACCGTACCGAAACTGCCTGGCTCATCGATATCATCGAGTACAGTGGTGCCAGGGGGAATGGTGGACAGTGGTGCCTGTGAGCGTTCGGGATGAAGTTGATTACAAGTCTTGTCGGTGAGGGTGCCACTTTGAGCTGGCATTAGGGCCTAGCGGGCCAACGCTAGTGGCGGTAGAGGACACTAATGGAGTGCATGGAGGGTAGCTTGTGTGATAGTGAAACCTGCAGAAGCCATGTAGATACCTCTCGCGCTGCCAATGAAGGCAGAACTTCCCTTAAACTGTAATGAACATAAGTAAACCAGGTTTAGCGCCAAGCAAAACTTCAGGAAAAAAGCTTTTGACAGATCAGAGGTGCAGTAACAACTACGCTTTATTTAGCAGTGACAGCAGTTACAGAGGTTAGGGCGCCTCTGTCCTGTCACAACCTTTTTTTTCTGAAGTTGGGCTTGCCGCTTAATCTGATTCATGGCATACCAACTGTAAGGTCCACTTATGAGTTAGCGGCCAGGTGCCCGGGCTGCGCGTGAGAACGCGCCGCTCTGTCTGGCGACGTAGCACTGCCGACACTGCGCTGCAGCCACCGCTAATTCGTCGCGGCGTGCGCGGGAGACGGATTGTCTGGCCCTTCGCATTCCTCAAGGATAATCCCCCATTGAGAGGGCAGACGGCGGCGCCGGATTCCAGGAACGCCTGCCGGACCCGCTGGGATTACCGGCGTCTCCATTGTTGTCGCGCCCTGGTCAGCATGACGCACTGTCGCCGTCTTTCGTTTTCGCCCCGCGGGGTCGCTCGAACTTGCTCGTCTACGAGCGTGCCGTTGACCCGAAGGTGGCGGCGCCTCAATGAATATTCCGTGGCGTGCTGAGTGACAGCTGTCTACATGTATTTGGGCACGCCCATACGCGTGTACGAACGCTACAGGGGCGTTCCCGAGAGAGTGTGATCTCGAGGTTATATAAGACCCAACTTGGCCGTTGGAAATCGTTCTTGTCTGAGCGCTGAGCTGGCAGTTCCCGGCGAGACAAGGAGTCTCGACCGTTAGCGCTAGGTTGGGATTTGTGAGCCCCCTAGTCGAGGTTAAGGTCGCGTCGGAGGTTAAGGGTGCAGCGCCGCACCGGGCAACTAGACGGATCTTGCGGCGAGACAGGGTCACAGCCGTTGTTTCTCGAGCGGTTTGTGTACGCTCCGAGAGTAGGAGAGTTAGACGAAGCTGAGGAGCTCGAGTGATTTGTGCGCACTCGGAGCTAGCGTCTAGCTGAAGTTTGCAGTTTTTCTTTTTATTACTCATGTACCCAGTTTTCATACTGTAAATAGCTGTACATAAACTTCCGTTTCACTTAATCAACTTCAACGCCTCGAGTTCGTCAATTCGACCGCCATCTCCAAGAACTTCAACACCATCACCCAGCCAGCCTCCTGCCAAATCAACCGGAGCCCGGGCGATTGGGTTCCTGATCGACACCGGACTTCGGGGAAACGATCTTCACTCCAACTACCTCGCGTGGACACATTAATGTAGTTAACGTACATGGTCGCGCGAAGGTCTCGGTAATGGATTTTGCTTGGAAGTGGCACGGCGCGGACGCTTAAGAGTTTATACGGGAGAATATCCAGAAAGATTCATTGCTTAAGAGTTCGTAGACTGGAATTGTGGATTGTGAACGTGCTGCCAAGATAATGAAACAAACCTCCGGAGTAGCATGGCTGCAATAGAGGAAATGGTGGGACCAAGTTCGTCTTGTTAGTGCTGGGTCGGTCACCAGCGTGGATATTCCGGGTTACCACTTGTAGACGTTCGAGCCGAGAACGTGCCTGAAGAGGCAGGGACTCGCTAGGTGGATTTGGACCTGCTATGTTTATAGCGGGTGAGTTAGGCCAGCCGGAACAGCGATCGGCAAAGACACGCGACCGCCCATGCACGAAGTTTTGTTTCAATTCGCTCTGTTCTGGCCTGCCGCCATGCACTGCTGCTAATGATGGTGGGATGCGGTTAGGATAATGATAGGGGTGCTAGAAGCAGCTGATGAGCGACCACTACAATACATACCCAAATAATGTAAAAACCGGCAATATACGGGATACGGTAATAGGCGCTTGATTGTTTTTCATGCCTTATAACCATGCACTGAACCGCAAATTTCGTAATCCCACCGCTACAGCGAAGCCAAACTGCGCCAAATAATTTAATGGGCTTGCGTGGTGGTTCTTCTGGCGGTTTTCAAAATACACCTGCTGTGTAGGGCACTGGACACAACGTGCTGCAGCCCACGAGCGACGGGCGGGCCCCGGTCACACGTAGCCATTCTGCAATGCCCTCCGCGTCTTTGGAGACCGCCTGTGTCACACATCTGCCGTCGTGCTGGGTCACCATTGCGAGATCCGTGAATGCTGCGCGGGCTCTTTTTCTCTGGTGATACGGACCGGTTTCACCAGACGTGTTTTCAAGGGACCGGCATACACAGACTCTATGGCGGCGTGGTAAAAATACGCGCGGGTGGTGCTTCCCTCCTCGGGTGAGCGACGGGCCCGCGAGGCGGAAAGAGACACGTCACGTAACAGTAAATTTTTGAGGCGTGAATACATGCCCGCAAAAGGCTGTCATGCAATTTGCTACCGTCATTGATGAATCCAGTTGTCCGCAGCTGCACCGACAGCCACCTGCTGCGTCGGCACATGCTGCAGATGTCGCCCGCCTTGCTAATGATTGAAAGTGCAAACTGGAGTACGAGCGCGCGAAGCGACAGGCTGAAACGAGTGAAGAAGAGGAACACCGGCGAGCAAAGCGTCGGGTCAAAAATGCAGAAAAATGACACCTATGAGCTCTACAGGCGGCAATAGATGCCCTAACTTCGACAACGGCTTCAGAAACTGATGACACGATGGTAGAGAGCGCTCGCACTGTATAACGTTAGACTAGTCACATCGTTCGCTTCGCAAACTGTGCTTGAGCTGATTTCGCTTGTATAACAGGGCCTAGCCGAGTTCAGCCGCAGCTATTTTTTTTCTGAGACAGTCGCTGGGAATCCATATAATTGCTCACACCGTACGAGAATTGAGGTGATGTTTGCTTAAGAAATGATATCGCGCACTCTTTAGCTAAAAGAGGTCAATTATATTTCTGGGATTAAAACATAATTGGCGTCTGTCACAAAGGGACGCGATGATAATGAACGAGTGAATATGGATTAAAAGATTTGACCAGGATCCCCTCGAAGACGCTATTCGGGACAATTTTCTTGTTCGTCATACACAGATAGTCACAAGACATAGGAGAAGGTTCAAGCACGGCTGGTTTCTTTTTTTTATGGAAATTCTTTTTTACGTAGAAATACTCCTTCAGCTAACACATGGAAGAAAAATGTGTACGTTTATTACATCAGTCCATTTCAACAATGATATTATCGTCTCCCATCTGTATATTGTGGGTGAACATAGATCGAGGTTTGCAGACTCCAAGCATACACACCTGAAAAAAAAGGGCAAATAAATATATACTTTATGCCGAGCAACGCTAAGGAAAGCCATCAACTTGTAACATTTGTACGCCCGACAAATAAAATTAGCAGTGGCTTAGCTCGGCTTTGCCAGGATATATGTAGCATGAGCTGACGTTCAGCTGGTTATTGTTAGTTTTCCTGGTTGTCTAGGAAACGCCCCGCTATATGTATACACGCACTGATACCTCTTCACATGCTCACAAAATGAGAGGCGCTATCAAGGGGCTCGGGCGCAGCGTCCGACTCGGCCACTGAGCAACGGAGGCACACAGCTGGGCGCGCGCCCGCGCCAAGGCGTCTGCAGCGGCTAAGACGTTACTCTTCTGGAATGCGCAGACCGGGAAAGCGCGCGCGCGCGGCGGCAGCTCCGGTGCGACGGCTGTGCGCCGTGTGACGTCAGCGCTCCTCGCGCATTGGCAGGACGGCTCTCCACGAGCCACGCGAAACTGCTCAACCACGGCGCGTGTAGCTCAGGCTACTAAAAACAATTAAACGTTCACTGTGCTTGTGACAATGCTAAGGTGTGCACATGAAATCACTGCTCTTAGGTAGTACTTCTATAGAAAACTTCCTATGGCAGTGCTGTATTAGTCAGATATCAGGGGTGTAATTTTGTAACACTCTGTTTTGCGCTGAAACACATTCAGGCTAGTTCTAGAGCAAAGAGAGTAATAAAACTTGTTATTATCGTGTTTTTGATAATTGTGCATTTAAAATCAAAATAGAAAGTAATATCTCTGAGCTCTCCCGGAAGCGTCTCTTTGAGGCGGGTTGCCCCACGTCCAGACCAGCGTGGCGAAACGCCCACGCTTTACCGCGTCCTCAAGACAAGAGAGCGTCATCTCGTGATGCTACTTCCTACCAGCCCTCGCCCATCGGGGGCGCTAGTGCGGAGGAAAACGTGGCTGTCGAGTAAGGGAGGAGGGAAAAGGGTCAACGAGTCCACCCCGGTGACAACGAACACTCCGGTTGCTGGGGCGTTCCCGTTGCGACGTCGAGCTGTACAACGACGGTTGCGATGGAAAATAGGCAGAATGGAGTTCGCGTTCAAGGCGCGATACCCACAGTTCTCACTGCATACAAGTGCGCATTCATGCAGTCTCTTCCATGGTGTTGTTTTCAGACCGCGTGGTACCAGAATTGACGCTTTGCAGAATTTAAAGGACTACATTGGTGTCCAGATAGCGAAGGCACAAAACTTGTGCTCTGTGGCGTCATCAACCTACCTGGCATTGAATGGCCCGCCTTCTCTTCTGGTACTCATGATACTTTCAACAACGGGGAGGTCATTGATATTACATTTCGTTTTGATTTGTTTCAACTAGTTCATGAGCATACACGTACTCACGAAAAGAGCAAATCAATACTGCACCTCGTTTTTGTTCGATCCAATATTGACGGTGATCTTGAGTGTGAGGTACTAGATGGTGTCTCAGATCAGAATAAGTCTTAGTTCAATTTCGTTTCTCTCTTCCAAAGATAAGGTTGAAAACAACTCGTGCACCAATGTTTATGCTGCTAACGATGTTTGTATGCCATACAGATTACAGTCTGTGTATGATGGCTCTCTCAGTAGCTCTATGGACACTATGGGCTACGCTAACTCTCTGTGGGTGAAATTTAAGAACGCAGAGCACGCGTGCATTGATCTCTGTGTTCCCTTCCGGTATCGACCTGCAAATCTCTTAACTCCATGGATCACCTAAAATATCATTCATTTAAAAAGGAAAATCAATCCCTTGAACAAACGGTTCAAAATGAATCGTAATACGAAGTTAACGTAATAAATTCCCGGCTCTCTCGTAAACTAAAAGATCTAATGCAATCAGAGCGTCGGATATTCTACACTGTGCTCTTGAGTAACATGATTAAAGAATCGCCTTCTAAATTTTGGCGAAGTATAACCCATAAACACTCGAGAAGTAGCACTTTTGTCATAGATAGCATTTGTACCTCAGATTATACAGAAATCTCGAATTCATTTTACGAAAATGTCAAGTCTGTAGTTACAGTTGACGACGGAACTACCCCGTCTTTCGATAAATATAGAATACTGCCTTCTCTTGAAGAGGTTATAATTACCGAACCCGGTATACATAATCTACCCAATAACATAGGTGAAAAAAATTTCCCAGACCTGGCGATATACCAATAGATTTCTAAAAAGATGCGCGGAATGGTGCGCCAAGTTTCTTGTTAATATTTTTACTTTTTCTCTTTCAACTGTAGTCCTCCAGGAAGATTGGAAAGCGTGCAAAATTAAGCCCCTTTTTATACAAGAGGGTAAACAGTCAGTTACAAATTACCGTCCTATAGCATTAACCAGCGCTTGTAAATTATTAGAACATGCCATTCCCAAACACATATCTACTTTCTTAACAACGCATTTGATTCTTTCTTCCTCACAACATAGTTTTAGGTGCGGTTTTTTCACTGTGACCCAACTTGTCGAAACCGTACCGACTTCGCCGTGACTATCAATGACCGTAAACAAACAGATCTAATATTTAGAGATTTCGCGAAAGCGTTTGACAAGATATCAAGTGTAAAACGAATGATCAAACTACATGCAATTCTTTAAAATGATAAGCTTTGCAGTTGGACTCAAGTCTACCTTCACGTTACCAAGATGTCATCTTCAGCGACACTCGTTCTAAAATAGTACCTGTCGCTTCCGGTGTTGTACCCGCGATTTCTGTTGTGGGTCAGTTGTTATTTCTTCTTTATTTTAACTATATTGTTGGCAAGCATGACATCTCTATTAGGTTGTACGCTGATGATTGTCTGATTGATTCTTCTGTGGACTCTTTGGGAGATCAGATCAACCTTTATTTAATACTTAACGATGTCATTCAGTGGCGCAAGACATGGAAGATCTCCGTTAACCATAAAAAAGTGCTATTATGTCAATCGCAAAGAAGAAGCAACCTCTTGTTTTTTATTACATAGCCAATAATAACGCGTTAAGCCGTGTAACTGAATATAAATATCTTGGTTTACATATATGTAAACACTTACACTGGGATAAACAGATTACAAACGTTGCAAATAAAAAAAATGTATAAACTTCACTACTTGAAAACGTCTCTTAGAAATGCTCCAACAAGCACAAAATTACTAGCCTATCAGAGCATCGTGTTGCCCATCCTTGATTATGGAAACATAATTTGGGACAGTTTCAAGGCGGCTAACTTATGTAAATTAAATTGTGTGCAAAATAACTCCGTCTGTTTTATTTTTAATTGTTATGACCGCGTCTCAGTTTCAGAGTTGAGAGTCAAGGCTGGTTTATTTAAAATTGTAGACAGAAATAAATTATGCCGGCTACGTTTTCTCTTTAAACTCCTGAAGAAATGTCTCAAATGTGACACTCATCAATACTTAACATATTCTTCTTCAGGTCATTCGTCCCGCCACCGTCACTCACTGGACGTAACCCCATTCCAGCCGAAAAACTATGTCTTTAGTATTCTTTTTTTTCCCGAAGAACAGTGAATGAATGGAAGAACCTTGAAAGTCATGTCGAATAAACTGATATTAGCAAATTTGAAAGCCTACTTGACTTATAAATTTTTCTTTCTCGTTGTTAACTTGAGATGTGCTTAACGTGTTCTGGTTCTCGGTTTACATTGTGCGCGTCGGGCATCAATGTGTAATCTTCTTTTTTGCGGTGCGTGTTGTTCCGATGCGTGTATCAGTTTCTTTTTTTCTTTTTTGTTCCCTTCGACAGATCTTATCCACTCGCTACAGTGAATTGGCAATCAGTTCAATCTTGGTTCTCTTGCGCATGTTATCGTTCTTTTTGTCTGTTTTATTGTGAAATGTATCACACTCTTCTTACCACCCTTAACTGGGGTCAGCAGTATTGTAAATAAATTAATAAAATAAATTCATGAGTCAAGTGGCGATGGCCGAGTACATCGTGTAAAATGGGAAGAATAAATTTCACCTTGTCGACTCCGCACGTCATATAGTCTAGGATGGGGATTATATCACAATAATAGTAACCACAACATTTCACTTTGCACTTTTGGTCCATTTCTGGTGTCTGGAAAAAATACGTTTTGAAAGATTAGTTCGAGAACCGATTTCGCGACGACCTAAATAGAAAAAATTTGGAGCACGTACAACTTCTAACTACCGCATGATTAATGTGCCATTGAATAATTTTTATTTTGTGAAAATAATCAATCTACTTTTCACGACTTAGTGTGGTGTGCCTAACTTTAGGACTAGAAAAGGTGTCTCGATAGTTAGGGCTTCGTTTTCAAGATTTCTTCCTAGCAAGATTCACCTGTCAAAGGAATATATTTATATTGGCGGAGTCGCCTGCAGCGAAACGAAAAGTAACCGTAAAGGCGGCATATATGCTTTACAATGAAGCCTAAAATGTCAAAAAAGTAGAATTCAATTCACTACTTTTGCACTTTCCCCCTCCCTATCACCCCTGATGTCCTGAAATTTGGAGGGAGCAAAGAATCTCTCCAATCGGCCGATTTCTCTTGTTACGAGATCTGTAATACATTCTGTATGCCTTTTGCTGACAGTGCTTTTACTGAGAAGCAATTTTGCCTCAGCTTTATTACCCAAGCAGAATTAGAAGCTTGAGGGTGAACGACGCGGGAAGGGTGTCAAAATCGACCCCTGTTATATGTAGACAATGGAAGATAACTCCTGCATTGTCCACATTTCGCAAAGGCGTACACTAGACGGCAGGAGTAGTTCGCTAGTTTGTGTGAGACTGCGGCTATGTGTGTGCGTGCGCGCGCGTAGTTTGGAAGTGGGTGTGTACCTGCATGTGCCTCCGGCCTTGTAATATAAAACGTTTGAATAGGTAACCATAAATGATGCAAGAGAAAACATTGTGTCTGTTGTAGTACCTGCACCTCAAACATTGTACGAGTTGAGCGACAGAGCCGATGGTATTGCACAGCCTTAAGTTTTGCAATATATATACACAGAACTGTATTTTTACTTTGTCGTCGTAGGCGGTGGTGCACTCACACAGCAACTTTAAAATTACATTGTTTTATTACCTTCCTTGGAGTAACTCGTCAGTCAGAAACATGCCACCCGTAGTATAGTAGCCAGGAACCCTTTGTTGCTTCCTCTGACACCGAGACTGCCCGTATCCAGCACACGAAAAAGGGGAGCATGGAGGCAGACTGCCTCTTTCTCTTTTGATAGGGAAAGTAATTGAGCCGTGCTATAAGTGAAGCAAATTTTTGACGTAAAGTCTGCAAAAGACGCCCAGCAGCGACGAAGAATCGTTCAATGCCGACTTTGCCAGACGAGAATGTCTCGCCCGGTGTCTAAAGCAGCAGAATTGGCCAACAAGCAATAAACCGAAGCGAGCCAGTCAGCTCTCGCCGCTCCCATCGACTTCCCTGCTGTACCGCGCCCCCGTCAGTACCGCAGGCCTTGCAAGTCCTCGAAACCATGTCATTCTACGCGATGGGTCGGTAATTTAAAGAGATATCAACGAGGAGGCGAAGAAGCGCCCCATCCTACGGGTGCTTCTTTAGGCGAAGGTCATGGCCAGTGATAGGTACGGTAACTTTCTAATTAAGTTTTTACTTTGCCCACTGCGTTTCTCTTAGTAGTAGTCGGAGTGTCCCACAGCCTGAAGTTGGCTCTTTGAAAACAGAAAACTAAGCTTCTTGTGGGTGACATGCTGTCGGCTACCGCAGAAGACGTTCAGGAGAGAGAAGGTGGTCAGACGGGTCTATATACTAAACGCCAATGTTGGTTTAGCGTGTCCGCGCTGGAAAGTCAGACCGCAAGTAGTGCAAGGATATGTTGACAACATAGGACCCCGTATGTCCTAAACATACAATTATATCAAAAGTCGTTTTAAATGGAGAGCATTTCAGTAACTCACGATGTCACCCGCGTTGACGTCCGTAGTCCGCACCGCAGCCCTCCCTACTATATATAAAAAAATACTATCCGGCGCCCGGTTTCGATCCCTCGACCCTGCGGGCGGAACGCAATGTACATGGTGCTCTACCCACTGCGCCACAAAGCCGACACAGAATGGGACGGTACGAACGCTCCTTATATCGTTGACTCATTCAAAAAACTGCTGGCGAGCGCTCTCTCGTCAGCAGTTGCCACAAGTGCAACAACAATAACATAACGCAAACTACTTAACGTCGTGCGCCCTCGGAAATGCTCTGCATTTGATCGTCCACTCGCGAGGGGGATGTTTCACTGCGTCTTCTCTTGGTCGCGGACCCGTGGCGCCATCTGGCGGAGGCGCGGCACAACTCGTAGCACTTTCTTTGAAAAAAAATGGGGTTCCGTCGGCACCAGAATCCCGGGACGCTCGCCGCCGAGTTTTCTTCTTTGCATCTCCCTTCTCTGCATTACTTCAGTCCGTAAGAATTAAGACCTCGCACGCAAGGGTGTGGCCTTTTTTGGTTGATGAACGCACTCCCAACACCTGCTAGTGGGCTCCTTGCGTCCTCGC
Source organism: Haemaphysalis longicornis (assembly GCF_048455015.1). Taxonomy (NCBI): domain Eukaryota; kingdom Metazoa; phylum Arthropoda; class Arachnida; order Ixodida; family Ixodidae; genus Haemaphysalis; species Haemaphysalis longicornis. Next base: position 21,550,259 of record NW_027526407.1, on the reverse strand, counting down.
CACAATCTTTCACACTTCAAGATTTGTTGGTGCGACGGGCGGATACTGCTCGGCCTAAACAGCTTTGCTTTTAAAAGTGTCCACACAGCGCCGGGCCAGTGGCAAGCGCTGAAGGCTAGTAGACACTCCCCGTCGTGGGTCAAAAGCTCGGCTATGTTCTTTAAGGCGATGGCCGGATCCTTCAACCAGTGCAGGTAGTAGAAGGAATACACTCTGCCGAAACGCCCGTGGCGTCTCACGAAGTCTGTGACGTCACTGTCGATGTCGAGCAAGTGGTACTGGAGCTTCTCGTGGTTGGAGTGCCGCCTCGCGTACTCAACCATATCCCAGGAACAGTCGACGCCGATTATCCTGCTACACGGCAGGCAGCGAGGCAAGAGACAATCCCGTGTGAAATCTCCGGTTCCGGAACCAATGTCCGGAATCTGCGTTGTGTCGTCCGTATTTTGAAGAAAAGTGCTCTGGCAGAAGTCGAGGATGGAGAGGTTGTGCCGCCTTTGCAGATCGTTTCCGCTCATGTAGCGTTCAGGTTCCAGCATGGGCTTGACCGTGGCCCCTTGCGCTGACGACAAGGGAGGCCCCTTCGAAGTTTGCAGGGAACTGACTTCCATCGGAGAGTTTCTGTTTTGCGGTCCCCGGTTTCACGCACACACCGTGCGTCCAGAGATGTCAGTCAGCAGAGCTTTTCGGTATAGCCACCGGTATATGTGGAAATGTAATAATTTTTTTATATATATTGCTACGGCTTTTTGCAAGGTCTGTGTTTAAAATGAAATAATGAGGGTCATCGGGGCGTTTTAGCTCTGACGTTTGTCACTTCAGTGCACTTGCCTCATCCAAGCAGCGAAAGCATCCAATCGGCGAAGCGGTGAGAGCAAACGCTGTATTTTCGTTGAATGCAGTGCGTCCGGGAGAACATGCAGTGTTGTGTGGCGGAAGATTTGCACCAAGGGTTTTAGTCTAAAACATTCGCTGAGGTATTAAAGCTTAAGCTGACGTCATGCCTTATTAAACGAGCGGCACCAATGTTTCGTCCTTTATTCTTTATCAAGTGTGCATGATTTTGCAAGGGTAAGCTGCGCGTAGAGGTGCTATATCTACAAAATATAAACATATATTTTTTTAAACTCCTCTTTGTACTTCACTCTGCTTCGTTCCATCAACGCAATGCTCTTTTTAACAAGAAATCACTTGAAATATTCTAAATCCTTCAAAGTTTGCAAAACACGGAAGTAGATGTTATGCGATAAAGGACAACAAAAGGAAGGTCACCAAGGAACTGCTCGTTAGCATTCAAGTGACACCGTAAACCTTAAATAGCGGCACCAGTACGCAGGAAGATTTTAGTTCTTGGCAGCAGCCGGGGTCGTTAATCACTCAAATAAAATCTTGTGGTAAATAGGTGGCTGGCTAGTCACCACTCCGTCATCGGCATCCTTTTTATTGCAGCATTTTGTTCAGCTTTGCAATAAAGGTACTATCGTTGCGGCTACACATCGGTCTCTAAAGAAACATAGTTGTATTCGGTATGTATGCTCTTGAGCAGTGATAGTCAGTGCTGCTCCGACAGCAGGAGAGCATTTCAATGCTTGTATTATAATCCATCGTGTAATTCAGGGCTTGTATGAAATTGTGTCTAAAGAAAGCCCCGTGCAGACACCTAATATTGCATATCCAGCAGTGCCAAAATCATTGCGAAGGATTACTAATCCAAACTACGAGAACAGTTAATACTATCTTAGATACGCCCCCCCCCCCTCTACCCCCCCCAAAAAAACCTGAATTTTTCGGGAACGCCCCACGGAGTCGTAATGTATCTTTGTTAGGAAAACATTTTCGCGTTGTAGAGGGAATTTTTGCTGTGTAAAGCGCTTCACGTATATCTTACATACCCAGGCTAAGGCATCCACTTCCGTAGTTCTAGGGCGTTTTCCGTGCTCCGCGTCGAGGTCATCATTACCAATTCTTATAAGGCACAAAAACCACGCCTGTAAGTAGGCGAGGAGTACTCAGGGCGTAGAATATTTACTAAGCGGATAATATTTCAAGGGTGTGTATTTAACGCGAAACGACTGACACAAAAAAAAGAAAAAAAAAGTTGGTCCACTACTGTCACACGACCCACCACTGGGTTTAATCGACTTGAAGAAGTAATTTTACTGAACAAGCGTGGACCATGCGAACGGTTCTCCGAGATGTCCCGGAATTCACAGTAGATATAAAACCTCATGGCTAATTTTACGGAGTGCAGAATACGAGAAGATGGGAGGGCAAAACGACGGGTATACAGGGAACGAACATGCTCACAAAATGAACATTACCATATGTAAATTGCCCTATAGACCTTGCGTGAGAACACGCAGTACTAACCCGGTATAGAGTTGCGCTGTCGTACCTCATTAGCTTTCTGCAGTAGTCCTCAGGTGTGATTTCATATCCGGCATACAGAGTAGTCTTCATGTACCACTTAGGAGCAGTAATACTCCAGCAGCGTCTGTCCATCTTCCTGAAAATGGGGCGTTTATTACGATTTCAGAAAAATAGCAGTATTTGTAGTTTTGGTTGGGAATGTTACAGAACAATACGCTTGGATGCCTAACGTTTTTCACGATAGACCACAATGTTTCCCCATAAATACAGATTTAAACGCTCATAGAGTCAAAAATTGGATAGCCAGGCTTGTTGAATAAAATGTTCAGTGGTGAGCGCCCCAGCAGCTGAATTCTGCTGTAGTGATTGACTTGAAAAAAAAATAATCATTGCCCTTCACTTCGCGAAGAATTACATGCGGAGCTGGACGCAGGGAACGGAGTGCACGAAACGAAAATTTGTAATTCGCGATTCAGGACACTTTTCTGTCAATTATCTGAACAAAACTTAGAAACCGAGGATTGTCCTAGTAGACAAACATGGAGTTACTTCTTTCCCTCCCCCGTGCTATGCATCTTGCTGTGAGTGGAACACAACAACCTAATCCGCTCGACCACTGAATAAACCACCCAGGTCTCATGGAGCCGTTTGACGTCGACGTTTAAACTTTCCTCCAGGCCAACGGACATGTCATCGGTAAGGGCGTAAACCCTAGAGCTGCTTGTTCCAGCTCTACCCCCTCACACACACTGCCCGCATAAACCTGCAACCGCTTGTGTGTACGTGCTTTGAAATGAAAGAAACTGTCCAAAATACTGCTCCAAAATTCCTCTAAGCTGAAAAAGTAATATAAGCTAACATCGGCACGGCAAGCGTACAAGTTGCTGTTCATCCGGGAGAGAGAGAGAGAGAGAGAGAGAGAGAGAGAGAGAGAGAGAGAGAGAGAGAGAGATAAAGCGAGAGAGACAAAAACCAGTTTAATGTATAAGCAAGTAGGCCAGGAACTCGGCTGGCGGTGACGGTGGCGGCTCATTCAACCAGCACTAGCGGCATCCCTGGTTCTGAGCTGCCAAGCGAGTCCTCCCAATGCTCTATGCTAAAGATTGGGGAAGTGTGTTAAGAGGAAAGGCCCACATGGCGTAAGATGGCGCGTTCAGGAAGCCACAGAGGCGACAGTGGGGTAAGGGAACTCAGAGGGATAGATCTTGTGGAGGACAAAACAACAGGCAACAGAATTGGCTGGAGAAGTTGCCATAGGCGCTCCGCGGCGTTGGTGAGGGTTTTTGGGAGGGGGACAGCGGCGGCAGCCGAGGCGGTAATGCTGCGTGACTTTTTGGAAGGATAGGAGTCGATCGCGCGCACACCGAGGACCGCGGTAGGGAGAAGGAGTGAGCCCAGTGCGGCTGGTGAGCGCTCGTGCTGCTAGACACCATTGCCCACTTCAAAAAGGACCCAACTTGTACAACACTCGATTTCTCCATAACCGGCACCGTCGAATACGCTGCCAAAGTCGAACCGCTTGCCACCCCAATATTCATGTTCAGTGACTCGCAGTAGGCGCTTCGAAATATTTGTCGACACACCACACGCCCTCACACATCTGACACTTTAAACGGCGCACTTCGCGCCCATCCTCCCCACAATATAACGCCGCTGTTTGTTCCTGGCCACACCAACTTGGACGGCAAATGCGTGAGCACACGAGCTTACCAGAGAACTCTCCCCGGATCCGTTGAAATTTGTGGTACATATTTGTGGCCATATATGTACCACCCTGGCATTCAAAAGTTTTTAGAACTTCAGGCACGCCGACAGCCCCTCTGTGGGCTGCGCGCAAGTAGGTAATGTTGTCTGGTCCCCCATGTCACCCTCTCCCGTGAACCTCATCTGTGGGCCGGAAAGCACAAACCTCCTCTCTTATCACTAGATCCCGTATCTACTACATACATGGCATCCTCTCGCGTCCGACTTTCCGTACACTCGCCCTTCCCATCCATCAGTACGACATCTTTACAGAGAGTGCCATCCGCCAGACCTTCCACCACACTTGCGTTCCCGCATCGCTTCCTGGGAGGCTGGTTGAACGCGGGTCCTGGCGTGGATGTCAAGTCGACGAAGGACCCCTGACCACCAACTGCCTTCGTGTTAGTAAGGACCTTCGGGAATTCTACGGACCAGCCGTCTCCTAATGAAGAAACCGTTGCATGGTGACCCGGACAAGGGCTGTTTAGAACATAACGTTTTCTCTCTTTATCTCGTGATTAGGCTGCCTCTTTGCCGCCCACCCAAGTGTGCGCCGGGTTTCAGAAGATGTTGGCTGGTTGCGTAGTGGGATTTTGTAGGAGATTTTGACAGCCGTAGTCGAAATTCTACCACGAATGAAGTTTTCAGCGGCCGCCTTCGAATCACTGATTGTGATGTGTGATAAGGGTCATGGCTGTTGCCGTCTACTCCGCCGTTGCGCCGCAAGATCTCCGTATGGTGACAGAAGTGACCGGGAGAGAGTGGGGATGAGTAGCTACTGCCAGAACGTAGCTGGTCGCGTGTCTTTAGTCCCCGGCGTCTATGTCCATGCCGGGGGGAGATGGGGTATTTAGGTTAAGGGCATGGGAGCGTTGGCACCTGCGCCCATGATTTCCAGGTCCTGAGAACAACAAGTCGCCGGAAAAATGCCAGAAATAGCACAGAAATTCGCCTCTTTCAACTCAAGGTTTGACTAGTAGCCACAAAACGGCCATTTTGGGTAACACGATGCCAGCAATTTCTTTTGGATTTGCTAAGGATTCAAAAAATAACAGTTGCTCTTCGTTGTCTCCTAAGAAATGTAAAATATGTTACTTTGACTAAATTATTAAAACAGTATGAGCGATCATAGAACGTGCGTTCACTGAACACTGTTTTTTGCCCCTTGCACTGCCTCCGTACTTTCCCGTGCCTATTATAAGTCGTCAAACAAGCTCCCTCCCCAGATGTAATCTGAAGCGCTTGTGAAATGCCTAAACATAGCACTTCACTTCACAGTGAAGACGTTTCTTGAAGTGTTAGACGCGATTCTTATGGTAGGTAATGGATATTAAAAATCCTCACAACGTGCTTCGCATTGTACTAACAAGTAGCAGTGTACGCTGGCGCGTTTTCGGTGACCCTCCTAGGGATCCAATTTTCCACTTTCCTATATCTGTCCTGATTGGCTTATAATTTTATCTTGACTGCAGAAAAGCTCTGAGCGACCAAATAAGGCCCTTTATCGGGAATGTAATATATCAAAAGGCCCAAAGCATGTAAATGGTCATCGGCGTTCAGAGAGCCATAAAGTAGCCAAGAGTAGCCACACTACAATTTCAGCCGCTACGAGCCTCTAACAGTCGCCAGTTTCGAAACAAATGGCCACACCTGGCAACCCTGCCTCTGCCCCGGGTGGTGTAATGCGTGCATGTGGCCAGGCAGGGGACGTACGTGGAGCCAGTACCGGATGTCTTGAGGCAACGGAGCTTTGCTTTCTACCATTGCTGGTTTGCGCATTCGTAAGTGGTGAAGAATGTAACCCCCCTCTGTAATTGGTAGAGAGGCGGCGTAAGGGATTATTACGAGAGGCCGCTCATAGAGCGAGGGCAGTGTTGTAAGCACGCAACTAGGCGATTCTTGTACTGGACGAGTGGAGGGGAATTTTTGTGCTGCCTCGTGTGCCTTTCGGAAGAACCATTCATTTTTGTCCATGTCGAAAGTGATAAGCTTGTGCAGAGAAGAGAGCACGTGATCCAGCTGATGATGTAAGCCTGAACTAGACAGATTCATTCTGTCTGCTTGAGCCCGAAGCGCCGGCTAGCTATTCGACGAATTAGGCCACTGTTGGATTGACTTTCGAGTAAAGTAGGGAAAATAATGGACCGTAACCTCGATCGCGTTGTATACCGAGGCCAGCATCTTTAGAGTTTGCACCTCTGGGGTGGCCCGGTTGCCCAGGGAAACTTGTATGATCGGTAAATCACAGCAAGGTGGGGCAGGGAGAATAAGCAGGGCAGATTTGTCTAGACAACAGGCTAACCCAGCGAGCTGCACCATCTGCACAATATGGGCACCTTGTTGAAGGATGGTTACTATCTGAGCACCGCTTCCTGGAGGGGCCCACATCGTTATTTCGTCGGCATAAAGACTATCTGAAACCAGACACCTAATTTGGGTTTGTGAGGATGATCAGCATTGATAAATTGAACAGAACAAGGGACAATATGGAACCCTTAGGTATACTTATTGAAGGAAGATGGATACAACCAGAACTGAGCTCGGCGGTGCGTCCGGTGAGAGCATCACCTACGTAGTTATTAGTGTGCTCTCCCGGGTGGACAGGCTGTAGGCCTCTGAGGAGGGCACTATGGGACACTGTTGAATTGTTTCGGCAAATCGAGCGGAAGAATCGCCTCTGCGTCGTGTTTATAGGGTTGGAAATTGATCTCTTGGTGTAGCCGGACGACGATATCCCGGGTGGGCAGACCTGTGGACGGACCCCAGACCTCGGGGGGAAGGAAGCGGGGGCAGGCCTCCGGGCTCGTGATGTGAGCGGTGAGTCTGCGAAGGTTACATGTCCTAGTACCTTGCCCATGCACGAAGTAACAGAATTGGCAGCAGCTCGACGTGCTGAAACTTGAGGCTGCGACGGCGACAAAGGAGGCTTTCTGTTGTTTTTGCGGCCATTCACACTTCTGTTCGAGCCGACACCTTTTCAATTCCCGCTTTCCTTCGAATAAAGGGACCCAGAAAAGCTTTGTGAAGGTGGCAATCAAATACATTCAGGTGGTAGAACACATAACGGGGAAAGTTTGAGCCACGCTTGAGCTCCATACGTTGTACGGATAATTTGTAAACAATTTTTGAATATAGCCTTTCTCAGGCGATGAGCGCGACGCCGCAGCGAGCCGATCGCTGCTGACGCAACGGCGATCGCGGCTGACGCAACGGCGAGCCGCCCCCTCATTTGCCCAATCGCCGGTGAGGTCGGCCGCCGGAAACGTCACTGCCATTGGCTTACGGTTACTCTTCCTCCTTCCTGCGCGATCCCGAAGCAAAGGCGAGTCCGCAGCGATTGACGCGTGCCTAGGCGCAGGATTATAGCTAGCGCAGAACGGATGTCGATCGTCGTAATGTCACATGGCTATTCCCAGTGTTTCCAGCTGGTTTGAAAGCAGCAGAGAGGGAGGAAGCATAGATTGACAAGGGGGGAGTGGTGCATTTAATTGCTTCTGGCGCAGCTAATACTGAATGTAGATGAATAATTCCAACGGCACTGCATCGCTATATTGGTGCTACGCGACAATACAGACCTTTTGTAGCTTTTACACAAGGATTTTCTGGGTCCCTTTAAAGGAGCCATGAAGAGAAAACACAAGTTTGGTTCATTCAAAAGATTGTCTCGTTAGAATCATACTGACACCACTTTTAACGTAAACTTCGCTCAAATAAGCTACATAATTACGAAAAACGGGAATGGTCATGCGACCCACCAGCTCATTTCCCGCAACAGAACCTATGATGTCACATGAGCTAAGCTCTGCGATTGGCGGAGGCTGGCAGAAGCAGACGCAAATTAGGTAGAGCTTACAAACTAGACGAATGAGCGATTTGCGCTTAAATTTAGGGCACATTCTTTACAAAGCAATAAGAATGATGGGACAAACAGTGGAAGTTACGAAAGCACATGTAAACATAGAAGTACTGATGCGTTCTGCTGTTCGTACTGCGCACAGCATGCTTGGTTTAGCTGCACAGCACTACGGGGCTTGGGGTTGTCTCAGACGACACTGGCCGATTGACGCAAGCAACGGTGTCTTACGTGATCCCATTTGTCGAGCGAGCACTGTTTCAGGGAACGAATATTTTCTCCCAGAACAAAAACAAATCAGGTTTAAATGCGGGCAAAAACAAACCAAACGCTTGCCACGGTATGGTGGCGCCATCTATGTTACGGAACGTAAAGAAACGCGGGAACAAACCAACACCGCTGTACAGGGTGGAGACAACCTTTGAACGGTCCCGTGCCGCCGCAATTGGGCCAACGGGCTCAACGCGTTATTCTTTTCGTTTACCACGAGACCTAGCAACGCGAAACAGACATTATGATTCAAACTTCTTCAGTAAACCGCGTTGCGGCGATAATTTTAGCGCGGTTTTGACACAATGACTTGCTTCGGCGGCGAGCGAGCAACCGAAAATGGCGGAGCCAGCGTAAACGTATCTGTACCCTGTACGGTGGATGCGTGAATTAAGGTATTCTAGGCTGCAGAGCGGTCGGTTTCTGTGATGTCATTTGGGACCACGAAAACGCACGATTGAGCGGGAAAAAATCAAAATTTTAACCTAAATTGTTTAATTTCTCAGTGAATAAAGCACCGTTTGTATCCGGACAAGCGCTGGGGGCACTATAAAACACTAAATCTTTCGAATAAAATCAACTTGCATTTTGTCTTCATGGCTCCTTTAAGTGGCCTCGAGCTGTATTCCAGCGGATACATATCTCACTGTCCGTTTCCCTCCCCCGTGGTGGGCACATTACTTCGACGCAACAGATCAACCTAGACCTAAAATACTACATTATGGAGGACATTCCACAGGGCGCGGTTACCCATCTACGCTTAATTGTTCCACCAGCAGGATGGGCATGTAATCAGCAGCGGCATTAAGCCCAGTTGTGCGTGCACTACTCCCTGCTTTCTCCCCCAACCTGTGCATGCATAAACCCGCAACCGGTGATGGGCGCACACTTAGCCGTTAAGTACACTGGCAAAAAATGTCGCCCGAAAATCTTTCAAGCTGAAGAAGATATATGGGCTCACGGCATCGTCCCAATCGGAAAAGTTGCTCTTCTGCCTGAAAGGATTCACGTTTCTCGGCGATGTTGAATTTGAGCCAGCAATTGCGGCTGCTGCATGGTTGGCTGCGGTGGCGTTAGGTCATTTTTATCCGCATTCACGCTTCAGTTGAATCTTTACAATCATCTGATAACAGCGCTACCACCATTTTCAGCTGATCGCGGAACTTGTTAAAGAGGCATCTATGGAGGCGAGGGGAATAACAGTTGTGAAAGAGGAGTCTGAAGGGGCGAGGAGGAGCGCCTAGCCGGCGCCGAGTAAATCGGCTTCACCAGAGTGAAAAGTGTGGGGAGGGGTTGGACATCTAGTTCTTCGCAGTAAAGAACATCGTGCTTAAAGAACTGTTAGATGCACGGCCATCAGGTGACAATGTCAATGTTTTTTTTTAACAGAGGAAGAAGAACCACTTTTTTTTGCTATCCACAGAATACAATACAGGGAGAGGGTTATGTGAGGTCACATTTATAGTAATCCTACACACTACGAAAACACCGCCATTTCTAACGTGTCAGCGCCCGAAAAAAGCGTTGCAGACTTGTTAGTTTACAATGGCGGGTTGTATGGAGACATTGTGCTACGCTCCTCTGTCAAGAAAGAAAAATAAATCTATGGGGTGACAGTTGCTTGGTATGGAGTAATCGCCCCCTCTCACTAAAGTGGTTCAAAGCTGCTTATTTAACCGTGAAAAAGTTATTTCCTTAACTTTTAGCAGAGCTCCGAGCGATGAGCGTCGACGACGGCCAACCATGGCGCCGGTGGTTTTTTCTGCGTGGCAGAGTGCAAGCGCCTTGCCTACACCTTGGCTCTTGTAATCCAACGCTTGGCCGCGCGACTCGTGCGTCGTGGCTCGCTGTTCATGACAAGATCTGCAGTTACGCGGTGCGCTTCCCCTGCCACGCGAGCGTCATCGGCTAGAGCGGTTGACCTACTACTAACTTATGCCACGACAGCTGCGAAAGCCATCTCAGGGCCTATAATATTGTAGTTACACATCAACAATATACCGCAAAGTGTAGCTCGGCAATATAGTGTATGATGTAGGCTGTCGCTACTACGATTTCTTGTCCCGTCTAAACAAATTACGTTATAAGGGACCATTAGGTAATGGCCTTCGTAACCCTAGTTCATGACGGCAAAAATGTTTTTATATAGACAGCGAGAACTTAATTCGTGTTTTTCGGTACACAAAATAGTAGGTTGAAAAATTCTGAACTGCTCTTCTAAACATGCACCATTCGGAGTTCCTTCCACGGTGTTCAACTCGCGAGGAGTAAATTGAACTTCCAAGTTACCGCCATATAAAATAATAGCCTTTGGCATTCAGCTACTAGAGAAAGCTAGCCATTTTGAGATTCTCCACGTGAATTACTTTTTATATGACTTCCATCTACCTATATCCATCCAAGTTACTGTATCGTACAATGGAGACACATCCGTCTAACATTGTCAATGCAATTTATTGAAAACCAATCAGCTTCACCAATCGCCTTTCTGCTAGCTTGCCCCATGTAACTACTATAATGCGATCTGTTACTTTTTTTTCGAGCAATTCGGGTAAATTTAGGAAATACTTCTCATGACTTCTTTGTCCGACAGTCCTTTATGTACTAGGACGAGCCCAAGTTATTGTCGATTTTCCAGACGTCTCTCTATGCGAAATGAATTCGTACTTCATCTGGTGTGATGTAAATGAGGAAACAAACGGTTCAATTGAAAGCGATAACACGGTAGAACAACGTACCCCTCTCCTAAAAATTTTGGATCTATAATCTTCTGAGAAAAGATTAGCTTAACTATTTTTCGTGGCTGGTACTTCATTCAAACATAACAAAAAGAATACCGAAAGCAATCTGTACCGTAAACAAGTGCTTACTATAAGGGAAGTCGCGTGCTTTAGATGCCATTTTCGATTTTGGAAACGACATTTTCTTTTCGATATTTTGCACAGCAGATGCACTTTGCTTCGTTCCTTCGTCTTTCAGTTTTATGGTCTTAAACAAAGGTTTGGTCATATGTTTTTGTGCTCATTTGGTACGCTTCCTCTGTCAGGGTTTAGCAAAGCAAACCGAGAGACTGTTTTGCCACAATTTCACCAATTTATTTTACTTGTTAATGCGCAACCACGGTTGCGGCTGTACCACCACCACCAGTCAATACCTGCCTGAATATTGACGAATTTTTTTCATCGCATTGTGTGCATTTCTTGTTTGTAACCACTTTATTATGTGTATTGATGCATCATTTGCCTTTATTTAATTATACAGCTCCTTTTTAGTATTCTTACTCACTTTTTAAAAAGACCAAGTTTCGCAGTATTTGCCACCCATTAGGTCACGATAATGTTTTCGAAACATTTGAAAAAGCAACTGAAGCTGGAGCGAAATGCAGTTTGCTGAACACGCCAGGAAACAGATGGCCGGCGATGTCAAACATTGTTTACTTTCTCATATACATCAACTGTCTCATCGCCATACTCGAGCGAATAACAACACGTGTGCGTATTGGGCGCACGATTGAGTGAAAAGAGGAGGACGTGCATTCTTACGCCTTTTTTGCGTTTTGGAACAATGCGACTTTGGCGTCGAGTAACCCACGCAAATTTGGCCTGTCTGTTCGAGAAATGTTGCAGCACAAGAGATATATTAATGAAAATTTATCGTTATGATTTATTGCTTTTGCTAATGATGCTGCCCTGTTTACGGCGTTTTGTCTATGCCTCTTACCAATAACATCTTTAAGTCTACAATTGGCTCCTCCGCACCATTTCCGCTTTTCATCGCAGCCGTATACCGATACCCCCTCCCACCCCCCCCCCCCAACTTAGCCGCGACGGGCGAAAAAGAAACAAGCTTTAAAGCAAGCACGCTTTTCGATAATACACAGAAGCTCTAAATCATATGCAAGCACAGCGGAGAAGCTCGTAATGCAAATCAGAAATGCAAGAAGTGTAATTCGCTGAGCTTTTTTTGGAGGAACGTGAAACTTGGTAATCCCATCAGCTATCAATCCGAGTACTTCCGATGGGTAAAGAGGAAAAAAGCACCTGAAACTCTTTTTGATGGGAGCTATTCTATCAAATCATGTGACAAATCGCTACAAAGACGACTATTGTTGCACAAAGTCTTATTCTTTTACCATAACTTTTTATGCCACAGTGCAGTTAGAGAAATAAAATAACAGTTTTTGGCAATTAAGGATCACAAACGGAATCAGAATGTTTCCAGAAAAGCGTCACTTTTTCTGGCAGCACCCTCTTCCACCTAACACTTGCATGCGACCCAAAAACTTCCATGAGACGCTAACCATACTTCGTAAGTGTCACATTCACCAAAATCGCAAATTTAAAATTATGGGTTTCAACGCGCCTACACCACACCTGCGCTGTGAGGCGTGGCGCAAAGGAGGGTCCTAGAATCATTTTTGCCACCTAGGGTTCTTTACCGTGCGCCGAAATATTGGCTCACGGGCGTTTTCGCTTTTCGCCATCACCCCCAATGCGGCCATTGCCGCCAGTATAGAATCGGAATGCTTGGGATCTGGAGCACAACACCTTAACCACTAAGCCACCACGGCATTTGAGGATCGCAATTTTTTTAGTCCGTCTCGATCAATTTGTCGACTTGTCATTCCTTCCATACTCATTATGAGCCGGTGCAGTGAAATCATTTGTACTTACACAAGCAGAGCTTGCATTTGCTTTATGCTGCACTCTGAAAACCGGTGGTGCTTCTGGCCGCCATCAACGTAGCTCATTAGGTAACCATCTTGCCATTTGCAACTTTCTGCACTAGGAATATTGATCATGTAGCTTGCCGCTGGATTCCCGTCGTGCGAGGCGCCAAAACTGAAAGGTGAACGCAGAAAAACGAACGTAGGAGTTTAGAAGAGATCAGACGTAACTCGCCGGAAAGAAATTAAAAAAAAATTCCATGTAACGCGGCTGAATTATTATTAACAGCAGCGTTGTGTGAGCTTGAGCTTGATGAAATGGCGTTCGCAAAAAAATATTAAAACTATACACCGGGCGCACGTGAGCGTGCTCCTCGGGAGGAGCGCCCGGCGTCGTACAGACTTGCGCGTGGGCTTGGGCCACGTGAGGAATTCACAAAAAATACCAAGAAAGAATACCTAGCTCAGGTGAAGGTGAGCCTCATGAGGAGGGCCCGCCATCGTCCAGCTCTACATTTGAGAACACCCAGACCAGCGTTCGTGGCGTGAACTCGCGTTCTCTTCCCCTCACCAGTTCGCGTGCGTTCGCACCTGAATTGGGGAGCACAGACGCCGAGCTCGCGCTACAGACGCCACGTTCGAGAAGCCGGTTGTCGCCAGATCTAGGGCTTGCGCGTCCACATTGGGAGAAATGTCAAAGCCTGCGGACAAAGTCATCGGTGCCTGCGAGTCATCGAGATCTTCCAGCGTTAGGTTCGGAAACTCGTGGGAGGTCTAACCGCCGGGTCTACAAGCAATGGAGAGGGGCCACCAGCTTTTCTCTTTCTCGCACCTGGCGCCACTAGTGCACGTTGGGCCAATCTTTTCCACAAAGCAAGAATTCCGAAAGTGCACCCCAGCAATTTGATAATGAACGCATTTAGGAAATGACCAGAGCCTTTTGGTGGCCCTCCGTGACTCCCTTGCGTCGCTCTCCATTTTCCTGTGGTCGGCAAAATGATTTAATCGGTAGGACAAGCTTGGGCGCTGTAAGCAGTTCCTGAAAAAGAGTTTACCCTCTCCTCACCCCCCAATTTCTGTATGCACCCGGATGGGGCACGCGGCTGATTTTATAGGCGCTGTGCTAGTCCCATTGTTTTTACTTGGCGCTTGCTAGCTTTACTTGGCGCTTACTGGCTTTACTAGCCACGACCAGGGCGATCTTTCTAACGGTCGCTCTTCGGTCACTGAGGCCGTATACTTCGTTTCACCTGAACTGACGATTTTGGGTTAGTTTCATTGAATCGCCTGTATAACTCCAAGCAGTGCTCTAGGGCAATTAACGAAAAAAAGTCTTGGGCTCCTTTCTTGACATTTGTCTCTGCTCTGCAAGGTGTTTTATTTCAGGAATTGGGGCTTATGATCATGCACATGAATTAAGAATGGACTCAGATGATACACAATAGACGCGGTTAAACATCTTAAGAAGGGGCTGTTTTCCTGCAGTGGACACAACCAGGCTGCATCTGCTGTTGTTGTTGAGGGTGATGATCATGATGAGATGACATATTGGCCCCACATTCCCGCGTACAGTGTCTTCTTCTATTACAGAACTCCATAATAATATCATGCTGTTTCTACTACTATTGTATATCATTTGTAAACATGTACAGTCACCCGAGTTCTTGCAAGTTTGCTTTCAATTCCTCCTGTAGAGGCTGCGAGAAAATTGCCCAACGGAGCGTCTACGAATTCTTCGCTCGGCCGGCGGCGCGATCAGAAGAAGCAGCACATTCGCGTGCGATTGGACGGAAAGTAAACCTCAATATAAATGGCCACCGCTGTGCAATCTCGAGAACATTCCGGGCTAGCCCGGAAGCGTTACCAGCAATAAACACGTGGACCTTTCGAGAAGAGAACAAAAACGAAGATAGTCAGTCCCAGTGCGGCAGGTGCTTTGTGTGTTGTTTTTTTCTCCGCGTTAGCGTTGCTATAAAATGTGCGGGTGTGTAGGTGCAGGTCAGTACCGTTAGAATGTCGTGATGTCACTGTGGCGTTTGCCTGAGTGTGCGTCATCATTGGTGACCCGCATCTTTGAAGGCACCAACTGGTTGCCCGGTACTTCAATTACCGGATTCGTCATCGGGTGGCCTGGCCTACAACGCAGCAACGCTTTTTAGGTAGCAACTTGTGTCTGTATCGGTGAATATTGCGAGTGAATATCGCCTGGTCGATGAATATCGCGAGACATTCATGTCTTACATATGCATGGCGCTTTTTATATATGTTCACTTCAATCCTATGCTTTGTAGCATTCGCTGTTCCCGTTCCTCTTTTGTAACATTCTGTAACGTTTAATTGTTGTTGTTGTTCTATTTTGTTTGCTACCTCTCATTAATGTTTGACACTCTCATTCGTGCGCAGTTACTCTCCTGATACAATATAAGCCCCCCTTTTGTCTGAGTTCAGTGCATTGCTTCATTCTTTCCGCTCTTTTTGGCAAACGCCGCCCATCAGACGGCCACCCCTCGTCGCCGGTGATATGAAGAGTGCAGGGTGTGGTTCTTACCAAGAGTTGAATATTCATAATGATGATGACTTTGTTTTTATGGCGCAAGGCCGACTAAGGGCAAAGAGCGCCAAGGGAAAGTTGTATGAAAACGAAGTAGTAGTAAATGTAAAACATTTTGCTAAAAATATGACTTAAGACAATGTAGGTGACTGGTGCAAAGGGCCAGGGTGTTAATATGCATGGTAAGTAATTAGGTGTAAAAAGTGCACATCGCTAAGAAACTTAAAAGGACACTTGGTAATTATGGCGTCCTCTCCCAAGTACGATAGGTGTAGTGGAATGTGTGGTGAGTATAGTTGTGCGAAGTGTTTGTGTCGTGTTCTTTCTAGTGTCTTGCATTGTATGAGGATGTGAATCACGGATAGGGCCTCTCTGCACCTGCTGCACATAGGTTTTGAAGGTCGAGTGAGAAGGTGCGAGTGCGCTGCATGTGTGTGCCCTATCCGTAATCTAGCCAAGGCGACTTCTGTATATCAATTGCGTGTGCCAGTGGTGTATGGCCTCAAGTGTGGTTTTATTGCGTGCAACTTGTTGTCTATTTGTTCACTCAAGTGTGTTTGCCATGTTTTGCGAAGTTGTCGCTGATGTGTTGCTTCAAATCGTTTTAGGGTAATGTATTTATGTCTGCTCTATTTACGAGTGTAGCAGCGGTACCCATTCTATCACCGGCTTTGTTCCCGGCTATACCACAGTGGCCACGTACCCAGCATGGGACCAGTTCAAATTTGTGGGCATATACAGACACAATATCCTTCACGATCAGATTGAGAACATGATTCTGGAAGACTTTGTTGACGGCAATGCCTGCACAACACTGAGGGAGTCTAGATAGATAATAAATTGTGGAGTGTGGCTTTGAAGTATATGATTAGCAGCAAGAAGTACACCATCGGCCTCCGCCGTAAAAATTGTAGTATTACTATTCATAGTTTTAGTGACATTAAGGTCGGGCTCACGGGCAGCGCAGGACACAGAGGTGGCAGTTTTAAAGGAGCCGTGTAAAATTCTGAACACTCATACTTCTGCTGCAAATACAATAAGTGCTGCAGAATTGAACGTCTGGAAGCTCGGTTTTTATCTATATGTTTAAAAGATATGTTGCATAATACAGGTCGGAGATGACATGGCGCTATAAAATCTGTTGCAGAAGTTTGGATGGTATCTAAAAAGGAGACAACACGCTATGACGCTTCTTATTTAACTCTGTAAGAGGAAGGCGCAGAGAACGATGGTTGATTGAACTGGAGTTTAGGGATGGGTGAATCATAAAAAACTGATTTGAAAGGATGGTGAGGCGTGGATGAAATTTTAAAAGCATAAAGATGTATGTTGGCTCACGTTGTAGGTTTCATTTATTACACTCCACAAAGAGGCTTTCGACCGGGCTAGAGCGGAAGGCACCAAATGCCCGGCGAAGCCCCAGATGAAGCACTGGGTCAAGCATTTTGAGAGATGTTTTACTTACTGACCCATGAAAAACACTTCCCTAGTCGAATCATGAACATAGCAGGCTAGGGAAAACACGTAAAGAAGTTGTTTGTCTGCACCATTTGAAATGGGGGATAGAACCTTGAGTATATTCATGGGCTTTAAGCATTTATGTTTAAGTTGCTTTGTATTTGGAATAAATGTGAGCTTTTCTTCATGGACTACACCTAAAAACGTGAGTTCATTTCTGACTGGAAATCAGATTCTATTGAGCTTGATGTCTGGATCCGGTTGAATGCCTTGCCTTCTCGAAAACAAAACACAAGTACACCTTCCTGGAATAAATTTAAAATCGTTGCTATCTGCCCAGACAGCTAGGTTCTTAACACCTAGCTGGACTTCTCTCTCGCAGATATCGACAGGAAACAAGACTTGAAGGATAATTGTACGCCGTCTACATAGATTGAGTAGGAAATTGATGGTGGCGATGTTTTTCTGAGTGAATTCATTTTTACAATAAACAGAGTGCAACTCAACACACTGCCTTGCGGCACGCCACTTTCCTGCACATGCACCCTAGAAAGCTCACTTCTCACTCTTACATGAAAGGTTCTTTAAGACATGTAGCTGGCAAGCATGTTTAGCTTGTTACCCGACATGCCAAAGGACGTCTGGTCGCTTAGGATGCCGTAGCACCACGTGGTATCATACGCTTTTTCCAGATCAAAGAATACCGTTAAACAATACTGCTTGTGGAGGAAATCACCTCTTATAAAGGACTGTAATGCAACGAGTTGATCGTTGGTAGATCGCCCCGCCCTTGAGCCTGCCTGGCAGCTCTCGAGAAGACCATTGTACTCTAAGAAGTACACGAGTATCCTGTTTTTCATCTTCTCAAAGAAGCAACTTATCAGGGTGATCGGACGATAACTTGTGGGAGATGTTGGGTCCTCCCCTCCTTCAAAAAGGCCACTAGGTGGCCTCCCTCCAAAAACCTGGACGTCGCCCGGAAAAAAATATTTTATTGTAGCGGTGAAGGAGTGTTTCATGTGTGTCTGCATGTAAGTGTTGTAATATTGTGTATACAATCTTGTCTGCATTTGGAGCTGAAGGTTTACAAGTACTGAGTGTGACCTTCAGCTCATGAAGTGAAAAGGTGGTGTTATAAGAGGAGGTGGACTTGTTATTGTCTTGCAAAGACTTCTTCTCACAGCATGTTTTGTGTTTTATGAAGGTGTTGGTGTAGAGTGCTGAAATAGGCACGTGTTGCAAGTGTTGCGCGAGTGTGTCAGCCTGGTCTTCCAGTGTGTCCTCCGCTGTACTAACGAGGGGCACGATATGTGTCTGATGTCCTTTGAGTTTACGTATTCGTGTCCAGACTTGGTGTGTGTCCGTGTACGAGTTTATGGATGTGACGAAGGTGCGCCAACTCTCCCGCTTTGCCTCGCGGCGCACGCTCTTCCCCGAGCCTACGCTCGTTTGAAAGATATCAGGTTATCTTAAGTTGGGTGTTGACGAACGATACCCCACGCTTTGCTCTATGCCTCTCGTGACTGCCTACAGTCCTGGTTCCACGAGGGCCTCTTTTGGTTGCGCGGGGCACCGGAGACCTGGGGAATGGAAAATACGGCGGCGTCAAGAATCTGCGCCGTGACCAGTTGGGTTGCCTGCTTTATATGTAGGTGTGTTATGGATGTGTGGGGTGTAGTTTCGATGTTTCTGTGAATGTATTCCAATTAGGTCTTTCTTCATTTAATTTTTTTCTGGGAAGGGGAACAGTTTCGGCCTATATAGGATAGTGATGTAGGGAAGTGGTCACTACCGTAGGGGTTCGTGTCCACCTCCCATTCCGGAGATGGGAAGAGAACTGCTGAGCCAATAGCTAAATCTAGGTGTGAGTAAGTGTTGTGTGCTACGTTACGGTATGTAGACTGTTTCTTGTTAAATAGGCATGTTCCTGACAATGTTAAGAACGTTTTAATGAGGCTACCCCATGCATCTGTGCGAGAATAGCCCCAGAGGGAGTTGTGTGCATTCAGGTCACCTAATGCTAATAAGGTTTATATAACTTGTCTATCCGCGTTTCGAAATCAGAACTTTTTAGCCGATAATTAGGAGGGATGTATATGGAGCATATTGTTACTAGCCTGTGAAAGATTGTCGTTCAGATTGCAACAGCCTCAAAGAAAGTGCTCAGAGTAACTGGATGACATGTTAAAGATTGTGGGCGATTATGGCCACACCACCAGAGAAAGTTGGACACCCATCCCTGCCCCTTCTAAAACCAGAGAATTATTGAGGAAGTTGGTATGCTTTCTGTTTAAATGTGTCTCCTTTAAGCACATGGCACTTGTTTGACTGGCATGCAGTAACTCGCATACATCATCAAGATTTTAAGGAAGGCCTCTGCGGTTCCATTGGATATTTTGTCTTCGCATTATAGCCATTTAACAGCTATTGAAATTTGTGTGTGTTTGTGTGTGTGTGTGTGTGTGTGTGTGTGTGAGTATGTATGTGTGTGTGTGTGTGTGTTTAGATTTTGTTTTTCGGGGTTGTAATCTTGGAGCAGGTTTCTTGGGTTTTTCTGTTGGTTTGGGCACCGCAGCCCATTCCTTGCATTGCAATTCAGGAAGGAACGGCCCGACATCCATCTCCTCGTGAAATCTCAGAGGTATGCCTGACGGACCGGGCCCCCTGCACTTTGCCCCCCTTCGGGTGTCCTTCGTTTGACCCGGCGCCACCGAAGGTGTCCGGGGCGCCAGAGTTGGCACGGGCGGTGGTGGTGCGAGCCGATGTGGGGCCCTGGTATCCATCCCCTCGGCACCCTCCAACGCACTGGAGGACGAGGAGATAGGGGCGGGAGCGGCACCGGTCCCGACGGAAGCGGTTGGCACCACAACCACTGCTAGCTCATCAAGCGATGTGGTGACGGATTGGGCTGCCTGAGGCAACTCAACGGGGGTAGCGGAGGGACCAGGTCGTACCCGCTGAACTCGTTCCTTGTGAAAACCAGACGCTGCTCCGAACACCGGTGAGCTGCGTCGGCGTACCTCCTCATGGGGAAAGAGGCGAACCTCTTCAGCACCTCTGGGAAGGTCATAGGGCATGTTCTCTGTGACTTTCAATTAATTATTAGTTTTTAAACAAAGCTTTTACCTCTACCCCCAAGGGTTTTTTCTTGACCGTTGGCGTCAACATTGTCTCATTGTCCCATGGTCATTATCTCATTGTCCCTCCGCATCGGGATGCGGCGCACGGTTTTGACGCGCTGATCCTCTAAACCTTAGAGAAGGTCGGCATCTGTTTGCGTAAGGAAATCTGTTTCAGAAATTGAACTTGGGAGCTGTTTAGGCTCCGGGGTGTGTTACCCTGATGTCCAGATAATGGAAGCGGGTTTGTGAAAGAAGAGTACGGGCGTGTTGTTCGGTATTGAGTTCTACAAGGAGTTCTCCCGTCCTGAGCTTTTAAGCTTGACACTTTCAACCTACTCTGCTTTTCAGAAATTTAGAAACCAGGAATACGGACAGAGAAGCGACAGGTCTGAGTCAGCTGCCTCAATCACAAGAAAACGAGAATATTCACGGTTGTTGAAAAGACAGTTGTTTGAAAGAGGTGCGATTGCAATTTCGGTGCGGACCAAACATGTTTCGGGGGGGGGGGGAGAGGGGGGTTCACAATACCATACAGCATAGTAAAAAGCAACGAATGGGATACTTCGTTCGTCTGCCTTACACTGATAGCTGAAGACGTCCCGGAGCTTCCTGCCTGGTGAACAGGCAGGGAGCCCGTCCGCCATAGCTTGACCTGGGCTCCGACAGCCACTGTTTGTGGTTTGTGCCCTTCACCTTAAAACTCCTAGCCACGGTAGATTACAGCGTGAGTAGGGGAGCTCGGGGTCTTGCGTGTCGCCAATACCATCAGCAAGATTACTCATGGTTCCCCGTGCGGGGTAGTTGAATATTCCATCCTTTCGGCAGAGCACCCTCTGGAATGTGGTGTGAATGCACCGTAGCTAAAATGATGTCCTGTGACATAAAGGTGCACTCAAATGACATACGCATGAGTGCACGTTTGGCCGTCTAATTTAAGCGAACAAAGCTATACTAAGGCACACCAAGTAATGGCTTCGTGTGTCCTACATGCCCTACATCTGCACAATATAGCATGCTTACATAGCTGTGCCGGCGCCATTTTAACTACAGATTCATACTCTTATCCACATATCACGATCTCTTCAATAGCCAATCTTTTCATATTGCCAATTGAGAATAGTTGAAACGCTGCACGAAGTGCTGTTCTATTGGGAAAGTTCTGCTGTGGATGGCGCATCAGCGTGTACTTGTAGAGCCGAAGCATGGTGGCGGGCCTGGTATTCATCACACTGCTTCTCGAAGTGAAAAGCAGTGGAACTTGTGTGAATACATGAGAAAGGTAGCGGTGGTTGCTTTCTATGCAATGTTTGGGGCAGCCTGAACAGTCCAAGCTGCCATAACCGAGAAAACCAAACACTGCAGCCAACAAAACACTGCAGTCGGATTCCAGCTACGCGCAAGCCAAACCGATGCGCCTGGATTTACTCTCTGGAACTACTAGGCGACCATGCCAAGGCGTTTAAACGCATGACGGCAAAAAAGAGATTATAAGTAGTGTACTCTGTACGCCACGAGATAAATGGCCTTGGATACGTCCGAGCTCAAAAGTATCACGCTCGTGGCTTTTTACTTGGTAGCTGGAGTGATCTTAGTACGGCTATGACCGATGCGGGTCATGCGTGGAATGGACAAGGTGAAACACCAGTGAGCAGCTGCAGTCTGGGTTGAACATCTCAAAGCAGTCATTCTAAAGTACCACTAAAAAGAAGGCAGCACTAAGCATCTTTTCGATATTTTACCGCTGGTGTAATATCATTCAGTAATTCCTCGGTCGGCCTGTAAAAATTTCATAAAATGTAAAAAAAATTTAAGAAATCCTTCTAAACGGGTCCCGAAATTTTGCGGGTAGAAATCTCGCTTTTGAAAGCAATACTACACTGAAGTTCTAAGGAAAGAATGGAAGCTTGCTTTGAGCTCGCCCCTGTAGTTTTGTTTCAGTTGAATTTCTTGTACTTTATAACAAGTAAATATATGGAAAATACCAAAGAACGGAAAAAGTGCAGTTTAAGAAGGACTTTGTTACATCACTGGCTCTAGCTATACCAATAGGTATCTTGTAAAAACAGCTGGTTGTAATGCAGGTTGTTTTTATAGATGATGAGATTGATATGTAACTTAAGGAGAAGAAGCGAGGCAGATGACGTCGGACAAGGACAGACTCTGTTCATAGGACACATAGATAACGAAATACCCAAATGAACGTGAACTAATAACTGTCGTACATAGACAAAACTCTTCCCTTAAAATAGTTCTCGCTCACGTGTTGGAGTCGACGGTGTCGTTGAGCGGGGGCCGTAAACTTGCGCGGTGTGATGGCCGCTGGCGCTTTATCTTCGTAATGCCGGCGCTTGTCGTTGAAATGTCATGGCCCTGTCTGCCGTGCGCTAGGCTCGGTGCGCTTCCACGGTGACCTTGTCGATTCCGGTTCAGAGGCCGATAAGCGATGCATGAGATTCAGCCCCGTTCTTCAGTGGCCGGTATCGGCTGAGAGTTGCCTCCACGTCAGCGGTAAAGATTAGGCTCGGAGTGGAGGTTCTCCGAACGTTTGCGTAGGGCAGGTCACTCCCCGACCCCCGGTCTTCGTGCTCTCGCCCGTTGGTTGGTTTGTTGGTTGGATCTTTAAGTGCCGCCACCGTCTGAACTCCTCGTCTTCCTCCCTCCGTTGTAGCACGTGATCTCCTTTCTGGCCACCACACGCGCACTTCGTCTTCGTCGCATCTATGTGCCACCCACCGTCACCGGGCCAAGTGCCTCCTCACAGTTGTCAAATGGCCCACGCAGGCTATAATCCCGCAAATGTTAGACGATCATTTAAGGAAAGGACAAAGCAGGTCACCGCCAACTTTCTCAAATGGCGCGCCAGGAGCAGTGCCCGTTTTTAAAGAGTTAGGCGAAGAAAGTGTCGGATGCTTCGGCGCTCGCAGTGCTGGCAGCTGACGCGATTCTTCTAGTGTTTTCCTACGCGACCCGAAAATGGGAATGTTGGGGAAGCCTCTTGAGAGTACAGGAGAAGCTAAGGGGTCGTAGCGTCGTTATGCATGCCTACAAGATGTTTTAGAGGAGGCTGTTTAAGAGAAGGAAGAAGCCCGCGCCATCATAGGAGTCGCTTTTGTTGTAAGACACAGCGTCACGCACGGTGAACGAAAAGTTCTCTAAAAGGAATACAGAGAAGAACTTAGAAACAGATGCTGGAGTGAGGCATCGTTCTGTTGCTCTTGCTGGAAGAAAGGCCACAAAAAAGAGGTTTCCGGACTGGTAATGGGTAGTTGTCCATGTCTTCATTCTCAGCTGTCATTATTTTTGCTGAAAGCAGGACAAACAACCTGCACCAGAGTGGTGGCGGCCACGTGCCAAGACGATTTAATGACGTGTTGTTGAAGGTGCAATGACTAGCGTGAAAGCAAATCAAGAGGATCGCGTAATCCGACAAACCACTAGAATGGACGATGGTCAGTTACTATGTTGAAACGATGGTCATACAAGTATTGCCGGAATTGGTTGGCAGCAAACACGACATCAAGGTTTTTAGCGCTGTGACTATGTAATTACACTCCCGTTTTGTGACGGTACGAGTTGCGTAGGCAACCACGCTGTGGGTTATGTTGTGATCTTGGAAAATAACAGCACGACTTTACGCAGCTAGCGTTAGAATGAACTTCAATTGGCGCCAATATATACCCGATCTATCATGTAGCCGTACGCACGTTGTTTTGTGGTATTGTTTTGTGGCTTCGCGTATTTTGAGGAAATAATAACTACCACTACTTGGTCTTGTAAGAAACAACTTTCTAACAATTTGCAGCAAACAAACCCCTCTCGATGACAAAATATTTTATTATAATAAGGCCCAGATACACTTTTGTGCATGTTGCACAATGAAGGCATCTCAACTTAATACCACAGTACTAGCACCAAAATAAAAACTGAGGATGAAGCGCAAACAATTAGGAAATTCGCAATGCCCGGTATTCATACCTAATTTCATCTGTTTTGCTGGTCCGAAGTACGTACACGTTTGTGATGGAGCACTCATCATTTGTTTTGCATGTCAATGCTTACCTATGGGCCAGTTCATGAGTAAATGAGTGCACAGCCCGGTAACTTCCTGGTATGTCTTCCACTATTGCTACGCCGAAGAATGTACACACGCCACCAGTTCGGGTCATGCCTGCACAACGAGAAAACGTTTCCAAGTAAGCTCACACGTAAGACCAGGAACTCAGCTTGTACACAAAAGTACTGTAATTGTACACCTTCATTTACATATTGATAAATTCGTTTACGTGCATAAGCATTTGTTCTTGGATTCACCAAGGAAGTCCTCCTGGCGGTCTGTAACGCTTGACGGGCTGCAGTTCCGTCGCATATGGACAATAATGCTTTATAAAATAGCACTTTTCTGGAACAAATTGGTTCCTTTTAAAATAAACTCTCGGCACTGAGGTTCGACCGTCCGAGTTATCAATACAGGCATCTCACAAACCACAATACCGGCTCATTTTCCTTAGCACCGAAAAACAAGTTCAGTGTCTGTCGCCCTAGCCACAAAAGCAATCGAGGTTCTAGCACCCGACCTCCCTCCCTAAGAGTGGCATCAAGTCAAGTAGAAGAACACCTCACTAAATTCCTTGGCTATTGGGTACGCTTCTCGTGCCATGAATTGTTTCAGCATTCGACATCACCCACAGCCTGGGGCAATCCGCGGTAGCTAATCTAAAGCTTCATTATCCCAGTGGGGTGGAGTGGTGCAAACGACCACCGACGGTTCTTTGTGTTTTGAGCGGGTTTGGGTCCCATTTTTCACCATGCCTCGTGCAGACAAAAAAAACACAAAAGACAGGAACGCTGAGTGAAGGTGAATGTGTCAGTTGCGATGGACACGACCACGCAATACACAATGCTGCCTGTCAGTGATGCTACTGAGAAGGCCACAACGCGAAGATGTACGACAAATATATTTATTTCTTAGTTACGGCTAGCTGAGATAGATAGATAGATAGATATACTGTTGCCGTTCCCTTTTAAACGGTGTACGAGATTTCGGCGCACGATAAAGATCCCCAGGTGGTCAAAATTAATCCGGAGCCCTCCACTACGGCGCGCCTCATCGCCTGCGTTGCGTCGGCGCGTTAAACCCCACAATCAATCAATCAATCAATCAATTCCCTTTTAAACGGGTGATCGACGGGAAATCCGGATCTGGCGTTAGTTTTCTTAAAACACATCTATTATTGTCCTCCACTTCCTCTGAAACCCTCCGTTATGTTCTTTCGCCACCAGTGCTCCAGTCTTCTTTTCGTGACTTCGACGGCTTCCCAGTGAGGCTGTTGCTTCGGTCCGTGGAAGCCCAGCGCCATCGCGAGCGGGTCCGGTAGCGCCGCCTGTACATCCGCACCGGCTCTAAGGAAGGCGGGAACATCCGGGTCCTGGGTCACTGCCACTGCGGCTGGAGGTTTCAGTTCTGTGCACTCCAAAACGACGTGGCGCACCGTCTCCTCGGCCTGATTGCAGCTGCTGCAGGTGGTGTCGAGGCCCTCCGTAAACTTGGCACGTAAGACGCGAGTGCGAAGCACCCCGCTGCGAGCCTCGCAGAGGAGCCCGCTCCCTCGGGCGTTGGCGTAGATGGACTCCTTCTCGATGTCCGTCTTGTTGCGGCTGTAGATGTTCAGAGCCGGCTTCTCCAGCGCCGCTTTCCTCCATCGCTCGAGTTCGGCGGTCGCCACCTGGCCCCGCACCTTTTGTCGCCGGTCGTGTCGTGGGGGCTCGGTGAGGCCGGCCGCCGCAATGCCGTACCGCTCTCCGAGGCGTTTGGTGCGCGCCACCCACTTGGTTCGCAGACATCGGTAGGTGATATACTTGAACACCTCGCGCGCCCATCGTCCATCGGGAATCTGGCTGAGCCGCTTCTCGAAAGCCAGCTTGGCCACTGCCTCGCGCGCCTCGAAGGAGGACCAACCCATGTCCCCCTGCACCGCCTCGTTCGGTACAAAGCCGTGCACACCCAGCGCAGCCCGCCCGACCTCTCGTTGCCGCGTCTCCATTGCCTGGCGTGTGGACGACGACAAGCAGAGCACAGCGTTCCCGAATGTGAGCGCCGGTACCGCCACCGCCTTCCACAGTGCCCGGGATACTTCGAGGCGGCTGAAGGCCCATAAGGCGCGCGACCCGAGGAAGGCCCGCCTAGCAACCGCCTTCGCCCGAAGGTCCTCCTCGTAGGCCGCGCAGTAGTTGGGCTCATTTGAGAGCGTCACACCGAGGTATTTATACCTGGTGGTCCACTGAATTGGGTCACCCTGTAAGAGCAGTGGTGGGTCCTCAGTGTCCTCGGTTGGGGACACGACATGGTGGCGGACTTCCTGGCGTTGAAACGGAGCCCCAACGACGCGCCCTCGCTGGACACGATGTCGAGTGTGGATTGCAGCTCCTCCGTGCTCCCCGCCAGCAAAACAATATCGTCGGCATAGAACAGGGCGGGTAACCTGCGTTCACGCCGCCATCCGTCCTCCATGTAACTGAGGTCAAACCCCAGTCCACTGTTCGCGAGGAGCCTCTCCATTCCGGCCAGGAATAGCATGAACAGGAGCGGGGAGAGCGGGCAACCCTGGCGCAGCCCTCGAGACACTTCCACTGGTCCTGTGAGCGAGTCTCCCCAGTGGATCACCACCTGCGTGCCGGTGTATAGGCTGATCAGCAGCTGCAAGAGTTCGTCCGGCAGGCCAAGATCCCTGAGGGTCTCCCACAGCTTGGGGTGTTCCACAGTGTCGTATGCCTGTGCGATGTCTAGAAAGGCAAGCAGGAGAGTGCGCTTTTCTTTTGCTGCAATCTCCATTGCCTGCGTTACAACGAACAGGTTGTCCTCCAAGCACCGCCCGGGTCGGAAACCATTTTGCAGCTCCCCCAACACTTGGTCCTTTTCCGCCCAGGTCATCACACGTGCACACAGGATGTGGCCCAGGAGTCTGTACAGGGCTGACGTGACCGTGATGGGTCGGTAGCTCTCAGGCCGGCACTTTTCACCACCTTTCTTGTATATCATCCTCATCCGGGATGTCTTCCATCCATCCGGGATGACACCATCGCACACAACTGCATTCAGAGCATCCAGCAACAGCTGCCGAGTTTTTGGCCCCATCCTCTTCAGGAGTCGTGGGGGGATCCCGTCAAGTCCTGCGGCAGTCTGTCCCGAGAGGTGCTTTAAGGCACGTTGCAGCTCACCCTGTGTGATTGTTTCAAAGGTGCCCCGCCCTACCGCTGTCTCTTTGAAGCTGGGGGTGTCCCGCACCTGTGTGCTCAGTCTCGCCGCCATGCATTCCTCCATGAATTGGAGGCAGTCCGTACCCTTGTGTTCCGTGCCTGTTGCTATATCTCGCAACATTGGGGTGCAGGAAGGGGCTGTCTGCTGCTGTGATCGAATGTGCCACCAGAACTTCCGGCCGGCGTCGCGCCCTGCTGCCTGGATGTCCTGGAGCTGCTTGGCGTTTACTGCCTTGAGCTTGCGTTGCACCAGCATGGCCATCTCTCTCTTGGCTTCTTGGTAGGCGTCCCACCGCTCCATCACCTCTGCTGCCCCTGCTCCATGGCTGACTGCATGACGGTGTTCTCGGCACCGTGCCTTTCGTTTTCTCAGAGCTTCGGCAACTTCCCTGTCCCACCACGGTTTACGCCTTCTCCCCCGGTGTTGTGGTGGCTGTGTGGAGGCCCGGACCCTGCTGATTGTTTGTTGTATCCACGTT
The DNA here is from genome assembly GCF_048455015.1 of Haemaphysalis longicornis. NCBI lineage: Eukaryota > Metazoa > Arthropoda > Arachnida > Ixodida > Ixodidae > Haemaphysalis > Haemaphysalis longicornis. The sequence continues at coordinate 21,522,493 of NW_027526407.1, read as the reverse complement.
TGGAGGTCTTCATAGTTCTTCAAATGGATCACTCCAGCTTCCTCCTCTAGCATGTCGGCGACCTTTTCGATACTGTCATCAGTTAGTGTTCCCTGGTTGGCTCTAGCCCTGGCTGGTGGTGAAGGGGGGTTGCGAGCACCAAAAGTGAGCTGGATGTTGTTGTGGTCACTTCCAGCGCTCTCCCCGCCACCAGTGTCAATTACCATGCTGCTCAGCCGGGGGAACAAAACAGGGGAGACCAGGCAGTAATCAATGCAGGAGGATTTGTCGCGAGCAGCCCAGGTGACCCTGCCATCACACTTGTCCGTCGTGTTCACTATCATCAGCCCCGTCTTGCCTGCCCACTCAAGTAGGAGTCGGCCGCCGCTGTCAGTCACCTTGTCCAGAGGCTCTATGTGTGCGTTGAAGTCGCCCAGAAGAATATCAGGGATGCCAAAGTTCTCCAGGTCCTTCTCCATGCACGCAAGAGTCTGCGTGTTGCGATGCGACGACTCCTTGCCTGTCCACAGATACACCAGGCCAAAGGCAACACGCAGTTGGCCAATGTACCCTATTAGCCACATGTGTTCGGAGCAGTTGGGACAGTGTCTCTCCCACTGGGAGCCCAATTTAATGAAGCATCCCATGCCTCCTCCTCTCCTTTCGCTGCCTTGGCGGTTGAGGCCTTCCCAGATGTACCCCTTATGCGGTGGTGGAGCTTCCATATCTCTCAAGTGGGTCTCGACAAAACCGGCCACCACCACATCCTCCCTCTTTCACGCCCACACAGGGTGGACTATTGACAGCATGTTTGGAAAAGGTATTTAGAAAGCTTGACTGGGAAAACGTAAGATTGAGGACAAACTGGAAATACTTGAGCCACTTGAGGTTTGCGGACGACAGGTCTTCCTTCGTGAGACTACAAAACATACAGACAATACTTCAAAAGCTACAATATCAAAGTACGGTCGTCCGGCTGAAAATAAATAAAATAATCTAAAATGATGAGGAATAAGAATGCCAAGAACGTCTTCTTCAACTACGGAACCGAAACGGTAACAGTAACAGAACATAACTACCTCAAACAGGTGGTTAGTGCTGACCCCAACCACGGGAGATAAATCTGGCGCAGAGTTAGTATGTGTTGGGGAGCACTCTGCAAGCACTCCGAAATAGTGAAATGTAAGCTACCGGTGTTACTCAAAAGAAATATGTAGAAGTGCATACTGCCGGCGATGACACAGGGAGCGGAAACTTGGCGAATCACTATATGACTAGAAAGCAAAGTTAGGGCAGCTCAATAGGCCATGGAACGAATATTGTCATTAATACTACTCAGGGACAAGAAATAAGCTGCCTGGATCTGAGAACAAACTTGAGTTGACGATATCATAGTTCAATTAAAGAAAAAGAAATGGACTTGGACTGGCCTTGCAGTAAGACGAACTGCCAACGGGCGGACAGTTAGGGTAACAGAATAGATACCAACTGATAGGTATAGAAGAAGGGGAAGGCTAATAACACGATGTCGGAAAAGATATGGAACTTTGGGGGCAAACTGGACTCGAGCGGCGCAGGACAGGAGAGGTTGGAGGTCAATGGGAGATGCCTTCGTCCTGAAGTGGACTTGAGCAGGATGATGATGATGACGACGAAACCAGGGTGGCCATGGGAATATACACACTCGCGTACAAATTAAACAATATCGCACATACAGAGCGCGTAGTACCTAAGCACTAAGCGCGTGTTATCGAACGTCGTAGCATGCGCGTGGGACCGAGCGTGATACCAAACTAAGCGAGTGGTATCGAACGCACCTGGAACAAACAGCTCACTAGAGCAACGGTCAGGTCCAGCTTGCACTGTGAACAACGCCCAGTGGCGTCAACAGCAACAGCAACTCTGTGACATGTATTGTGCAGATAGTCCCCTCGAGGGCAAATTCAGATTGATTGTAGGTGACAGCGTTTTGGAGCGGGATATAAACTTCGTCGCGGTTGTCAAGAAGTTCAGATATGTAAAGTGTGGTTACAACTAGCGTGATTTGAGTACATGGTTATTATGATACACTTTTTGAAATAGTCACAGATGGGACAGTTTTCTACGTGTAGCGGGAGTAGTTTGGTTCACACTCGATTTCATACAAGTTACACTGGCCGTATGGTGATAGAAAATAAAAATATACCAGAACAGTTTTGTACAGCTTCTAGCTGGTTAGTTAAAGAAGTATATCCAGGGTCCCAAGTTGACGAAGTTTACTCTGGTGTGGGGCGCAAGTAGGTAACGTAAGACTACTTTTTGAGAAAAGGAGGTAAGTAGGTGCTGAGGAAAAATTTCGCTTTAACTATTTAATCATGCGGTTAGCCTTAGATGTAATAACATCAATATGTAGACACCAGGAGAAGCTGTTAGATATAAGCCCATCCGGGAATATATATTCGAATACGGACTCTAATGGGATACTGTCAGGTACATAACTGGAGATACTAATTGAGTACGGTATACACTCACACTTCATGGTGAGCTACATATCCTAAAGTTTGCACCAAATAGAAATAATATTGAGGTCAGATTGCAGGCATTCATCGTCAGAGGAATTACTCACGTTACGATAAAGCATACACACATCAGCGAACAGGCAAATAGAAGAACTAATATTACTAGGCAGGTCTTTAATGTGTGTCAAAAAACGACCGGGTTTTAGAATAGAGACCTAAAGTACACATGAACGCGCAGGTATGTAAGGAGAGTTAGTTTGATTGGAAGACACAAACTGAGTTCGGTTAAAAGGGAGTACTTCTTTCCATTGTAAGATTTTGGGAGGAGTTTTTAAATTACATACATTAAGTAGAAGTTGATTATTGACTTTATCGAACGCTTTGGGAAAATCGATAAAAACACAATATATTACAAAAGAGGAGTGAGGAAATGCAGGCAAGTCATTGGTAAACGTAATAGGTGGAGATTCACATCAGTTTTTTTTCTAAAGCCATATAAGGAATTGTACAAAAAACGTATTGGACCCAAGAAAGTTAACCAAACAGGTGAATAATATGTGTTCGACGATTTTACAAGGGATGTAAATAATGAATATGGCATGGTAGTTTGAGAGGCTATGCGCGTCAGCGGATTTCTAGAGTTTAACCACCGTGGCGGTGTTCCATTTTGTTGGAAAATAACTGCCGTGAATACACTTGGTGTAAATGAAATACAAATAATTGAGCTGTACTCTCTGGTGTTTTGATGAAATTTCGAGTTAATGTCATCAGGACCAGAAGATGACGACATTTTTATTTTAGATATAATGGCAGAAATACCAGCAGTATCAAGAGCTAATAGGTTCATTGGCAAAGAATTGGCTCTTCCATGCGGGCAAAATAACTGAAAAGGGGGTCAGAAAAGAATTCACGAAGCTACCATAGAGTACAGAGGCACAGAAATGGTTCGGAAATGGTTCCCCGACATCTCCACCAGACAATCGTTACAGGTATGCTTCGGCTTTCAAGTACTCCAAAAACGCTTAGTGTGAATTTTCAATGAGGAGGCTAAGGTACAGTGTTAAAAATTACTCATAGCCGTAAAATGTATGTTTATTTTATTGAACCTATTAAATAATATTTCTATACAATTAAACAAAACAAATTTATTAAATACAGAAGAGCATCTTCACAACTTTCAAAAACACTCCCATGAGGCTGTTTATTATTTCAACACCCTTTTTACCTCTAGTTGTTATATAAAGAGAGAAATGAGGGTGTGAGAACCTAAACGTTGTTAAAGGTCTGCAAATTTGGAGGTTCTTTACACTGTTTTACAGGGGTGGACATGAGATTTTGTACGATGGGGATATTTTCACCTCACGACGTTTAAAACGTCATAAAATTAATAATGTGTTAAGAGTGTAGCTGTTTATGATTGACCTCAGTCCTGTGAAGTTAGCGAAAAAACGCAAAACAAACTGCACTGCCTATAAAGGGTGCCCCACTGCATATGGAATATAAGAACAGTGAAGACGGCTTTTGCGCTTGCTCGATTGGGACAACAAGGGGTATATGTATATGCGCACCCCTTACTTTACATTTTTAAAAGTAATAGCCTTTCTTGGACTACTAAAAGAAAAAATTGGCGCCGCTTGCCCTAGTTGTGCAATGCTGTAGAAACAGCTGAGCTGGGGATCAACGTACGTTGGTTCTCCCCAGGATCCGCTGCCTGCTCGGGGATCCGACAGGAACGGTCTTATTAAATCAGGCTAAACTTGGCCTCTCCCCTCAACACTAAGCCTAGTCTAGCAAGAACGTCGCAAAGCAAACAAAGCTTAAAAAACTTTGCAAAACGAAGCAAAACTTAGCAAAACCGGGAGAAGGAAGGTGGACCCTCTGGTCCGCCCTTTCTTTTGCAACTGAGCACCAACTCCTACACCTTAAAAGACCCACAAAAATTTATGGTGCTCTGCAGCTAAACAGAGTGTTGGAACAGAAATAAAATTGGTCTAATCACTCCTCACAACCCTGCTTACTTCAGCTAATTGCAACGCTGTCCAAGCAAATATGTGATCTTTTTACATGCAAGTCAGAAGAAGTTTGCGGCCACAAGTATTTAAAATTTATTCGACGGGTTTGACCAATATTAGGATAACTTTGTGTTTGGCTAGTGTTGAATTGAAACACCAAATTTGATGCGGAGTAATCATGGACACATTATTGACATTGACATTCAAGAATGATGCATTGACGTTTCGACGAAAAGCCATTAAACATATGCAACAGGACTTCTGGAAAGCTCAAATTATACATGAAGAGCAGTTGATTACTTAGGAAGCATACACAGCTGTCTTCGCATTCTTCGGCCGGATCATTTTCTTGGCCAGGCTTAAAGACACTCAAGAAGTAGGCAAGCTCTTCGTTGTATTGCCAATAGATTCCAAAACGATGCGGAAGAAGGCTCGTCATGTCTTCTTCCCCATATAGATGTGGCTCGTACCCACAGAGAAGGGGGGTGATTGACCATGGCTTTTCAGCAGCGGCTGTTTAATTAGGTCATCACCAGCCTATCAACGCCCATTGCAGGGCAAAGGCCTCTCCCAATAATTTCAACTACCCCGGTCCTGCGCTAACTGCGACCAATTTATCCCTGCAAACTTCTTGATCTCTTCTGCCATGTAACTTTCTGCCGCCCCGTGCTACGCTTGCCTTCTCTTGGGATCCACTCTGTTACCCTAATGACCAACGGTTGTCTTGCCTTCGAATTACATGCCCTGCCCACGCCCATTTATTTTTCTTAATTTGTACTAATATGTACTTAACACGTGGTTGTTCCCTGATCAACTCCGCTCTCTTCTTATCCCTTAATGTTACACCTATCACCTTCCGTTCCATTGCCCCCTAAGTCATTCTCAATTTAGTTACACCCTCTAAATTAGCCTCCAATCTACTGCCCCGTAGATGAGTACCGGTAAGATGCAGCTGTCCTACACTTTCTCCTTCAGAGACAATGGTAGGCTGCCATTCATTATCTGAGAATATCTGCCGTATGCACTCCACCCCATTCTTATCCTTCTAATACTTTTTTCCTCATGGTTGGGATCTGGGTTCACAACTTGGTCTAGGTAGATATCTTGGCTTACCACTTCCACTGCCTCCAGCTCCTTAGACACCTTACTTATCCAGTGAAAAGCAAGGGTGAGATAAACAGAAATTTGACGAGAACGCTGAACAACTATGATGACGATGTCAAGAGGCTCTTTGGGTATCTTAGAGACAAATACCTCAGGACGGACAGGAGTGTTGAGCGGCCAGAATCTTATCGGGGAGCACCCAACGAGACGCTGGACAAACCGCTCACCGACTTTGAGCCTAAGGTGTCAATTGCCGAGAGCCGTCAGAATCGTGGCCCGGGTCCAGATACCATCGTGTATAGGCTGCTTTAAAACTTAAGTGACAAAGCCAGGAAGGATCCCTTGCGGCACATGAACGAGGCCTGGGTGTGCGGCAACCTACCGAGGCGATGGAAGGAGGCGGAGATCAGATTCATACCGAAGCCCGGAAAGTCTCCGCACATTGACAATCTAAGGCCCGTTTTCCTCACGTCTTGTGTGGGTAAATTGATGGAGCGGATGGTGCTGAATAGGCTGAAAAAGCATCTAGAACACACCAATCAGATTCCAGCTACCATGTTCGGATTCCGAAAGCGCCTCAGAACACAGGACGTGTTGCTACAAATAAAAGAGGAGGTCATGAAGCAGGCCACGAGACATTCGCCCAGAGCCATTTTGGCGCTTGACCTTATGGGCGCATTTGATAACGTCTCTCACGGCAGCGTCCTATCTAACCTCTAGGGCACTGGATGCGAAGAACGGGTATACAATTATGTACGGGACTTCTTTACTGACCGCCAGGTGAGAATCAAAGTGTAGGAAGAGGTATCCCCTCCTGTGAAACTGGGAAGCCAGGGGCCCCCCTAGGGATCCGTCTTGTCACTCCTTTTGTTCAAAATGGCGCTCCTGGGCCTGCCAAAGGCGCTCGGAGCGATCGAAGGATTGGGTCATGCGCTATATGCCGACGACATCTCGCTCTGGACGACGAAAGCAGGCTCTTTAGGACAGATCCAAGACTCGCTGCAGGCACCCGCAGATGTTGTGGACAAATGCGCCAAAGGGTGTGGTCTTAGATGCTCCCCAGTTAAATCAGCACTGGTTATCATCCGGCCAAGGGCGTCTAGGAAACCAAAAGAGGAAATAAATATAAGCCTAGAGGGTGAAGACATCATCCCATGCCCCAGCACAAAAATTCTCAGAATAGTCATCCCGACTGACAACAGGGCATCTATACCCATTGCGAAACTAATGCGCCTGTAGGAACGAATCCTTCATATGCTCCGACGGGTGGCGTCAAGAACACGAGGCCTCATGGAGAGGGACACACTTAGGCTCGTCCAAGCCTTTGTGGTAACCAGAATCCCGTATGTGATTCTGCACAAAGCAGACACACAGGTGCTGGAAATCATCATCCGCAAATCCGTCAAGCAAGCTATTGGAGTTCCTATGAGCGCGTCTACAAGCAAACTCTTGGAAATGGGCTTGCATAACTCGGTTGACGAGCTCATTGAGGCCCATCTCGCCAATCCGAAACAAAGGCTGAGCCAAAAAAGCCGGTAGACGCATCTTGAAGAAAATCGGCCGGAAGGAGAGGCTATCTGAGGACAGAGACAAGCTGCCAGATGAATGACTGGAAGCCATCAAAGCCAGGCCCATCCCCAAGCACATGAACCCAGCGTACCATGGCGGCAGGCGGGAGGCAAGAGCTCGTGCTCTCAACAGGCTTCTGGCAAAAGAAGGGGCTATCTTCATGGACGCCTCCATGAATGACGGTACGAACCGGTCAAGAGCAACGGTGACAACCACAAAAGAGCTGCTGACGTGTGCATCCGCTGTAGTTAAGAGCATTGAAGAGGCAGAGGAGCTGGCGATTGCTCTGGCCCTTATTCTACCAGAAAAGACTAAGGTAGTCACGGATTCCCAGCAAGCATACAGAAGCTTCCAATACGGCTGGGTGTCTCGGTTGACCCTCCGAGTGCTCAAGGATAAAAAACCTCCAAAGGAAATAGTAGAATTAGTGTGGATACCAGCCCATTCTGCGGTGAAGAGTAGCGAGTTTGCCCACCAGCAGGCCCGAGCACTGACATACCGGGCCATTTCTGCAGTAGAGGCAAAAAACACAACCATTGCATACCTACAGGTAAATAACTACTAATTACAGGCACGACAGGAGAAAGCTCCCAGCATTCACGCAGTAACAGCTAGCAAACTATATACCGGCAAAATCAGACAGAGTCCTTTCCGCACCCACGTCTACTCCACCGCATGTTCCTAAACCAATTTGAAGAAGCTTGACCAATCTGTAAAAAACTAGGCACCCTCCAGCACATGATAGGAGAGTGTAGGTTTAGCCCGAAGCACCTGCCCCCCCCCCCCTTACCTTAGACTCACCCCACCAACCCCACCCTACCCTTCAACGAGAGATGGAGGATCTTGCTGACCAACCACGCCCTGGAGGATCAGCTACTGTTGGCCACCAGGGGCCAGGCGGCGAGAGCACCATATGGATTCCCGTGAACAAGGAACCACCTCCGCCAAGTGTGGAGTTCGCAATGAGCGCCTCCTAAATAAAGTTTCTTCTCTCTCTCTCTCGCCACCTATCTCAAACCGTTGTGCTGTCCCGAAGTTATTGGTCATTACTTTTGTTTTCTCCAAAATTAATTTCAGGCCATATTCAACTCTGTTTGTCCAGTTCAGAAAGCATGCTTTGCAATTCGCCCACCGATTGACTTAACAAGGCAACGTCATCAGCAAATATGAGGTTATTGAGGTATTCTCCATCAACCCTTACTCCCACCTGATCCCAATTCATTGTTCTGAATACTTCTTGTAAACATGCTGTGAATAACATTGGGGCGATTATGTGTCCTTGTCTGACGCCCTTCTTTATAGGTACTCTACTGCTCTCCTTATGAAGGCAGATAGTAGCTGTGGACCCATTGTAGATATCCTCTAGTATTACATAATGCTCATCTACACCATGGTTCTGTAATACCTGGTTCAGGCATTACGTTTAGTTAAGTAATGAGATTGTCAATATGGGAGGGAAACGAAAAACAGAAAAAAACATTTACTCCGTGTGGGTGGGGTAGGCGGGGTGAAATGATTGTTACCAATCTCTCAGTTTCATGTGGTCACTTCTTCTTCTGCTTACTTTGTCGTTGCCATCTGGTGACACATCGTTCGCTGATCTCTTGATTGCTGCCCTATCTATTGTAAGCCGGCTCCAAAAAGGCAAAACACAGTTGCGAGAACACTCACGAAAGAGTTCAAACGGCAATGCCAAAAGCAAACCCCCATTAGGAAAATAGGTCTGGATAATTTTTATCTATTCCACAGCGGGACATGGCTCATTTTCGATGGGAAATATGACCTGCGTACACGTTTCCGGGGGTTATCTGACGTATTTATTACAACCGCATTTGAAAACAGGTCCCGAGTTCTTTTTTTCCACTTTAGTTTTATCTGACTCTGTTACGGTTTGTGGATATGATTCATTTGAAAAAAACTCCTCATATGCTTTCTGACTTGTATTGGTCAGACTCAGTGTAAACAATATATTAATAAGGCGGAAAGACTCTGAGGCCTTACCGTAAACACTTGCTTAATGCCCTGTGTAGCCCTACCACGCATCATATAACAACGCTCTTTAAATTTGGTTTAGCTACTAGCTTTGGTAGAAAGGGGTCTTTCTAGGAGGAACATAAGATATTAATAAACCCGTCAAGGACCGTGATTCTAGTATAAATGCGTCAATAATGCATGATGTATTTTTGCAAAACCCTATACAGCAAACCCTTTTAGAGTACGTTTAAATCCTACGAAAGGTTGCATTGTTGGGAATAGGCTTTTCACAGATATATATGAGGTCTGATAGCAAAGTATGACAGCACAGGACATTGTGACGAAAGCCCGTATAAAACTCCATCTGAATCGAAGGCTAAGCGCCGGGCATTTGGTCAGCTCCAGTGTAACACAAACTGCTATTCTGAGATTACCTATCTGTACAAAAAATATAATATGCCGATACGGAAGTAATTATGCCGAAGCGCGTGTACTATGATAATTTTTATACGGGCGAAAAGTTTGACATATTCATAGTTACAGACGGGTTCCTCGCTTGCTCCGTAAAGAAACGCTTAAGCAAGTAAAACCAAAGAAAAATACGTTGTGTGGGATCACGTTCTCATGCAATACCACCTCGAGGAAAACATACGTTTGGGAGAGCATAGTAGCGGTGTGAGAATGCAGGCGCGTTAATACGCGATTATCAGAATTTATTGAGTTTTTTCGCTTTACCACCCACCTTGGTACAAACAATGCTTCCTCCCGGTAGCTTAAAAAAGGTTCCAGATTTTTGTGCGCAAGAGTCATTCAAGAATGACGATACAATCCGCCATCTCTCTAAAATTACAGATCAAGTTACTCAAATGATTCACCGTGTTATCAACAGGCATCGAGGCATGAAAGAGCGGAACACAATGCGCTTAGTTCAAGAATTCGTTATATCCCTATTCAACCACGTCTTAAACTACCTGGTTTTAGCGAAAGGATATATCGACAAAATTAACAGCCTCACACGTAAAGCCCTCTAGCAGGCACGCGGTTTACCTGTAAGCACGTTCACAACAAAACATCTTCAAATGGGGCTTCACAATACCATAGAAGGACTTATTGAAGGACACCTCTAGACACAACGGCTTAGTCTGGCGCAAACACAAGCTGGACGTGCAGTACTTCACCACATCAAGTGGCCCTGCCAAGGACAGGCTCATCTGGTCTCAAGACCCGACATCTGGCGCCAGCACATTTCAATTCGGCCTCTTCCAAAAAAACATGCATCCGTGCCTCCATCAAGGCCGACGGGAAGCCCGAAGCGAAGCGCATAAAGCAGCTACTGAGTTGCCGGCAGCACCCCATTCTCCTACTCTATCAAGAATTTATCCTGTACTACAGGACTAGAAGACAAACACTCCCAAGCAATCAAACATCCCTTAGCAAAACTGAAGAAATTACGCCGAGACAATTTCAATCAGGCACTTTCGTATACCTCATAAGAATGCATGTATAGGCAGCCGTTCCGACGTGGCCTTTACTGACGCCGCCTAGTATTGCGACAAACGGACCATAATGGCTGCTGCAACAAAAAAAATGCCCTGATAACTTGGGCGTCAACCCAGACGTCCTCCTCGAGGAAAGCAGAACTCGCAATCAGCCTTGTCATCAACCAATGCCCTACAAGGACTCCAATAAGAGTCTCCCCAGCAGCTTGCTGGAGTTTTATCGGTAGGGGGCTCCCAGGGCGCTCCGAGAGCTCCAGAGACATTACCTAAAACACTCTGTCAACATCGTGTGGACCCCTGCCCACTCCTCATTGAGGAGTAAAATTTCGTCCATCAAGAAGCTCGAGATCTGGCCCACCGAGTTTCTGAGATTCTGGCAGCCCCCACCCCTCTCCTAATCTATCAAGAAATTACTCAGCATTACAGGACTACAAGAAAAATAGTCCCAATCCCTCATACTTGGCAAAACTGAAAAAATCACGCTGAGAAAAACTCAAACAAGCTCTTTCGTACACGCCATACGAATGCAATTATTGTTCCCGACACAGTACGCAGCCCAGTGCAAATGCTGGGATCAATTAGGTACGCTCCCCAATGTCATTGTGGGCTGCAAGGAAAACCCCCCACTTTCCTTTGATGAGGTGGAGGAGAAAGACGAACGAAAAGGCCGACAGGTTATCCAGCCTTTGAGCTCTGATTGCTACTGAGCAGTGGGAGATACGGTTGACTAGCAGTCACATGGAGGACCAAGCAATCCTTGAATCCTGGGCTACGACGGCGTCGTCAACACATGGCTTCCTGAACTGAGGATCCACTTCTAGCTTTAACCTCAATAAATGTTTCTCTCTCTGCCTATCTTTCTCTCTCTCTCTCTCTCTCTCTCTCTCTCTCTCTCTCTCTCTCTCTCTCTCTCTGCGGCATTCTTGGCCCTGATATACTTATTGGTTTTATTGATATGACTGCGTGTGTTTGCAAAAACGAAAACTTAAAGCTTTTCCTGTTCGTTGCAATAGCTTGGGTCGTAATAATTCCATGTGAACTCGTTCATAAGTATTTGGATATAGTGTCTAATGACACACGAAACATACAAACGCAAGTGCAGGGCAAAAGCTTTGTATCCCAACGTTTCAACGTGGCGTTTTGATGTACATACAACGCAGCGCGTGCCGGGAAAGGACAACAGAAATGGCGGCGGAGGTTTCGGTTGGCAACGATGAGGGGGTGGAGGAAAGAAATGTCGGCGCCAGTGCTTGCAGAAAGTCCTGCAAACGGCGATAAGAAGCTCGCAGCATGCTCGTATCTCTTGAGGTTTAGATATTGCAAAACATTGCCTCCTTAATTCACGTTAACTCGTCGACTTATTATTGGGAGACGTAACGCGGGCATTATCTCACACTACCAAGATGCCACGCAACCCCTCCAACTAGCCCTAATCACAACTGACTGATCACTGTTTCGTCTTCCCATCTTTCCATTCCCCAACTACAGCCGTGTGTCCCTCTCAACCTAATAAAGGGTATTTCAACTATACTGCTTATTGACCTCCTAGCTATGGGATTACCCGGCCCTCTAGCATCGCCTCATTCAAAACACTTTCATTCAAATTTACGCTATAAACCAGTTACCCTTTCGGGGGGTGGTTGTCATGTCTGCTGTCTATCCTATACCGACCTGCGTTTTTTCGAGTGATAAAAGAAATGTTCTCTAAGATAGAAAAAATTGTACATCTTAATTTTGTACACTTGCTGAAAACACTTTCTTTTTGCGGTTGTGTACTAGCATCGACAATGCACCTCGTGAGTGATGAAGTCAGTTGTTTCCGCCGAGGCCTGCGGGATATATACAGACTGCTGAAGATTACACCCAGCCCATTCCTAAACACGCCTTGAATGACGCTTTTTAAGTGCCAATGCACTTTATAAGCGCCCTTGAATTCCGTTGACCGCCGTCCGTCCACATAGCAACAGCTGGGGGTGCGCGCGCTCCTCGTCTTCCTTGGCAACGGGGGGAGATGGGCGCGCGCCGCCTGGCCGCTGACATGGCACATACCCACGTGGGGGATTGGCCAGGAATCTCCTCGTCTTCCTCGGCAACGGGGGGAGATGGGCGCGCGCTGCCTAGCCGCTGACATGGCACATACCCACGTGGGGGATTGGCCAGGAATCGAGCGTGAGAAGGGCTAATGCACCCGCTTAAAGGAGTCCTGACACGAAATTTCGAAGCTGAGATCCGCTCTAGCAATCAAGTACAACGACAACACAAATAGGTGTCTGTGAATAAATGCATCTTTCTTTCTTTGTAGTTGTGTGTGTGTGTGTGTGATCTCTCTTTCGCGAACATTACCGAACCGCGCAAATTCAACTCCTGCATTCGCACTTTCACATTCTTCCCCTCGGGGAAATGCGGGGAAATTTTGTTTGAAGATCTTTAACGGTTTAACGGTTTTTGTTAATACGTTGCCACGTGCTCTCACAGCTAAAATTTACATCGCTATGGGTGACAACACACCAAGACCAACTTAGCCTTTGCATTCACCATCAGAATGTTCTAACCATCACCAATGAGGTGTTCACGTAGCAGAGTAGAGTGGCTTTTTGTCGCAATGCAGGCAATACAGAGGCTATTCAGCTAATGGACCTTGTCGTTTCTATCTTTTCTCTGATAAGGCATCCTTGCCAGCGCACATTCAATGCTTGAACATTGCGTTTGCTGTTCAGTGAGAGTATGTGTTTTAGCATAGGAATGTAAACTTCAGCCAAAAAGTTCCAAATGCAACGATTATAAATATACTCACCACTTGTGCGGTAATTCCGTTCGCGTTGTTCTATTGTGTACATATCTCGCCTGAAAGTGGATTGTGGTTATTTCCCAGGAGGGCCGCATCATGTCCCCCATGAAACAAAACATGTCGCCTTACCCAGTAACCAGCACGACAAGATCCGGGTTGCCAATCTTAGATCGTTTCCCATTAACATAGTCTTTAAACTTTGACAGTGTCCGGGGAGCGTTCATGGTACTCAAATCTCCAACAAGAAAGGGCTCGTCCTTAAAACACAAGAAAAGCCCGTCGGTAGCTTTTTTGAATTTTAAAGACAGAGAGCAAAGGTCAGGTATGTAGTGAACAGCTTACTTTGACGAAAATAACGCCGGCAAGAAGAATTCTTATTCTCGGATCAATGATGTAATTAAAACGTAGGTTTACCTAGAACAGGAGAAAATATTAGTACGTTGCGTAGGTAAGTCGGGAAGTCTTTGGCGACGTCAAACAAATATTCACGTAGTTTTAACTCAGCGCTGTATCTTAAAAACAAAACATTATGACACTTGCGCAGCTTTGTGTATTGGCGCTGCTGGCATTCTGGTTGGAATTATTCGCTTACTTTCTTTACTGTTTCAGTGGTTGACTGTTCTTACACAATTGATCATTTTGAGCAATTTGTGGAATGAATATTTTAATTCCAAAATATATGTGGCTACCCCCTTTTTGGGAATGAACATTGCTATTGTGTGTGTGTGTGTGTGTGTGTGTGTGTGTGTGTGTGTGTGTGCATGTGCATGTGCGTGTGCGTGTAGGCTCTGCGCATCCCGACCTCCCACTCCCTGCTGGCCATAAATAAAGTCTTTCTCTCTCTCTCTAGGTGTGTGCTTTTTCGTGTGTGCGTGTTGTGTGCGCGCGTGCGTGTGTGTGTTGCCCGTGCGTGTGCGTGTGTGTGGGTGTGTGGGCGTGTGCGTTCACGTTCGCGTGCGCGTGTGTGTGTGTGCGTGTATTTGTGTGTGTGTGTGTGTGCGCGCATGCGCGTGCATGCGGGTGTGTGTGCGTGTGTGTGTGGGTGTGTGTGTGTGTGTGTGTGTGTGTGTGTGTGTGTGTGTGTGTATACGCATGCGTGTTTGTTTGTATATGGCTAGTGAGTATGTATTCATATGTGTATGTATTTATGTATGTACGTATTCATGTATGCATGTGTGTATGCATCTATGCGGGCAAGAAAGTTATACGTCTGCAGAAAGGTACATCGGCCCACCGCAATACGTGCCGGCAAAGTGGTAAATCACCGTCGTCATCAAGCAGCTCACTGTGGAATAAGTTCAAAGAATCCTGGGTGCACCGTCTATTCTGACTGTATAATGGCTCTTTTTATTTCCACGTTGCCTACCTGGAACAAAACGTTTGTTGCAGCATGCGGATTACACGCAAAGCTTCCTATCCACAAAAGGCGGCGTTGAGAACGCGTTATAGTGTCCACTCTATCTATTTTTCGCGTCTTCTCATTAATGCGTAAATCCGCAACATCTATCTCCCCTTTCTACTCACCGGATACTGAAGGATTAAAGAACGTGGCACCAAAGACCCCGCAAGAAATTATTATCAAACGTGCCAATTTCACCAGTATAGGGCAATGTTGGGTTGTCAAACCCTTTATTTACCCGATCTGAGTAGTCCATTCTCTCACATTACCAGTGCCTACTGTTCTGATCAGAGACAAGCACATGATTGTACCCAAACGCGAAGTGTACCAATGTATGCGACGATGAAAGAATAAAAGCTATAGGGATTGTTTAGAGAAAACATTTACATTACAGATCAAGAACCCCGGTGGTTGTATTTGTATGTGGGCGTGGTGGTTTAACAAAACTTTTTTACAACCATTAAATCACAAGGAGCGAAATAATGATCATGAACGCGAGCTTGTATCGCTACTTTAGGTTTCTAACGCCAATATTCTCGGCAATTCACATAGGTCAAGGGCCTGCACTTGTGTACTCTGTTGTCCGCCGTGTACACTCTTCCTTAGCGTTACTGGACTGTTCAGCATGTGGTAATGCTGGATTAATACGTAATGCTTCAGCAGATGTAAAAACTCCGAAATAAAATCCCTGGCTGAGAACTGGGCGCAAGCGTATAGTTTGAACACTACATAAGGCGGCTCTGGTAAAGTTTTGGGTAATCGCGTTTGTGAAATACACAAACTCGCCAACACGCCCAGGTTTGACTAACTGGCACCAATAAAACCTTCCGAAGAGCAAGTGATTAGATACATTAGGTTTGGTGGTGGCATGAAGAGTAATGACCATACAAATGCTCCACCAAGAATAGACACATTCTCGTAGCTTGTATGGAAATATATTAAACTCTCGGTAACCGTTTTTTTTACTTTTGGCTGAAGGTTTATGCAACCACGGGGTGTCAATTGAGTGAATAACTGAGGAAGACAAACAAAGAGTTGTACGTGCTTGTAAATGACTAAAGTAGCGGCATATACGTTTATTATTATGGGAAAGGTGCGCTTTCTGATAAACAAACAAAAATGGTTATGAATGAAAATTTAGTATAGAATCAATGCTTGTGGAGCACTCAGCACCGTTCAGAGAAAGCAGTGTTTTGTGTGTATCTTAGCCTTTCATGGACGTTGTCAACTAGTGAAGATGGTGGGAACCAGGCGGAAGGTACTTCTGCGCCGCGCTTAAATGAGCCCTAAAAATTCAATGTAGTTTGACAAAGTATCCATCTAGTAACACACTCAACTTAAGTTTAGTGCCGAGAGAGGCTTTTAAACAAAAAAAAGATAAGGTTTGAAGTCATTACATTAGTCGCTCTACAACGTCTGCAGTGACGCATTAGAGGTCGCGGGTTCGATTCCTGGCCACAGCGGCCGTTTTTCTGATAGAGGCGAAAAGCAAAAACGCCCGTGTGTGCGAGATTTCAGCGCACGATAAAGATCCCCAGGTGGTCAAAATTAATCTCGAGGCCTTCACTACGGCGTGCCTCATCGCCTGCGTTGCGTCGGCGCGTTAAACCCTAGAATCAATCAATCAGCAGTGATGCATAAGGGGAAATGTATAAAGCAGATGATATCAGTGTCCTGACTGCATGTTATTCTATAAAATATGTCAACATATAAAACTTGAGGCCCCACTACAAACGAGCACTCATTTTTCTTAGCGGTGGTCGCGAACACGTGATCGCAAAAAACCTTTAATATAGCCAACTATAAACTACACAGATGTTGCGTGTTGAGTCGGCACTGATGGGATTGTCTTTTTTATATCCCACTCAGTGTTTAATATTTAAGTATTTCTTTTCGTGATTGACACTGGGTCAAGTAGGTTTTTAATGTGCCAAACTGGTGCTTTATCTTCACGGCCTTTTTGAAGACCCTGACACTCACACAACACGTATTGCGTCATTGATTCATTGGTCATTGGCTAGTGATGAGCCAGAAGTGCATTGATCGTAGGAGGTTGTTCCTAAGAAGCTTCTGAGGACATCTAAGCACGTATTCACACCCGTGTGGAGCCAGAAGTGCATTGATCGTAGGAGGTTGTTCCTGAGAAGCTTCTGAGGACATCTAAGCACATTTCACACCCTTCAGAAAGCCCGTGCCTTGCATGGAAGTACTTTGACTACACAAGGCCGGCTGCTGGTAATGAAGACAAAACACTTGGTAGCACGTTTTATCGTGATTACTTTAACACCTACCTATCTGAGCTTCCGCCTTCAACAGGAATGAGGCGTACCCGACTGACGATAACCTGTCAACTTGGGTCCCAGCTCAGTTATTAAACGTTTGTTTCTCACTTTACACAACTATGGGTCCTGTTTTCGAGTGCCTGGTCTGGCATGGCATTCATCACCACTCTTCCATTAAAATTTGCAGCAAGACTTGCCCAGACGGGGTAACCCCGCTTGGTGTCTCGTCAAACTAAAAAAACACCTTTGGACTATCGGTAAAAACGCTGAGTATGAGGTTGTCGTTAGTGCCCATGTGTTCTTCGGTTAAAGGAACTGGTGTAACGTTGTGTGCGACATTCTCTCTGCTCATTAAGAAAGGGTGCGTCGTTGCTTTTACTAAAGTCGCTGAAGGTGGACCCCTCACAAAAATCAACGTGTGTGGCTCAAGATGCATAGCCTTTTGAGGCTATTTTTGATCCGTCTTGTGCAAGGGCTCTTATTGGAGGTACGGGCCCTTCTGTACTCTTTGGCGTACTTCTCACACATCATAGCTCGCCTGGATAACCACGGGACATCACAACAGAGCTTTAGGCACAGCGGCAATGTATCTAAGATTACAGCGGTGCAGAATGTCGGGATTACGGAATGGCGTCTTCAAAGGAGTATGAACACAGCATCGTCACATGCCTGCTTTGTGAAATAAGTTCACAATATGCAACAAAAACCTACAGGAAGTACAATTGTCCTGTTATTTGGTAGAACAATAATTTAGATTCGCAAACATATTTTCAAAAGTATCATGCAACCACCTTACCACACAAAAAGGTATGTTCTGTAAATTATTGCTTGATACAAACTACAACTAATATACCAAAGCTGTACAACGTAGCAAAGCGATTCATATTGCATACCGAAAAGCTAGTGAATCTGCTCCAGCCTTATTTGCCACCTACAAACCCTGCTGTAGTGAATCTGTTTGAAGTCTTGGAGCTTGCAGAAGCACGTACTATCTTTGCGAAGAAGGCTAGAGATACTTCATGGCTCCCGCAAGATAGACATCTTGTGAGAGCGATAAAGGTAAGAAATTGTATGTCCAACGTCCCAACCTCTCCTCCCACTACACTGGTATATACAAGAAACATCAAGAGAATTCATAACAAATTAGTGCAGCAATCTCAGTCGACAGCAGTCTTCTGCGTTGCAGGAATTAGTCTGTGCGGCACGATGGATGCGTATGTCGAAAGGAAAATGGAAATAAAGGCACTTCGATTGAAAATTGGAGCGCGAATTCGACAACGACAAAAATGAAGAACGACGGGACAAGCGATAACTTTCAACTAACGTTTATTTGAAACATCGTCTCGTATTTATACAGGTATAACTAAGAACATGCGCACAGAATACACTATATAGAAAGCACCAAACAGATGGACACAATCAAAGCAACGTTCTAGAAAATTAAAACTCGGTGGAACGCAACAGCACAAACGTATCGCTAACGCACTTCTCTCGTTTTTTTCTTAATATAAGGTGCTTCGAAGAACTCTCTCGGTACAGTAATATCAGTCCTGCTGTTAGGTACTTCGTTATGTAATGCACTTTGTTGCGTACGAAAAGACAAATATTTAGCTGGGGAAGCAAATTTCAGAGTAGGTAATAATATTAGGGCAATTGTGTTATAAAGCCTTGGTATTTTTTTTCCTCTACAATGGCCTTTAGGAAAATTTAGACGCTGGCAGGAAAAGACTTCTTGAAGAGACACCAGAGCAAGTCGGAATTTTAATTCTTGCAGAAACAAAACGCACAAATGTTAGTCTTTAAATTTCTACCGTGTAGTGTACACGGCGGCGCTTTGTGTTCTGCTAGAAAAAGTTTCAAGTATACTCCAGCGAATTTACAAATAATATTCACTCGAATGGCTAGGTGTGAAACCTCTATTATCTAAAAAAATAATTTTTTTGGTCTATCAATACACGTTTTCAGCTGATATTTCGTTTTTAGCACTGAATATATTACTTCTTTATTTAAAAAGATTTACCTATACATTGAAATCTCGCTATATCGAACTTCAGTGGAACGCAGAAAATTGTTCCTTATTCTGAAAGATCGTTGTACCCGAAACGCAAAATTTAAGACAACAAAGAACACTGCAACGCCTAAAACGACCTACCTGTATAGCAGTGCATCCTTGGAGTCATTTTTAACAAAAAATCCACAAGTGGTCATGAAACAATGTACGTTTATTTAAAGTAGTTGGCGATTTTCTTCGGGTGCGTGCAGGACAACCTTCGTAGCACGAAGGACTGCAACTCATCCACATTCCTGTGGAGTAACTCAGTGGCCGTGTGGTTTTCCCCCCGAAATGTGCCGAGTTTTCGTATCCTGTCCAGCACATCAGCAGTCGTCACGTGTTTGTCGCAGTCTTCGAGGGCTGCCGCGGTACCCTCAGATGCATCATCGTTCATGCCGTCCTCGCTGCCTTCTTCACCCTGTACGCTCACGCTCTGGAGGATGTCCAATGTTGTCAGTTCCGCTGAGGTCCGTGAAGATCCAGCAAGCCAATAGAGCAGCGGCGGAACGTAGAAAAATCACGCCCATCTTCCCGCGAGGGAACCCTGATGTCATGCGACTCATCGGGGGAGGGGTTCAATTGGCGTTTCCATTGGGTTGATTCTCTAAATGGCGTGAAACGTGTTGTGAACGCGTATGATGCATTCCATCACACGCGAGTGTTCTCATACGCGGGAAGATGGGCGTAATTTTACTTTTCATGCACACGGATACGCGACATGAGAGAGTTTCCATCAGCGTTTGGACTGACGCTGGTACTCGATTGTGTCAAACCACTCGCCGACGGGACTGTTGCTTCCATCGTACTACATCGGAAGAAGCAACGGAGTCGTCGTCGTCAAGCGAAGCACAAGCAAAGTCAAGCGCAATCAAGCGAACGCACTTGACTGAACCGGCGCAACGCGCTCACCACTTTATATTCAGCACTTGAAGGAGAGGAGACGAACGGAGGAGAGTTGCGCATTCGCAGCGAGAGCAAATGCGAGAGAGAAGCGCCAGCGAAGCGCGCGCAGCTGTTATGATAATGAGACCGAGAGAGCGCGTTGCACACAGCTGTTGGCGAGAAGAACGAAGGAGAGTTTGCGCATGCGCAGGTGGTGTGCGGACGCCGCCGGACAACGCCGGAGGGACAAGACGGGTGAAAGAGATGCGTCGCATCTAAAAACTTGAAGTGGGCGCGAATAGCGCGGGCGCTGCTTCCTGGACGGAGGTGGCCACCAATGGTTCATTTTTTTTCTTCTACTCACCTTCTTTTTTTTTTCCTCGCATAGGCTCGCACATTCCGCGGAGAAAGTTGCAAGACGTCCCCTTAGCCGCTGCGCTTTGCCGTTTCGTCTGCTAGCATATGGCTCTGGTTGCCGCGATTGTTTAACGGAAAATCTAACAATAACCGGCCTTGCAAATATGAGTATAGTACTGAGGCGTAGCTAACTTGGCGCAGAAATATCTAAAATGATCGGTAGTTTGAAAAGTTCACTATTCTAAAGTACGTAGTAGTGAAATATATTTACATTAAAACTATAAGCAGTCGGCGTGGGATTTCTAAAATGGTCTTTAATCTGAAAAAATCGTTACTGTGGTGTTCGTTGTACGGAGATTTGACTGTACTGCAACGAAGAGCCTATTTTCAACATAGATTATTACTTCTTGTATTTCTTGTCAACATTGGTTTTTATAAAATGCACAACACCATAACGACCAATACTCATACGTTATATAGTTGCTAGATGTCGCTGCTTAAACTATGCAAAATGGGTTCTAATAACTTAAATATTTTTCCTTATCGAAGAATTGTTAGAAGTTTGTAACGCTTCACAGGCAATAAAAATGCAGGGTCTGGCGGCAAAAGTTACGTACCACAACTTTGTATATATGATGTGCCACTGTAAAAAGTGCTTTCACCAAAAAGGGCCAACGCACAAAGACTGTAGCATCTTGACAGTCCCCAGCAGAGTTTCCCCTACCCGAAAACAGGATGTCCTGAATTGCTATCAGTGCACTCTTCGGAAAATATTTGTTCGCAAGGCATAGCACGAAAGGCGGCTACGTAATTGTTTATATGTATTAAAAAGGGCGATAGCTGACAGCATGATTACGTCTTTATGGATAGAAAGTTTTTCTAACCCTTAGAAAAAACAGCGCCAAAAAACGACAGGGAGTAAAGACAAACAATGCGCTTCGTTTTTTGAGCTGTTTTTTCCAAGTGGCATCATGCAACAACTAGCCCGTCTCAGTTCAATTGTGCAGTTTTCTACCCCACTATGCATATGTGAAAGCACAGCCATTTATAGAAATGGATTGATTGATTGATTGATTGATTGATTGATTAATTGATTGATTGATTGATTGATTGATTGATTGATTGATTGATTGATTGATTGATTGATTGATTGATTGATTGATTGATTGTGGAGTTTAACACGCCGACGCTGCAAGGGTGATGCGGCGCGGCGTAGTGGAGGGCTCCGGATTAATTTTGATCACCTGGGTATCTTTAAAGTGCGAAGCAATGTCGTCCCCTCACACGAAACCACAAAAAGAAAGTTTGTCATAGGACTACTCACGCTGTTCATCATGACGCAAAAGTAGATCAGTGCGTCAACATGGCGTTTAAAGCCTGCCTGGTGCGGTGTGTCTGTTAAAACTAATACCTCTATAAAAACAGTGTTAGGAATGGTGGCTTCGGCACTGGTTTCGTAACTTATGTCAGGCTGCTGCGTGATTTCTGAAAGAAATAATGTATAGCTTACACATGCATTGTTGCCAACCGCTCGCAGCTTTCAGTGATTGTAAAATGATAGAAATAATTTGAACGCATCATTGATCTTTTCATGGCTGTAACAAATTACGAAAAAGGGGCCCTTATTTCTCCAAGGCTCCCTACAATTTTGATTTCCTAACAAACGAAATGGAATAAAAATCGCATCAGCCTCATCTTCGTCGTCATCATCATCATCATCATGACCATCATCATCATCTGCTTACTCTGGTCCCCTGCCAGACGAAAGCTTCTCCCATTGACCTCCAACCGCTCTTGTCCTGTCCTGCGCTGCCTGAGTCTCCATAGTTTACCCACTAAGTTTCGCATTTTATCCCTCCATCGTGTGATTGGCCTCCGCCTTCTGTACCCATCCCTTGGGGTTCACTCAGTTACCCTAATTGTTCACGGGTTGACGAGTCGTCTTACCACATGGCCAGCCCAAGTACATTTCTTTTTCATATATGAACTATGATATCGTCATCTCTAATTTTTTCCCTTACCAAGGTAGCTCGTTTCCTCTCCCTGAGTGTTGTTCCTAACATTATTCGTTCAATGGCCCGTTGAGCCGACCGAAGATTACTTTCTAGTTGTTTACTAACGCTCCAAGTTTCAGCTCCGTGGGTCATCACCGGTAGCATGAACTGGTTGTAGGTTTCCCTTTTACGTAGCGGAGGCAGGTTACCTTTGATTATTTGGGAGTGCTTGGCGAGTGGTTCCCTAACCCATACCTATTCCGCGCCGGATTTCTCTCCCGTGCTTTGGGTCAGCACTAACAATCTGTCCGAGGCAGTTATATTCTTTTATTTCTCCTAGCGTTTCATTTACTAAGCTAAACAATACGTTTTTGGCATTCTTATTCCTCATTACTTTAAATTTATTCATATTTATTTTAAGCCCCACGGCTGTGCTTTCTTATTATAGTCCCTCAAACATTGTTTGTATGTGATGTGCCGTCTCACTCAGCAAGACTATGTCGTCTGCAAACCCTCAATTGGCTCAAGTATTTCCCGTTTATTTTTAATCCTATGTTTTCCCAGTCAAGCTTTCTAAACAGCCCATCCAGAAATGCCGTGATTAGTATAGAAGAGATGGTCATTAGAAGAGATGGTCCAAGGCCATTTTGTACTTAGCGTCCACAACCCGCTCCTGTAATTGCTCAGTACGTATCACCCACTTTTCTCTAATGTGCGGACACGCGCCGACGGACATTCGCTGGTCATTGTTGGATACTTCTATACCCATGGGGCCACTAGGGGTTACCCCAAAATCAGAGGGATCGAATGACACAAAAGAAGAGGATGCAAAGCGACAAAATAGCTTACCCTGATGTGGAACGCCAGGAGCTGGCTCTTCCATTGTCAACTGTATTTGTCGTGACTCTTCTCGGAAAACCTCTATGAAAATCAATACCACTAACAAATTCCCTACGGGCCTCCCCTGCACCTTATGAAGTTGTTGCCCAATTCCTAGGAAACAGCTTCCGATTTAAAAATCGCAAAACTTCATTTGGCGCCTCGCCGAATACGGATTTGACAAAATATCTCCAGTGAACCTCCGTCCGCCCCATTTTATCATCATCATCGTCGTCATCAGCCTGCACGGCGAAGGCTACTCCATTGGCCTCTAACCGCTCCTGGCCTGCGCATCTCGAGTCTAGAGCTTACCAACGAATTTATGTTATTTCATCCCTACTTCGGAATAATGGCCTTCCCCGTTTTCTAGATCCCCCTCTTGGTATCCACTTTGTTACTCTGAGTATTTAATAGCTGTCGGTTCGTCTCGCTGCATGGCCAGACTAATTTTATATCTTTTTTTTCATTTGAACTATGATATCTTCTACTATAGTCAATAGCTGATCCAGGTAGCTTGTTTCCTGTCCGTGAGAGTTACTCCTAACATTTTCCGTTGCATTGCTCGTTGAGATGACCTAGGTTTGCTTTCTAGCTGTTTAGTAAGGCGCCAAGTTCCGTTTGTCAACACCGGCAGTATGCACTGGTTGTAGAATTTTCTTTTGAGTGACAGAGGCAGGTTACTTTTCATTATTTGCAAGTGATTACCGTGTGCTCCACAGCCCATACCTATTCTACGACGGATTTCTCCCTCGTGGTTTGGGTCAGGACTAACACCTGTCCGAGGTAGTTATACTCTTTCGCTTCTCCTAGCGTTACGTTTCCTAAGCTAAAGAGGGCGTTTCTCGCATGATTATTCTTCATTACTTATTAAAATTTATTTATATTTATTTTTAGCCCCAGGGTCGTGCTTTCTGATTTTGGTTTTTCATGTATCGTTTCCAGGTGTTCTCCAGTCCCACTCAACAAGACTATGCCATATGTAAACCTCAAATGGCGCGAGCATTTCCCGTTTATCGCTAATCCCAAGTTTTCGAACTCAACGTTTTTAATACCCCCTCCACACTTGCTGTGAATAGTTTTGGCGAGATGGTATCTCCGTGTCTTACTCTCTTTCTAACTGGCGATTTATGCTTCACTTGTGGAGGGTTATCCTGAACGTACAGTCCTTGTGTATGTCTGTTAGGAGTATCAGGTAGGCCTCCTCTATTCCGTGGTCTGTTGGTGCTTGTAGCACGATTGCGATAAGTATAGAGTCAAACGCTTCCTCACTGTCTATAAATGCCATGTAAAAAGATTTAAAGTATTCTGCGCAACTTTCTATCACTTGATTCACAACATAGATGTGATTCGTCGTAGCGTACTTTTCCCTAAACAAAGACTGCTCTCTGTGCTGTTCGAAGTCAAGGCTGTCACCAATCCGGCTACCTAATACTTTTGTAAACAGCTTATAAACAACTGAGTATAGTCTCATGGCTCTGTAATTCTTAAGGTCGTTCGTGCATGCCGTCTTATGAATCAAAATTATTTTCTGGCTTTTCTAGGCTATTGACATTTTTAAAGTATTCCCGCATTCCGAAAATAGTAAAGCAAGCTTTTATAGTACAATATCGCCTCCCTCCTTCAACGGACCCACAGTTATTCCGTCATCACCTGCAGCTATTTTTTGTTTCATGCCTTTAAAATCCTTCCCTACCCCCTCTTTGGTTACTAGTGGCACATTGCAAGTTGAGCTTGTATTCTCAATAGTTTCCCCTGGTCTATTGCCGCTGGCATACAGCCTGGTGTAATCGTTCTGCTACCCTTATTATTTCATCCAAGTGTCACGTATTGTTACCTTGCTCATCTGTGACTTCGTACATCCTGTCTTTGCTGATGGCTGAAATTATCTTACTTGCTTTCAAGCTTCCCCCTATTTGCAGCGTTTCCTCAATCACTGCCATGTTATATGCAGGAATGCGGTTGGTTTCCTTCGGTTGATCAGTTTCGACACCACGGGTAATTCAGTCTGATCTGCCGTAATGGAAACTTTCATGTTCTTATGGTTTCCAATTAGTTCTTTCGTTCGTTAGTTACTTTTTATCTTTTTTCCCTACATGTCGCTTCTGCCACAGCTGCTGCTCATTCACTGGTTGCCCTGTCATTTAGCCTGTCTACACTGGCCTCGTTACGCTCGTATGGAAGCGCGAATTGGTTTTGAAGAGTTAATTTCAACTCCCGCGATCTCGCAATGATTGACTCAGTTCAGAGTTTCAAAGTTCTCGCTAGTTTACGCCTTTCTTTTATGAGATTCAGCTTACGCTTGCATCTAACCATACTATTACAGCTTTTCCTAATCTTGTTTAGCACCGCTACGTCTTCCACAATAACTGGGTTGTCACTTAAAATGTAGCCAATTCCGTTTTTGCGGTACCATCGGCACTTTTATCTGCCCATTTCCTATTCTTTACCATAAGGTTATGTTTCTTTCGAAATCCCACCAGAGCATGACCGACAGTTCCCATTGTCAATACCGTAGTTCCCCACTGACCTTTCTCCCGTTTCCTTCTTACCGCCCGTTGCGTTGAAGTCTCCCATCACAGTCGCTAACTATTTTGCTGCCTTCTTCATTGCTGATTCGACGTCCTAGTAGAAGCTGTGCATGGCATCATCATCACAGGGGGTTATGGGCGAATATACCTGCACTATCCTTACCCTGTATAGCTTGTTTAGCTTGGTCACAACCGCCGCCTCTCTCTCCCTAATGCTGAATAACTCCTCCACGTTTCGTGCTATTTCTCTGTGGATAAAAAGCCCAACCTCGTGTTTTCTCTTCTCTTGGGGTCCGCTCGAGCGCAGAATGTGCCCTGTACTGAGCTCCATGAAGGCTTCTGTTGTCCTTCTAACTTCGCTTAACCCTATAAAATCCCACTTATGTCGAAACGTTCCTCTTGTAGTACAGCCAAGCTTCGCTCGCTAGGCAGGGTGCCTGCGTTGAACGTTGCCAAGGTCATATTCCGATTGAGGCCTGTCCGGACCCAGAGACTGTTAGCGCCCACTGCAGTATCGCTATTCTGAGCGCCGCCGTGGACAGCTGCTCCACAGCGGCTGGGGACTGGGGGTCGAGAGTTGAATGGTAGTTGGCGGCCAATTACTACACCTGGGTTGCCTTTTCTGGTGAGGGAGATCCTTCTCTGGTGAGGGAGTGCTGTTTGTAAACACCTCATTTATGACATTGGAATTTTTTTCGTTGACACCATATAACGCTCCGAAATACGCAAAAGAAATCCTTCAATCCATCGTGCGCATTGTTGGGACATCGGCCTTAAACGAACCCCGAAAACATTGCCGAAAGACGAACCGCTGACTTCTCATCAGGATCCCCAATTTTACAGAAGACGGAAGTGACTTCTAATATGTTAGCCAACGAAATTTGGCTAAGTGATCACAATGTACGAAGAAGCGCTGAGCATTCCAAGAACGTGTACTATCTGCTCATATTACTAATGTGATCAACAAAACCAAAACATTGGTTGGCCATCAACTGTACTAGCCCAAATCAATAACTCCGCCACGGAGGAAGAACTGAACGAGGAAATAAAGCAACCGTGTGCACGACCACAACGCCCCACACTTCCTACGAAGGCCGGAAACAGCGGCATGGATGCGCCCTTCACCCTTCCGGACATTGAGCTATGGTACGAAGCTTTACAGAAAACAACGTACTTGGAACGATCGCTTCTAGTAAACACCTACAAAATGTCTTTGAAGTTTAATTCGATTCCATCAAACACTCAGTGGTTAAAAGTAATTTACGGCAACTCTTGCGGCACGGTGGTATTGATCTTACTGTGAAGTTGAGGCAACCGCTGACGGTACAAAAGCTTCGTCCCATCTCACCCGCACGGTGTGATGAAAAGCTATTCAGTCCCTGGATACATAACCACATGGTAGCATATATCAAGGAAAATAAGTTGCTCCCTACGACCATGTTTTTCCTTTGATTCTATCTCCTTTCGTAAAACTTTTTAGTGTAATGTAAGTTGGGAATACTTGGTCACCGGAAGCCTCCCCTACTACTTCTGCTTACTTAATCTCGACATCAAGGGTTCTTATGAAAACATCTCACATTCGCAAAACAATTGGTTGCCATCCCCCAGTGCGAAAGTGGATGCCCAGCAAAGCTGTTGTAAATCACTACGAATGGTGATGAAGGAGAGTGTGACATGTTTTCTGTCATCCTGGCGGGCTTGCAACTTACGCTCTGCTAGTGTCACTAGAATAGGGTATAGCGTATCAGCACTTTTTTCAACCGTTTTCTGTGCCGCCGCCATGATCGTTGATCAGTTCGCATTACATGACATTTGTTTACACTGTTACGGTTCATGGGCGCCGCAATTTTATTTTACAGATTTCAGTCGGTCAACTGTGGTAGGCTCAGCTTGTCCTCCCTACTCTGCGGCTGCGCGTGAGTGACGTTGTTCCGAGTGCGAATAAAAGATCGCGAGTGTAACAGCATTGCAGCAGCAGAAGTGTCCGTAAAGATGCCGCTTTGATGCATATTCGGTAATATTGTTAGCAAACAACCTGTCCGAAGTTAACGGCGAGGCCGCTGATGCGACAGTCTCGCAATACTGATGAACGACAAAATGGGTGCCGTTCCTGACTTGCGTGTACCAGTGGCGGAGCCCTAATACCTTATCTACCCACGCAAGGCTCGTCTTCTCTTGTGGAAAATATTGGGTCCTGCCTAGCCTGCTGCATGCGCTTGGCGTATTGGGCAAGAACTGGTCTATTTAGTGATACTAGTCCTGCCTAGCCTTCGAAGATAACCTGCATACATATTCTTTACGAGGAACACATGGGGGGTCCCCATTTTTCACTGGCGCCTCATCGTCAATAGTGTGGTTTCGATGCTGGTTTTGTGGTTTTCTTAAACAAATGCTGTGCTCTATGCTGTAAGCCTGGTTAGCCTGATGCCTTGGCGTTTTTGTCCATGGAGGTCGTTTCTGCCCACAGCGATGAAACCATTACAGCTTTGCTGTAATTACAGCTTTGTTGTAATTTGCAGTGCTTGTAATTCTCGGATGCTCGCGACGCTTGCTTAACAACATTTGGACATTCCCAACAGATCGTTCTGCAATAATCCGCCATGTCTATCTGACATCGTCCACTTAAGTGATGCAAGCTGAACGTACCGTCCAAGAATGAGTCATCTCGACGCTCACAAATACAGTCACCAATACGACAACATGTTAAAATTCCACTCAACTGTACATATAAAGACACAGCAAATACGAGCGACATAACAAACTTACACCAAGTGGCTTTACTGGAGACGAGCGAAATTCACCGCTACAAGTAATTACTCTCATCATTCACTACCACCCGAAACTAGGTCCCTCTATCTAACCGAAAATAGGCTACTTTTCGTATGCGCTTTTAAATGGGATATAATGCGGCTGTAGACTGTACGTTATCTCTGCTCTATATGAAACAATATATTAACTAACAAACCCCTTCTTCGACGCATTTTTCCCACCATTGAGGCAATAAAATGTTGAGTACATACTTTGCCATTCCGCAGCATCAACGACTGAAACGAATACTTCGCAGCATCAGATTAAGAAGGCTCTTCTAAATAAATTCGCCGACCGATTTTTTGGACCCTCTAAATGCCGAGGTAGCGTCAACATTTGCACAATCCGCAAAAAAGCAGTTCACGCGAAAAACGGACTATTCGTTGAGCGACTTGAAAAACAAACTGTTTCTACAAGCGCACCGTTGATGCACCAGTAGGTCACCTTGCACCTCAGCGTGATTACGTTCTCGCTATAAAGCGAAGAAAGCACAATTAAGGCTCGCGTCAGTTCATGACTAGTTGGTTGGTTGGTTCACTGGTTCGTTGGTCGGTCGTTCGGGCGGTCGCTCGGTCGGTCGGTCGGTCGATCTGTCGGTGGGTCGGTCGGTCGGTCGGTCGGGGTGGTCGGTCTGTCGGGGCAGTCGGTTGGTCGGTCGGTTGGTTTGTTATGAAGTTGAACGCGCCTACGCTACAAAGGTGATGAGGCGCGCAGTATTTTTGTTCGGCGGATTAGTTTTGACCACCTGGGGATTTTTAACATGTGCCGAAATATCAACAGCACGGGCGTTCTCGCTACTCGTCTCAATCAGGAAAGTAGCCGCCGCCGCAGGGATCCGAACTCGCGTCCTTTGGCTCAGCAGCACAACGCCATACCCACTGAGCCGCCACTGCAGGTCACAACTACTTCGCCGCAATGTCACTGCCGCCTCATGCTCGGAGCCCGAGTCACCTTTTCGAGCACCTGGGTGAGTTCGTCGGTAAGTTCAGCACAGTGCTTGAACTTGCTGCCACAGCTAACGTTAGCAAAACAACCATCAGTTGTTGAACCGGCGAAGCAAACAGCGCAACTGACCATATGCGGATAGGCAGCCACCATGGTGACTGACCACTGACTTCCTTCTTACATACAGTTCGTGAGATGGTGAAGTAAGGGGTGCGGCCTATCGAGGCGTAGTGCGAGACCACCTGGGGATCAGCGTGCAACAAGTGTTCGATGCTGCAGAAAAACAAAGTGGCAGCGACACTGTGGTGATTTTCAGTTGCTTCTCACTCGCGCTCCAATAAAGAGTCCACAATATTGAACGAGAAGAGTGTGGAACATCCCACATTTTGGTCGGTGTTATATATTGACTCTATGGACGTCGTCATGGTGCCATGACCTACTCCGAATATTCCGGCATGCCAGAACAATAGGGGTGCAATAAGTCGGTTGGCGACTCTACCATGATTCGGCAACCGTAGAGAGCAGCGCTACGCTTCTACACTACCACTGCGACTAAAAATTACGCCAACCTCCCCTCGCGGGAACCCTGGTGTGATGCGACGCTGAAGGGGGTTCCATTGTGCGTTTCCGTTGGGTCGATTACTCGAATTACGTGAGCAATCGTCGGGTAATGCGAGAGAGAGAGCATGCGTGGCGCGGACGACCGTCGGCTGACAGACCGGCCGGAGCGCGGCACTCATATGCGCAGCGCACCCGAAGGAGAGGAGACCGCGGAGAGAGAGAT
This sequence comes from Haemaphysalis longicornis, assembly GCF_048455015.1. Lineage (NCBI taxonomy): Eukaryota > Metazoa > Arthropoda > Arachnida > Ixodida > Ixodidae > Haemaphysalis > Haemaphysalis longicornis. The sequence continues at coordinate 21,492,159 of NW_027526407.1, read as the reverse complement.
AGCTGCACATTCGCACAGCGCGCTTGCGCCTGGCGCAGCGCCGCCAACCGGGGGAGTTAGAGAGCGCTCCGCAGTGCGCGCGCCACAGATGTTGGGGAAGAGGGCCATGGAGGAAAGAAAAGTTTAGGAGGGAGCGTCACGTGACAATCGTGAAGCCTAGTCATAAAAAATAAAAAGGAAAGACTGATGGGAGGTGTTCTATTCACGTGACAGGCAAGCGGTAGTTCTTTGCGCCTCATGTGGCCCTTCGCCGACGCTGCGTGCGTGCGCCTATCCGTTTGGTTGCCGGGACGTCCGCGTATTCGAGTTTCGGCGACGAGTCGTTGCGCGCAGCCACTGCCTGCAACCCGAAACGCGCAGCGGCCTGGTCGTGCGGGCAAAGTGGTCGGACGGGAGAGGCAGAAAACATCTTTGTTTACTCGAGCTTTCGGACCCGTCGAAGTTCACGCCGCAGTCGGAGAATTGTGTGCCGCCGCCGCGTGCACAAGTGGAGATGATCTTTTCAACTTCGCCGCTCAGGCAAAGTTGAAAAGATCAACTATTTCAACCCTTTCTTTAACCATTTATTACCAAGGCGCAGTCAGTCCAAAATTCAGCAAGGTCCCTCCCAGACGTAATCTAGCATTCGTTTTTTTTTTTTTTTATACGTATCGCACCGATCGAGCGGTCCTCAGCGGACAAACAGCCGGCGTACTGCTTGCGACGCGAGGTGGTCACACCCAACATAAGGGTTCTGAAGCCTTTGTTTTCCAGTGCACTGAAGTAGATAAAAACGCACCACCACGCCGGAGCACCGAAAAGGCGAACGTATGCAAAAGCGCGCGCGAGCGAAACCAAAGCTAATGTCACCACCTCCCCGCCGACACGACACTCGTTACGCGCGATAACTCAGCAGAATGCCAAACGCAAACGTCACAGCACACCTGGCAAACACCGCGCAGCTGTAGGCCGCTCCATGCTTGTGAATGTTTACGGCGGCGCGTTCGAGCGATCCAACGTCAGAAGTGAAATTCGGCTTGCAGCTCGTGTGGGTGCTTCTTAAGAATGCGATCGAAGTCTCGCCTTGCTTTGAACAGCGTCAGCGGCAGTACTTCCACGATACGAAGCTTGGAGCGCAACGCTGGCGAACAATCTTGTACGGCGCCCGCCTCCATCTCCACCGGCAGCCAGCCGGAGCCACTAAATGCTACCGCGAGCCTGAGCGTGGTGGATTTTCCATAATGCATTGCGCAGGAGGAGCCCGAGGAGAGGAGAAAGCGGCGTCAGAGGAGGTTGGCTTGCCGAAGCTGGGCCGCCTGATGTCATGCTCCCTCCTAACATTTTTCTTCCTCCATGGAGAGGGCGCGCTATCACGGCGAAAGGAGGAGGGGCGCAGCGGTGCGGACAACAACGACGGACGCACGCAGGAGGGACAGGGCCGCTGACAAGAGATGCCCTGAGCGTCGCATCTAAAAAACGCCTTGCCCAGGAGGTTCACATGACTGCGAAGGAGCTACACGAAGCGCGTTACTTTGCTCAACCTGGGCGCCTCCAATAGTCACCTACTTGTCAAGCATGCAGACCTTAAGACACTGTCTAATACTAAAAAAAATAACAACCTATCCACCTAGCCTTGTGAGATAGGATCCGAATGCCACGAGTCACGGATATATGCAGTCTAAGTACCTACAAGCCCACCACAATTTATGCGGGCACGTTACCCATGGACGAACCGCCCATATATAACGGTCAATGCACAAATTCCCGCACTATGACCACAGTTTCTATGAATGCTGCCTAAAAAATAGCGATTGCTCTAACCAGCAATGCCCTCCCAGAAACCTCGGTAAGCAGCCGGGCCAAATTACCAGGTTGGCCGCACCTGCCAAAGCCCTACGTATTTCCCGTCACCGTTTCAGGGCCCTCCGTCTGTGTCGTCTAGCCCCTTAACACGCTGCCATCTCTGGCAGTGAGGCGGCCCATATCGCCGTTCATCGTATGGTACACAGAGCCCTTGCCGCTGAAGGTCACTTCCGGCCCCGACAGGAACATCATAATCTCCTGAATGCCTACGTAAGATGCTCGCACGTTGCCAACATACTCGCTGGAGCCTCCCACTACATTTCCGCCTATCCCGGGAAAATACTAAAATTCTGGGGAAACTATAAACGAACACATACCCATATCTCAGACATCTCAACTAATCCACCTCATCCACCACTGTTCCTTATGTTCTCAATGGAGAGTTTTAGCTGATCGTTTTCAACAGTCCGCTCGGGTGCCGGCGGCCCGCTCAGCGCAATTGAAGCCACTGCCATTGGCGGCCAAAGGCGCCGCGCATGCGCATCGGCGCTCCCTCTTGCTATCGGAGCGGAGCGGACCGTGAGAAACAGTCAGCTAAAACTCTCTAATTTTGCAAGCCTGGCTGAAACCACGAAGCCCCTGGATTTTGCCAAATCAGCAGCTGGTTTTTCTAAACGCATTGGCCATCTTGTATCCGGATAACGGACACAACATTCCTACCGGAGTGAGGACATCCAGTCAAAGTTAAAGAACATCGCACTAGAGATATCTTCTACTGTTCGAGGACCATAACACCCACCGGTGCTGATGAGCATTTATGCTCTGTCCCTCTTTTTCACGCCCTCCTGAATTACTACACTCAAAGAAGAATCGCCCTCATCGCAGGGCGAGCTGTGCGTATCTCTTCACGATATTTTATTTGAAGGTCCGACACTGATGTTTGCCTAGCTGTGGCGAATGACCGCACACGTTGTTTTTCTACTTCGCATCAGCCACAGTAGACTGAATAACTGCCATTTACGGCAATTTCCACGATATAAAATTCCTTTAGGAGACTTCACAAGACAGGCTTCGCAAACGAGCTTCAAGAAACAGGCGTCAGGAATTTTGCGCGCAAACGGTACAGGTAACACTAGCATTGTGGTGTCGCAATAATTGAGTTACATTAACTGCGAGTCAGAAAGTAAAAGGGTGCACGGGTTTATTATCACACTTCTCTAGGAATCGGCTGTGTTACACGCAGTAGATCAGAAATGGGCAACAATACTTATTTACATTGGATATTTACGTAGTATAATCCCAATATGTTGAGTACCCCATTTTAACCGACTACGGCCCAACCGAACGACTTTTTCGGTTTGTATAGCTGGTGCGGGAGTATCTATTTCGTTTGATTTCGAGAGTTGTCTGCATGCATGCCAATGGGATCGTTAGGGGCACTGTCATAACTAAGAGGCGCGCCACGTTTATTCCTTGTTTGAACCACTACTAAAGAATGTTTACGTCGTCAGGCAAATATTCGGGTGAAGTTAATGCACGCATTATGTTTCAAGACATTTAGATTGGTGATCGTGTTATAAGCAATCGTCGCTATCTGCTCGTATGCATTTATCGTTCCTGCACGATACCCTGCCGATTTTGCCAGCAAATTGAAAAAGTATTTCAAAAAAACCTCCAATGGATAGTGCACAATAATTTTACAACTAGCCACCCAATTAGCCTATCCTGCCTCCCTGAGAACCGAGTTCGTGTGCTACAAAACAGGAAACAAAATTTGCACCCGAAATTATTTTGGTAGTGGCCGCCGTACCTGGTTGCACCAATTTAAATTCTCACCTTCAACATTCTTCCCGGTGTACTGGTCCTCGATGTCTTCTCCGCCATCCCGTGAAGCTATGCGGGAAGCAATATCGGTCTCCGCCAGAAAAATCCCTGGCACATGTGGTAATTTCATTCTTTCCTTGGGTGTAATGACACGCACATTACATCAGAGCTTGTGTGAGAAACAGCACGTCTTTCTACACATCAACGCGACCAGTAACAAATGAAATCCTGAAACGTGCATCCAACCCGTGTGGTAAGCAAATAATATCTGATCATCTCATTTTGAGGTGGAAGTCATATATCTGGAATATATTAAATCATATTCATTTTCTCACAAAAACACAATAACCACTAGTCCAGGCTGCTCCGCCACCGTGAATATATAGTTCCAAAGAATTTCTTTGGTCACAGAGCACAAAAGTCGAAGCGTAATTGCGTAGTACTTGGCGTATGAAAGTCCCCGTCCATTTTAATTGGAGTATGGATATAGTGGAAGACAAGGTGGCGTAACCGGTTAGAGTTATTAGATTTCTGAGAGCCGGTGACTGGGCGGTTATATAAATACGCTGCGAGTAGTGATTAGCCATCAGGTAGGCGCACCCGTACTATAACCACTTCGTGATCTTTGGAGCGTTGGCCCGGGACAGACACCTTGCAGCAACAAAGGTGTGACCGCGCTAAAACAGCCGCTTGTTCCACCGCTGATGGTTGGGTGGAAGATGGGACTTTGCGTTTGTGAGCCCGTGGTTCTATCCGTCCCAGACTGGCTTCCGTCCTCGCCGCGGCACTGAAGATTGTCTTTGGCTACTACGACGCGTTTTGAACCACACGCCAAGAGCTGATAATCGAGATTATGTCCTTACTGAAGACGTGCGAAGAGACTTTGAAAAGATTAGTCCGGCAGCGATCCTTGAAGAGCTCGCTATAGCAATTCCAAGCGAAAGGACCCGAAAGTAGATTCGCAATTTTTTAGAAAATTGACTCGTTCAGCTTTGCAGCATGCATCCAGGATGGAGCCGCAGGACATTTTATCCACATAGGGGCGTTCCAAAGGGTTTTGTACTTGGACCCGTACTTTTCAATTTGCCCATGGCACGCGTCGCCCGCAACCTAAAACGGGACACTGCAGCTCGTTTTGTTATGCATGCTGATAACCTCACAGTATTGGTTAAGGCCACTGACTAGGACTACACGGAGGAAATGGCAACAGAATTGCAGGCGGCGGTGAACAGCCTTTTCACTACTCTCTCAACTCTCGGCCTTGAGTCAGCACCGTAGAAGACCGAATTTCTCCTGGTCCGCGGTCAGCACCAACCGGCCACTAGTATGTATTATACCATCTACAACGGCGACACACCCATTTCCTCCCACTGTGGTCATATTCGCTTGATTGGGGTCTCCCTCGCCAGCGACAACAGCGCTCGACAGCGGATAAGTAAACTGCGGAAAAATTGGAAGCCAATGCTCCACTTAATCTCCACTTAGTCTCCCGCCGCGGTGGCCACCAGTGTATACTGTACCCAAAAAACATAACGGGATCGAACCCGTGTCCTTCGAGTTAGAAAGCTGACGTTTTTCCGATAGCGCCTTTCAGACACATTATGAATTTGCAATGCGTTGGAGGGTACTCTTGCACTGCGTCCTTGCCAGGGACGCCGCCGTTGCTAGTCTAACTGCACGCCGCGCGATGAGCGGCTACTTGAAAAATGGACGCGGCGCACGCTTTGTCCTTGTTGTCCACAGCACCCGTCACCCAAACGCTGCCGCTGATAGGCCACGCTGCGCGCTGGGAGATGAGTGGCAAATTTGATAGTAGCCGGCCACTTTAGCATGGCAGCAGACACGCCAGTGGAAGTGAGTATGAATGTAATGAGTTAATTCTTTGCGCTATGAGAAGCTGGATGTTAAAGAAATAAAAGGCACTGTTTGAGGAGCCAAAATTAGGCAAACAAAACAGCATTTAGGCCTATAATGTCGTAAATATAGGCACCATAAATTATTTACATAAATGCATATTGTTCTGAACGAAGACGTGAGTGACATGTATTGGCCAAAACAAAAATGCTATTGGTTAAAAAATGAAAGAAAGGAAGTTGAGCATAGCCGTTCAATACTCCCATAAAACTGCTGGAATAATGGCGATGAATTGACCTAATTAAAAAAAGCGCTGCACACATTCACTTTATATTACTACTGTTGCGTGCTCAAGCGCGGTGTACTGTGAAACTGGTTTGGAAAATAATACTTAAAAGCTGATAATACTGGCAAAAGTCCTTGCTTAATGTGTGCCCGGCGGAATTAAATTAGGACCCTGCAAAAAAGACACAAATAGTAAACGCGAGAGACAATGAGCTGTCAAGAAATTGACATGTTCTTACACGAGGACAATTGGGTACAACTCTGGCGATTCTCTCATTTCCAATGTTATATGGAATTTAATTAAATGACAATATTGAAATAAACTGGATTAAACTCAGCATGTCCCACCACATTTAATTACACTCTCCCACTTTTGAAGAGCATTTCTCAAAAGGAACTTAGCCGCCGAACGAATTTATGATTGAAAAGCGCATTATAGAGCCCATCTGCAGTGTTCATTTTAAGGCGTGAATAAATGCAGCGATGGAGTAATGTTTCCCAATTTACTTTTCACTACAGCAATGACCATGTAAAGAAGGAGTGTGTCATGCTGAGCCGTTGAGTTGAAAATAGCTTTGCAACTCTATTTCATGATTATATTCATGTACACGGATTTGAGTATAAAACTAGGAACGAGAACGCGGCTGCACATAGAAGAAACATTTTTGAATGTAGCCTAAGTGTGAAAATTGTGGAAAAATTAGCAAACTACCACAACTTGACGACTTTTTAATTAGACACGGTGGCTCTTGTGCATCCCAGTACACCCCAACGTAGAGCATACTCTTTCCGCATCAGCCAGAGGTTGTTTTTCAGACGTTGTTTGCACTAGAGGACTACGTAGATGTCAGGTTCGGGACAATAATAAATAGAAGAGGAAGCTTTGAAAACGAGACTAGTTTATGATGTTATACCCAAAACCCCAAAGGAAATACATAGCGAAGTAGGGAAACTAAAGAACGGTGGGGAACTTCTAAACACTGGGGAACGGTAACAAAGTGTTATAGAACACAGTAATAAGTTCACGCATACGGGGAACAGTCAAAGTCCGGTAATGACGGGCTAGGGCAAAGCACGGTAATGAAAAGCCCACAACACGTGTCCGCTGCTGGAACGGAGTTGCCCTACCTCTCGTCGCGGAGGCGCCGTCGTGATGCTTCGGTGTTGAAAGGTCGAGGTGGTGTGTCAATGCCGGGGTGGTAGCGCGCGCACCGAGCTCCCGTTGCACCGTCGTGGGGAACGCAGCTCTCTTGGGGCGTCGCGGTCTCCTACAGCCGCACGGCGAGACGACTTTCTTGCGGTGGTGAAGTTCTGGGGGCTGCAGTTGAGGAGGACCTCTTGGGGCACGGCACGGGTCCGGTCACCCGGCCGCCAGCGTTCCGGTCTCTCTTCACTCTCGGTGTTCCTCTTCGGCCCCTTCTCCCGCCACCTGCTGTCGCTGGCCGCTTCCCATTGGCTGGTCGCCGGCGCAAGCTCGTGCCGTGGTCGCGAGCCTTCGGCGTCGTAGCCGATGTCGATGACCTTCGCGCCGCATGCCTTGTGTCTTCTTTGTTGTCTTCTTTGGGCGTTTCTTTTATGTCGTTGCGGTTTCTTCGCATGACACGTCCCCCGACTTAAGCATTTTTCACTGAAAAATGTTCACGCCCCACGCACAGTTCAATATCACTTCACAAAAATGTTCGCAGTCCACAAGAAGCAGAGCACACTCATACTTCATGAATTTAACAGCCACGAAAACCTACTTCAACAACAGCACGAAGAGAGCACGTGGTTCATCAAGGACCCGAAAACAACTCATTGCCTATATTTACAAGAGCGCGTACTAACCGGGAAAACACGGACAGGAATCAATCGACAGGTCAGGCTGGCGCAGTTTGTCCCGTTTTCTACAGTGACTACGGTGCCACCCCCTGCCTCTTCCATACACGTTACTGGTCTGGTGGTGATTGGGTTCTTTCTCACTCTTACCGGCTGAAATCTTATATATGCATTCAAAGGAAGTGTGCAAACGCAGTGAGGTTGAGTTTTTATTCCCACTGGCCGATTCTTTGCGTGAACAACTGAGTTTTATCTTGGTTCTTTTTCCTGCCCGACCGGTTTTTGTCTTGGTTCTCTTGTCTCGCAACTTACGCCAGCCGAAGTCTCTCCTTCGGAGCTCATGCGGCCCGTGCTTTCTGCTCGACCCATGGACACTCTGAATTGAAATATGGGGCGGCGGAAAGTCCCTGTCTCTGATACGGACTTCTTTTGGTACAGTGCTCCGCTTTTGAGACGGGCTGTCCTGCAAACACGGTTTGTGGTCAACATTAACCTTGGCCAACCCTGAAAGGGTCAAGTGCAATGCCTCCGCTTGCGGACTAAGTGAAGTTACTTTATCAGGTGAGGGAAGGGCCGCCTGGTGTTCCACAGTTACATCAAGTTCCCTGCGTTCATTGGCATCTCGTGCCACTTCAAGAGGGGGCGACAGTTGATCTGCACTAGAGCGCTGGGTTGAGAAAGCCTGTACTTTATCAAAGCTTTCCTCGCCATTCTTAGATTTACGGGGCTCTGTTAGCGTAGCCTCAAGCTCCGCGAGTCGTTGCCGCAGCTTGAAAGTTTCCTTTTCAATTTCCGCGCGCTCCTTTTCTATCTCGGCTAGCCTTTTGGCCGCCTCGATATCTAGATCTATTTCCTCACGCCAGAGCCTTTGCTCCTCGAGAGCCCACTCCGTCAGCTCGTCGCCGCTTAATCCCAATCGCTTCCCCAAATCAATTAGCTCTGCAAGTTCCATGTCGGGTGTTTAGGAGTAAACAAAAATGAACTAGCCTTGTCCTGCCGTGGACGCCAATTATTGTCAGGTTCGGGACAATAATAATAACAGAACAAAAAACTTTCGACGAGACTAAATTCTATTGCTCCAAACCACCCAAAATGAACACAACAGAAACAGATACAGTGATGAGGGAATAACAAAAGGTCAGCGTGGCTAACTGTTGGAAACACGGTACAGTTCAAACAAAAGTAGAGAAAGTACGTGGTTTGTCACCGTGAATGGTCCACCGCACCTCACTTCCCGGTAGCATAGTCAGGGTGTGACATCTCGTGACTGAAGGCAGGGCAACGCGCTCCGAGCTCCCGTCGCTGAAGAGCCGACGAAGCTCTCTTGGAACGTCGCTGCCTTCTGCCGATGTCCGACGAGACAACTTGCTTGCGGGAGAGGGCGTCTGGAGTTCCGTTATGAAGGACCTCTTGGACGTGGCCCGGGTCAGGGCACCCGGCCGCCAGCGTTCCGGTCTCTCTTCACTCTCGGTGTTCCTCTTCGGCCCCTTCTCCCGCCACCTGCTGTCGCTGGCCGCTTCCCATTGGCTGGTCGCCGGCCCAAGCTCGTACCGTGGTCGCGAGCCTTCGGCGTCGTAGCCGGTGTCGATGACCTTCGCGCCGCATGCCTTGTGTCTTCTTTGTTGTTGTCTTCTTTGGGCGTTTCTTTTATGTCGTTGCGATTTCTTCGCATGACAGTAGAACTTTATAGACTTCACAACAGTAAATGTTGCCTGACAACAAGAGTAGTTCTCTCATACGTCTGTCGAAAGTGGAACTTGAGGCTAAATGCTCTTCAGCATTCACGAATAGTCGCAGCCTTTTTGATCAACCTATAAATGCGCTAAAGGTTAAATATAGAAAAAGCCTATCTACAAACAACCAGCTGCGTAGATAAAGCCGTAGATATTTTCTGCGAGGACGTGGAATGAGCCATGAAAAATGCAACAGCACAGTACACGATTGTGATGGGTGATTTTAGCGAAAATGTCGGTAAGAAGCAAATCGGAGAAAGTTCAGTGGGAAACTTTCCAATAGACAATCGCAACAGTCGGGGAGATACACTGGTGGGATTTGCGGAGAGAACTTATGTGCACCTAATGAACACATACTTTTACAAAACGAGAAAATATTCAATGGACATGGAAAAGTCCTGATGGTACAACGAAAAACGCAATGCACTTCATTTTACGGGACAGCCAAGGAATTGTGCAGGATATAGAGGTTCTAAGTAATGCTCTGAGCAGCGATCACAGTATGGTTAGATGAAAGGTGAGCCTGAATCTGAAAAGAGAAAGAAGGAAACTCGTGAAAAAGAAGAAGCCCTGCATAGAGTCAGTCAAAGCCAGGAGGGGCAGTGCAAAATAACTCTCCAAAACAAACTTGCGCTTCTAAAGGAGGAGAACGAATATAGTGTAGACCACGGAGAAAGACACGCTAAATGACAACCTTACAACGGCATTCGCAGAATCTGCAGCAGCTGTGGGAAGAGCAGTATGTAAGAAAGAAACGAGAAAACTGACCGAGAAAATGAAGGAACATATTACAAAACGTAAGCACATGAAGGGGTCAAGTTCGGTCGATCACGTTGAATTAACAGAGCTGTATAAATTGATTAACAAACGCAAAACTAACGAAAATTGTGCATATAACATGACAGTGCTAGAAGAAATATTCCAAGTAGGAGGAAGTTTGAAAGCAACTAAGAGGGAGCTTGCAATCGGCAAAGACAGCATGTACACATACACAAAGACGAGCAGGGTGAGGTTACGCATAACATGGACGTGATTTTAAAGGTAGCACAAAGATTTTACACCAGACTATATGCTACAGGCGTTAGATCTTTTCGAATTACAGATAGTACAAGCCTTGCTTGCGATGTACTACTAGTTACTTAAGAGGAAGTGGGAAAGGCTCTCTAGGAGATGAAAAGAAGAAAAGCTGCAGGCGACGATGACGTGACCGTGGATTTCTTAAAGAAGAGAGCAGATATAGTACTTGAAAGCTTGCGCACTATTTTTACAATGCGTAAATACTTACGAATTACAGACCAATCAGGCTACTCTCAGTTGTTTACAACCTGTTTACCAAAATTATATATAACCGCATTGGAGACAGCCAGGATTCCCATCAACCCAGAGAACAGGCTGGGTTTAGGAAAGATTACTCAACCATGGATCACATACATGCTGTAAATCAAGTGAGAAAAATCAGCAGAATACCCTAAACCCTTTTACATAGAATTTATAGACTATGAGAAAGCGTTTGACTCAGTACAAACGTCAGCCGTGTTAAAAGCATTAAAAGACCTGGGGATAGAAGAGACCTTCTTCCGTCTTCTGGATGACATATATAAGGGATGTACGGTAGCACAACACTTCACAGGCGAAACGATAAATTCCCCACCCTAAAGGGAGTAATACAAGGAGAAACTATTTCGCCGAAAATGTTCACAGCACGTCTAGATGGTGTAGTTGGAACGCTTGATTGGAAAAACATAGTATTAAGGATAAACGGAGAATACTTGAGGTATTTTAGGTTTGCAGACGACATAGTACTGGTCAGTGAGACTGCAGGACACCTGTAAAAAATGCTAGATGAACTGAAATCAAAAACAAATACCGTGTGACTACAAAAAAATGTGAATAAATTTAAAGTGATGAGGAATAAGCATGCCGAAAGCACCCTCTGCAGCTTAGAGGATGAAGCGCAAGAAGACGTAGAAGAATATAATTACTTCGGACATTTGGTTACGGCTTATTCCAATAGGTGTGGTCTGGTGAGCAATCAGAAAGCACTCTACAATAATGAAATTTAAGTTACCTCTCTCACTAAAAAATACACAAGCAGTGCGTATCGCCTGTGATGAAAGACGAACCAGAAACGTAGCGACTTACTAAACAACTAGAAAGCAAACAGGTCTCTCCAACGTGCCATGGAACGAATAGTGATGGGAGTAACACTTGGGGACAGGAAACAAGCTCCATTGAGTCGAGTAGATATCTTAGTTTTAGTAAAGAAAACGAAATGTACTTGGACTGGCCATGTAGTGACAGGAACCGAAAACCGTCGGACAATTACGGTAACAGACTGGGTACCAAGCCATGGGTCTAGAAGACGGGGAAGGCGAATAGCGCGATGGAGAGATGAAATAGGGAAATTCGGTAGCAGAAGTGGACTTGAGCAGCGCACGACATAGCGGCTGAAAGTCAACGGAAGAGACCTACGCCCGGTTATGCGGCCGAGTATACTCCTGACGATGATGATTAAGTATGGTGGTTTGGCTTGGGGCAGGCGTTGGGTTGAGGTTGATTGGGTATGGGTATGGGTTGATTGGGAATGAATTTGACTTTGAATAAGTGTTCGTTCAGGGTTTTAGAGTTCTGGTTTGATTTATGGGGACTGCCAACAAGCCTCTAACACGCCCCTGGCCTCTTCAGGGGAGCGGTTGGAGAGTTTATTTTAATTATTTCGCCCAATCCCCAACACGAATGTAAGGACTCTGTCTCAATTTAAGCAAATAATTCATAAACTCTTCTATTCCCCGCCCACCTCTCACGCTTGTTCTCTGCCGTCCGGCTCCTTCCACGATAAATAATGTGGAGATTTGCTCCAGTCGATTCAATACTCCTGGTGATGATGATGATTGCGAGGGATGATCCCTTTTTATCGGGGTGACTACGTGTGACATTGCCAAAAAATTACACCATCTGCCCGTGGGGAACACTGATGAGGATGCGAAGCATCATGAGGGTTCCGTGTGGTTCCATTGTGTTGCCGTTACGTTGAGTGATCTGGTGTTTAGTAGCGCCAGACGGAATTCCGCGTCCCGGGCCACACCGGCGGCAAGCGCACGCAAGAAATGTTGTGTTACGGTGAGTAGGCGGTGGTTCTCGTGGCGCCGAAACTCGTCTATCATGTTCTTGTCGATGTTGTCGTCTCTGTGGTAGAATCGGTAGTCTCCGTCAGCGTTGGTGAGGTAAAGGTTGTTGACGTCACCGGCTGAGAGCAACGTACAAGCCCTCCTCTTCTCAGCTTTGTCTTCTTCTCCTTCTTCTTCTTCATCGGTTCCCCTACGGGACGATGATGATGGTGGTTGAACGCGAAGCTATCTAGTGATTGTTCCTTTGGTTGGCCAATCGCTAGGGGCATTCTGCCGCAATCATTATCAGAGGCGCTGCGGACGGGCGAGAGAAACGTACATGCCCTCCTCTTCGCGGCTCTGTCTTCTTCTCCTTCTTCTGCTTCAGCGGTTCCCCTACGAGAAGATGACGACGGTGGTTGAACACGAAACTATCTCGTGATGGATTCTTTGGTTGGCCAATCCCTAGGGGCATCCTGCCACAATCATCATCAGAGGCGCTGCGGACGGGGCACGGATGCGGGACATCCCCACGAGCAAGAGATGGTTCGCATCTAAAAAAACACTAACATACCTAATTTCTATACTCTTCGTTTATTACTAGCGCTGCTCTTAGGGCAGGCGCAAGAAAAGTTATTAGGAACAAAATACTTAATTTTTCTGTTACAGGCTGTAGATGTCCTAGGCATTATTTCCCTTTCTGCTTTCCGTCCACCAGAATTCTAATCTTTTTTTCACCGCCTCGACAACCTTGAAGCTAACTCAATGTGGGCTACCCTTAAATATTAGGTTTTCTGGAAGCCGGTTCTTTCCGTTTCACTGCTGGTGTGCCGTCTATTAAAAATCTCGGCGCTATGGTACTTGGAGTAGCGACACGTGCTCTAGGGTCTACCGCGAGTTTTCTGTATTTCTGGAGTCCAAGTATTGTTTTCTTCGCGTATTTGTTCTGTTGCAAATATGAGGCGCACATTTATTTTCAAAGAAAACAACAGTGCCTGGTACCAGTGCTGGTGATAAAAACTTTATTATCCAGAGCTGCTGAGAAAGAGGAACCGGCTGGGAGCACCGGCACAGTACAGTCTCCTAGTCGACGACCAGGAGCCCGTGGGCCCTATCGGCGAGTTCGGTAAGCTCAAGCACACACTCTTGAACTTGTTGGTCCGAGCTGAGCAGAGTAGCCTCCCTTTGCTCTACTATGGTAAGGGGCAGTGACAGAGTAAGATGGAGGGGGTTTTGAGGGGCACGCGCCCACTATGTGGTGGAGAGAAGCAAAATGCGCGCCGCACCACATGCACGTGTGGCAGTATCGCGTGGGGAAGTTGAGGTGGCACAATGCGGGATTCGGGAAGGTGTTAGTCTAAAGTAGACGCCACTGAACAGACTGCCTGCGTTTTAAAGTGGGAGCTGGGCCGGGAAACTGCATCCGAGTAAGGCGGTAGTGCTGTGTTAGGTCCCGATACGTAACCGGGCGATCCTTCCCTCCCGCCCGAGGTGGAGAGGCAGAATCCGAGGCCTCCCGGCAGCAGAAATTTCAGGCTACCTCGTAAGCCGGCTCGTTGCTCGGAAGGGACGAATGGGCCGGAGTCCATATCAGGCGTTGACAATGTGCAGGCCGAGTCTGTGCAGTCTGCAGGATACGTACTGTGATGGGGGATACACGACCCGTCGCTAAGTTCCGAAGAGCCGTCTGCAAGTCGGAGATATTGCGGTGTCCGGGGCAGGTATAAGGGCCAGGGCAGTGGCGACTTCTTCACGAACTTCAGGGTGAGGCGTCTAGACAGAACACGAAGCTACATAGTCTCCTCAGGAGTTGACTAGTACGGCGACGCAGCCTGCATGGTTGGGATATTCCGCTGCGTCGACGTATAGGTTAGTGGAGTGCGAAGCGTGGGCCTTGTGTAAGGCCTTCGCTCGGGAAAGGCGGCGTTCTTGATGGAAGGCATGATTTCTTTAACTTTTTCCGGGATGCTGTATCGAGGGAGAGTCACAGGGGTTTTTGATCCTTGGAGAGGAGAGTTCCTCCGGCAGCGGTCACGGGGTTTTGTTTTCGTACATGAAGGACCAGCAGCCCTAACGTTAAAACTAATCTGGCATGGCGGAACGTTTTTCGTAACATATATTCCATTCGCTTTCGTGCATAGCAATATACAGGATTACCCAGTTATAAAATAGCTTTTACCTACTGCCCATGTTAAGGTGATTACTCAAACAATTGCCAGTGTGTGTCAGTGGCGTAGCCAGATATATATTTCTTTGGGTGTTGTAGGCTACGGAACAAAAAATAAGATAAGAGTCTGCGCCGCACACCCAATTGCTATATGTCATGTTTCTGCCTGCATAAATTACGGGCAAGGAAAAAAATTAACGTGCCCTTAAATTAACCTGTCAATAGCTTAAACATTTACCTGTCATTGAATGAACCGGTACGTTACGGCCGTTATCAGTAGCAACTGTGTGAAAATGGTAGTGCCAGCCTGTGTTTTTACAATAGGCTTTTTTTTCAATTTTCAATGAGTAACGTGCTTACTTTGTTCGACCTGCCGTCATTTTTCACGCCAGGAATGGACCTCGAATTGACGAAGTGTGTGCCTGCAGAAAATGAGCATTTCTTTGAAATGGTTTGCTGAACATTGTCTGGACTTCGGATTACTAAGTGTGTGACCCGTCCACATGTAGGTCTGCTAGGTGGGAAAAGAGGTCTGCCCACGTGCTGATAACACAAAAACTTGTGCACATATTTTAGTAAGTGCTAAAAGCCTTTAAATGACATTAAACAGACTCGGTAGCCAAAAATATTACTTTTCTGGTTCCAGACCAGTGTAAACTTACTATATATACCACATATTTGTATCATTGAGAGATTAACAATAATTCAGGAGCGGAAAGTGCGAGAACTGGGTTCTCCATGTTACCTAAAAATAAAACACAAATCAGCTGTTTTTGATCCGGACACATCTGCACTTCAGTGCGTCTGTTAACAGGAAGCAAGGTTATTCAACGCAATTCATTACGTTGGGTCCGTTGATTGCCCAGACCAATCTAATATTTATAACGTCTGCAAACTGACAATTTGTCTATTAAGAAAACAATAAGCGGCACAATTCCAATACAATACCTAAGTATTTCTTCAGGAAACAATGCGCTGCATACGAAGAGCTGGATAGCGTGCGACGTGCTGGTCTGCTTCTTCCGTGGCGTATGCCTACATTACCCGCAGAGATCTTGCCCGCACGTGAGTAAAGAGTGCACACGCACGCACTGATGCAAGCACACGCACGCACGCACATGCTCACGCGCACGAGCACCACCGTATACCCACACACGCACGCGTACACACATTTCTGTCTGCCAAATAAAACGTCTTCTGCGAGGTACGGAGTGCCCCGCCCACGCGCTCACAAGCGCACACACGCACATACAGCCTCGCATTTGCCCCGGGGAAACTGTAATGTAGAGGAACGGGGAAGGTACTGCAGTCACAGTCTTTGCGAAACAGGAATCGCTAGTGCCAGTTGCAACCCAGACCAATCGCGAAGACAAGTGACGGTCAGCATCATCGCCAACGGCGTGAGCAGGGTATTCCGAAAATGCTCCATGTTTGATTCCTCTTCCCTCAAGTTACGCGCTAATTTCGCACAATATATCTTTCGCTCTCTCTCTCTGTATATATATATATATATATATATATATATATATATATATAAATATATATATATATATATATATATATATATATTTATACATATATACATGTATATATATATATATATATATATATGTATGTATATATATATATATATGTAGCACATCAGAATTTGAAAATGAGGAGCTCGGTGAAATAAGAGAAAATAAAAGTTGGCAGTCCAGAAAACCTCGGAAAGCAAAGGGGAGGTGATGGTGGGTCATAGAACTACATGAAGAATTTTTTAGTCCGAACGAAAGTAGTGAACAAAATGCGTGCCGGGTGGGATCCGAACCCACACCCTCCAGAATACGGGCCTGTGCAATAACCACCACGCTACCCGAGGGGCTGTTTCCCAACCACTTTCTCGGGTATTTATGTGAAGGTTTTTTTTTCTTTTTTCCTGCACTTGGGGGTGGTAGCCAGCGCCACTCGGACTACTCGCGGTGAAGGGGACCTTCTTTTTAACCCTCGGGCCCTTACTCGAGTGTGTACAAAATGTCGAGTGTGGTCGGCCAGCGTTGAACCCTCTTAAGCTCCTTATGACACCAAGACTGCCAGAACAGATGCCCTCGCTATGCATGCAGCAAATCAGAATAGGAAATGAGCGGCTCGTTGAATTAAGGCAGAAATAAGGGTTGGCAGTCACGAAAATCTCGGAAAGCAAAGGGGAGAATGCAGTAGGTCATAGAAACAGATGAAGAATGTTTTCAGATAGCAAAAGTGGGTAATTATTCGCAAAATATTTTCGTTGCATTTCGTGACATAATGAAAGAAAGGGTCTAAGTCATTTGTGAGATAATTCTGTTCCAAATGACGTCAATGGCAAATTAAGAACACCCCTGCTGCTTGTATAGACGTAAAAAGGCACTTGTTGGTTGCTACTGATATTTGACGACTGACAACAAATTCGCGTCTCTTACTTGATATGGCCCGCTATTCGAGCACGCGAATCGGTTTGCAGAGTTTTTGGAACCGTTCATGCGTACGTGGGAACCATTAGCACAGGTCTAAAAAATATCGTGGCCGCTGTTTTGAAACCTGCCGGGCCTAAATTAGACTGTTTTTTTACAGAATTCGCTCATATTTCCCCGATCACTAATTTTTGCAACAACGAAAAAAAGCTTCATTCTACTGTGGTGCTGTATTACAGCTCCATGATTCCTTCTAGGATGAAAAAAAGCTGACAAGGAGCCTTGACTGTTTCAAGGCATCAGGGATTGTCTCTGGCGCATTCTATATATAGATAGAAAGTAAGTTCGCGAGGGAGAGAGATGGTGCAGAAGGAGGAGAGTGGGGTCTACCTTCGCTTTGAAAGTAGCGAATTAGCGTGCAAGAAATGTAGATGTGCTTCATTAAATGTGACAGCCACCAGCGAAAGGGGACAGATTGAAGAAGATTCTTTGAACGTCGGGAAAGTATGGGGAAGAGGGAAGGAAAGGGATCAGGCGACACGCAGTGACGCCAAGTGAGGCTTCCAGGAACGCTGTGGGTGAGGACACGGCCTCTGCGATCGGCTGCCGGCGGCGCGCCGTTGCTCCGGCCGTCCCATTCGGCGCGTCCCCCAGCAAAAAAATGTAATGCGGCTCACTCCGCAACGTGCCGCGAGGTGGCGGTGTTAGCCGATGGTTCGTAAGGTCCCTGAAATAACTTTCAGGGACCTTAATGGTTCGGCCGCTCGCACCGGCTCCTCTGAATGGCTTGGCGGAGATTGCGCGGCGGGGTGTCTTCGCTGTCGTAATTCCTCTTGCCTCCCGTGCGGGCGTTTTGTTTAGATGAAATAAGACTTTACAATGATTTTATGAAGTCGGCTTGTATCAGCAGCTTAGAGAAACTTATTTAAATAAAGCAAAGGTGTGCCAGCGATCAACGAAAGGTTGACCATGTTTCAAGCGTGGAGCAAGCATACGGAGTGGTACGCAGTACTTTCTCGGAGGTCATTTATAGAGTTATTATAAATAGTTATTTGGGGTGATGAGAACAAGTTTGCAGTTGGCGTGCCATTTGTTGCAACGGTCACCTACCAGGCCCCATCGCGCAAGAAACTAACACCCGGGGCACTGCAACGTGATTTGAAATTATAAGCATGTAAATGAAATTTTTTACCGCAGTGAAATATTTTCTGCTTGTGTCAGGCACACGCTTTGATATCCTACATTTGTGAATAAAAAGACTGCGTATATATTAAAAAAAGTTTACTGCCGTTCTGTGTGAAAGCTGACCAGCGGCCAGACCAGCAGGGTGCAATCGAAGAAGTGCATGAAACAAACATTGTTTGTAATTTGTGATTGAACGTATACGGTATACTTCTTAGTTAATTTGTTTAATGAAACAACCATATGAAGCTGTTCGTTTCCCTTATGTAAATGTATTAACTGCAGACGGACGGGAATTCCAACTTCAGCTTAAAAACGTTCACAGAGACACTTTGCTTACTTGCAGGAATGCGAATGCATTTTATTTTAAGCTGTGCTTTCCTCAATGTAGGTCCGTCGTGGTTGTGTCACCTTCTATTTCGACAATAATGTCTTCGTCATCACAGGGATACGTCTGGCGTATAATCTACGTGGCGTAATGGTTGAGGAGGCGTCGATTAGGAATCGTTCTAGCGGCAGCGAGAACTTGCGTCTTTATACGCCTTGCCTAATTTTTTGTTCGTTCGCATCTTCTTGCGAGCCCTCCCCCCCCCACCCTTCCAACCCTCCCTCCCGTGGTCGCCCACGGTTAACAGCTCCCGCTGAGAACTGTGGAGCTGAGTACCGGTCTATAAGGCCACACCGCACTCACTGACCATTTTGCAGGCGTATAGCGTGTTTGACAGCTGGCACTCCGTCGGCTCCGAATTTCATTTCCTGATCCAAATACACCGTGTTTTCTTCATTTTATTTTCTTTGCGAGGCGTGCAATTTTTGGAACCATATCTCGCTCGCACTGACCCCCAACTTCATATTTTTGCGTAATATGGAGTATTTAATGCTTCCGCAGTGATGATGTAAAAAAAGCCATGCGGCCCCTGGACTCGCTTGTGCGCTGTGGTAGGTAACTGTTTTGGGTGAACAGAAATTGCTAACATTCAAACCAAACATATAAGAGCTAAGTTACTTCACAGATGGGACCTGAAATCAGTAACGAAAAGTTCATGTATTTTAGGTATTCATACCACTCACAGTGCTTATTGCTCTTCGCGGTAGGCACCGAGATACATTTAAGAACGAAATAAAAACGGAGTACATCGAAGTTAAACTTATTTTTTGTTTGCTGCCGCTGAAAACGAAAACGCAATAGCATAACGCAGATGTGCCACGGAGATTACGATGTCGCTCAGGGATCCCTCAACATAATTCACTCCAGCGTTTTTCAGTCTTAACCGGTATTATGACCTATAAGATTGATTCGAATTTCAGAAAAAACAGCGGCCACCCGTTGTCTCAAGTTAATAGCCTTGTCTGTACAGAATTGAATTAAGACCGTACGCCAGCATAAGAAATAACAATACCTGTTTATGATTTGGACATCATTTAAACGGGGGAAATTTCGCTACCGCGGTATTATCGGAAAGGCATAATCGGTTCCGTGGAGCTTAGTGCGGGACAGCGCATGTGAAATAACCCCGTCTTGTCGCCACCGTAGCGGACATAAAGGCATCACGTACAGGTGCTTTAATATTACTTTCCATTCCTAAAAGCAGCTACGGCCGTTTATTTTTGCCATACGGAGCGCAAAAGCTGTCAAAAGCCATTTCGCGGACTGGTGCAGCACGGACGGCTGTGGCTTTCAACCATCGGCTCCGCGCGCCGCGGTATGGCGGAAAGCGCCGAAACGGCCCCTTCGAAATTACGCTCTCTCCGGCCGAATGGGACGGCCGGAGCAACGGCGCGCGGCCGGCAGCCGATCGCGGAGGCCGTGGTGAAGAGGTTGGTGATACAGTGGGGCCCTTGAGTGCTCATTGCGATGTGCCTCAAATTCCCAGTAGTACAAAAGTAAATAAAACCAGAACACATGAGAGGCGGGAAAATTTTGTGAAATAAAAAGGTGGGGTAATCCTCAGGCCCCGAGCACAGGAGGGAATATCCCAAGGAGTTGCATGGCGTAGGTGTTTTCGGTACGCAAAGGGGCGACAGGGTGTTTCGAAAGAGCTTTTGGTAACACGGACCTTTCAAGGTACGGCCGTGTTGTTATAGACGGGCTTTTCCGGACACCGGCGTTTTCGTATATGGGCGTGTGGTTGCCGGGGCATTTTGGTACAAAGACAAATTCAGGCGAGCGTTTTCGGCAGCAACATGCACCTGTTGCTGACGCGGAGGCTGCAAGAACGAAAGTTGTACCTCTTAATAGAGATGTTCGTGCTTGCTGTTTTGCGTTGTCATGTTACCACTAGATGGTATTTCGCCTGAACAAAATAATACTTCTTTTTTCAATAATTAGTAGCCGTGTTTGTAACTTTTAGAAAATTTATTCATTGATTTTCTTATATTCCTAGCTACCTATTATCGCCATTATTTAATATAAGACATCAATAAAAGTACCACCTGCCTTCGCTAACTTGTTTTTTTTTTATATACGAGTTTTTTTTCACAAATCAGTGAAAGTAACTCTTTGGTTTGTCCACTTCGCTGGATATGCAGCCACAGCTGCGTAATTCACCCTTTGTCATTAGTGATATGCGCATGCGCGAGCATTCGGCCGTCCCTCTTCGCAGGTCACTGTGGGCGAGATAAACGCGAGCCACATTTCTCCTTTGCTGCTTGGCGGCTCTTTTTTTTTGGTACAGGACGTTGTGGAACAGGGCCTTTCGGTGCGGAACTTTTAAGACACACGGGCGGCATTTTCAGACAACAGAGTTTCCGTACACGGATTTTTCGGGACACGGCTGTTTTGGTACAAATACGAGTTCAGGAGAGCGTTTTAGGCTGCGTGAGCTGTTAGCTTCCAGGTTACACGCACGCAATTCGTACCCGTTTGGTACAGATGTTTCTCCTCGTCATTCTTCCCTATTTTAGTCCAGCACTTGTTCTGCGCCCATGAGCAAAAATGTGTATTTTTGAATATTAACGGGAATATTTCTGCCTTTCAGATATTCTTATTGCTCTTTTTTTGAAGCGACGTGCATGTTCGCAGAAAGTGGCTGCAACCTTTATTTTTCTGAAATGACCCCAAAGCATACAACTGTCGTTTGACAGCTCCGGTGGCTGCATATTTGTGGATCACTGTATCTGACTTGATATCCTAGGCACATACCAGTAGCAGTTTAATGCGATGCCGCTGCTCCTAAGACAACCCATTTACGTCCACAAAACAACGTGAAACGCGAAGGCCCCATTGTTGTTTTATAAAACAAATCTGCAGCAATTTTAACTAGTACTACTTCAATGATTTGATAAATATGCCTAATTGTAAAAAAGAAAGAGACGTGTTTTCTTTATTGCAAAAATTTGCGCTGCACCTGCTGAATACCCTCTTAAATAGGGTATTCAAAGTGCAATTAAAAGCACTTTGGTAATTTATGTCAGAAATTTTTTTTTAAATGCTATTACAATGGTTTGACATTCTAATCACCAGAGCAGGGCTGAAGGTCATTGCTTTTGTTCAGCGAAGCTGCCGTATTTTGGCACCAAGTATGTGTAACTCCCCCAAGTGTTTCGTTTTGGTTTCCAGGGGTCTTTGTAAGGCATAGGCCTCACGAACAAATGTCACCGGAGCGGTGACCTAGGAGTTGTCACACCTCCCAGATATGCACTTGATCGTCTTTAAAATATTTTCCATCGTAGCAACGTTCATTTTTTCCCTTCGAAAGAGCAGAATGTGAGCTTCGGTGATATCAGTGAACCGCACTCCTACGTCAATGATATTTGACGATGCTTCGTTGACATGCGTGATTGCTGTAGAAAACATTTCTTATCCCCTAAAAGATCTGAAGTGTTGTTAATCAAAGTAAATATCCGTTTGATAAAACAAAGGATATGGTTTACGATTGCAGTTAGAAAGATATTTCCGCCGGACAAGTAGCGCTAAAATGCTGCAATTTGGGAAGTTCCCGTCCATATTTCCAGGTGCTTTGAGTTGCTGCGGCTAATTATAACCTGAAACATGCCTGTTGCAGAGGGCGCATCTTTTTTTTTTACACTGCCGATAATGTCGCGCTGAAACTTGCTTCTGCGAAAGTAATTTCCTGAAAGAAAATATCGCGGGTTTCAATCACCTTCACGCTGCGAGGCATCATATTTTGTCTGCGTATGTCCAGCAGCAACAAACGCTTTCAAGACGGGCGCGCGTATTTTTCGCGTTTTTTCACCTCGAATAGGCTTTTGATTGGGGTTAATTATATGATTCATACAATGATATGATTCATACATTCTGGGCGATTACAAAGCCTATAGTACGTGGAGGAAAAACCAGACGGACACTTACCGCGCTTTTAATGAGCAAGGATTCGAATCGCTGGGTCGTGGACGGGTCCCCGTTTTTTATTGTTTAAGTTCCTCTCCGGTTCGCGTCCAGCGTTCAAAAAGTGACGATTAGCGTTTGGGTTTACTTCTAGGAAAAATATGTTATCCTCGGTTTTTCAATTGGTGCGATTTCGGTTGGACACCTTCTTATTCTTCTTCTTCTTCTTCTTCTTCTTCTTCTTCTTCTTCTTCTTCTTCTTCACCACCACCACCATCGTAATCATCAACATCACCATCAGCATCATCATCATCATCATTATCATCGGTAACAACAACCACATCAAGATTTCACTGGGTCCGCTATAGGACGACGGCCTCGACCGGTGACCTCGAAACGTTCCTGTCCCGCGACGATCAAGTCCATTGTTTTCGTCCGAAATTCAATATTTTGTCCATCCATCGGGTAATTGGCATTCCTCTTTTCTTAGACACGTCTCTAGTCCACCGATTGTCATTTCGCTTTACTACGTGGCTAGCCCGTGCCATTTCTGTTACTTTATTTTAACTACGAGATCTTCATCTCTGGCTTGTGCTTTAATCCAGGGAGCTCGTTTCCTGTCTCCAAGTGTTACTCTCATCCTTATTAGTTTAAGGACCAGTTCAGACGATCTAAATTTTGTTTCAAACTGTTCATTAGGCGGCCACGTTTTCGCTCCATCTGTCAGCACCGGCAGGATGCATTGGTTGTATATTCTCCTTTGCAGTGATATTGGTAGCTTACTGTTCATTATTTGGCACTGCTTGCCGCATGCACACCAGTCCCCACCAATTCTGTGCCGTATTTCTCTCTGGTGGTTGGCATCAGCATAGATGACCTAACCGAGGCAGTTGTAATCTTCTACTCGTTCTAGCGTTTCGTTACATATGCTGAACAGGGCGCTTTCGGCATGCATAATCATAGTCAAGGGGGATTTATTAATATTTACTCTTAATTTAAAAGAACTTCTTGCTGGGCTCGTTGGTTAATAGCTGCCATGATTTCAAGCAGCACCAAATACACTGATGAATAAACACAGTAGACGATACAAGTTACGTGCACCTTTCTAGTCTACTGTGTTTCTTCGTCCGTGTTTTTTTCTTGCGCCTCAAATCATCGCAATTTATTCTTAATCCCGCGGCATTGCTTTCTGTATTTATTTCCTAGCCCGAACTAGAACACGCGGCAATCGGTTTCGGGAACTCGGTGTCTGTAGCGCGCTTTCGGCGTCTGCGCGCTCCACTTCAGGCACGGACGCACGTGAACTGGCCAGGGGAACAGGGACACGGGGGAGGGGTTAGGAGTTTTGATCGCCATTTGGCTATACTGAGGGCACCGCTCCTGCACAGCTCGCTTGATGGCAGTCATCTCCTTAATACATTCTTGCACGGGATGCTGTGGGTTGCGCATAAGGCCTGCGAAGAGTTCTTCTTTGATGCCGTGCATCAGATACCCAAGCTTTTTGGGCTGCGACATATCTGCATCCGCGTGCTGGAGCAGACGGGCCATGTCTTCGACGAACATCGCCGAGATTTCGTTTGGCTTGTGGTTGCATATTTCGAGAAGACATTCCACACAATCTCGGTGGTCTGTGCTAGCGAAGCTGTCGCGCACTGCACAGCGGCATTCTTCCCAATCTGTAACCTTTCTTCGTGGTTTTCAAAGCAGGGCCACACAGTGTCTTCTAACGAGAAGGAGACATTCTGAACCTCTTGTTAATGGGTCAACGGGTTGAAACTGCCGACGCACTTGAATTGTTCCAGCCAGTCGTCTATGTCCTCGTAAGCGGCCCCGTGAAACTGCTACGAGAGTGGAACTGCTGAAGCGTCAGTTTAGGCGGCACTAACAACTGAACCATTCCCTCTGGTTCAGAAACTTGGTGCTTTGTTGCGCGTCAAACAGGGCGCCCTGTCTTGGAGGTATGCCTAGCTTGCGGCGGATGCATTGATGTATGGCGGTGGAGACGCTGGGAGGTTTCTCAGGGATTTCAGAAGGAGACCTGGGCATCAGACGATCCGTTGCCAAGCACCCACCAGTGCCATGGTGCAAAAATTGATTAGGGCCAGCAGAAAGCCGGGAAAGAGGATGTATTTCAATGAGCTTCTGCTTGAAGCCTGGTAGCCATCGCACACCATTAACACGCGCTCACGAAGGGGCATGTCCTCGTCTTCTTCACGGCTTAGGCGGCAATTATTATGCTTGTCATCTCTATGAACATGGTGAGGATGGCGGAGAAAAACGCCTAAACAGCGCACACCAGCTCCGCACGATTGGCGTGCCAAGAGAGAACGCGGCGTCGGTGCCGTCTGCGCTCTTTCGCGGATAACACACGCAACAATACCACACCCACACACCCACACCCACACACCCACCCACCCACACACACACACATATATATATTGTAAAATATCACCATCATGAACACTGAAGACGAAGAGCAAGAAGATCTGCTCCTCGTGGCGCGAGCGCGCGATCGTAATTCTGGCAGCCATTAAAGAAAGGATGCAGATGGTTCCCCGGTCTCTCTCGTGTTTACAAGTGGTGCCGTGACCAGGATTGCTACCTCCACGCCACGAAAGCAAGCAGCCTGCCTTGGAGCAGCGTAGAAGACGGAGGCGTCGGAGCAGCTGATCGACCTGGTCCAGACAACGAGGAGACCCCCGCGGAATCAACGGGATCCGCCGAGCTGACAGAAACGTAAGAGGACTTCCGACAACCCTCTTCCAATATGAGCAAAGAGATAGTAACAAAGAAGAGGAGGGCGATACGTGCGCAAATTACGCAGCTCATCAATGCAGCCGAACAGCAAATAGCAGAGACAGCTGAAAGGACAACGTTATGCTCCACGCAAGCACAGATCAAGGGAATGGAAGCGCGACTTAAAGAAGCAAATAACCAAATGGAGCAATATTTAACAGACGAAGTGGCGGACAGCGAATTTGAAAGAATCCTTGAATACGACATGAAAATATTGGCTATACTCTCGCAGCTTGAAATGAGCATTTTGGAGTCCATCCCAAGCAACATAAATGGCCCGCCGATAGCACCAATCCCACAGTGCAGCGCAAGGACAGATGAATCGGAGTTGGTCAAATTGCCAAAGCTAGAGCTTATAAAATTCGACGGGAATATGCTTGAGTGGAACAGATTTTGGACACAATACAAGTCATCAGTTCACGACAGGCCTAACATGAGCAAAGCTCAGAAGTTCAACTATTTGATGGCGTCATTAGACGGAAAGGCAGCTGCTGAAATAGAAGGCTTGCAGTTCTGCGCGGAAAAGAAATACGATCATGCAGTCCAATTGCTGTTGGAAGCTTATGGAAGACACGACAAATCGGTGGATCTTCACATGAACGAGCTGCTAAACATTCAAAAGGTGAAATCAATAAAGGATATTGAAGATCTTCGACGGCTGTTCCAGGCGGTACAAGTGAACATGCTCGCCCTTGAATCCCTAGATGTAAAACCCGAGTGCTATGCACCAATGCTAATGCCAGTGTTGAAGAGGGCTATTCCAGCAGAACTGTCAGTAGAGTTCAAGTTGAAGGAGTTGTCGCAGAACACACGGAACAGGGAAGAAAGACAGCAAAACGAGTCAACAGGAAAAAAAAGCGCAGAAGAACTAACCCGGTTGCTTGAATTCCTTCGGCATCAAGTAAACTTACGAGAGGAGACAGAAAAGCAGCAAACAACGGTCTCTCAAAAACAGTCAAAAGAAAGCACGAGACAGTTTCGAACGACAACAAATTTTTACAGCTCATCCGAAAGAGTGTGCGTATTTTGCAAACAGAACAACCACACGACTGAGGATTGTCGGCGCAATATGCAAATGGAAGAGAAAAAGGCAGCACTAACAGCTAACCGGGCATGTTTCAGGTGCACGCGGCCAAATCACACTGCGCGTGTCTGCAGAGCCAGCGTGCGATGCAAACAGTGTAAAGGAAGGCACGCGACATCAATGTGCAGGACAAAACGAGAAAAGAAAGCAGAACAACATGCCGCAATGGTCCAGCCACAAGAATTGACGACCTGCACCATGCATGCCATTGAACGGCAGGAAAGGCAGTGCGTACTGCTTCAAACTGCGGTAGCTTGGATTGAAGGAGACTCCTCAAGCGACTACGCACGAATCTTACTTGACAGCGGCAGCCAAAGGTCATTCATCGCAGCCGGATTAGCAGAAGCAATTGGTGCAAAGATCATCAAACAAGAAAAGTTGACGATTGGCTCGTTCGGCGGTAATGAAACGGTGAAGACCATGGATGTGGTGCAAGTAACAGTAGGGCTGGAAACCAAGAGCTCGACCACCACTATCGAAGCACTGAAAGTAGACGTGATATCCCGTAATTGTCTGCCAGCACTCAGCAAAGACATCAGCGAAGAGATGAAGAAACTAGATTTGGCAATTGCTGACGACACCAATAAAACAAGAACGCAAAAGTCGATAGGCTTGCTAATTGGCTCAGATTTTTATTGGGAATTCTTTACAGGAAAGATAAAACGAATAGGTGACAAATTAATGGCTGCGGAAACAACGCTCGGATGGGTAGTTCAAGGACCATACTGTCACAACAAACTGAAAGTGACAAAAGACCAGACAGTCATGGTACTTCATGTCGAAGCTACTGATAAAGGAATACAGGACGAATTGCAGAAATTCTGGAATTTGGAGTCAATCGGCATCACAATGAAACATGGTCCACCGAGTAACGAAGATAAGGTGTTAGAAGGGTTCGAGGAGAAAATAACGATGGAAAATGGTCGCTACGCAGTAGGTCTGCCATGGAAAGAGAACGTAAACCTGGACACGAACAGAGAAATCGCAGTGAAAAGGCTACGGCAATTAACAACGAGGCTGAAGAAGAGTGGTGCTCTCAGAAGGTATGACGAGGCAATCTCAGAATATTTCACCTCTGGGGTAGCGGAAGAGGTACAGGAGGGAGCAGAAAAACCAAATACCCTTTGCTACTATATGCCCCACCACGCAGTCATACGAGAGGACCGAGCAACCACGAAAGTCAGAGTCGTTTTCGACGCACCGTCAAGCACGATGGAAAACAGATCGCTAAACGACAATTTAGAAGCCGGTCCGAACTTCAACGAGGACATACTGTCCATGCTTATAAACTTCAGAAAAGAAAAGATTGCACTGATCGGAGACGTGGAAAAGGCATTTTTGCAAATCAGCATCCACGAGGAAGACCGAGACTCTTTGCGGTTTCTGTGGTGGAAACACGATGACCAGGGAAGACTAACTGACGAAATTCAGGCGTGGAGGATGACAAGAGTGACATTCGGCACTACACCGAGCACATTTCTACTGGCAGCCACAATTAAGCACCATCTAAAAGAAATGACTTCTGAATTTCCAGGAACAACAAAAAGACTACAGAGGGCAATTTACGTCGACGACGTGATGCTCGGAGCGGACACAGTCGATGAAGCCATCAAACTGTACAACGAGACGAAAATGGTGTTCGACAGAGCCTCGATGAACGTGAGAAAATGGACGTCAAACGACAAGCGAGTAAATGAAGTGTTCGACGCAACCGAAAAGGACGAGGGTGCGCACAAGGAGCTTCGGTCTAGCGGCCGAACGAAGTTGTTAGGAATGATATGGAAACACCACGAGGACGTTCTGTGCTTTCCAGTGGAGAAATGGGTGTCAGACCTAACAATGCTCCCACTGACTAAAAGAACAGTGCTGCAGGCAACTGCTAAAATATTTGATCCACTTGGACTACTGTCTCCATTCACCATACGAGCGAAAATAGGTTTCCAGAGCCTATGGAAACTGGACACAACATGGGATGATCCTTTACCTGCTGAAGAAGACAAAAGGTGGAGAGTTTTAATTGAAGAGGCATTAGTGATGAAACATCTACAAGTGCCCAGGTGCTATGCTGAAAATCAAGGTATGATACAAAACTCAACGCTGCACGTCTTTGCCGACGCAAGCCCACTAGCATATGGAGCAGCAGCGTACCTCGTGACATCAAACAGCAATAGAACAACGACGGCAACATTGATGGTGGCGAAAAATCGTGTGGCTCCGATCAAAGAACTCACGTTGGCTCGATTGGAATTGATGGCAGCAGTGCTAGCCGCAAGATTAGGAGATTACGTACAAAAACACTACGTGGGAAACCTGGGAAGCAGTCACTTTTATACTGACTCTATGATAGTGTTGCACTGGATCAACGGAAGCAGCAAGAGAGAAGCATTCGTAGAGAATAGAGTCGCAGAAATACGGGCGAAAACGAAAGCGGGGAGCTGGTCATTTGTACAAGGAGAAGATAACCCAGCAGACCTACTAACGCGAGGAATCAAAGCACGTGCCTTGATTGAGTCACAACTGTGGTGGCGCGGACCCAGTTGGCTAGCGTCACAAGAAATGGATCGCTACAAAAACTGCGGAGGAGACAACCAGTTAATGATGGAAGAACGGAGGATCGAATGTAACAAGTGCACAGACGGAACAGAGAGACCGGCATCATCGATATTGAACATCGAGAACTATGGATCATACAATCGCCTTCTGAGAACAACTGCTTGGGTATTTAGATTCGTCAAGAACCTTAAAAAAGAACATTGGAAGGGCCCATTGGGAACGCAAGAAATAACCTCAGCGGAAAATTACTGGATTAAAAAAGCTCAAGAAGCATTTACAGGGCACAGCCATTCGCACCAAAAAGGAAAAAACGTGTTTCAAATACAAGGACAAGACGTATTTATTGACGATGAGGGGATTATACGGCAAAAAGGACGCGTTCAATATAGCAATGTGATAAACAAGCACGTCATCGTGTTACCAAAGCAAGGACATTTCACGGAGTTGCTTGTGAATCAAGTTCACCGTCTGACGATGCATGGTGGAGTTCAAGCAACGCTTGCTCAGCTGCGAACTCGATTTTGGATCTTGCAAGGCCGTCAGACGGTCAAACGAGTAATAAACAAATGCATCATTTGTAAAAGACACAATGCAAGACCACTGAGCCAAGTGACACCTCCCTTACCAGCGGACCGAGTCACGCAAGCCATGCCATTTCAAGTGAGCGGAGTAGACTTTACAGGACCGCTCTACGCAGCCGACAAGGGCCAGTGCCTGAAACAGTATGTCGTGATTTTCACCTGCGCTGTCTCGAGAGCAGTTCATCTGGAAGTGGTCAACAACATGTCAACACTCAACTTCTTGCAAGCATTCCGCAGATTCACAGCGCGGCGAGGAATGCCAGCAATAGTGTATTCAGATAATGCGAAAACCTTCAAGAAGGCGGCGAAAGACATCAATGATGTACTGGGCACCATTCAACGAGAGAACTTGGATGATTACTGCAGCTCACGTAATATCAAGTGGAAGCTAATAGCGGAGGGCGCACCGTGGTGGGGAGGGTTTTATGAGCGTCTTATACGCAGCCTTAAAACCTCCCTGAGGAAAATCATAGCGAGGATGACTATTACAGTAGAAGAGCTGCGAACCGTCATAACAGAAGTGGAAGGAGCTTTAAATAACCGACCGTTGACCTACGTGTACGGCGAGCCTGGCGAGCCTATGCCAATAACCCCTGCGGACATCATCGGAGGGAGACAGCAGCTTAACGATTCACAACGTCTCATCATCGGGAATATCGAAGAAGCCTGGAGAAGTAGGTGTCGGATCGTGCGGACTTGGTGGGCAAGATGGCATCGAGAATATCTCAAAGAAATCGGAGCGACAGCGCGTACAAAAGCAACGGCCAGTAAGGAGTTGGAGGAAGGCGACGTAGTTCTTCTGGGAGGAACCGGCCCGAGGACATTCTGGGAAATGTGTAGAATAGAGAAGACGTATACAGGACGTGACGGTGTGACAAGGGCGTGTCTTCTGCGGAGAAGCAACAAGGAGCTTCTACGGCGGTCTACCAAGCACGTTTACCCGCTCGAGGACGGTTTCAAATAAGCACGCCACTGATCCTTCAAGCGCACTTCCGGCGGGCGGGACTCTGTAAAATATCACCATCATGAACACTGAAGACGAAGAGCAAGAAGATCTGCTCCTCGTGGCGCGAGCGCGCGATCGTAATTCTGGCAGCCATTAAAGAAAGGATGCAGATGGTTCCCCGGTCTCTCTCGTGTTTACATATATATATATATATATATATATATATATATATATATATATGCTCGCATTGTAGACATATTTGTACAATACCTCGGTGGGGCGAATATATCAAGGCTTAAGTAGAAAAAATTTTACTTGGATGTCATGGCCCGAGTTAACCTGCTCTGGCGACTTTAAAACATGGCGTAAATTGGCCAAAGAATTGTAACAATATCCGCATAACAACGAATAGAAATAAGCCATTTTGGGCATATTATATGCTTCATTAAGCCATTAAAGAACTTGTACACGCAATTTCGTGTCGATATAAAAATTATAACCACAAGGCTTAAGTATATTGACAATCTTACCTTCTATAAGGAGAATCAACAGGATTGTAAAAGTGCGCTGCAGCATTTCATCAAAAAGCTCACAACAGGTTTGCTTTGGAGCCTCCGGTATATTTCAAGTGTGCGCAATACCGATAAGTGCAGGACAAAAATGCCGCACCTTCTTTACATTCCTTTTTTAGATTTCTCTCTACGTATGACGTCAAGCTCAAGTAGGGGGACGCCAGCTGTTTGCATCTATTATAGGAAAGAACCCTGACGTTTCTTGCGAATCAATAATTTTTGTTGCTGACGTGCTGCTACCTTATTCTACTGATGAAATACACTCCGCAGCATGCATTCGGTCAAAAAGGTGAATTTGCTTCAAAACATCGTTATGTTTTGGCAGTTAAACGTGATGAAGCTGCACCATGTTTTGAGGCGCGATGTAGTGGAACGCACCGGTGAATTTGAACACCTCGGGATTTGTAAGGTCCTCCGAAATCTCAAAACACGGGCGTTTTCTCTTTTTGCTTCCACCAGAAAAGCAGTCACGGCGGCCGGTATAGAACCAGCGTCGTTAGGCTCCTTAGCACAACGCTTTAGCCCCTGAGCTGCCACGGTGGGTGAAACGTTTTCGTGGGTGCGTGTGTACACATGCAGGTATAGTACAGTTAACTATAATAAAATGACTGACTGTTTAATGGAGGAATAAGGCCCAAAGATCAAACATTATACTCATGGCTTCGTCGTTCCGGAATCCAGTATTTCAATAATATGAAGGTGCGTTACGTTGTTTATTTTTTATCGAAATTTTGGTGCTTATTCGAGTTTATTTCATGTGAACTCAGTTATCCCAAATTTGAAGTTTAAGCCCAGTACGTATTCTGAACACCTCTGCCACTCACGCACACAATATACACGGAGGTTACCAGCTCATTTAAATCTTCCAATTACATACAACAGTTGACTGACAAGAGCAACCACCTTCTTCAATAACGCTGCTTCAACAACGGTCATAACCCAACTCTTAAATTCCACACTAGAAAAAAGTTGAGCAGAACTTTCTTTTTACTATACAAATGTCTCCATATCCCTCCGTTTTTATACATTAGAAGTAGTGCAACCTAATAGGGTGAATTTTTTCAAATCAATATGTGTAACGTCCAGCGGAAACTGTGTCTGGAGGTACTACACAATAACGTACTGGTCCTATTAAGTTGGTGTTTCATGATGAGCCATATTCATGCCGAAATACTTTGCATAAAAAAGATCACAGACAAATAGAGGAGCGATTGATGATAGCGCCCCTTTTTGCTTGTCAGGTCTCTTTGGTGAACTTTTGCACCTAACTGTAGTAGAATACGTGAACAAAGAACATTTTTTTACGCTTCCGAGAACTGTCGGAAATATTTTTCGCACCCTCAACATTCTGCCGACAATACAGTGATAACTTTGTATTATTTTTTATGTTTTTCCCATTTAGGCTATTAAGTTTGGTTGTAGGCAACAGGACAGGTCCCGAGGTTTTGAACCTAATAACTTTTCAGAAGAAAGTGCTCAGCATGATTGTCAATAAATCGTGTGATTTATGAACACAGCTACTTGAAAGTAGGCAAATTTACTTAAAAGAGGATATTGTACCGGCCATCGTAATTATAGTATATGAATTCCTTTTGGAGCGTAAAAGGTAACCACAAGAAATGTCATTTTTTTACTCGATTTCTGCACTTTACCGTAGCCTATTGTCATATGACTCCATAAAAATATAACTTTTGTGCTACTCGACTTCAAAGAAATTGTGGCTTTCATGTTTTATACCAAGTATGTTTAAAATATAACCCGCGATACCATAAGTGTAGTGTCTTTTTATGCAATCGCCAAGATTTTTTTGAAGAACCGGTGCAACCGTGATGTGTTAGGGTCATTTCGCGTTAGCTTCTGCAGTGTGCATATTCTGTGCGACTATTTTCAGTCAGTTTGCTCCTTGCTTGTTTTACTGCCGGATTTCAAGGGGCAATAGACCCCAATGAGCAGGCCGGATTCACCATCGCTTTTCTTCACCCCCGGTAGTAAGATTAAACCAAAATAAAATTATTGATTGACCTCAGGCCACACCGAGAAAGGCACTCCTCCAGCGCCCGCCCCCTCCAAAAAAATTTAAGTACGCTGCCTAATATGCGAATGCTTTTCTTCACGTTACAAACTTCAAAAAACCGGGCAATTTTATGTGAAATAATTTTTCTTGGAGGTAAGCGATTATTCTGTTATGGTTTTGTTTTTTTGCTCGTATTCATGCCGTATTTATTTAACTTCACGGCGTACCACTTCAGCCACCTCCATCTCGTTCGTTAGCTCTGGCACACCGCAAAATCTATGGGTGTTTAAATAATATGTTGCGTCAGCTTGAGACTCTCTTTGCAGACAAAGGATGTGTATGAATGAATTTCCGTAAGTTTCTCGATGTCCTCGCAAAAAAATCTTTTCAGTTGCTGCATGTGCGCTTGTAGGGCGAGGCGTCCCATAGGCCCTCCGCTGTTGAGTTCGCTGGTGAAAAAATGGTGGCCGTCCAGCCAGTACACTGAATATGGAACTGTAAAAACGCAGCCAAACGGCGGGGCAGACGATCGGCAAAAATCATTAGCGTCGGAATGCTCCGCAATAAATGGTGACAGGAGCGAGCAGTGGAAAATGGCATGGGACGAAGATTGATGACAGTCGGACGCGAAAAGCTGAAGCGGAATTGGAAACATATTCTCATCAAATGGCTGAAATATCAATCACTTCGGTAAAGCTATGCTTCGGGAGGCAAAATGGCCCGGGCATTCGCTTGCACATTATGATTTTGCGTTTAAAACTGTTAGATGTTCGAGGGTGTTTCTCGGACTACTCTCGGACTGTGTGTTACCTTCATGGATAGTACCAGGAGAGCGGTAGTCAGCGTTTTCAATGCAGTAGTGTGTGGGCCAAAAAGATATTCGTGTACGGACTTCGTCTTCGAGGCCCTTGGCCAGCGATGCAGGCTGATCACAAACCGAGCTACCAGCAAGCGACGTTAATGCGTCGTCTTTAAATTATCCATGACTGTTCCAGCAATTACGAGGACCCCATCTCTGTGTATCATAGCGATCCCTAAGCAACGGTGTCCATTGTCACTAAGTAACAATGCCCTTACAGTCTTGCCCAGTCATCGCTCAACACGACTGAATGGTCCCAATGCTTCCTTGTAACCTGCTCAAGCCTTACAAAGCAAACCCCTCAAGTTCTAACAATCATTGCAATTTTTCTTTCTGAAATCAAGTTTCTCCGCCCTATACGTCTCTAATGAAGATCTCTATTAAAATTGTCGCCCCGGTATATTTTTTTGCCTGCCTGGTAGCCACTTTGGGTTGCCTTGGCTGTATTCATTCCGTGTCGTCATTGCATCTTTTATCATTCGCCTTCTTCTTTTTACTTCGGCCTCTCCACACATTCCTTTGCATTGTAATGTGCCGTAAGCGAATATTTAATTTGTTTGTTATTAGTAACACATTTCCCTCATAAATATAGGCAGACACGCACAGCTGGCAGATATTGTATGCCCAACCGTTCTTTAAACCACCTGCACAGCCACATACTGGTCCCGTTTGGTTGCAGGGCAGCCCAGCAGCCTCCTTGTTCAGGCCGAAGGGATGTTGTCGTAGTTGATGGAGAGTTTGTGCGTCCAGATTAACGGTGGGGCGTCTGTCTCCCTGAGAGGATAGTTTTATTAAGATAGAAATGATTTTGGTTGTACTCTTTGTGCCTGGCGGGTGGAAATACGCCATGATGTAGTTTGTTGCTGAATCACCTTTTGTTCCCCTTAGGATACAATGGTTGCCCGTAAGGTGAGGCCATCATGTGAAACACATAGTACGGGATCAGAATAAGCAATTGTGCTGCTCCAAGAAGATAGACAGCCATCAACACCCGCTTCCACCAATCGGTCGCAGTCATATCTACACGTTCAAACGCCTCGACAGTTGTGGCTCACCAGCTCCAGCTTACTCGCCACACCATATCGCCACGCCGTCTGGAAATACATCATCTTCTGCCCCCTACCCCCCACCCCCAGAAATCTTGCTGAAACGTACATTAAATGGCATTGCCATCAGATAGACATCATTAGTCCAGCAATATACCCCTCGGCGTTTGTCATTCTTTCCCAGAGTGGCTCTCCACGTTCACAAAACCAAAACGTCACAGTATTAGGTACGTCCAACGAAGGCAATCGCTTTCCCTCAGCACAAACCACCAAATGGTTTTCTGCAGCAGTCATGCAGCTAGCGCCACACCTACATCCGTCAAGGAACGTTGCACTAGGAATGATTTAGGCCAAAACAAAGACACCGACAATAACAATATATATCCACACTAGGCGTAAGAAACTATACCAATCTCATAAATAACGGAATGCAGGGAAACATTATATCGACCCTCGATTCATAAAACAGCACAGTTGGCCACTTAGTTTTGAGAAGTAAACAACGCAGACACTACAAACACATTCTTTCTAAGGGCGTACCAAAACAAGGGGGACTCGGCACTCTTACGTGGCCTTAGTCGGCACTACCCTTAACCTTAATGAGCGCCAAAAAATCTCATGCCTTCAAGTAAATACTTTTTTGTCAGTCTGGCTTTTTTGACGACTTCGCAATAATGTTCGTAGCAAAAAAGTCGCAATAAGTTGGAGTAAATGAATTTTCAATTTTGTTTTATTTATTTTCAGCGCTTACCTACAAGTTTTCAGAGTGAATATATTTTCCACAGCACTTTGATTGGCGATGGTCATATGTGTGGAGAGCAAGTTCTGGCTCCATTCCGAAGCCTTCACTATTTCTTTATTCAAGTCGCTTTGTTGCGCTCCTGGTGCTCAGAAAGATGTCCAGTCATGACTTTAAATGTTTGAGACCCGCACTGCCACACATCCCTTATGTCTCGTCATACGCCATTAATCTTATAGAAGGATAATGTAAATCGCTCATAGTTTCTGCGGAAAATATAGCAAAAATTCGACCGATTGAATAGCACGAGTGAAAAAATGGGCTGCAATCCACGCTATGAACGTGGTTGGGAAGCAAAGCTGTAAACGACACCCACATCAAATGCCCATTCGACGTCACTTGAAATCACACACGTGGCTCTACAATGAGTGAAACCAGATATTTTGACATCGCTTAGCTGTGATTCGCGAGGGCGGTGTCCCGGGCGCAGCAGCGTCGGCTACGGCTCGATTAGGGCAGCGGCAGCCGCCGCTGTACCCAGGCCGTGTGTAGGCAGAAAGAAAGCGAAGAGGAGCGTCTTTCGAAGGGTAAGACAGAAGAACCTAGCCACCCTGATGTGCTGTCTCGGGGCTGCACCCCCGTGCGACACAAGAGTGGACACTGAAACTATTCGGCCGTTGAGCTTAGTGATTCCCATTTATAGAGATTTAAACTGGTTTAGTAAGTTTGAGGATGTCGAGAAAGCTTAGGGATCTTGTATGATCGCTATTTATCAACACCAGTTGCTCCTTCTGCCTTTAGCAATGCCTCTTAAAACACAACAGATTTGGTATTCACTATATTACAAAACAGAGTTCTATTCATGGCAAGCAGTGCGAAAAAAGTAGCATTTCCCTAGCGGCTAAGTTTCCGTATGTGATCTTTACAATTTGTTTTCTCGCTCTGCAAACCAATACTTAACGTATCTTTCCAGTACGACTACTTAATTCCGTCGGGTCCCGGTTACCCAGGAGGTGCTCTCGAAGAAGTTAATCAAGCACTGTGAAGAAAGGGCACAACGGACGCAGAACTGCGCCAAAACAGGCCCAAAACAACAGTCGCTAAAAGAGACGACAAATCGGGCGGAATTGTTCACGCCGTCGCGCACGCTGGGAACTCTGAGTAATAGAGGCCAATCGCCGCGCCATCTACACTGTGCTCCCTGAGTGATCGACATTAAGGGTCCCCTTGAGAGAGTGAAGTCGGCGCTCCTTTTTACCTTGCTCTGCGGTCGCCTCTAAAACGCCCCCTCCACCTCCCCAGCCTCGTTAACAGTTTCTTGGGACGCGCGCCACGACGAAACAGTTGGCTGGTTGAGGTCGAAAGTTTTGCTTTAAAAACTGAACTGCACCTTGTAATGAGGACAGGTGAGAACCAATAATGTATGCTCACCCAAAGCCTTACCTGTTCTCCAAATAAGGGATTAAAAACAACTGAAGTCTGACGAAAATAAAGCATCAACAAGCAAACCAAAAAAGCTGGCGTAGTAACATCCTATTCATACGGTTTTCTCGTGTTCTGTTTTTGGGTACTGGGCACATTCTACTAGTGCAAGGACGGAACACAAGGGAAAGAAAACCTCAGGGCGAACGCTAATTCTTCTTTATTTCTTTTTCGGCTTCCGTTTGAGAGCCCGTTGGGTGCTCAAATCGGGACAGCCCAACGTAGCAACCGACCAATGCTCTGCTGGCTGCGAACCTAAATCGGTTTTGCAAAAATGTCTAAGGTAAAAGAGCTATTGCTAGAAATTACAAACGCGAGAAAGCCAATCAACTTGGTGGAAGTATACAGAGAATAATAGTTAAGAGTTACGGACATCAATGGCTAAACCTCAGAAAAATTGAAAGAAACATTACCGAATGAGGGATGCAAGTGGCACCCCTAAAAACGACTGGCACTGAAAACGATATCAGCTTTTATAGTAAAAAGCGTAACCCCAAATATGATCATAAACCGCAGAGGGAAACAAAACATCGACAGCGATGATTCATGATACAACCAGGCCACCGAGGGAAACACACAAACAAGCGCCTAACATTTCATAGAATAGAGCATCACATTTAGCAGTTTTTGTTCGAGGGCGGTGGTATGTGAAACAAAGTATTCCCAGCAAAGAACCGTTCAAAAAAGGAAGTTGAGTGAATTGAGCATGGACGAATTCAGTGACTTTAACTGAGGGACGGAAGCAATTCAATATAACCTTCCTGTCTATTTCCTGTGTTTTTTAGATTCATTTCAAATCGCCAAAAATATACACAGCGTCTTCTCCCTAAAGCTGAACCCGAATGACAACTTGCGTTACAGGTATAGCCGGTGAAGGTAATGTTTTTGTAAAGCAAGTGAAAAACATACCTACAAGCTAAGTGCAATTATTGAAATCAGTTTCAGTCCAGACCCGACTCTTCTAACTGCCTACAAGTTTTAGGCAGCCGGACCCTAACCGCAGTGGTTTGCCTCACCATTCCTAAATACGGCCAGTTTACCGCGCTTCCAAGCTATCTGTGGGATCAATCGTCACAAGCTCATAGGGCCACTCTTCCAGCCGGCATGACGAAGACCATCAGCGACAGCAACGCCTTGTTGGTTTCTCACTCTACATATGTCGGTGAGCTGCAGGATATGTGGAATGTTCCTGTAAAGAAGTAATCAGCACTACGGGACACCGACAGCTAGGTTGAGGAACTCGTAGATGATAACAACTAGAGCATTTGTGGGAAGCTACGGAAGGACATTACGGTTCAATATGTGTGGCCAAATGTGCTCTCACGTTTGATTGAAAATGCGGTGGAAGTATTGCGGACTTGTCATAGCTGTCGGTCATTGACAAGTTTAAATTCTTCAAGGAATACCTTGTTTTTAGAATGGAAAACACGACCAGAGGTCTTTTTTCTGAATGACAGAAACTACCAATTTTGGGTCGATCTTCTTGGGGGAACGGTTTGAAAGAAGGATCTTGCGGTTATGACCCCACGACTCGCCTCCTTCAGCTTCCGGCATTTGGTTCAGTTTCTGATGTTGAGTCACTGCGACTTCTGTAAGGCAAACTTTCCAAAATTGATAGATGGTTTCACTAATTGGGTTTGAAGCAAGAATGGTACAGCGCTCTGCTCAGGGTGTCTATCGAGAAACGGCTACCGCATGAGCTCATCCTTCGCTCCTGTCACCCGAAGCCTGAGGAAGACAAAATTGGTAATACATTTGCAGCACTTCTGGATTAGCAGCAGGGAACCGGAAACAGAGATCGCATCAGTCGTGTTAACTCGACGGAAGAAGCCCCACGATACAGCGCAAGGCCAGGCCTTGCCGTCAGCAGCCATCTTTACCACCGCTTGCGGCACGAATGAAGAATCTTGCTTTTCTACATTTCTGAAGACCACGCATTCGCGGGGTGTTACAAAACGTTACCCCTAGAGCTGAAAAAGGACATACTGAAACGAAAGGGAACTTGCTTTAGGCGCTGTAAAAAAATTTTAGACAACAAAGGACTGCTATAAACTGAGATTCCTCAGCTGTCAAAATTTCGTAGTACAAAATATTTATTCTTTTGTTATCTTAAAGGTAGGAGGGATTCGGCGACCAATTCAGCGCCCATCACAAGCGCTTTCAGCCTCAGTGCCTCAGTAGCATTTCTAAAACAGCAACCGTGGGAGCAAACAAGACAGGTTGTGTTATCGCCACCGCTGGCTTCCCTTACCTGATGCTCCAGAGACACAGCACAGGTTACCCGTCCAAAACAAAGACTGTGCCACTGTGTAACGGCCGAGCATAAAAACGGCATTTTACAGGAACCTCGATGCAGCGAGCCACATACATTCCTCACTTCCCGCTTAGCCGCTGGGCCACAAGAGCCTTTCTATAGATAACGACATTCTTTGGTAAATCAAAATAAAAAAAAACACGCGTCAACGCAGTTGCAAAGGTTGACCAGCGCATCCGCACCCAATGAACACGCTTGTAAATACTTAGTTACCCCTGAGAAGTACAACCACATCATGAGAATCCTGAGATAGCAATAAGAGCCGAAAGGCTAAGGCAGCATCGCAATTTAAGGCGTCCATTACGCGTGACCAGCCGAGAGAAGTTTGGTGTCTTCTCGAAAAGCGCAACAAGCTGTGGCTCTCCTAAGACGGGAAGTAGACCATGGGGAAGAGTGATAAGAACTATCAGCCTTACCTGTGGTCTCCGTCAGTCAGTTTCAGTCAGCTACGCGTAGCATTTGCGTTTTCGTAGAGCAATTTGACTTCAAAACTCTACTAAGCTTGATACAGGTTATGGAATAACAAACTAAAGGCAAATTCTTCCACGCACAAATGGTGTCCTGCCTTAGTTTCAACTAAGCTAGCGAAATGCAATGACCCGCCAGCGACCAGCCGAGTGACTCTGTCGGGGGGTCGGTGAGCCGTGCATAAGAGCAGTCGAGCCATGCCATCTCAATTGACCGTCATACAAAACCTCTTAGGAAATCGTCAAGAAGAATTCCATTTGATTTTTTTGTACTAATCAACTTGCGTAAATGCAGCAATATTCGTCTAAACATCTCCTCAAATATCGAAACATAATTTCACAATATTTCTACAATGTTTGCGAATCACTTCAGTGCCTCTTTAAGGGCTCAAGCAGCAACGACTGTTCTCTGTCAAGACACCAATGTCATAGGGCAATTTTGATTATTCCGAAGCGACATACTTCGTACCCGAGTCTCAGCGCCTCACATCGTGAGAGTGTGCAAGAAAGCTTCAAGTAGTGCTATGCTTTTTGGGAAGTGGGAGGAATTTACAAAAATAGGTAGCCGGTTAGCATGTTGGTAACATCAGACTATTGCGCACACGCAGGCTGCAGATTGGACTTAGAGTAGTCTACCAAATAAGGCTGTATACCTGCGCTGTACCTATCTGTTTACTTTTTACTATACGTCAAATAAACACCTTCGGTTCGATGGGGTACCCAACAGGCTCTGGGCTCTGTTCCGTTTCGCAACCTCATCTTTTGCTAAAAGGCCATAGTGTCTGTCAAAGCGTACGATAAAAACACTCCACCCTTTATAATCCTCAGCGGTAAGGTTGAATGAGTCAAAAATGTATTCCCCATCGTCGCACATGTTGTATTGCAGGGCGTCCACCTGAGGACTTTCAGCCTGTGCTCTTAGAGGGTGTATGAAAACATTTGAAGCGCTTCATTTCGGACATGCGTTCAGGGAAGAGATTCAGAAAGCTTCCAGGGGTCATAATTTTAACGAACCTATCACAGATGCTGAGGTGGCACGGCCATGTCGAGGGTCTCGGCATAACCTGGCTAACTGCGGTGAGGCAGCCTGTTCATTTCCTTGTACACGTTGTCGAGTGTGCCCGGTTGATCCTCCTCAGCAGTTTAGCTTACGGGTGTTTTTGCACAACTGTTGACAGCATGCTTAACACGACTCGTACTTGTGTACGCAGAGGTTAACAGATTGAGGCCTCCAGCAATAGCGATTAGAATTCACCTCGGCTTACTTCCACATTCTAGAAGAGCGTGACTGCAGCCGCGCGCCTGCCAGGGGTACAATTGATTACGGTGGTCATTTCGGGTCCAAGATGTCGTCGTGCCACCGCGAAAAATAGTTCAATGAAGAGTGGTCGTGTCCTTTTTAGCGAACGGCAGACATACGATGACTACCTTTTTTTACACTCCCGGTACCTGTTTCCTCATGCCAAATACTTAGCAGGGCACAATGGCCAGCACCGACTACATGGGAAAAAATGCACTTTGAGCAGCGCAATCTAGCACAATTTTATTATTAGCAGAGCAAGTTAAAAGTATAGCCTTGTCTTTGAAGCAAAATCAACCATAAACGTAACTGAATCAGCGCATGAGCACCGTGAAAACTAATTACCGGTCTCATACAGCCGTTTCAAGGAGATGCGGTCCTATCCACAACCTCAGCCTGATTGCAAATGTCGCTCACTTTGGTGAAAATATCATGTTAACCCTAAACTGCCTGGACCTATTTTTCAACTAAGTAACGCTTTCGGGTGTTGTGCTTGTATGTTCTTTGAATGCGACCCAGATGAATCACTGTTTCACAAGGCAGAGTGCTTTATGTGTGCCAACCGTGCACTATACCGTTATGAAACAACGATATTAGTGCTGAAACGAAAAACTCTTATCCAGAGAGCAGAAAAAAAAAACTCGCGCCACTGACCTCGGTGCTGTGGCCACCTTGGTTCATTCCCACATTGCTCCCACAGTAGGCCCCACGTTAGAAATGGCGAAGACTGTCGAATGAACTGACACGCAGTTGTATCGTACCAAAAATTATCTACTAGCGCTTGAAGTGAATACATACTCGGCAGTGTAGTTTTTCCATTTTTATTTTTTTATTTATGTTTAAAAAACTGCACTGTTGTCTTGTAAACATGTATACAAAAACACAGCACTTTTGAAAGATATCACGGTATGAGGTTATGAAAGCTATGACAAAAGCTAAAATTAAATTTCATTTCTTGCTCTTTTTTTCTTCGGGCTCTAGCATGGGCGTAGTTACATCGGCGAGCAATTGTGTAAAAGTTTGATGCGCTTACACACGACTGTAGGCCAGAAACGTTATAATAGCATTATAAAATAAATATCCCCCTTAACCGAAATACGCTTCATGTTTTCCATTACAAAGCAGTATAAAAATGATTTACACGACTGCTT
The DNA here is from genome assembly GCF_048455015.1 of Haemaphysalis longicornis. Taxonomy (NCBI): domain Eukaryota; kingdom Metazoa; phylum Arthropoda; class Arachnida; order Ixodida; family Ixodidae; genus Haemaphysalis; species Haemaphysalis longicornis. Next base: position 21,449,786 of record NW_027526407.1, on the reverse strand, counting down.
TCTCTTAGTACATAAAATTTTGTTTCCATTTTCATTCACGCTGATTGAGCAGTATTTGACGATACGCCAAATGTCTTCGAAAAACGCCTGAAGGGATTTGAACTGCAGTCCTAATTTCAATGGGACGGTAGTGAATCGGTGGTTGCACAAACTGTTTTATATGTCTTCAGCTTGGCTTCTTGTTTTTTGTCGTGCTTCCGGGTCGTTTAGTATTTAGTCGGCTTTGGGACGCACTCACCTCGGATGCAAACCTAAAAAAAAGACAAAACAAAACATCGTTGGAAGTACAAAGTACCACTTGCACTGTGTAATTGGCCGGTCTGCAAAGGCTTTAAAATATGAAAATATTTCAGTTGAACCCTTAAATAAGAAGGATAAAGTGGGTCAACACATTCGGTGAGAGGAACGTTCCAGGAGTCATCTACGTTACGCATGGTTTTTAAACGTTGAATAGGCACAAAGAAATCTTTGTTTCTTCTCAAAGATCGCACTTTTGTACCTCTCTAGGCTTTAGAATGATGACTGCCAAAGTCTTTACTGCCGAGAAACAAAATTAAAATTTGGCATTTTATAGCGAAGCCTAATGTAACCCCCCTCTGTTGGTTGTGAATGTCCGTCTGTCTACGAGACATTTTGTTTCCGAGTAAGTGCTGACGGGTGCCTTCCTGTAACACCTTGCGCCGCCTACTGGTTGCCTTTGAACACGGACGCAATCCTTATGATCAGCGGCTTAAAGTAGCCGGTCGTTCCGCCTTTGTGACCTTTGCGGGTTGCATCACGGCTTCTAATGCTTACATTCCGGGTTCGATGCCTGCAGTTTTATGTTTTCGTTATTTCTGGAGTTTTGTATTAAAGAAATGGTTCCTTAAACGAGTTTTACGCGTTCCTTTCGTAAATAGGGGTGATTTTCCGTCTTACAGGACACTTAAGGGGGCGAAGAGGTGACTATCATCACGTTGAATTGAAGCTTTGCATTGCACTGGAAGATCAGGGTTTCCACTGACGGTAAAGTGGAATTTCGATCCATGTACGTATAGCATCGACACGAAAAAAAGATTTGGCTTATCTAAGGTGCATGCTCTGAAGCTCTCAATCTCATATCCTTATCTTGCTAAAAACGTCATTCTTAAATTGGTCGCTGAGACAACTTTAACGTTACACCCAGTTTCATTTGTTTTTCGTAGTTCACTGTGTATTTGTAAACATTGTGGATTGATCTTCTGCTGCCAATACATTGCAGCTGGCGGAGGGACCGTGGTTACAGAAAATGGCTGCAAGTGTTGTTTTATGAAAACTAGCCCGAGAAAATATTATGACAACTGCCTTTTAAGAGACTCTAATATCTTGCTGAGTTTCGTATTTTAACAATGACGCAGATCACAATAAATTCATCTACTTCTGCCGTACACAAAGAGGCATCCCATGTGTCTTCCTCACAAAAAACAATATTCCTTCCAGGGTATCGTTCAGCTAAATACTGAGGAAGCATCCTCCACCATAATTTACAAGCTTTTTTTATTTCTTGCATAGATGCGTCGATGGGGGCAAAACGCGCCACATGTTCGATGCTCGTGCTTTTCTCTTTTCTGTTATTCTACCTTTTTTATCATTGCAACAGTATGTCAAACAGAGTACGAATCAAGCCAATTGCCAGGACCCTATTCTGAATTTTATTTGACCATCACTATCTACTTAAGTGCCTGTCCCCATTGCCATTCATAATTGACGCCATGATTTGGAGCCAATCATCAAACTGTCATCGACCTACTTTCCTAGATAGGATAGCACATAAACACCAATCGACATAAAAAGAACATGTAGCATTGCAGGGTATCGAAGAGCTGTACGAACAGATTTAGGGGACATCCCCAAAGTGGAGCAAGTCTGGTTAGCTGGAGCCTTGCTCAGATCAGTTGGTAAAGCGACTTCCTTAAATAGGCGGTGGTACCAAGTTTGTATCCTGGACCAAGACAAATAAAACTTTTTCAGGCAGAAACTTTGTTTAAGCCCAGCCATGCACACGGAGTAGTGGGAGGGGGGGGGGGGGGGTTGACCATTTTGTCGAAAGTAGGGGACGAGCAATATGCTTTGCACCATTTAGGAAACTACGAGTAGACTTTAAAGATCACAAAAGCGTTCGGCCATAGGATTATAATCCCGTTTTGTTAATAAGTGATAATTTTACCAGTGGTTGTTTTATGTTTACCTTCTGGTGGGCCGTCTCTGCCGTAGGCCCTCGGGTGTGCTTGCATGCATGACTTTGTCACGGCGTCTATACGCAAAGCGAAGCATTTTAGCAAGTTGACACTAAAACCAAACCTACCTCCTCCTCCTCTGATGTACCCAGTTTTCAATTCTTACCTGTTAAGGTTTAGGTTTTAAGAGGCGCAAAAGTAGAAGTTGGGGCATACGTAAACACTGCATTTACACACTCCTCTCTCAATGTTCCTTGAAAAACAAAACAATCATGCAAGCTTCAATAATCTTACGTGTTTAACTGAAGATTCCAGATGTATAAAATTGTGGTGCGGGAAAGCAAATAAGTTCATGCAAATATAGGTAGCTGCTTCTCCTTTTGGTATTTTCGGCAGATGCACACTGCTGTTCATGTGAATGCAATATTTGTATTCGCGAGACAATGAAAGTGTAGTAGGCTGGTTGACTTTTGCACTTTAGCTTTCTGTAAATGTTATCCGCAGCATACCTTTGCTCTTGCACAATGCATATAATCCAGGGCATCCACCTCACGGGAGTACACAGTTGTACGCGTGTACACACCATCGTAACGAACATCCAGGTACTGGCATTTTACCTTGCATTGTTGCAGTGATGGCGAGTTCTGAAAACAGACAAATATGCGTTAATGTTGCGCTTTCTAGGAAGGCGCTTTCCATAATCACTCAAAAGTCAATACATAATTAAACCCGAATAAAAGAAGTAACAACAAAAACACAGGGAACAAGAAACCGTTAGAAAATATAAATATCAAATGCTCTTTCCTAAACGCACATTTTACCAGTCTGGCGATGTACCCAAGGTGACTTTTCGTCCATGTGAATATTTAGGTATAGTAAATATCTGTTTCGTCGGATCTGACTCAGTCACAGGCGAAGTTTAACCAAGGCGAGCTGCATATTACGCCTATTCTATTTACCTACCCTGTCAGTACTACATTCTCATAGCCAAGCAGGATTCCATATTGACAATAAAACTGCTTCGATGTCACACTACAAACCTTACACATGATGCTCATGGCATTGCAATAATACGTGGCTCGTTTAGTGCGACTTGTCTTGGTTTAAGACGTGAATGATTGATTGGTGCTGCTACTTTTGGGGTTGCGGTTGAGGGAGGGGTTTCTTTGTAAATCAAACGCATTTTCTTCTGATGTTCGCTTTAGCCTTCCCTTATAGTTAACGCTCCTCTTCAACTTTTCAGAAGGTAGGAACGAAATTGAGCACAAAGGAAATGATTGTTCTTCAAATGTAAACAAAGTCAACGATTGAATTACTTATACTGTAATTAATTGCCCAGAAAACTGTTTAGAATTTATTGTGTTACGCATTTCAGAAGTATAAACTCCCTACAGTCCCAGCAAAACCAAGAATGTCGAGTTAAACAAACGCATCAGACGTCTTGCCTCTCTCTCGTATCGTAGAGTGGCTTGGTAACCTTGGCGCTTGAGCTGCTTTGTTAGCGATCCGCCTTACGCTTTAGAAGCGCTGCTGACTTCCACGGAATGCTTCGCTGCACGTTGCTGCTCTGTGTAACGACACGCTTGACAACACTCTGTTCTTTTGGTGCTTTTGCATTCGTTCCTTCAGCTACCTTATTTTTCCACCTCGTATGGAGCTGTGCCGACAAGGACAGCCGCTTTTCGAGGCTTCCGACTTAACGATTGTTCTACTAACGCATTGCGCGACGCAACTATTGCAGAAGTGTGCTTAGAAAAAGCGGAGCCACAGTCGCAACACCTGTCTTTGAGATAAAAAGAAGCAGCTGACGAGAGAGAAGCAGCGAGGCCTGAGCTAACGCTCGGAGTACGTGAGATCACTGACCGCATATGCTTCCAAGATAGCGCAGTCAGCCATAGGGCGCTGCTTTGTCGTCTACGGCTATTCTGGTACAGAAGATCCCAGAGCTCTAGTGTAATGTTGAGGCTTCATAACAGTGAGCAAATAATGAACAGTGAACGGCAGCGAATTGCCAGGACAGTTTAATGACTACGCACCCTTGCAAGCGTGCTCTTATTCTTCCCTGTTTCCTCAGAGAGCTGCCGCAGACTTGGTGACCACGGCCATTGGACATACCTGACGGCAACCACAACGCTTGGTATACCCAGCACGAAGGCACATCCGCGGATACGAGTGATTGAACCTCCTCCGCCACTCAGCGTGACGAGGCTGCAATTTCGCTGCATCTGCCTTAGTACTGACATTCGAACCGACAACTGTCGATCGGTCAGGTAAACAGCCTGTTCGCCATTTCAGGGCATACATCGCACGCTAAAATTTCAACCGCATCGGGTTCGCATTGCCTCTTGCAATATCGACCTACCTCTGGAACCTCATTTGTCCCCAACCGGGGACGGTTTCTTTCGACAGCCCAATTAGTAAACTCATCAAGTAGATGACAATGTCGGAACAGCGACGGTGACAGCTTCTACATTTCGAAGAACTCGTTTAACTCACCTACTCACAGATGTTGCGGCACCTTTATCAACTGCTTGGACGGAATGTGGCCGCTCTGCATCAAGCTTTGCTTCGAGAGATTTTAAATACTTGCCCACCACTCTCTGCCCGGTGCAGGTGATCGCCAAAAACTACCCTTTGCCTCATTTTGTCCAACTTGCCGTCTCTGCAATAGACGCGTCGACTCTTATTTGACTCGTGGAACGTTCCGGGCCGTATACAGAGAGACCACTGCGGAGTCTTCAGCTGCGGTCTAGGGAGAGCACGATGAGTTCTCTGGGAAAATCAACAAGCTATACACGACGATCAGCACTGTCTCTACAAGTTGACATCGCTCTTTATCGCACTTCATCTCCTCGCTCCACCAGTCGCCGTTGCCATCAAGGGAAGGAGAGTGATGGTGGCACCGTACTTTTGGTGAAGCAGCTCCACAATTTACGGCACCCTGCAATTTCTAGAAATTTCCTGGTCACTCACTTGGAGTGGTGTTAGTTTCAATGTCAGTCACTTTCTCTTCGTGACGGTCAAACCACTGGACTGTCCTTTCTCATCGATTCCGGTGCAAAGTAAACGCCATATCATCCTCAATTATGTGACCGAAATGCATGCAAATCGAAACAAGCTTACCGACCGTCATCAACAGTCCCATTGCTAGGTGCGGATAGCCATCAGTGTCCCTCAAAATAAAACTTTAAATGGAATTCTGTTGGGTTTTCTCATTGCTGATGGCGTGTGCCCCATCACTGGTGCGAAAATGTTACGCCTCTAAAGATTTTAGCTCATACGCACTCCAAACACATTCTCTATGCTACAACACGCTTCTCCAAACTTGGTACCGCATCGAGGGAACCGCTCTTGGTTGTCGAATGTGCCTTGAAAAAGTTTTTTTGCGGCGCACTCCTTAAGAAATTCCCATGTTTTCTCTGGCCTTCCAGATTCTCTTTGCAGTCAGACACTACGCCAGTCATCACTCAAGTTGCAGAAAAATTCTACTTCTGTAGACGGCGAACCAGTTCACAAACAGTCCAAATCACTGTTTCAGCAGAGAGTCTAATCATTTTTAACCGCAATAGAATTGCGGCCTTAGAATACAAAATACATTTTGTGACTCTCCAAAGGATGCCACGGCAATAATGTCCAGAGATGGTGCGATTCCTCTCTCCATGTGTCAACAAACGACTTGGGTGTGTGATTAGCCTTTCTCGGAACTGCGTGTCGCATTTTTGGGGAAAGTCGCCTGTATCGTGGCCACCTACATTTGTATCCAGGATGATTTGTCGAATTTGGAGTGCACTGTTTCACATGGGGCGGCGGATATGAAAGCTTCAAAAGCGTCTTGACATTAGTTATCGCAAAGGAAAAACCAGAGTCCTTCAATGCTTCTCTGGTCAGAAAACTCCCGGCCAAGCTTCGTACGGTAACAAAGGCTACCGCGAGGGGCCTCACCGCATATCGGAGGGCGTCTGGCAGCCGCGCTGCTCTGTAGCCAGACCGGCAGGCAGGAACGCAGTAGCAGCATGTCCGTTCACACCAAATTTTGTCGCCACTCACAAAATGATAAGTGAATTTGAGCGGCCCACCACACGTAAAGCGAATGCGCACTGCTGATAAGGCGGTGAGCGTCCGTTCCTTGCCAAACGCGCTCTGGCCACTTTCCCGCCTGCCCTCCGATCAACGCCAGCACTGCGGCGTGGCCTCCCTTCGCAGCGCACGAAGCTCTCCCATAGCGTGACGGCGGAGTTTCATGACCAGAAAAGCATTAAAGGACTGTGGTAAAACGCAACCCGCTTTAGGACCTGGTTGGCAGGTGAGGCAGTTGTGACACACTTCCTGGCATAGCAACAACAGTAGAAGTGCCTTATTAAATCTGCGAAGATCATTTCGGTTGTGCCGGCTACAAAAGCTGGAAACAGGAACAATTTTGTCAGGATCTGCGCCTACCACAGTTTTCTGAAACACGTGGCAGAACAATTAGACCGTTAAGCCCTTATTTCTTTATTTACATCGTAACAATATTTACTGCGTGTTTTAGTAAATATTAGGTTCTCATGTGCCCACAAACACGAAATTGTGCTTATAGGGCAATATTAACTTATTTTTAATGGGGAAACAGTTTATTACATCTGGCAAATAAAATTTTTAGATTGAGCACAAATGTCGTTCTGGCATGTTTTCCTAAACTTTATGGCTGCATAAGCTCACAAACAAAAAATGAGCTTCGGAGCGCACGTATGTATAGATTTACAAGCTTCAGAATAAAACTAGGGCGGCCATTTTTTAAGCCTCAATATTAGAAGTTTCCCTTCACCGGAACATTTTCTTCTTTGTAACATCCAGTTGCCTTGTTGGCAAAGTATTTGTAAGTCCCGCTGATTACATCGTTAGGTCCACATGTGGGCAGCATTCAAGACGCTTGAGATGTTTTCTAAGCTACTGTGAGAGACAACGATATCGCTGGGGTAGCAGAAACAAGTCTTCTATGTGGGTCACGTGAAAACTGATCCGTCAACCCCTCCAAAGATGCCAGAGCGTCGCACCGTAAAACGGCATCATATAAAAGACGTTTAAACTGTCAGCTGTAGCTGACACTGTCCCTCCCTTGTTCCACTCCTGCATAAAGCTCTACCAGTAACCCAAATATCAGTCGAAGTTTGAAAAACACTGGCTGCTTACAGTCAGTTAAACGCGTTCTGTACTTGGAAATTGGGAAATAAATACTGTTGGGTAATTTTCTCGCTGGCACAACAGCATATATAAACGCGTATGCGGCTTTTTCAAAACTAGTATTACTGTTCAGGACCACGCACGCGATTAGTTGCGAATAGCTCATCGGCCATCTTTCCTGGATTACCGATGTTTATGACGATGCATCTGCATGAGCCGCAGCGAACAACGTTAAATCCATTTGTGTCATGGTTATACGAAGCTGCAGTGGTGTGAGGGAGAAGAGAGGAGTAGGATGAGAAGAAGCAGGGGAGCTCTTGTATTTTCCGGAACTGATAATGACTGCGGTAGCGTAAGGTCCGAGATAGCAGTGACGGAAGCATTATGCTAGAGAACTGATGATGGTTGCATGTTAATGGCCGAAGGCCAACTTGGGCAGAGAGCGCCAAAACAAGAGCTATATATTAGAGGTGAAACCATAAACACTAAGATAGGTCAGCAAAAATAAAATTAAAAGTGAGAGTAAACTGTCAGTTGAAGCTCAACGTGAGCGTGAACAGACGATCAAAGGAAGCGCTGTCATTTGGGCTCCAGAAAGAGCACCAATGATGCATTCTTTCAGTAGTAGTGCTCCTTTGAAGGCAAAGGTATGGCGAATTCCCGTCTTATTTGGATGCCTTGACACGAAAGACAGGCCAGGACATCGACCGGAAAGTAAATAAGTAAACATTTTATAACTTCGGCTCCGCCATGGGGTCTCGGCAAATGGATGTGGGTCTCGATGCTCGCTCCAACTGGCGTGCGGTACAAGAGGTACGGAGTGGGGGAAATGAAAATACCGTCTCTTATTCAACGCACCCTATTTTCTTCGGCAAGTCCGACCATTCAAACGCACTGCTTTCCTGTAAAACGTACGGTGAACGCCTGCTCCGACAAAGATTAAAGAGACCCCAACCAACCATCCCCCCTGCCACCAAAGGTTTATATGCTCAAGCTGCAGGTACACTTAATTTTGGACAAACACCTTCCCTTCATGTCTAGAGTGGCCCTTTTCTTCACTGATAAATACAAAGCTTTTTTCTGTAGATTTCAGTATGAGCGGTTCTGGTAAATTACCCCAAGGGAGTTGAAGAAATAAATGCTGACGGCAGACGTAAAAGTAAAAAAGATCCTGTGAATAATATATTAAATGCCTCTCTTTAATGCATCCCTACTTAGGCTTTCACTTTCAGGTTATCTTGGGGGTAACACAAGAAGCTCTGCCGATATTACCGACACCAAAGCCGCAAATACCACTTAAGCGGTAACTTAACAGGTTTGGTTGCGAAAATGTTATTTTCCTGGAGATGCTTCCAAATAGAAGCTTTCCTGGCCTTACTGATGGCAGTGTCTTCACAAAAATGTACTGCAGGATAGCAAACTTTGCCGTACGGGAGCTCGCAAGATCAATACTAGGATGAAACAAGAAAAAAACGCACCACGGGGTCATAATCGAACCTGGGTACTCCACGTTAGGAAGCCGAGGTCTATCTGATTTATTTTTTTGTTGCTGTTTTTATTTTATATATCATTGCTTTATTTTTTTATGAATATAAAATCCCGCTCGGGATTTTAAGTTCATTGCACAGGCGGTGGCTTTGGAGCTTGGCTGCGTTGAAGTGTTTAGACTTCGGCAGGTTGAACGCAACTATGATTAAACGAGTAAGGGTGAGTAGGGGAGTACATTCAGCTTTCTATCGAGCGATTCGTTTCCTCTCGTCCTAATTTAGACAGGGACTCGCAGGGCTTCGCGCTTTGATTCTTCAAGCTTGGACTTTCACTCTGATGCTCTCTGCGCTGCACTCGGTGACAGTTTGGTTTTGATTGCAACGGCTTTCGACCATTTCGCCACTTTCGAACTACGCCATTTGGTGTTCTTTAGCTAGAAAGCTTCGCTGTAGATGTCGTAAGACCAGTGTGATTAATAATGAATTTTTGTTCAAGTGTAGGTCATGCTGGAATGTCACATATGTATGTCCTATAAGTCACATATTTGTGTCACGTCCGTCACAAATGTATGTCACGGATCCGCAGTACAAGGTTTTGAATGGCCTTCCAACTGTTCCCCTTCACCTTAAAAGGATTAGCTAACGACGGGAGCCTATGCTAGCAGAATGAATATAGTTCAGTACCAGGGACGCCCCGGGAAAGGTGAACAATGGAACCCCTAATCTACGCCTCCTAAATACAACTTTACTTTTACGCCTATGTCTGCTCATCGGCTTTTTCTGATTCTCTTTTCGCGATGATTCACTTTTATATCACGTGTGCAATAGGGTGTTCTGAATATACCAGAAGTCTGGTTTGTAGCTGGTCATGAAATAGTTCAAAATGTTCTTCGAGCGTTTGAGGGCCTCAATAGAGGGCGTTTACTTATAAAAAATTGTTTCCGAGAAGCGAACGGTAGGTTTCTTTGGTACTTGCCGCTACCCTGAATATGCCGTTATATTGGGGAAACCAGTAGTTAGGAAATTCATTTCATATTTTTAGCAGGTGTCGACCTGGAAGTAGCCGTTTTTATTTGAAAATAGCCGTCCTTGCAGTGAGCAGAATGTAGATAAATATGTATGTTCTGGTCTTTTGCTTAAGTAGTCAGTTAAAAGAAATCTCCTGTATATCCCGCATATATTTCTAATGGGGACATAGATAAGGTTTATATGTGAGCATTGTATTGCAAAGCATCGGGGCAAGACACTAATTTACTGGCATCGAGACGGCTGATAAAAGGAACACAGATGCAAAGACGATTCAATTATCCGTATTATGCTCTTGGTATAAAATTCTAGGGCACTTCATTATCATGATTTTTTAAATATATGCTGACAGAAGATTTTTACCCTTGTGACTGCTTGTGACGCTGGACGATAGGCTGTGTTTTGTTATGAAATAACGCACTTGCGTTTGCCAACTCAATAAACTAGCCTTCTTACCAAGTCTGCTGTGACGTTTTCTTTATCTGGAAACTGGTGCTTGCAAAGCTGCTCAATCGATATTTCCATGCCAGGATATTGGCCTTCTCTCTTTTTTCCTGGCCGTGTAACAGCCCAGCAAGCTTGCCCTCGTAGACTGAAAGACAAACCACAATTTTTACATTTAATGTATTCGACTGGTGTGGTCGTTGCCTTTCCTTTTGACGGGCAGACAATTTACGGTGTACTTTTTCTTTACACTCTCTCAAGTTTCTGGAAACACTCTGCTAAATTTGAAAAATGTGGCATTTTTAAATTCCTAAATAAATATATATTTTTTTGCTAAGCCGCAGGCTTTGAATCCAAGCCACGAGTGGAAAAACATGTAAAACTACAAACGTCTCTTTTCCGTAAAATAATCGAAGAGGGAATGCTGGACAAAACAAAAGAAAAAAGCGTCTTCAATTTTGAAATTTTAACTTTACCTCAATTCAATGTGGAAGTAAAAATATATTTGGTATGAATGGCTCACAACCTTAGCCACGCAGCTTGGGCAATATTACAGGAAGTGATCACTTGCCGTGCGGTGAATGGCTACGTTAGCAGCTGTGGCTGGAGCAAGTGAATTAAAAATGTAATTTCCAACTGAGGTCTTGAAGTTTGGAGTGTCGATTTGTTGCGTCTATATGGCAATAATAAATACAAATTTAACATAATGAACTGCTGGGCACAATTGCGCAGCTTTAGCAACGTACTCAACTACCAATAAAAGTTTTGGTTACGCGACCCTATTCGTTATACTCTTTTGGTAATACTGCATGCATGCCAAATGGACGAAACTGTAAAATCAGAACACGTCTCGTAAACAGTGGCGACTTACATAATTACGTATTGCATCTGTTGGAGGGTGCAAGGGGAAAAACGGTGATGGTTGGCATCATTTCTCACGTAACTCATAATGTAGCCTCTGTCCCAGGGGCAAGACAATGCCCCTGGATGACCATCAATTTCACGTGTAGGCGGGCTTCCGTCATGCTCCGAACCCAGCCTGTAAAACAACATAGAAATATACACTGGGAACGTCAGGGAGTTTACAAACATCAACTTTATTTTGTTGTACCAGGAGTCTTTGTGTATACAAGAAAAAAAATTATTCATTTTTCTTTATACATAGCCTCAGCGACCCGGGGCACTACATAGGGCGGATTAGCTTACAACACAAAAAGAAAACACCTTGTTACAGCAATGCATGTATAAATAGGCCATACGAACACTAAAAACCGACATTTAAATAAAAAGAAAAGAAGAATGACATAACGGAAAAGCGTTAAAACAGCAGAAATACACGAACCAAAAACCGAAATACATCAATGACCATCACCAGGAATCTTTTCAGGAAGGCGAAGAGGGAGGTCTGAAGCGAGGACGCCTCGGTTAAGTTGGCTACGTGTCAGGGCAACAAATTTCATTCGGCAACACTGAGAAACAGAGGAGACTTTTGATAAATGTTTGTTCTGTCGAATATTGGGTTACTTTTATGAGCATATAATCAAGCCGAGATCAAACTTGAGGGGCAGGGCGAATGTGAGTGCGTGCAATGATGTGATATGATACAAGGAGTGGAAGCATGATAGTCTGGAAAACTTTCTGCGCATGGCGAGGGGCGGATGTTCAAGGAACTCACTCAGTGAGGAGAAACGTTGCTGCCGAAAGTATGACAATGAAATGAAGTTTCCCGCTTTATTCTAGACGAACTCTAATACGTTCGTACGATTACGATGATGGAGGTGCCATATTATCGACGCATACTCTAATGAAGGTCTAATTATTGAAATATGAACAGAAAATCTGGTAGCATTGTTAGCCTGACGTGAGTAGTGTTTTGGGATTGGATTGCATCGGATTGCATTGGATTCGAATTGTTATGCTGTACACACGCGTTGTCACTCATTTACATGTGCGACTGGGCAACGCCACGGGTGATTTACGGTAAGAACGATCCCCAGGGCTTCGCCTTCTCGTCATGATTCACTTCGTGGAGATTCGTGAATTTTCATACATTTACACGCTTGGGAAGAAAACTCAGACAACCATTTTTTTCAGCCTCAATTTCGTAATTTCCTCTTCACCGAAGCTTCTTCTTCTACGCAGCGTCCAGCTCCACTAAATTGCAAGAGTAGTGATATCTATGGCAATATGCATCATTCAAAAGCAATTCCCCAGAAAACTGGCAGTTTTGGTTTCGTTCAGTATCCGGCCGCTCGAGCAACTTTTAGGTGACGGCCTGACTTGACACCCCAAGGGCCGAAAGAGATAAAACCGCCTCTACAGTGAGCTTGTGCGCGGGTGGAGACACAGAAGGCGATGGTAAATTTCGATGTGGGGCCCTAATAACTACAATTTAATGATTAACTTTGTAATGTCTGCAGTCAGCAGGCATGTTTGTATTAAAAAGTTAGAAGCAATCGCTTGTGTACGCAGCCTCACTTGGCAAAATTCCTCTGGCGCCGAAGCACTCCGAGATATCAAACTGTGAAGTTTCATTGCCATCGCAAGAGTACGCATGCTGCGACAGTGAGGACCGGTGCAAAGTTCCCCCGTTTTAGGACCTGCCTGTTGAGTACGGTTCTTAGTTTTACAATCAGGTGGAGGGATAGACAAAAGCGATAACTGGTTCCTTTTTAGACTTGGACGGCGGTATCGCGATGTACAATATTTGGAGCCGCTATAAAAACACAGAAAAAAGGGAGAAGCTCTGCGCCGGTCCTAACTGTGTAGCATGCGTAATCGTGCGTATGGTACTTGCGTACGCACTGCGCCAGTCCTTGTGTACTTCTCTTTCTGGGAAGTCTACAATTTTTCAAAAGAAAAATGTCTGCATACATCAGCCACTTAGAATTTAAATATTACATTTTTAATGATAATTCCAGTGACATCAGGGATTACCACGTGATTCTGTGTCCCCCTGCCCGCATAATTTCGTAATAGTGGTGGTATTCATGTGTGTCTAAGCCGCTTGTAGTACAGTACGCTACTCCGGGCAGTCTTCGCGGGGTGACCGGTTTTGACCTTGCGAAGTGACGTAGAGGTCAAACCACTCCCCCTGTCGCAAGCGCCCAAATCGGAGCAGCGCCCGATGGCGGGAGAGATAGGTGAGGAGGGAACTGATAAATGCCTTGTGCCGCCACTTGGCGGGAACCATGCCGCCACGAGGCGGAGGAAGGCGAGAACGTCGCCGCTGCAGCAATAAGGGCGCGCGGCGAAGGAAGGCGACATCCGCGCATAGCTGTGTGCGATGGAGTAGGACGAATATCCAGCTGTGGACGCTCGTACAGCAGCGACGCTTACACAACGCCGTGAGGTGCAAAAGAGCAAACACGCTATTGTTGCGTCCAGCTTTGCTACCTTGAAATCTTAGCGTTAGTGTGAGCTTCCTTTGTTTCTGTTAAAAACCTATCGACCTAATTTTGAATATTCTCCATAATTGGAACAGTAAGGGTCCCAATACTGGCCCTGTGGTACCCCAGGATTCGCGTACATGGTTTAAAAAAAGGCATAATTGATTTTCACTGGCCGACTTCGATTACTTAGGAAATTCTCAATTAAACGAGTGGTGCTAGCGTTCAGCTGGAGATTGCGACGTTTTAGCAGCAAATGCTCGAGGAGCACCTATCAAACGCCACCGTGCTAACTTTTGTTACACACATCGTCTCTTGAGGAGGGACCCCATGTGTGCAAAAACCGGAGTAGGGATATGGCAGGCCAAATTGTCATGAACAGCTTACCCGATCTTGGTAGTCCTTTTAACTGTGATTATTCTGCAGTTATTTAGCAAAACATAAAATATTTTCGCCCACTGTTGGGGTGAAAACTTGCCTTGTGCACACTTTCAAGTTTAGTACGTCGCGGGGCTAATCTCAAGCAATATTGAAACTATCCCATGCAAAGGCATGGTAAGTAAGAATTGACAGCGATTCACGCAACAAAAATATTCAGAATTCTGGAAATACCGTTTAGAGTTCATGATCTCGTTCAATTCTTGCTTTATGCCGAATATCACTTTTCTGAAGTTGGTTTTCTGGGTTCCTGGGAGGTCGGAATTTTAAGCGAAAAAGCCGCGGATGGGTAAATTGTTTTTAGCGCTTATAATTGTCTTATTGTGGGTGAATCAAATTATGGGAAGACCTTTCTGTTCCGGTAGCGCTATTTCTTATCAATCGTAGGTAGGGTCAATGAGGCGAGGGTGTCCTTCAAATAAAAAAAAGCCGCATTTTGTGTAATATATAGACATCCTTGGGTACTTACAAGTGGGCAATTTCGTGGGCTGCTGTCCGTATTCCACTGTAATAACCAGCGTTGTCCTCACCAAGACCGACAAAAAAATCTGTACACACGCCCCCTACGTAGGAGATTCCTGAAGCAAAAAGACAAAAATGAGACCGGCGGTTCCTTTGTTAAGGAGGTTAGAGTTTACAGATGTAAAGTTTTTTTATCGCCATGTGTAGAATGCAGCTACACTGTACCGTGAATGCCTTGCTGTCTTGTTCCTTCATGGCTTTAAATGAAATGCAGAGAAGCTGAACCGAAAAGGACAAGGAATAACAGCTAGGCAAAACAAGCGACGAGTGTCAGGTGGCTTACTCAGAGGAAAAAGTTGTGTCGGTGACATGCCACTGCAGCAGAGCCTAGACTGGTCCGCGACTTCCGGGCGAACATACCCTTACATATACACCACCCAGCTCAGGCTTATCACCCACGCGCACTCAGGCATTTCGTTCTTCAGTTTGTTACAAGTGGCATGAAGTAAATAGCTGCAAAAGGACTTTTAAGGGCATGAAAAAAATTGCGCGCAATGTTCAGGGCAACATGCCTAAGTCAAAGCAAACAATATTTTAGTGCTTGTTAGGATGTAAAATGAATAAGAACTACTCAGAAAAAGCATGGCGGAGACTCTCAGCTCTTCTATAGAAGACAGTCAAGCTTAGCGAGCCTGTTCTGGACCGAGAACTGAAGCCACCAACCGTTGACATTATGTATTTACCTTACAGAAACCTAACCGGCCCTCAGGGACAAGTGCCGAAAAACCGACCCCACCACAATGTTTAAGGCATCTGGTAGTTGTATAAAAAAAATTATTTCACCATGGATGGGGTGAATACAAAAAGCGATTGCAGAGATCCCCTCCGCCCTTCTTCGACGTTTAGGTGGCGGACCGACGTTCTTGGACCACGGCGGCTACATCAGTCATCCGGGCAAGTTGGAGTTGCACGCCGTTACTGAAAATATTGTGCCTCTTCTACAACGCAGAAGGCAGACCCGAGAGAGCTATACCCTTGCACAAATGATTTCGAACGTGATCTTGCAGATGCGCTGATTACGATGACCATGACACCATTGCCGTTGCAGTAGTTAACCAACAGGGGGATGCCATCTCTTCCGGTGCGATCTCCACAACGTTCCCTAAAGTTAGGGAAGAGTTGATTATTGCCTTTGCAATGACGGCATCCCCACGTACAAATATTAGAAAGCAACGGCAAGCAATCCATCTTAAATTTTATGACGGATTGCGCCTCGTTCAAGGTGGTCAAAGTTTGGCGAGCCAGCTTCCGCGGAGACCGAATCACAGGGGTCTGAATCGCCTGGGCTACGGCCTACTCCGGCCTTTCGAGAATTTGGAACGCATGCGACGCGGCTCGAAGTGTAACCATCCGACACGACGTCGGCGCTTCCATTGTTTGGACGCATTTGTTTCGCCGGTAGGGCGGATACAGGCTTGTGTCCTATCGGAATGAAATAAATCATTACACACTATGGAGGGCCGAGTGCACCACAGCCCGCAGAACCCTAACCAAGTGACAGTCGTTGGCTGCTTAGACTAAAGCTCTCCCTCACACCGTGACCTACAGCCATTCCAACGCAGGATTACATACGGGTGAATGACAAATATTATTGAAGCAGTGCGGATCTGCAACACATGGTTTGTTTAGGCACGCCCTACAATAGGAGCGAAGGCAGAAAGACAAGCGAATGTTTTCTTTATAACGTCAAACCACCTAGCATTGGGAGACCGCGCTGCTTAGTTCGAGACCTCTGGCGAATTGCTGAAAACCTAAATAGAGGCTGCCTATACAATTTAATGCGACGCTCCCTCGCACACACGTCATCCACCCGTCTGCCTTTAGTACAGAACAACAAAACCTACAGCTCGTAGCAGTGGCGAAGACCCACGCCTATCGAGGCATAGCACATGCGCAGTGAGCACACAAACGGCGGACGTGGCCACATCACCGGCTGAAGTAGACTTAGTGGCACACCAAAGGCATTACTCCGAGTTCTAATGCAACCAACACCACGCATTCTCACTCAAAAAAGCGCCCAAAAATCATCGACATATCGCCTGAGAATGCTTCCAAACATACCGGTTCCAGAGAATAATGTGTTACCACGGAGGCACATGGCGTCAAATGCAACTGACTGACACCAAGCGTATGGTACGCCTTGATTCTCAAATGCTGCTCTTTACTTAACTTTTGAAAAGTCGCCGGCAGACATTCGAACCTATTATTGCTCCTGAAATCTAATTTTTCTTAAACGCAAAGTGACACCAAAGTGCGTTTGCCTTCAACTTACGTTGTTCCTCGATGTTCTCCTCCGTGAACCAGAAGCGCGTTGACAGGGTACTAGTACACAGAGTATTATTTTCCCTTCTGAAACTTCTAAAAAATGATTGTGATAACCAATTCATGTTATTAAATGAGCGTAACGAAATATTCACTTCGTGACCGGTAGAAACTTGCTATCTAAGGCTTTCATGAACTTTTAGAAACACGAACTGTGCAAAGAGCAAAAAAAAAATTATACCTGACTAGCCTCTCTCCACAGGTATATCCTTCACAAAAAAACGACCACTTCAGGACGAGCCCCAATACCAAGTGTTACGCCATGTAATGAGGCCGTGCTAAAAACGAAAAATCCAGCATCCACGCTACAAGACAAAACAACGTTGTAGGTATTTCCACCATATAATCCAGATGTGAAAGAAATACTGATAAAGGAGATTGAATCACTGCCCTAGCTGAACTTGAATAAAAAACGCGAATTACGGAGGGGTTTAACTGCCTTTCTCGCAGATGGACTAAAAACGTTTCCTTGAAAACAGAGCAACAACGGCGTATGCAAGCACGCACCTATATCACCAATTATTTGTAAACGGGATGGCGATGAATCTCCTATGAGTATAAGCCGTCAGCGTTTCAACGCATTACGGACACTGAGCTAGCCGCCAGGAAATGCACACGTGCTTCGTCTAGCTCGATGACCTTGCAGTCTTCCCAACAAACTTCACAGAGCACGTTGCGACGTCATAGACTCTACTCCAGCTCACTAGTTCATCGGTGGGAACGGTGAACTCTGAAAAGCGCCGCTTAGCGTGAGAAGAACTCAAGTTCTTGGGCCAAATATTCTTCGTCCTGACCCATTCAAAGTATCTGCTTTATATTTCAAGACCCCGAAAGATAACAAAGGAGTGCGAAGATTCCTTCGTGTTTGCCCGTATTTCCGGCGCTTCGTTGCCGATTCCATGTAAATATCAGATCTCTACACGTGCATAACGAAAGAAAGCCCCCTTTCATACTAGGAAGACGCCCCGCAAAAAGCGTTCCACGAGCTGCAACAAGGCCTGCAAAGCACTACTATTCTCGCTAATTTCGACAAAACCAGTCTCATCATCATCATCATCATCATTATTATCACTATCGTCATCATATACCTACTCAAATCCACCTCGGGATGAAAGCCTCTCCAATATTATGGAGCCCAGCACACGAAGACCTTGAAGGAAATGAGAGAGCCGACTCCCTAGCGAGGCAAATCAACAGCCGCAGGGAAACGGACCACTCTTAGACCCTTCCTCCCTTCATGTCGCTTAATGAAAGGCTTTACACTCAAAGGCAAGCGAGAAAGACCATGCCCGCACCGCATCACATGTTAGATGCCAAAGACGCACGAAACATAAGAAAACTTCAAACCAACGTTTTCCCACACAAATCCAGACTGTCTCTCATGTTTCCAGAGAGATATAACGAAGAATGCCACAAATGCAAATTACGAGCAGACTTATTCCACACAGTCTGGAACTGCTCTATAATTTGGCAACAGAACACCTACCAAACCTCCAGAGAGTCCTGGGATTTAGCACTGTCCAGCTCAGACCTTTCGACACAGCGTGAGCTGCTAGAGAGAGCCAAGCTGGGAGCCTTTGCTACTGGAGTCCTGGAAATAGGACTTCACCCATAACTCTTGCCACATTCCCGTCTTCCTATTTTCAAATAAAGCTTACTCTCTCTCTCTCTCTCTCTCTCTCTCTCTCTCTCTCTCTCTCTCTCTCTCTCTCTCCAATGACCTCCGACAGTTCCTTTCCCGTGCTGCTCGAGTAACAGTGTACCCCAGAATTTATTTATTTATTCCCCCATGGAGTAAGAGCCCTCCCCTTTTTATAGACCAATCTTTTGGTATTCACTCTGTTACCATAATTGTGCACAGGTTGTCGGTCAGTCTCACCACATGGCCAGCCCCAGTACATTTTCTTTTCTTCACTTCATCTATGATATCTTGCGCACTAGTTTGTTCTGTGATCCAGGTAACTCGCTTCCTGTCCCTAAGTGTTACTTCAAACATTGTTCGTTCCATGGCGCGTTGAGCAGACCTAAGTAGGCTTTCTAGTTGTTTAGTAAGGCGTCGAATTTTACCTCCGCATGTCATCACTCCACTATGCATTGGTTGTATATTTTTGTTTTGCGTAACAGACGTAGCTTACCTCTATTTAGGAGTGCAAGACGAGTGATCCCCAACCTATAGTTATTCTGCACCGGTTTTCTCTCTAGTGTTAGGGGTCAGTACTAAGCATTTTTCTTAGGTAGGTATATTTTTTATCTTCGTCTGGCGTTTCTCTTCCTACAGTGAAGAGGATGCTTTTGACATGCGTATGCCTCAATCCTTTCGATTTATTCATGCTTATTTTTAGCGCCATGGTCGTGCTTTCGGAATAAAGTTTGTTCAGCATCGTTTGCAGGTGTTCTACAGTCTCACCCAGCAAGGCTATGTTGTCCGCAAACCTCAAATGGCTCAACCATTCCCTGTTTATCCTTACTCCTGTGTTTTCCCACCCAAGGTCTCTAAATACGTCCTCCAGACATGTTGTAAATGGTACTGGCGAAATGCTATTTTCCTTCCTTCCGACCCGTCTGATCAGGAATTTACCGCTTTGCTTCTGGAAGGTTATTCGACCGGCGAATTCCTTATATATGGCTTGTAGATGTTTTATGATGGTCTCGTGTATTCACTAGGTTTTAATGCCTTTAGCACGGCTGCAGTGAGTAGGGAATCAAACGCTTTCTCACAAGTTATAGATACCATGTAAAGGGGTTTAGTGTACTCTGCGGAATTTTCTATCAACCGATTGACGACGTGGATGTGATCCATGCGTGAGTACCTTTTGCTAAGCCCAGCTTGCTCTCTGGCTTGTTGGAAATACAGGGTGTCGCCTATGCGGGTAACTATAGCTTTGGTAAACAGCTTGTCAACAAATGAGTGTACGCTAATGGGTCCAATTCTTGATGTTTTTGGTATCTCCCTTTTTATGAATCACAATATTGTTGGCGTTGTTCCGCGCAATAGAAACTTTCCAGTATTTAGGCAATTTTAGAATAGTACAGAAAGGATTTTCAGTGGATTATCTCCAACATGCTTCAAAGGATCCACAAATATGCTATCATTCCCTGCAGCTTTCTGGGCCCAAATAAAGTTCCCCCCCCCCCTCTCTCTCTCTCTCTCTCTCTCTCTCTCTCTCTCTCTCTCTCTCTCTCTCTCTCTCTCTCTCTCTCTCTCTCTCTCTCTCTCTCTCTCTCTCTCTCTCTCTCTCTCTCTTCTCTCTCTCTCTCTCTCTCTCTCTCTCTCTCTCTCTCTCTCTCTTATTTTTATGCCTTTGAGAGTTTTTCCTATTTCCTGTTTAGTTGCAAGCGGGATATCGCAACTTGAGCTTGTACGCTCAGTAGTGTTTCCTGGTCTCACGTTGCTGGCATACAGCCTAGTGTAGGTTCGTTCTGCTGCCTTTCTTACCTCTTCCAAGTTCTGGGTAATGCTACATGCCTCGTCTCTGAGTGCGTACATACTGTCTTTCCCGGTATCTAGCTTCCTCTTGTTTTCGAACTCCCTCCTTTATACTGCGTTCCTTCGATCACTGCCGTGTTTTATACACGAACACCTTTTGTTCTACTTCTCTTACTGAGATTCTATAGCAGGTCTAAGTCAATCTGATCCGCCGTACTTGACTCCTTCATGTTCTTACGTTTGGAAACTAGTTCCTTCGTTATCTTAGTTTTTTTTTGTCGGTTGCGTGTGTCTGGCTTCTCCCACAGATGGTGCGGATTCTTTGATGGGCTTTCTTAGGTTGCCATTTAGCCTGTCTACACTGTCCTGCTCGAATAGAAGCACGAATTTATTTTGAAGAGTTATTCTTAACTCCTGCGACCTGGCTTTGACTGACTCCATGCGGGGTTTCTTAGTTTGCACTAGTTTCTTTATTTCTCCCGTAAGAGTCAGCCGTAGCTTGTATCCGAACATGCTATAATCGCAGCTCGAATTCCTCATAAGCACCTTTACGTCTCACACAATAGCTGGGTTGTTACATAAACTGAAGTCAATTCTATTTTTTTGTTAAACCATCGGAACTTTTCTACGTCCATTTCCTATTTCTTTCATTTGTAGAAGAATGTGTTCATCAGCTTCAGGGTACTTCTCTCCGCAAATTCCACCAGTACCTTCTCGACTGTTGCGGTCGCCTTTCAGAAGTTTCCCACTGACCTTTCTCCGAAGCTATGATCAAGGTAGAGCGAGCTCTCCGAAATTGTGGCGCGTTCTCGGCTACAATCGTAATTCGCTGCATGCCATGAAGTGCACATGGCTATCTATCATAGCATACCCACACGGGTCATAGCCCGTCCTTCGCATTGTCGGAAAGCGTACTCTAAATGGGCGAATCTGATATCTACAATTACTCCACGTGTACAAAAGGAGGCATCGTCGCAGGCAAAACCATCGTTTCATGTTAAGCCTTGAGACGGCCAACGTGCATAGTTTTGTGACAGCCGCAACGAAGGTCTCGGGACAACGTCGGCGGCTCGACTACGTAGCTCACTGGGGGCGTACGCTCGACTACTCGGTGAGGGCTACGATACTTGAAGAGCAACTTCTCAGCAGTACCAGAAACAGTCGAGGGTATCTACATGCACCCAACAGAATGGGCACAGAATACAACTGGTGTTTTTCTATCGTCGTGAAGCTGCTGCTGGCAATGTAATTCCTAGGAAGTGACGGAGGCTGTTCTTTTTGCATTTCGTCGTCCGTTGAACAAATGCGTGTTGCCCGCATCACCAGCGATGGAACGACGGACTGCTTGTGACAGGCTGGGTGGCGCGAAATAAAATTCAGGTAATGTCCGCTATGCGCCGCTTTCCTGTGCGTAGCAAAGGAAAGCCTAGTTGATGTACAGCTGACCTGTACATCGAATAAAGGAAGGCTGCTGTCACACTCATATTCTTCGGTGAACTGTATGGTGGCTTAAATCGAGTTGCGAGGAAGCAGTAACCGTGGGGCAACATTTCTATTGATAATGCAGAAGCAGTCGTCCACGTATTGGACGAATCTCTTGCCCTTGGGAGCTAAATCGGCGAGGGTTTTATATCCAACGACCGCCATGACAACATTCGCTGTAGCAACGGTTATGGAAGCTTCCAAGGCAGTTCCGTGAATCTGCTTGTAAAACTGCTTGCGGTAGGTGGTTTAGGTGTTGCGTAAGGAAAAATTCCAGCAACTCGCACACCTTTTCTACCTCAAAAAGTGTGCGTCTCCGCGAGTGTTTCGTCTACCAGGGAACCTTCTTGCATACTGCTTTGGCCAAGTCGACAGGAACCGAATTGAACAGCGATTTGATGTCCAAGGACATCAATACGTTGTCTTCATTCAGGGAAATGTCGCGCACTTTCTCCACGAAAGATGAGAAATTGGTAATTATTGCTGCTGGTTTTCCGGCGATTGGGCCCAACACTCGGCGTAGGCAACCGGAAAGTCGGTATATCTGCGATTTGTGAAGTCGACGATGGGCCGTAGCTGCCCGCCTAATTTACGTACTTTCCGTAAGCCATAATTTGTTGGTGCAACTGGTTGGTACACAGGAGGCAACAGTAAACGTGCTTCTGCTGCGGCGGTAAGAACTGAAAAGTTTTTGACAGCAGTTTCTGCAGGTTCGCTTGAAGGCTTGTCGCGGGTCCTTTCTGCATCGCTACGTAAGTATCCCCGTCCGAGAGCAAATTCTTTATGTTCTGGTCGTACTCACTTGTGTTGAGTATCCCAGTGACGTTTTTTTGCGGCAGGAAGTAAGGCAATGAATGTGTTCTTTCCGAGGCCCTTGATGGCTCTTTTGTCAGACAATTACGACCTGGCTTGAGGGCCGGCGTGGGCCACTTCAATTTTTTTTTGCCTTGACTTGGTCAGTTACCGCATCTTCGTCCTCCTCTCCCATAATAGTTGGGATCATGAATGAGCCCGTATGTGATTATTGTGCCA
This sequence comes from Haemaphysalis longicornis, assembly GCF_048455015.1. Lineage (NCBI taxonomy): Eukaryota > Metazoa > Arthropoda > Arachnida > Ixodida > Ixodidae > Haemaphysalis > Haemaphysalis longicornis. The sequence goes on along the minus strand of NW_027526407.1, from coordinate 21,426,862 downwards.
ACCCTGATTATTGTGGGTGCAGAAAAAAGTTCACTGAACCCAACTTTAGCGCAACTCAAAAGGCACTGAGCAAACGTTGTTACACTTGACCACTCTTAAAATACCGTCATCAATTACAAATAAACAACTATTTGGCTTTTTTTATCATCCCAACTGTGGAACCGTTGAGTCCTGGGGTTCAAGATTATCTAGTGGGAGGGTAGGCATAGGTAAATACAGGAAATAGGGGGCTTTCTCTGCACACTCAGAGTTCTTTGTATTTTCACACTGGTGTCGCCAGCCTCTTTTCCTGTGTAGGGAGAAGAGGGTTTAGCATGATGGAAATTTTCAGGTTCTGTGTCCACGCCCAGGGTGTAAGATACTGTATTTACTCGCGTAATAGTCGCACTTTTTTTCCAAAACATTTGATGCAAATATAAGGGTGCGTTCATTACACGGGGTAAACTTTCAGCGAAAACCTTTTGATCACAGAAAACGCAAGCAAGTTGCAGGTCAGAACTTTTACGATAGGTCTTAGGCACGTAATTAAAATAATAAACACGTAATAAAGACTTTGCCTACCGCCGCAAGCCGCTTTGCAAAGTGGCGCAAAATGCACTGTTTTTATGAATTACGGAATGGGCCGGAACGAGTTTGCTGCGAGGTGACAACAGGGCAACCAACACGTGGCTGCCGCTGTCATAAAGCGGGATATCAAAACTGACATGGGGGCCGACGCAGCAAGGTGAGCGCATTTTTTTCTTTGTCTTGTGAGTACATTATGTGCATTTAGATAGAGTTTCTTCCTTATCAATATTGAACCCATGCTTGCCGATACGCTAATATCAGCAAGTCTGCGGCAATAAGTTAGCTATGCCTGCTTCGAAAGGGAAGGAAACAGAGGTAAGCACGATCATCATCACCGAGACTTTACACACATATGACATACTGCTGCGACAAGTTCAGGGTGCGTTCATTGTGCGGGAAATTAAAAAAATCGAATTTCGATGACAAACTTCGAGGGTGTGATTATTACGGGAATGCGATCATTATGCGAGTAAATACGGTAAATACTACGGTTGTTCGCGCAGTTCGGAAGCTTGTGGTTCGCGAGTAATCGCTGCAAACCATGTGTGACGTGTCCGGGAGGTAGCATGATTGGTTCAATCTATCGTGGTGCAGCGGATTCGCGCCGCATGAGTGTTTTGTGTGGTGTTGGGTGCTTAAATCTAGTTTGGCGGGCAATTACAGCGCACGAAAGCGAAACACCCGGTTATAAAAATGCTAATGAGCAATGGTTTGATGAAAATATATATATGATATGATCATCAAGTCGGCATCATTTGCCCAAAATTGCAAGTGCTGGCTTCATCTTTGGTACCACAGGAATTGGTCAAAACATCATTGATTGGCGTTGTTTACACACTGATTACAAAAATAATTGCTTTTGCCGTTATGGTGCGAGGACTTACTTTGCAAGTGCCAAAACGTGCACAAGACATTGGCTCCTTATTTAAAGTGCGACGGCGGCTGGTCTTGGATGCCGGGGAATATATTCATGGTGGGCGTAAATAAGCGAAGAAACGGCGTTATTACGCACCCAGACAATATCCTACAATAGCGTTCTTTTTCGAGCGAAATTTTTACCACTGCACAGAAAACTAGTGAACTTTCATTGCTAACTTCGTACAATTGATGTTTTTGAGCGCTTCATTTACGTTATGTGATAAGTGATGAAAACTTCCCTGATCAACAACCCAGAAACCGTAATCAGTTGTGCAGTGTGTTGTGTCACTTTTTGAAGGTAAGAATTTACGCTGTGAAGTCAAATATCCCGTTAATAACGCTTGCAAATCAGATTTCAGCCAGTTTATATTATTGTTTTTGAGTTCCAGAAATTCATACCTAGGTCGTTTTTATGGCCGCTGTACACGTCACCTCTGTAACAGAGAAAAAAACAGTCACCAACACCGTCATATTTCTTAGTACTTATTTTTCAGGCACGAAAGAAAAGTCTAAAACATACCCTGTCAACAGGTAAGTAATATCCGGATAGCCGTGGCCTTTTTTCTTTCGCACAGCGTATTTCCGAAACTTATCTAGTGTCGACGATCCATGGACGTAATGCTCACTTCCAGATATAAATGCGTCGTCCTAAACAATACGTAGGATGTTATGAAGCTGCATGACCTATCGCACGAAACTGCACGGATAGTCTTACCTTACTTTTCTCGAGCCCGTGGAACTGGAGCTGGAGCTTAGGGTCCCGAGTGTCAGCAAATCTCAGGTTGACCTGTCAAAAAGTGCTTCATAAGTAGGCTGTACGGATACACAATATTTTTTTTTCCAATATGCGGTAGCATATATCTTAAATCAGTGAAATTATGAATTGAATGGTTATTAGAAATGATGGGTAGGCATATTAAACGACTGACCATAAATAAATTCCAAATATATTTTCAACAATTCTTATCTGAGAAAATGCGGTGTTTAGTACTTGTTAAACCACTGTATTTTGTAGCTTTAGAGTTAGCGCACGTAGCCACACTCTGTTTTACAATTAGGGTCAAACTACGCTCCAGCGATAATTACTAATATCTTTCATTCAACGTCCTTCGCGAATGCTGCAATTGTTTAGTTAGATCACTTATCTGCGGCTACAAACATCAAGTAATAATCTCGTCTCACTTGCTCGCCTCGCCCATTCCGGAAGCACACTCAATCGTCGTTGACTATGATCAAACTCATTTGATGTCCTTTACAGCGCAACCACATGCAGCGTAGTATCCGCGTTTTACGCGCCGACGTACATCCTTGTCGACACCCGTCAGCTCCCGTCGCAAAGAATGCATGGCGACGAGCCCTGACGAGCGAGCGACGACGAAGTCTATGCTCTCAAGATATCGGCGTCAACGCAGTGCGAGAAAACATCGGAAAGCGGGCAGGAGAATCCGGGTTTCCTCTCCTTCTAGTGGTTTGGGGTTATTCTTTTCCCCAGGAAACACTCTTTTAACCCGTGGCAATCGGCCGTCTTGAGACAAGTTGCACGCTGTTTCTGTTCTAAAGTGCACATTCATTCCTGGCTTTTGTTTGGCTTTCTTCGGGGAAAGGGGGTATACGCGGTAGCTTTTTGTGAGTAAAATAAGGGATCTCTGGCTACATCACTTGTAGTATTAGCATGAAGAGGTTTGTTCGCAAGATCGCTGCTTGACGAGAAAGCGTTATCAACGCCATAATTCTAGCGCCGCATTCCATTCCGTTCGCAGCTACCGTGGCTTGCAGTAGGGGTGACCGGGGATGTGCGATAGCTTTTCTTGGCCCAAAACAATGAAGCTTCGGTTCCATCGCTTATAATACTAGCATATTAGGCCCCGCCTCCAAGATTGGTGCGTAAAAAACAAGAGTGATCACCGCCCAAATTTCTTAACTACTGTCAAAACAAACCGAACCCGACAATATTCGTTGGTAGCCTAGCGGTGCACACCGAATCGTTGCCGTCTGCCGCGCCTCCTGGCGTGTTCGAAAGGCTGATAGTTGGGCGTCTGTTTTGAAAGCCCATGGTTCGAATCTTGGCAAAACCTCGTGGTCGTTTTTTTTTTCTTTTGCGGTGAGGGTTTCATCAGCTTTTTTTGGAAGATAAACAAAGAATGCCAGTGTACCTTGCATTTCTATTTCATTCCATTTCATTTATTTTACCCTCGAGTCCAGAGGCTTTACAGAGACGAGTGAGTAAACATACACAAAAGATACCAGAGAAGCAGAAAGAGTGATGTTATGCATTTTTTAGGTAGTGCCGGCAAAAACGGCGTGATGTTTCTTCGGAATTCCAAAGGCTTTGTTGTTGCTGCTGTTGACCTCCGAAGATAGTTAGTCCTGCGATGTTGTGGATATAAATGACTGCGAACGTGTCTTATTCTAAAAATGCATTACTCAAACTTGGCGTTGATGATGAATGCGTGAAGAGACATAGGATGGTGAAGGAATGAAGGATGTGCGGAGAACCGGAGTACGGTAAAAAGTATTTTGTGGAAGAAACAAAGATGGAAGCACTGGCGAACAGTTGCTAGTTCTGGTAAACACTGAGTTTTTATGGGAGTCACACGCGATGTACAACTATAATTACGGTATATCAAAACAGGCGGCATTATTTTGACCACATTCAAGATGGTTGGTCAGAATTTCACAGCCGGTGTCCCAAAACGGAGAGCATATTTAAGTTTTGAGCTGACTCATGTTCGATACAGCAGTGTTTTTAGGGCAACAGGGGCAGTAGAAAAAGTACGGCGTAGGTAGCCTATCGTTCGGTTGGCATTTTAATTATGCTATCAATGTGGATCGACCCGGTGAGGGCTCATGATATGTGTACCCTTAAAAAACGGTAAAATGTTACGACCTCAAGAATGGAACTGTTAAGAATGGAACTTTTATTCTAGAACTGACGTTTGACTCAAACCTCAGTAGTAAAGCAGCGCTGAAATTTGTTTTGATTGTTCTTATGAAGCAGTCCGTACATAATATCAAGGTTGGGCATCAAGTTGCAAGGAAATAAATTGTTCGAAGTGCTTCTTCTCTGTGAATGTCCAATATTTCATTAAGCTTTGACGATGATATCCTGAAATGCATTTGCAGGATTTCAAAATTGGCCCGCAAGCATTCGCAGCAGTGAATGAAGTAAGGCAAGGGAATTTTGTACGGCAAATGTGGGGTCCTGATTACTGCACTTACACAATCGAACATGACTGCCCGTAAACGGGCAAAGGTAACTTCAAAAGGATTGCAGAGTTTATAGAAACCTGTCCACCAACAGACGTGGAGGCAACGCCTGACGTGCGACTTCGCCGCTCTCATGCGGTTACACGGCGTCTCCTCCGGGTCGGCGCGGTGCTGCCGAACGCCGCCGACGCTCTAGCGACGCGTGGTTTCGCGTCCATGTGGTTAGGGCTGTACACTCAAAACAATCAGAATGTACCGTTTGTCAATGTTGTTTTGCTTTTTACAGCGAGGCTGTACATGTTTAATTCCCTCAGTTTTTGTGCGCGTGTAGAAAGAAAACTCAGAGACTTCGTTCCCCATTTGGTGGCTATTCCGACTTACTCTTGCTGGCGACCCGCGACGCTCGTCGGTAGTTGGCGAATCCGTTTCGAGCACGTCTCGGTTTATTCATTCGCGTGTGTCCAGCATATAGGAAATTTAAAGCAAGAAAAAAAGTTTTTAAGGCCTTTGTTTTGTGATCTCTTACGTGGCCCATACATTTTTTTTCCCTGCAAAGCTTTTGAGTTGAAAGGAAAAGACGACTTGAAGAAAATAGGTGTAATCTTTGTCGTTGCTAGCTGGCTTTCCCAGATTGCTTCTTGCGTGTGAAACAATAGCCATGCAAGCCGGCATTATGGTTACAGCCCTAGTTTATCTTCCAGTCCGCCGGCGCTGCGTCTTTCCAGAGTCGTGTATTCTGGTGAGCACGCACGGCTTCCATCTTCCTCTTTCCATTGCGCAATGTACTGCGCTCCCGGGCCGCCAGGAGTGCGGCTCACTAACACCTGCGCTGCTATTGGCAAGGACGCGCTATGTTAAAACATCGTTATCTCTACCAAACAATCGTGTGTGTGCGCATAACCTCTGAAGTAGCGATTGGGTCACTGTCGTTATAATCGAGCATTATAAAGCCCAACATAGCTAAAACCCAACTTAGCAAATTCAACCACACGCAGGATTCGCGAGACTTCCGTGTTCTGAGAGTGGAAGGGCTCCTCTGATTTATTACATACTTTTCTTTTTCAGACTCTAGGTGTTGGAACACATAAGCATGACTCACGCAGATTGGTGTTAACAAAATCGATAAGTTTTATTGATTTCTTTATATTCACTGAGTAAGATAGAAAGTCTAAACATGTTCTTTAATGTTTGGGGGACCATATTTATATTATCGCGTATTCGTGCGTCAAGTTTGGGGAATACTTTCACCGTAGAAGTCAGACATATGCAGCACTGTTTTCGCACATCATGTAGATTAAGACATTTCCTGGAGAATTTTCTTTTCGAAGAAATATTTTCCGCAATATTTTGAAGAATATTTAGGCCATAAATTTTGAACCTTGAATACACTTGCCACTTCCCTTAAAACGGAGTACCTTTGCCCGAACAAATTGTGTTCTTCCGGTTGCCGCCTGCCGTTATTTAATGAGATGTCTCACACGTATACGCAGCTAAATTTTTGCATTGTAATACCCTAGAGCCGTTGCAGTTAACTGAAGTGCTTAGGTACCGACAAGAACTCCAATCTTGCGGACCCTGGTAGAAATGATTGTGCACATAAACAGATCAAAGATCGCTCCAAAAACTTACCGAATTCAGAAACACGAGAATGTACCGAAGTAGATATTTTGTTTGATTGAAGTGCCTGTGATGTCGAATATCACAGACGATAAATAGCTCCACTGTCACGCTTGCTGGAACGTTGTTTCTCCCCGTATTTCTTGCACTAAATATTGGTTTTTCTGAAAGAAATTGTGGGCACAATGTTCATTTTGCTCGAAACCAGATGCGGAGGTCAAACTTCTCCATCCGCGCACGCTGGAACCATCTCTTTAAATGCGTATTAACCCCGGGGCGTGGTTTTTTGTGCATTTTATTGTTCTAACAATGTTGTATAATGCTTGAAAAGGAGATGGAAACAAACGCATTTTTCTTGTACGCCTAACCAATTCCTTCGTGAGCTCGGCGAGCACTCCGTTAGCGTATCACTCAGTCGGAAAGTGTGAACATGCGAAAAGCAGGGCTATTGAGGCGAAAGAAATATTTGTGGGTAAAACAATAGGGTAATTTGAGCTTTAAAAACTAAACATCTGGCACTTCTATTGGAGAGCAATCATTCTCTAAAATAGGGGTTGCACGTGGAGTGATACGCTGGCCAAAGTAAAAATATTCCTGGTGTAATGCCGTTATTATTTTTTGAAATAAGAACATTACCCGTTTCACTTGGTACCACAGTTTTGTCGAGCATCCTTTTTGTTTCGATTGGGAATACCGCATGTGCAACCACGCCATCGGCAGACCTCTCCATGGAAGGCATTGGTTGTATTCTATGATCTGGCCCAATGACACCTTCCTGGAAAACATGAAGCAACTTACCATGAAAGGATAGTAAACATTTATTTCTCTGGAACCATGTATACCACGGGAGCGGACCTGAGAAAAGCTTCCGAAAGCGACTTGCAAATGCCTGATGTAATGCAAGTCAGCCGTATATTGTAAACAACGGCATTGTACCCCAGTTACTGGGAATTAACAATATTATCAAAATCTATCGGAATGGGCGTTCATGCAGACAGCTCATCTGACAACACGTGGCTTATTTATATGTTTTGGTGTTTATAAAGACAGGGTTTTATATAAAATAAGTAAAAAGCCCCTTTATCGGAGGGGTTTATGATCTAATATATTGAGTACACATGAACACAATTTTGGTGAGAACCCCACAAAGGTAAGTTACTCAATTACCTTTTGTGCAAAACAACCGTACGTTGAATGCATAGGAGCAAAACCTAATAAGAGGTATAGCAATTACTATTCAATATAATAATGTTATTGTATAACAAACATTCAATTTATTTCGGATTTCTTTTTATGAAGCATTCACCATTGTGAATCAAAATGTATCTGTACGAGGAAGGTCGCGGAATCAGAAACTGCAGGTGCTACGCCGGCAGAGAAGTATTAAGCTGAAGAAACCGCAACACTGCAAGATCTACGTACGAACAATAAAATATTTATAAGAAGCACAAGAGTAAGTTTATTCTAGCATGCCATAACGTACTGAATACAAGACCAAACAATCGTGGCTGGAGTAAAACATTATAAGCTGTGCTTCCATTGCCTGGAACGGCATCTCCAACTCTTGTAGTGAATTAATAAAACGTTTGGAGAAGACGTTTTTATCCATATTAGGCACCGTCATCCCAGTAACAGTCCCGGTGATGATTCTGACTTTCCCATCTTATCCTCCCTTCCTTGAACTGCAGACGTATGCGTGGAGATCTGACATTCCTTCCCAAAGCTGTGCATGGTAACCTTTCTTGCACCGACCTGCTTAACTGTTTAGAGTTTAGTATTCCGCAAAGGCCCACCAGGTCACATCGTATGTTCTTGAATGGTGCGAGCCAATCTAATCACTCTCCTGTCCGCGGAATACATAAATCTTACAACCCCTTCTTTGAACGCCTTGTCATCTTTCAAGGTTCCTTGACATTTTACCGTGCTAAACGTTCAATAGAGTATGCTAAACACCTATGATGTCTATGGTGATTTCTTTTGTTCTCGCTTCTTTTATTAACCTATTTTTGTTTACCCTATTGCTGCAATTTGGTTCTCAACGGTTCTCTTTAGTAACTAACAGTCGCACGTTTTTGAAACTGTTTTATGTAGTTTGTTCCTGTTATCCTTTATGTCTATACTGTTTCGAATGCTTCTTTTTGTTACTTTTTGTCAATGTTTGCCGCTATGGTTGTGTTGTCTTTACAAGGTGAGTAACTGCAAAAGTTTCGGTCGTTCGTTCTTGCTAAAAATGTAGTGCAGCGAAGCCTATCGCTGTTACCTTCACCGTACGTTTACAAGAACGCTTGTTTCGCATGGCGTCTTTTTTACCTACACTCATCTTTCACTTTACCCGTGTTTTATTTTTTTTCCATTACACGACTCCAGTTTTTGTGTGCTCATCGCGTGTTTGTCTCTTATATGTTCTTGTATATTCTATTTATATCCCTAACCGTGCGGTGGCACGCAGGTCATTCGCTGTTCGTGGGCATCTAAATTAACGTGATTCATTGGTTGATTGAGTGAATGAGCATCCTCCGCGATGCCCTTCAGAACGTGTGCAACTTCGTCGGAATGCCATTTAGGCATCAACCTTGAGACACAGTATAAGCTCGTCTTGAGTGTACGATACGTAGGCCTTGCTTGAAGTCGAGTACCTGCTTCGCATCTATATGACGAAACACAGGCCCGCTGAAACAGACGGTATAGAAGAAAGGAAGGGCTATAATGACCCACTGACTATGGGTAAACACCGGTGACATCAACTTCATAATGAAACATCAGTGACAGGTGACAGTGATTGAATTGTAGTGAAAACAGAAGCTTAGCGAATTTACAAGCAGCTGTAGTGGTCGCTGGTACTATAGGGCTGCCGAACAGTCGCACAAAAGTAAGCGAATGCATTGAAGAACGCTGTCTGATTTGCTTCGCATGAAACCACTCGGTCGCTTTTTTTCTTTCAGTTCAGTAGCTTTGTACACCTTATATCATATAAATACTTGATTTGAAAAACCTTGGATGAATACAGAGCATGCATTACGCAGCTATATTTACAGACTTCTGTGCGAGATGTCAGTTTTTTGCTAGAAACAACATAACAGCGCAATACATGCATAATGAAGGACTTTTTATAGCATTTAGGTAGACGTCAACCAAAATCTTCCAGGCTTTTTTGCGTGCAAATAAGTTTTATGATTGGTGAAAAGGGAGCTCACCGCAAAACTTGTAAATGCCCATGGCCCCTAAACTATCGGTGCTATCCGACAGACTCTTACCGTTACCAGAACTGTTTCACCAACCGTTCCAGAAACAAGTTCGCAACGGTTCCTAGAATTTGTTCCCGTTCAGGTTCGGTCCAATGCAGCTTCCGGGGGAAAATTCGGGATTCGTTCCGGTTTTCGGTTCGGTTCTGGCTCCGGGAGGACACCTTGTGCTAATCTTACCCCGAACTCTTCATCCTAATATCAATCTGGCGTAGCTCTATTATGCGTTAATCGGAGAGTCTCACTGCACACTCAGGGAGCATCGGCGGAGTTGTGAGGAAGGCGGTATTCTTAAGAGCTGCTGTTTAAGTGTCGCGCACTTAGCGCGGCAACAAACGAAATCGAGTTCGTTTTATACAGGTTGAGAACGAAAGGGGTAAACTTTTACCCGTAGCGAATGCGAGCGTATTGCTGCTTAGAAGTCCTGATGCCATCAAGAGACAGCCCAAACACTACTTGTCACAGCTCACACAAACATGATAGAGCTCACTGGCACAAATAAATGAACTGCACATGAAAACGTCAACATCACTGCATCGGTAAAATATCTTTCAGGCCCACTTTATTGTTGTGTTGTGTATGTTTGCACACAAAAGTTACGTGCCAAAACAAGAACAAAATAGGGCTTTGTGGCATTGCCTTTAAGTGCCGGTATGGCAGCAGTGGCGGACCGCAACAACAATTTCAACTGCAAATCATAATCGTCTTTTGCACAATAGCACAAAGATTGGTCAGTGAAGTGCACACCATTGTATTCTTGAGTAGTATGTCACGACAGTTGCTGATATTTATTTGGAAACTGCCGTAATGGTGGTTGCCTTGAAAGTTTTACTTACAACTTCATGCGAACTTCCTTTTCGGAGTACATGAACCGTTGCCAACCGCGTCTCGTCCTCATACAAATATTCCTCAATATCGTCTTTCTTGTACTGAAAAAAAAGTTTGCCAAAATTACTGCATAATCCACCGATGTAATGAATATTCACACATTAACTTTTATTTGCCGTTGAAGGTTCCAAGGTTCCCTTAGCCAGGCAGACAAAAATATTCAACAGACACGCGTCAACACATGTTGTGACTGATTTTCCCAAGGCCGCAAACTTGTGCGTGACATCAGTACGACGGGCCAGGAGATTCTCCTAGTTTGAACCACAACCTATTTAGTATTACCAGCTCCGCCTACCAGCCGCTCGGGCCATATCTAGACAGGTAGCTGTGCCAATATTTAGGCCAGCTACGGGCGGTTCAGAATACAGATAGTGGCATGATGAGCATACGAAAGGTACACTTCCACACAGGTATACCACAAGCTGCACCCTACTTTCAACCCTACATTTATCTGGGAAAGAAAAAAATCGTTGCGTCGCTTTCGAGCATCCTGGATCGTGTAAACGATTAACCACGCAGTGCTCTAACTCTGGCGTACGCGACTGATGTCATTTATTATGCGCAATGTAACTTTTAAAATGCAGATTATAGCCATTAAAAATGAATAGTCTTGAAGAGACAAATATGGACAAATTTTAAGAATAAACTTACTAAGTGTGGCACCTGAATACATCTTTCCCTAACCTCCCAAACAAGCCACCAAAAGTGATTATTGTTATAGTCGTACGTCGTTCCTAGTGAAACAAAATTGTGTTCACATGGTGGGTGTTCCAACGACGTTTCTTTAGTCAAGCAAGATGGCTTCGATGGAACCAAGTTTCAAGACCAGTTTTAATGACTGACAATACTTTTGTAATAGTACACCGTGGGCAAGTATTTCGATTAAATTGATTTAACCCAGGGTTCATCCCGTTTTCATGCTAATGTGTACACGCCAATGAAAATTGCGTGTTCTGTGGTTTTGGCCGGAGAATGCCTCAATGGCTACTTTTTTCGCACCGTACTTTCTATATTTTTGCATGGCGCTACATAAAAAAATGCTGCACGCAATGGGTTTCAAAAACTTTGACACAAGCGCCCGTTTCAAGTCGCATTGTTCAAGCGGGCTCAATCCTAGCAGACGTACCCAGATTAATCGTCTTCAATATTTTGTTTGCCCGTAATGAAATCTTGTAATGTTGATGTTGGCATAACCATGCCGCTTTTCAGTGGATTCAGGTACCCTTTGATGACAGCTCCGATGTATTGGCTTAGGGGTGAATATCGAGATTACGTCAGCTTAAGAAAATGCGGTAAGTGGCAACGGAATTTTGGAGGTTTAGTTATTTTAGAACGCAAAACTCTTTTCAAGCCAACACTCGTACTTTTTTTATTTTGATACGGGGAGAAGTGACTAGCAGGCTGATTTTGTGAAATTCCGCTTCTTTAAGGCGTCTACTACGGTATTCTTTGGTATCCAAGATTGAAATGTATAGTTATTCAGTTTTCACATTATCACAATTTTTATGTACAAATTGGGGTGGTATCAAAAATGAAAAAAAAAAGATTATTTTCTACGAATAGATATAGCGCATTTGAATAAAATATTCTTGCATTTCTTTACCCTTTTACTTTTTATCGCGTGCTTACTCGGTTGGTTTGTTATACACAAATTCTTGTTTCACGCAGCTTGTAACGATGATTTATAGTTTTGTATGTCGTTTGTACGGTAGCCGGTAGCTTTTAATGGCAAGCTTGATACTTACAAATTTCGTCACGTGCTCACCATCTTCAACGTCGAGTACACGTAACTCCGGAGTAGCAACTGAAGCCTTTCTCAGATTAAGTGTCAGTCCGTCATGTATGTGCAGTAACATTCGCCCACCATAGGAACGCTCTTCAAGCACACGTGGATAAACGATATGATGTGACCTGGTTCCTGTAAGAGGTGTCAGGCAACAAGGCGAACTACTTTGTCTAGGATTCGCTACACTTCGAAACAGCATGCCAATGGTTCTAGCCCTCAAGAGTTATTTATGTAACTACCCTCACTGTAATGATGCCAATAATCAGCTCTGTAATTAAACATACGCAATCTCCATTGGCATGGTGCGATGGGCAAAGTTGACACAGAATATAAAAGTGTTTCAAAGTAGGCAAATGAGAAAAACCGTCAAGAGCAGTTAAGCGAGCCAGAAAACTGTTTTAAGTGCATCGGGGTACGTTGAACACCAAGTATTCAACGTTGGAGTTTCTAAAATATAGATTTCATGAAAGCTTGAACGTTCACTAGTATACAATATTTCGATACGCATTTTGTCGTTTCCAAACCCTTTAACTGTATAAATAGCACCAAAGCGAAACAGCGCAGTCCTTAAAATAACCCTACGTCCTCAAGTCAACATGCGGCAAATTTCTACAATCAAAGGATTGGCATCACACAAAATTTCCTCATTAGAAGTTACGTTAGAAAAAGGGGTTCCGCCTATCCACACAGTTAAGTGTAATACGTAGTGTAATATACGAAGCAACGCTCACGTGAGAACTAGTTTCGGGAAGTTTTGCAATGTGCGCATAATTATGCCCGGTTATCCAACACTTAAAGCACATTCACTAGGCCCCACTGGACGTTGTTGCCGCGTAAGCAAACACGCGTGCAATATGCGGTGAGATCGCCATGTGAGCTGTAGACAACCGCAAATTAAATGACGTCCGCGATGAAGATATTCAAGAAAAAATCTTCATGAACATTTTACCAGTTGGTGTATGTCCGGATAAAATTTAGTTTCAGTAAATAATTCAAAGGGTTTGGGTGCGACAATTGTTTTTTTTAACCTCAAAGGTGCCATACAGACAAAACAGAGGGTTGGTTCATTCGAAATATTGCCTCGTTAGAATCGTTCTCACACAACTTGCTCAACTAAGCTTTGCTCAGCTGCTCACCCAACTCAACTTGTCAACCAGCTTTGCTCAAACAAGCTATATAATTAGGAATAAACGAAATGGCTATGCGACCCACTAGCTCAATTCCCGCAACAGAACCTATGATGCCATATGTAAGAGCTCTGCGATTGGCTGGGGCAGCCAAAAGGAAGCGCAAATAAGGTAGGGCTTATGAGCTTGACGAACGGGCTATTTGCGCTTTGATTAAGGGCATATTCCTTTTATAGCTGTAATACTGGTAGGGTAAACAGTGATAGTTATGAAAGTCCTCGTAAGCATAGATGTCCCGATGCGTACTGCTATTGGTACTGCGCGTACTATGCTTGTTTTAGCTACACAGCACTGCGGACCTCTGCGGTTGTCTCTGACGACACTGGCAGATTGGCGTAATTGAAGGGGTCTTACGTGACCATATGGGTCACACGAACACCGTGTTTCACGAACAGTATATTTTCGACAGTAACAAAAGCGAGCTACGTACAGATACGGTAAAAAAGAAAGAAAAGTCAGAAAATGGATATTCGCCGTATGGTGGCGCCATCTAGGTTAACAACGGTAAAAAAGGCTCCGCGATCGGCTGCAGAAAGGTTGTTGTGATACCATTGGAGACGTCACGAAAACACACAATTAAGAGGGAGAACGGAAACTAAATTAACGGAAATTAACTAAATTAACGGAACGGAAATTCAAGTTAAATTAAATAATTTCTCAGTGAATAAAGCATTGTTTGCTTCCGGACAAGCGCTGAAGGCACTATAAAACACGAAAACTTTCGAATAAAACAAACTTGTGTTTTGTCTGCATGGCCCCTTTAAAAGGACACTCAAGTGATTTGTAAACATTGCGGGATTACTAGGGCGAATTCTAGTCCGGAGTCAACAGGCCATGTTTCGACCATTCTGAGCATGTGTACGCGAATATATTTAGTAGAAAAATCAATTCGAAAATGCTGTTCTCCTCTTTGCATCCTCACCCATTTTCTGTGGAATTTTCGTGTGACGTCAGGAGGAGATGACTTGGCTTGACTGAGCTAATGCACGGCTGGCCGAGCTTCCGGCAGAGTCAGTCGGCCCAGCGTTTAGTCCGCCGGCCACACAACTGGTCGTTGCAATTCCTTCGCTCAGTTGAAACGAAGCCACGACACGTTTGTGAATGGAAGAATGTGCCTTTAGTTACTTTGTTAGTTTGTACACTGTATCTAGCTCCAAGGCGTGGTCGCTCTTCTAAAGCGCTGCACAAGCGCACATGCGACGCTTCGGTGACTGGTACGCTAGTAGAAAAATCTAAGGACATTGAAGGGGGAGAAGAGTCAGCGAGTCAATATAGGTACTAAGGAAATAAAATCAACTGATACTTTTACCGCACAGCGTAAAAGTAGGGAGCACGAAGCCCTTTTTTGCGCTGGGAGAACAAGCACAGCGGTCAGCAGCACGACCACACATCTACGAGCGCATTTTCTTCTAAGAAATGCAATCGCTAAACGTGAGATATTGTGGAAATTTGAGGAAAACTTACTGCACGAGCGCTATACAGCAAATATTAATATAAGCTCCTTGATATGCTAAAACTAAATAAAAGAGTAAGCTGGTCATACATTATATACCTTATATTTCCAACGCTGGCAGCGCTGCCCGTGGCCGAGTGGGCTGGAGCGCTAAGTTTGCCATTTTGAAAATCACAAGTTCGAATCCCCGAGGGTACATAGTTTTTTCTTTTTTTTTTGTCAAGTTGATTTATTTTTTTTCGGCCGATGTTTTCTATACTGAGTTCACCTTTTTTGATCCGTAACGTTCACTGCTCCACGAACTAGTTCACAGAACGCGCGGAGGCTGAAACTGACGTGCTAGCGAGTTCTCGTTGGCGTGCTGTGGCTGTAAGCACCGACTGCTTGCTGGCAGAGGCCACAGGCCAGACTCAGAATACCCTTGGCATGGTGCGAACAGGCGTTCTACAATACAGGCAGGAGTGAGGCAAGCTCCAATTATGGAGAAAAGCTCCGAAATGCTCCAAAATGGGGGGAAAAGCGCATGGCATTTGAGCGTCTGCGGTGACGCGGAGGGCGTTCATCCACTGCGTAGGCCTCGTCTAGTGATTGCTACGATTCCAAGCCGTCCTGGGAAGCGTATCTTAGGCATTTTACAGCCGACAACATGGCAGAAGCCTCGTACAACGATTACTGAGATAGCGAGAATGCCCATCCAACGATGCCGTCGCATGTCAAGCGTCTTGTTTTAAGTAACTGAAACTTGTTTGAATGCTAACCTTGGACATCGTCCAATCAAGCTGCATTTTCTCCCGTCGTCACAGCCTTTCGTTGGTGCGGCCGCCGCAGACAGCGCATGGTAGATTTTCTTCTTTCGCGCTTTATAAAATAATTACCGACTTATCAAATGGATAAACGATGAAAAGTGTGTTAATTGAGCCAGTCTATGCACTGCAAGCAAAACCAGGAGCTTGACAAATACACTTCAGTGTCCATTTAAAGGCGCAGTATTGTTACAATTTCAAACCCACTTTTGGATAGATTCTTTTGTATATATAAGTTGTTACGCAGAGTTAAACCCAAAAATCATTCGATGAATCAACAAGTCTGAGACGTTTCGTCGGTATGCAAAGAACGTTTTCTTTCAAGATGTGACCCACGTTTATTCTTAAATACTTAAACCGGTTTGGTTAAACTTGACACATTTCAAGAGGCCTTGAAGCTCGGTAGAGTTACACCAGTCATCTCAAAAGAAAATTGTGAAATAATTTCGATTGATTGTGCAATTTGCGCACTAACTTTTTCCAACAAGATTACAAAATAATTGTGACCCGATGGTTAAAGTGTCTCTATATATTTAACATTTTATAACCACATCAGTATGGGTTCCTCCCAGGACATTCTACAGAGCTACTCTAATAAATCTTACCGACAATATCAAACACCCAATTGATACAGCTGACAATTTCGGTGTAGTTTTCATTTATACCTCGAACACGTGTGATAATATCGCTCATAGTAAACTTTGCAAAAACTTGCAAACATTGGAATCCGCGATCTCTCCTTATTATTACCGCGCAGTGACTTAAATAACCAATTCAAAATCATAAAAATTATAGATTGCCTTATAAAATTGAAAAGTATCAAGAAATGTTTTTATTGCAGGGTTTTATTGTGCGGTTTTACTCTGGTATAGTTATGTTTATTCAAAACACTTTGTGAGTGAGGTGTGCTATTTTAAGAACCAGCTGGCTTCCTTTGGGATGTGCATTGAGTTTTTAATTGGGTTGTATTGTCGCTTGTTAGATCTTTTTGACACGGCGTAAGAAGCCTTTGTCAATCACACATCGCCGCCCTTTCCCACGAGGTCACCGAAGAGCTATGGCGGTCGTTAAAGCGGCTTATAGGTGACGCAGTAGCTCTTGCCAAGGATTCTCTGCTCGGACACACTTCGAGCACAGAACTTCGGCCTGTCGCTGTCGAAGCGAGTGACCATACTGCAAGCCTTTATTCTCCTTGTATCGTTATTTTTAAATGGTGTTTCCTTCATTATTTCGCAGCGGCAATAAATTGGCTTAATAACAAAACGGTGAAATAAACACTTTCAGCAGCAACAACCGCCTCCTGACTTAGCCAAGGAGCTCTATTATTTTTAATTAACATTTGCTTCTATGGCGTTATAAAGACCTGGTGTTTCCAACTACGTTTGCTTGATTTTATGAGGCTCTCAACAGATGTGCGCTCCCGATCGCATTGCGGCGACACCGTTAAAGGGGGAGATAGTTCTCAGGAAAGGATATCTTTTGTCTTCCTGTTGCTCTCTATATCGCCGTGACGAATATATATACTCCGCCACTTATACGGCACACACTCTCCCACAGTTACTCCACGTAAGGAGTAACAATCGCTCGCGAGGACTAAGGAGTGTATTTACTCCTTTTTGCTTCCTTTCGTTGCAAGACTTATATACGTGTACCTTTAGTACTTTGCAAAGTGGGTATTAGTGCCTCCGGACTAGTCCACAAAAGTAGCACAATCAGCTATAAGCATTAGGAATTCATTATTTTTTTACCTTTGATAGAATTCAATTATAATGATACAGATATGTTAAAGGAAAAGTGGCGGTTCACGTACATGCTGTCTTACCTTTGACTGGAATAAAAGACAGAGCGAAAGCTACGAGCACGAGCATTGCCGAAACGTTGTGTAAAAGAAACTTCCCACCTGTTTAAAGCATAACAAGGCTGACACGTATTGCTCTAGGGCACGTTTTTATTTATTGCCTGTTGGAGAACCTGTATGGCCTGAGTAATTGTCCTCACAAAATGCCAATTTCTTAGAATATTTATCGTCAGAAACAAGCTACGTTACGGGCCCTCCAACGCAGGTCTTCCCAAAATCTGTTCACCGTTTAGTCATCTTATTCGCTTTTGTGGTCAGAAAACGTATTTCCCGAATTACATGACCTCGATATTCACGCACTATATTTCACACATAATGCAACGCTTGAGCTGGCATTTGGACTGCTGTGGGCTGGTTGTTTGATGTCAAGTGCGCCCAAGTATAGTGCAGGATATTAGTATCCTTTGGAATAGAGCGAGCTGCATTTCACATTACCAAAGAATTGCAAAAATACTTGAGACAATTGTTCCAGAATTGAGTTCGCTGAATCCGTAGCGAAAGTTATGTAGTTGTCGCAATAAATGTCATTAAAACTTTGAAAACGCTTGTGACCAGTTGTAATGCATGGCAATATTTATTTGCTGCGTAGTCGTTTTTTTCGCACAATAGTAGAACTCACATTCAGATCTCGGGCAGTTAACCTGATGATGCCGCCGATGCCAACAATAAGGTTTGCTGAAAGGGATGAAACCCGCGATTTACACAAAAAGCAGCATTTTGTGTTTGAAAAGCATTCGATGCTTATTCATTACTTGTTCCTTGATATTATCAGCAGTCATTTGATAGTCACAAAGAACATAAGTGCCGCAATAATAGCGCAAAAGAGCTTAGGAAGCCAATATGCATATTATATATTATTCAAACAGTTCCCTCTTGTCAATCACCAACCATTGCCGTAAACTGCATTTTCTACTAGTCTTGATATTGACAACACCATGACAATAGAAATGGTTAGGAGTTTTATTGGGAAATAAACAAGAAAATGTAGGTAATAAGTCGTGATTTCCTAGGTCCTTCACGATACTCCTGTTAGCCAAAGGGTTATCAGATAAATTATGATTTAGTAAGCCACTCTGTGAACACCATGGCTAAACACTCAATTTCGGCCAATTCATTACTTTTTCAACCTGCGATTCCTTGGGCCCGTTATTTTAGCCACGCCGAATTAGTTATCAGCTTGTGTTATCGATGCGTACCTTCAAAATCTGAGGCCACCCCAGCCATCATGGAAAACAAGTGAACTTCAGCTTGTCCAGGAGTCCAGATTAAGTATAGCGTGCCAAGATTCCAGAGAAAAATGTATCAATCAGAGTTTATTGGGAAGGCGAACCTCACGTACTGTTACGTACCCACTGATTGCCGAAGATGCCAGCAATATTGAGTTACCTTTAACCTTTTGACACCCTACCCAAAATAATCGCTATTCTGTCTTACTTTACTTATAGTCACCTGCTACACTGGTATGATGGTGGTGGTTCCACATTTAACGCATTGTCCCTGCTGCAGGCGCCCACACGATGCTCGCGCGCGGGACTATAATACATTGCGCGCAGTATGGGGTTACGTGAAGAAAACATTGAAGGCAGCGGTGTCCGGTCCCACATCATAGGTTGGCAGGTTCCCTCACGAGTGCACTCGCACCACCCCTCACCCTCATGAGTGAGTGGTGAGTGAGCTTTGCGAGCTGCGCCATCGTTTTGAACTGCCAAGAGTGAGTGCGAGTGAGTGGGAGTCCCACGCGCAGTGAGCACCGCTCACCGCTCACGAGTGCGAGTGCCACTCTCCGTCAGTCCTGCCCACAACTCATGACTGCACTCGAACTGCTCACGCCATTTGCAGGGCTTACCGCGGTGAGCACAACTATTGCGCTTGTACTCGCTGTCGGTTATTCGTTGCAGGAGCCGCTCGCTGTGATGGTGGTTAATGGCGGGGTTGCTTTTAGCTTCGGAAATATGTCGTCACTGGTTTCCTGCTATGAGGCACCGTAGAATTAATTCCCTGGTGGCCTCTTGATTGTGGAATAGGATTTGGTCGGACTTCTGACGCCGTAATGCAGTAATACCGTTCCGTTTCAAGAATAATGGAGGTGCTTCAGCACACACTCGCTTGCGAGGGGAGCCGACAAGTGGTGAGCGTGAGCACGAGTGAGTGAGTGCGAGTGGTGACGGCGAGTGGTGAGCGTGAGTGCGAGTAAGTGCGACTGGTGAGGGATACTGGTGAGCTTGAGTGTGATTAAGTGCGTGAGGGAAAATATATTTTTCTGTGCAAGTAGGATGACTGGTGCCTAGTTTTGCCAAGGTATGGCCCACATACAAGTGTGCTGTTTTACTCAACCCAATGATCACATGATCGCAACCTGTCTGGACTCCCTCGCGAGGGGTTAGGATTTTGGTAAAGCAACTGAAAAACATACTTACAAGTTAAATAAATTTATGGACCTTATTTTTATCAGCAGAAACAAGGACGCACTCCCAAAAACATAGTTTTTAGGGAGAAGCGAGAAGAAATGCCCCGCAAGCTAAAATTGGCGTAAAAAGGAAGAACTAAAAAGATCTCTTTTACAAACAGACTCCTGAAAAAGGCCGATTGAAAACGTTACTTAGCGAAAATGACCGAAAAAAGGCCGCGCTAATTTTCTTTTACCACGTGGTGTAGTTCCAGACACTAACGTAGGCGAGCTCAGTCACCTGCTTTCGGCAAAGCAAGCGAATAAAACTTGGGCCAGCTTGAAATAGTGAACGCAAGGATAGAGAAACAGCAGAGCTGGTTTCCAAATATATTTTCCTTATACTGACAGCGGACCCCTCGAGAAATGAAAAGCCGGACCCTAGCAGTGAAAAGCTGTTTTGGACGGCACTGTGTAGCACACGCCAATAAAGTACCGTACTTACCCGATTCTAACGCGCACCTTTTTTCCGCAAAAATAGGCCGAAAAATCGCATGCGCGTTAGAATCGGATACGAAACCGAAACTGCCAAAACAGCTGTAATTTCGTTCCACCCATCGCCATCGCCATCTCAAGATGGCGTCAAAGCTTTAGCAACAATTTTTCGGATCTAGGCGCCTAGGCTTTTCTTTCAGCGTTCACACAAATCGTCAAATTATTCCACTTGCGCGCTTGATAACAGCAATGGCAGCAGCGGCAACGAAGGTGCGCCGCTTCCGCGGCTAACGAGCGGCTCCCACGCGTTCACAACGAGCGGTTGGCTGAAGCGTACGCCTCTGGAGAAGCTCGCGGGATGGGCGTGCGAGGCGTGGGCCACGATCCCATCGAACATGGTTGAACGTTCGTTCAGAAGTGTGGCATCGCGAACGCGCTTGACGGCACCTATGACGAGATGTTGCGGTCAGCGGAAGGCGACAAGCAGCTCTCGGAGAGCGACGAGGAGTGAGATGAGTGAGATTACTTTGGGAAATAAATCGCCCGTTTCTCTCCCATTCGTTTTTTCTTTGTCACAAAGTTCCTTGCGCATTACAATCGGAGGTGCAAGTTTTTTGGGTTTTTTTTTCTGGAAAATTGGGTGCGCGTTAGAATCGGGGGCGCGTTAGAATCGGTATGTACAGTGTTTTATTCGGTAGCAGTCGTCGTTATCCCTTTCGTCGTCCTGTTCCGACCGCACAGCCGCATGGGCGAATCTTCTTGTAGCACTTTCTGTCGCGCTAGACCTCCATTTCGCCATCTGGACAATGGTTTGAATATGTCAAGCATGGCTTGATATATTCGTCGTTACCGTCTTAAGTGCGGCGGACCCACGGTACGCCGGTTGCTACACGACGCCGACGACGAAGGCAAGCGCTCCTCACATAGCGTAGGCCCAGGCGCAAGCCTGGGCAACGCGGGCGGTCGTCGCCCGGCACACGCTCGCATGCGCTCGGCGTTTTCTGTCTGCGCCGAACGTATTTGCGTCGCGCTAAACATCTCGTGCTACAAAAGTGACATATTTATCTGAAGGTTTTGGGAAGTTGCGAAGCATATGTAGGTATGATTTTATGATTGTAGCTATCGGTGCTGTCTGCTTTGTTTAGTGAACTTAGTCTGTGCTTTATGAAAAGTTCTGTTTTCTTTTCGTGGGCTTACACGTCGAGGCCCCTTAAAAGCGAGAAAAGCGGGGTGCACATACAAGATGTCATGAATGTTGGGCCGGACCGCGTGCAGAGCAATGAGCGGGGCTACTGTCTACACAAACACCCGCGTTATATTCGACAGGCCAAGCAAACTTTTGTTATGAATGGGCCGAGGACCACGCACGCAGGCAGTAGACGAACACTGTTTAACACGTCGAAGACTATATTCAACGGGGTGGAGGACAAGCACAGGACGTGAGCATAGTAGAGGTCGGGACGTAACAGAGAGGATGGGTTTGGGTCACACGTACACACAGTCTACAGTTCAAAGATACACAAAATAACCTCGCAGTTCACAAGGTCCGAGAGCAATGCCCAATAGGCCAGTCAGCTGACTCTGAGACGTGACGTGTTCCTAGCCACTTCAACAGCAGGAACACCAGCGCCCAACAGCCAGAATGGCGCGTCAGCAGTCGGCGCACCAGCACCTGAATGACGGCGCCCAGACGAGCTCTCGAGCCTTGGCGGAGGGTAGCGGGGTCCCGTCTAAGGTGGCCCAGGAGTCTCACGGGGTAGTTCCCACGGACCGCGCCCTGTTCCGCCGCTTGGCTTCCAGCCGTTGCCGTTCCAGCCTCCGCGATCACTTACGCGCAGTTCCTCTTCTTTGTCATCGTCGCTGTCGTTCTGGCTGGCTCACTCGCTTGGCCAATCACTCTCGTGGCCATTCGTCACACAAGAAATGAACACGTCACTATAAATCTGTGGAACAATTTTGCGCTGCAGTTTCTGGCACCTGTCCAGGGATTCATGTTATAGGGTGACCAATACACTGGGATTAGCTATACGCTGTTTTTTTCCGTGTTTAACAAGAATATACTAGGCGACGATAGCGAAGTTAATAGGTCAGAGCCTGTATCTTGGTACCAGCATATGCTACCTTCATTGATGCTTTCGTAAAACCTGTTTGTGTCGTCTGTATCACTACCGCGCCGCCAAAGCACGTTTGTAGTAGTTGAACAAGAGCTGTCGTTGTGGAGGAGTTGTTCTAATCATATCGCATTTCAAGGGGGTTGCCTTCCCGCCTGAAAGAATAACGCCTAACATCTGACAGGGAAAATTTTCGATAATGTGGTGGGTCCCAAAAGTAATATGCATTTCTATTGGGCCTAGCGGTCAGACGAGAACTCGGGCGCTACTAAATGCAGCTTTTGTAGCAATATGGAGTACTAGGAAGCTAGCGCACGAAAAAAAGCTATTAGTTCAGTTCGACAAAGTTGGTTTACTATTTAAACCAAACGCCGAACGTGTGCTCTAACAACAAAAAACTTCGCAAACACCGTGTATTTCTTCAAAATATTACACCGATATGTGCGTTTGACCTCCTTGATATCGTAAGCGCATTATTGAAGCTGAGATATAATGAAGCATTTGCATATGCAGGCACAAAACAGACTGACAATTAAATGGGGGTTAAAATAATTTCGTCCTTTCTTAGGCAGCAGAGTTTCTATTATTTGCGGAGGAGAGTGAGCGTAGTTCCGAAAACCAACCGCCATTTTTGCATTGTCATGCCTTCTAGCAACGCCGTGGTTTATAACGTTGCTGGTTCACAGAAATTTTGCTTTGTTCGTGAGCAATGATTGATTTATACCATAAACG
This sequence comes from Haemaphysalis longicornis, assembly GCF_048455015.1. Classification (NCBI taxonomy): domain Eukaryota; kingdom Metazoa; phylum Arthropoda; class Arachnida; order Ixodida; family Ixodidae; genus Haemaphysalis; species Haemaphysalis longicornis. Next base: position 21,403,612 of record NW_027526407.1, on the reverse strand, counting down.
TTTGCAAACCCTGAACCAAAATTGTTATATATTCATCATCATGATTATTCTCAGCATGTCTACGCCCATTGCAGGGCAAAGGCCTCTCGGATAGACCTCGAATTACCCTGGTCCTGTGCTATGTACGATCAATTTATTCCCGCAAACTTCTTGATCTCATCTGCCAATCTAACTTTCTGCCACACCCCGCCGCGCTTGCCAGCTCTAGGGATCCACTCTGTTGCCCCAAATGACCGACGGTTATCTTGCCTTCGCATTACATCCCCTGGCCACACCCATTTTTTCTTAATCTCTAATACTATGGCGTTAACATGCGTTTGTTCCATGATCCACTCCGCTTTCCTCTGGCCCCTTAATGTTACACCTATCATCTTCGGTTCGACCGCTCTCTGAGTCGTCCTCAATTTAAGTTGAACCATTGTAGTGAGCCTCCAAGTTTCTGCCCCGTCGGTGAGTACCGGTAAGATACAGCTGTCGTACAGCTCTCGTGCTTCACGGACAATGGTAGGCTGCCATTCATTATCTGAGAATGACTGCCGAATGCCCTCCATCCCCATTCTTATCCTTCTAATTATCTCTAACTCATGATTGGAATCCGGGGTCACAACTTTACCTCAGTAGATACTGTTCGCTTACCACTTCCACTGCCTCGCCGCCTATCTCAAGCTGCTGTGCTTCCCCGAGGTTACTCAGCATTGCACCGTTGATAGTCAGCGCTCGTGTCTGTGTCTTCTCTCACAGTCTTCGTTTAAAGCGCTGTTTCATAGTTTAATTACTGAGCATTACTTTAGCTTTCTGAATATTATTTTCAGGCCCACGGTTCTACTCTGCTTGTCCAGTGCGGAAAGCCCGCTTTGCATTTCGTCTCCCGAGTTACTTAGCAAGGCAACGTCATCAGCAAAACTGAGGCTACTGAGGTATTCTCCATTAACCCTCACGCCCACCTGTACCTGATCCAATGTTCTCAACACCTCCTTTAAATACCTATTGTACATTCCCCACCCGTAAGTTGAACAACCTATTTCACTAAAATTAGCTCACAATGCCTGGATTATTTCATTGCCGCAACCAGAATGAAATCAGCCGCAATACAACCTTGCCTATTTAAAATCAAGGAGCTTTATGTAACAAATTTGACTGCAACGCAGCTTACATACACGTTGTTTTAACATAAAAACAACAAATAAAGAAATATGATTTATGTGCTACAACAAGTCAGACGTACGAATTATGAGAATAAAGCAGAATTATCCGTGCCCAATTTTCTTTTAGCGTGCAAGTGGCATGACGAAACGAAAAGTGGAAACACTTCAACAACAGCGCGGAAAGTTTCCCTGGGGTTGTTTTGTCTGTGCTTTCCAATCGCAGGAACAATTCTCAGTAAGGTCTCATATATCCGCCGACAAAGTGGCATGGGAGTTACCACAACTTTGTCTGTTAATTTCTTAAACTGTTTAAACTTCGCTTTAACGTTATTGTCATTGTTATTGAGACACATCAATATTTTTATTGATGAAATTTGCTGCTAACATTTCTGGTTCTTTAAAGTAACTCAAATGTATTACAGGACAAAGACCTGTCTCCACAGCTTTGAGTTGTGCTATCTTTGGCCATCTCAATCGATTCTTTTGCCTGCTTGTGCAGTGTTTTGCGGCAAATGACGGTAACATGCTGGCCATCTTTCTCACCTCAGGCCTTTGCCGTGCACGTTTTTCCCGCCAGCAGCAATAGGTTCGTCCCTTAGTCCAGCACATTTATTGTTAGTACTATGTTAACACAAGGTTACGGCGCCATGCTCTTGTTGGACCCATTGTATCCAGCAATAAATACTTGACTGGGACGAGAGCTTTTTAAATAGTGGCAGCCCATTGTCTTACAACGTGAAATCAAACAGTAGAAAAATTTCAACACTTAATAGCATTCATAATCGTGCTCTTTCACAACTGGCATGTGGGCGGTGAACAGATATATTCATGTGGGGGCGGTTTATTACTCAGTAACGATTTTTCTTTACCGAAGCAACGCAAGGGTTCTTCTGAATAAAAGAAGTCGCCATATCTGACGGTTCATTAGTTGCATCATGCAATTCAAGCCTCTAAACGGCATTTGTTGAGAGGATTATGCTGTTGATACCATTCTTATTCGGCATGGTAACATTTTATAGGGTTTATGTTTTGCAAGTGGGGCCGCAATGCCGAAGTTACGGTTATGAATGTACTGTAAACAGCACCACATAAAAATGTGCGAACATACTGTAGTACAACGACCACAGTAACGAGAAATGAAAGAATTCAGAGCCCGTCCAGGTCAATAAACAATAACTGAATATCTAACTAAGCACAAAAAGAGAAATTTAAAAAGGATTCCGAAAAGAAAGCATGCAACTTGAAAGCCTGAATCCGCAATATATGTCGCAATAGTTCATATGATCCACTGCCTGTATGCAAAAAATAACAATCGACGAAAAAACTTGTTAAATCAGCAACAACACTGCTACCGGGGCGCGAATTTAAAGCAAAGCACGAAATTCACCGCATTTCTGGTTGCTCCAATACAAATGTTCCCGAGAGACAATTGCTTTACCTTTTTTTCCACCTACTTCTCAGGGTTGATCTGCCGCTGTCTCCGTACTTCTGTAATAAACTGTTTAATTAACCGAAAAGAAGTTGTCCTTATAGGTTTTTACATATACACGAAAAACATAAACCAGAGAATAAAAGCGATTAACACCAGAATAGCCAGAGTCCGCCTACCGAATGCTGTCAAAAAAACGTTTTTGCTACAAACTGATAATGACGGTTTACTAAAGCAGCGTTCACGATTTTTCTGATTGAAATACGCCGCGGAACGTTTAAGCGCCACAGTGTCACAGGTTGTGTCAATGATAATGGGTTTTTTTTGGCTAGGCGTGCAACCACAATAACGACAATGAATGGGTAAGTGTGATCGAGCGCGGGCTTTGATTGATAAATCATATCCTCGGAGACGATCATTTATGTATCGTCTTTTGCCCATTATGCACCTTGTCACACGTGAGCGCTATGTGGTATACAATACCAAGTTTGCATCGCACGTACTGGTGTGTTTCTTCCCAAATGGACAAGGCTTTTTTTCGCAGATGCGGCTGCACTACCCACCCAGCTTGCATGGTACGGAAAAACACTGTGGGCAACCAATAGGTCATAGTAACCTGCTTAAGGTTGTGGGCTCCTTCATGGGAACACTGCACCACCTAAGGACTCGTTTTCTTTTCGGCTGTCACCTGAGGATTCACCTGCTTACGCTTCAGTTTTCGAAGCGCCGCCTCCGATAAGGCCGACAGGAGGGAGAAAGGGTACCCGGAATCCAATAGACCCAAGGCCTGGGCGTTGAAAGTAGTTTGCGCTCAATGGTAGCGGGAATTTGTAATACAGGACTATAAGCACGTCAAGGCAATCACACGTTTTCCGCCTTTTGAATGAGCAGATTCGAAGGTCAGGAGCGCTTTGGTCGCTCGGTAACGAAACATAGAACGCACATGTTTGTTTGCTACGCAGAAGATCATGTCTACAAACCAAACGTTCTGCCTTTTTTGCATTTCCTCCGTAAACTCCAAGCTGCCGCCTGAATTCCTAAAAGTACCTAACACCTCCGTAATGCTTCCTCCGTAGCTTTGACCTTCCCGTTTCCAACAACATCAAGTAGCCGTCGACGCATAAAAATGTCTGCACTACTTCATTGTTCCCTTCACGTAGTAAACCACCGTCGAATTGCGAAAAAAAACCTACGTTGACAGAATTGCAACCACGCATGAAACGAGTATTTTTTGTATGTATAGCCTACCGTCATCACCTTTGAAAAAATATCACCATGTGGAATTGAACCGAATATGTCTTCTATCTACACAAAAGACAATCTAGAGTCATCACCATTTTTTTATAAATAGTCCATCATTTTAAGCGAATTCATTGCGGCTAACAGATCACCGGTGTTTGGCGTATTTAAATGTTTCCGGAGATACCTACTGAGTTCTCGTTGCCACCTTCCGTTTTCACCACAATGCATTCAAAGGGAACTTTTTCATGATGTGTCAAGAGCTTCCAGAAGCGCATGAGCTTTCAGAAGCGTGCTTCATTCAGAGAAATCGCAAATGGTTCATCGCAAACCGTCATTATTACGTTTAAGCGAAAAATCTAGTTTTTTGAATATCACGGGTTAGGCTGACTCTGAGTATTGGAGTGTTAATAGCTTTTACTAACTGGTTTTGTTTTTTATGTATACAAAAAAGCTCATTAGGGACCACTTTCTTGCAAATAAACAGTTGTGAATTGCACATTGTTTTTATTCCTGACTTTGCGAGTCAAGTCACTGCTATATTTTTCAAGTATAATGCACAACCAGCCCAAAAGCAGATTTTACTGAAGCATCTTTTTTCTATACTGGACCCTTTCACGTGTGCTTCTTCTTTCAGTTTTTGCACTGTTGGTTTTTGTGAGCCACATCACGGGAACGGAATGCTGTGCAGGACAGCTTTCACTACGCTCGAAAAAGCGCTGATTCCAGTGGAAGGTTTGGCTCGGTTCGGTGCAGTACAGCCATTAATCAGGGGCGTCAGGCGGATGAGCGGGTTCCGACGTTCAGTGTTCCGCAGGTATGTACCTCTCTACCAGTACTGGCTACGCGTTGCCTGTTTCACCTAGTACCCTCACTGGCTGGTGTAAAGTAGGTCGAGGTTCCTAAGAAGATATTGTGCACAGACCCTTGATTTTCGGTGGCACGGGATGATTCGTCACTTCAGCAAGAAATCGGAGAAGGGCGTGCTTACTGCAACACGGCATCATCTACACGGTGGTGCTAAACTTCCACAGAATGTAGCGGAAGTCATCACATAGAGTCAGAATTATAGTAAGTGACCGAGATTCTAGCGCTCGAGGTACTGGTCCTGAAGCGACGTGTTGCTGGGGAAGCCGAGCTCTAGAATCAGGAGCGGTGCCGCTTGGAAGCAGGGGATGGCCTGGTGCATATAGCGGTTCGAGCAAACACCCACGTCTTTAGCCGTTCATGAGCATGGTTGTTGACCACTTCCGGGCCAACTCGCCGCAGCTTATTAATGCAGACAAACAGTGTGGATTTCTAGTTGTGCCGACGGGCATGTCCTCGGTAAAGGCGATAACAGCGGTGCACAAGAACTTCATCCCAGCCAAGCTCAAGCCGCAGAAGGTAGAGAGCGCAGCAGTGACTTAATGTAGAACTCTAGAAGCTAATCAGATTGTGAAGGCATTAGTGAAATAAAGGGATCTGCCTGTCATTGTTTTTTTCGTTCCAAGACCATTAAAGAGGGGCTCCGTTCAGATGCACTGTTAGTCAAAAAGGAAGTTGGGGACCGGAACTAAGGAGGTAGCCCTAGAAACATTGGTATACGCTAAACAACAATGATCCGGTCACCAGCAGGAATTCACCTGAAGCTATAGGCTATTTACAAAAAAATGGTGATGTCGGTCGATTGTATTCTGTGGCTGTAGAAAACTTCTCCTCCTGAATTCCACGTGGCGAATGATTTTCAACCGTACAAGTTTGTTGAGGAGAAAGTCGCAACAAAGTTTCAAAATGCTGCAGCCATTTCTGTTATGATTTTTTCTCCATCCTCGTGTTCTACCTTTCCGCCATGGTCGTGAAGCATGGCGACCGGCACAAAAACGGAATTTGTATAAGTTCATGCGTGGTTCCAATTCTGTCAACCATTCTTTTTTCGCGGTTCTACCGGGATTTTCTACGTGAAGGGAACAATGAAGTGGTCAAAAAAATTTCAGATGCGTTGACGGCTACTTGATTGCGTTGACAAGGCGGGAAGGTCAGAGCTACGAAGAAAGAGTTGCGGAGGTGTTAGAGACTTTTATAAATTGGTGCGCCGCTTGAAGTTTGCGCAGGAAATAAAAAAGGGCAGAACCTTCGCTTTTTAGACATAGACTTCTGCAGAGCAGACAAACATGTGGGTTTGATGTTTTGTCCTTGCGCGACCAAAGGGCTCCTGCCCTTTGTATCTGCTCATTCAAAAACTGTGAATAGTGGGATTGCCTTGACGTGCTTATAGTGCTCTGTTACCAAGTGTTGCCACCATCTTATTTCGACACTCAGGCCTTCCGACTAACGAATACCGGCTACCCTCGTTCGCTCGGGTCGGCTGTATCGGAGGCGGTGCTTCGAAAACTGAACCGTAAGCGGGCCAATCCTCAGGTGACAGCCGAAAAGAAAACGAGACTTCACGTCGTATGGTGTTCCCATAAAGGAGCCCACAACCATAGGCGTTGCTACGATAAATCGGGTGCCTTCTGTGGTTTCCGCATCATGTAAGATGGGTGGGTTGTGTAGTGGTATCAGCGGAAAAAAGAATCCTAGACCATGTGGGAAGAAACATGCCGTGAAGTACATGGGAGGCAAAATTGGTATTCTATACCAGATACTGCTCACATGTGACAAGCTTTATATTGGGCAAAGTGGACGATGCATAAATATTTGCCTCCGAGAAAACAGTTTATCAATCAAAGATGGCGCTAGATCATTGCTACCCATTCATTGTAGCGATTGTGGTTGTGCGTGGCTCCTAAATGAAACCGAATCAGTGTCAAAAGCAGTTACACTGTGGCGCGTGTAACTGCTTCATCCAGAATGTGAAGCGTCCTTCAGTGAACCGTAATTATCAATTTTTAGCAATGAATCCTGTATTTTAGACAGCATGCTGTTGGCGAACTCTGCGTATTGGTGGTGTTAATCGCTTTTACTGTCTGGTTTAGCTTTTTTTATGCATATGTAGACGCCTATAAGAAGCAACTTCCTTTCCTGCGAATAAACAGGTGTGACTTTCGCATTATTTGTCTTCGCAATTTTCGTGCGCTATATTTTTTAAGGCTTGACGCATTGGATGCATATTGTTCTTTGGAGTGATAGAGGGGACGTACTTTTCATTATTTGTGAGTGCTTTCCGAGTGCCCCTCAGCCCATACCTTTTGTGCGCCATATAAATGTACGCAAACTGCTCGCCTGATGAATGGATGAAATCTGATTATTCGGACCAAGGGGAAGGATTGGAAAACGCCCGACAGGAATGGCTGGAGGAACATTGGAAAGACTGTTGTCCTGCTGAGAACACTAGCGGCTGATGCTATTCCTGTTGATGATAGAAGCTTCCTCCGAATGCATCTGCTCTCCTGAGATGTGCACTCCCTATATTGTAATATAGCAGCTCGTGCTCCATCAACTCCAAGCATTACCTTGTCCTAATAAAACCGGCCTAAGAGGCCGCATGTGAGTGAAATATTCCGCGAGTAATTACGGTTACTTTGCCAAGGGTTTGAAATAATATTTCGTCTCTGAATATTTCAACAGTGACCGCATACAGGGTGTCTCAGAAAACTTTAAGTAATATTTTCAAAAATAGGCTTTCGAGGGTAATTTTTCTTTCTTTCGCGAAGCAATCAGAGAGTGTGAGGGCCGCAATAAAGCAAGTCCCAATTTCTACTTAGCATAACAATTACCTAACACGTGTTATTAAACTCAATTACATAATTTAGGTGTGGTGTTGTAAAGTGGTAATTGTAGAAAATCTTCCGTCGCCCCAATATCCATCGTTAGATTTGCGAAAATGTTTTTGGCCGCAGACCTACGACATGAGTACTTGAGTCCTCGTGACGCGCGCATCTGGAGCTTGGCGGCAGAAAACCGTTGAAAATCTATGCCACTCTGTTGACCTCACTCAAATCTGTACACCTCACTCCTACTATGCGGTACTTTTCGTTGGAGACGAGATAAAGCCACAGCTGGGTAACGGGTGTGCCTCAGCTCTATCGTGGTTGTGATAAATCGGGGCGTACGTATGACTTGTACCGTTCGATTGACGTCAACCCGGGGGCATGGCTTTGCATAACTTCCAGCCCCCGGGCTCTGGAAGCGCGCCTCTCGAGGACTGCAGTGTCAGATCAGCGGGTCAACAGTGTCATATCAACATTTTGGCAAAGCTAACACTTGGTATCGAATTGTCTACAGACCCTCTACAATTTCCACGTTACAATTACATGCGTAACTACCGTAAATAAACCGTTTATTAACCAATAGTACTTACTTGTTACCCTAACTCGCTTGATTGCGCCCTGGACGCCCCCTGATCATTTTGCGCAAGAAAAAAAAATCCACCAGCGAAGGCCTTTGTTAATAATAATACTTTTTCTTCCCCGAAACACCCTGTATATCTCTTGGAGACATGTAGTTTAACACAAAACGAGTGATTCTATTAAAATAGATTAATTCACATAGATGCACAAAACAAAATTTCAAATTTTTGCGTTCCCAATAGTGGTTCCTGTTCACTCTTATGCATGTCCTCATGGTCAAACAAAACGTACTTCTTGAGGGGTAAAAAATGCTTTCTCAGTCGGTGTGTTTTTTATGCTCCTTCCTCATATCCGTCCTAGTAAAAAAAAAACTGGCCTACGTGATCGTCAGAATCTTATTACTTTTTTTTCCACGCAGGCCGTGCAAGCGTTCAGTTTATAAATTGCCGTCCGCGGCATAGCCTTGGGGCTTTTTGCGTGGTCACTAAACCGCATTCCTCTCATCAATCAAATATAGCCTCTGCAGCTATTCTAAAAGTTTGGGCTTCAGTGGGTGTTCTCTTTTTTCGTTGGTTTTTCGTCTTCACTTTCTGGAATAAGGCGTGTAGGGATGGCAGTGCCGCCGATCTCCGACCGGGAGATGTTTGCCCTCCCCTTGTCAATTGTTCGGTGGTGGTCGTGTGGTCTTCTCGGTCACCCTCCGTCGGCAGGGCCGGAAATTGCGGCAGTCGCCGTCGGCTGGCAGTGTTTTGTCGCAAGCTTTTGTGATAGCTGTCTCCATCCATGCTGTGACATGGGCAAGTTCGACGTTGGTGAAAACCTTTTCTTTCCTTCTGTCCGCCAAGGACGGAACGGGGCGGAGGTCAAACATATGAGAGTTAGCGCGCTGTTTTGGTTGTGGCAGCCTAGATGATAGAGCCAGGCCGACGACTGCATTCAGAAACTTGGACAGGTTGAACTGGAGCTGCAGAAATACGCCGTCCGTAGCAGTACTCGCTTTCGTGGTGCACCTTCTGGCTGCTGTGAAATAACATAAGGTGACAAGGGCCGGGGGCTGCCTGTTATCGCCGCACCTACTTCTTACTGGAAGCCGCACCTACTACTAACTGGAAGCCGTTGCTAAGTGGTGTCTCCTTTCTCAGCATTCTCCCCTGAGAACTTTAAAGGCTCCGATCAAGGAATTTTTGAGTGTTCGTTTTTTGTCGTCCATGTAAAGTTCTTTCATTTGCTCATTCTTTAGACTAAGTTTGTTGCACAAACAACTGCAATCCGTACTTGCGTCTCTAGTTAGCGCATAGAATTCTCATCTTTGTCGATGGTGTCTGTAGTTGCACCTGGTTTGACTTAAGCGTTGTCGGTCTCTTCTCCCGTAACCATAAATTACCTTTTGCTTGTAAACTGTCCTAGCAACACTAATTTCAGGTCGCTTCATGCTGAATGGAATCGGTCGCTTTTGAGCTGATGTGTGCGGAAAAAAAGGGACTTGACGGCTTTGGGAAGCATCTCGCATGAAGTCTTTATGTTCAGAGTTGTCCTCGTTCATCATCATCATCATCATCATCATCATCATCATCATCATCATCATCATCATCAGCCTATCTACGCCCACTGCAGAGCAAAGGCCTCTCCCATTATTCTCCAATTATCTCGGTCCTGTGCCAACTGTGACCAATTTATCCCGGCAAACTTCTTGATCTCATCTGCCCATCTAACTTTCTGCCGCCCCCTGCAACGCTTGCCTTCTCTTGGGATCCACTCTGTTACCCTCGTTAGCACACTTTAGAGATTCATGCAGGTTTTCTTTCAGTAGACAAGCCAGCGCACACTTTTGTGGAAAGCGAACGTGGTACTGTTCGCCGGGCCTGGGCAAGTTCATGAACCACCGTACGGCCAATCTTGTCGCCATCATGACTTGGTTCTATTGCCGTGCTTTCTGGTTGAGAGTACTTTCGTCGCTTCTGTTTAGCGTCGACAGGGCCATAAACGAGGGCATTTTGACAGGGCCATAAATGAGGGCAAAACGCAGACCATGCATTTAGGAATCACGTTATCTGGTTTTGTCGTTGTGACACTTTGAAAGGTCCATCCAAATATAGTTTTGATGGCTGCCAGGCTCTATCTGGTGCTTCGTCAAAATTCACCAGCCACATTTTGTCAGCTTGATTGATTGATTGTGGGGTTTAACGCGCCGACGCAACGCAGGCGATGAGGCGCGCCGTAGTGGAGGGCTCCGAATTAAGTTTGACCATCTGGGGATCTTTATCGTGCGCCGAAATCTTGTACACACGGGCGTTTTTGCTTTTCGCCTCCATCAGAAAAGCGGCCGCCGCGGCCGGGAATCGAACCCGCGACCTTGTGCTCAGCAGCGCAACGCCTTAGCCACTGAGCCACCGCGGCGGGTCCATTTTCTCATCTCCTATCAACTCACTGAGGCCAGGTGTCTCATTGCCCTGCCCGAACTTGTTCAAATCCGTGATGTCTCTTCCCGAGTTCATTAACCTGTGCACGTAGGGTACATTAGCAATGTCTCCGTGAATGTCCTGGTATATCTCTGGTACCTCTACAGCATCGAAGGTGGATTAAAAATTGTTGTGCTGATTATCGAGCGTGATTCCTACGACTTGGTAGTTCTGCTTTTTAGCTTCACTTGCCTTTCCAACTGCGTTGATCGACAATGCGTCTTCTCCTACAGCTGGTAGCATAACGTTCGTCGACACGTCTTCTCGTACAAAACTTCGTTGACTTCCCTGTCAAATAGCCCTGGTACAAAGCTTCTTTTTTCTTTCGATACAGCCCAGACAAGAAATGTCTGCATCAGGATGGTCTCGTCGCTGGTGGACTTTCCCGATGTGCCTGCGGCATAGTAACCTCGTGCAGCACGTAAAATGGGTTCCTGAGAAGTTCGCTCTTTAGGAGGAAGCGGGAAGCAGAGTGAGGAAGCTAGATGTGCGTTGCACTGACGCCAAACGACTCTTCAGCGACAGTCTGAAGCTCTATGTCCTCGCGCCGAGCCACTAAAACATCCTCCTCCATGGCGAATACTCAATATTCTGGGGAGAGCGCATGACGGCTCTTGCAGTACGCATTCTAAGGACAACAATATTGCAGAGTAGCTCTAGGACAATTCGGGAAATTCCTATTGACAAATCGCCGATAGCTTCGGTTTTGTTCACAGCACGGCCTGCCAAATTAAGGGACAAATTCATCCGTGGATTTGAAGTGGTCAGACTCAACGAATGATTATTTTTTTGCCATGAACTATATTCTACAGTGCTAATACGGTCAAAATATGCAGCGATTTCTGTAAAAAAATGCTAGCCGCCAGTCTCCGCAGAGAGCCCTTAAACTCCAAGCACCTCTACCCGAGGTTGACGAGGGGAAATTTTTGTGGCGATACGTTATAACGTAGTGTTCGTACCATGGGTTAACAGCCGATTTAGCCTAGCAGGAAATATCTCAGGTCAGGTTTTACTGCAACAAAATTGATTCTTCGGCCTGTCAGGGAAGCCATCGCGTTCGTATAGGATCGCTATCGGTGCTGTTGGCCGGCTATACGTTACCAATCCATCTGTCCAAATTGCGGCTTGAAATTTAAACACTGCTAGAGAAAAGTCAGGTAATGTTTATATGCAAGAAATCCCACACATCTAGGCTGGCATCTTCCGCAATGCCGCTTCAGCTGCTACGGCAGCCGCATCAACATATGATTACATGTTACCTGAACAACTAGCATCCAAGAAATATCCAGCAACAACTTCCATTCCGTTTCTCGTGGCACACAACACTGGGAAAGCCGGGATAGATGACTGTTCTGTCAGACAGTGAGGTCCCCTTGGTAAAGCTAGCGACGTAAATATATGTTCCCTCTGACTGTCTTGTTTCCTTAACAGATTAAGTCTGTTTTTATCCAGCTTGGTGCCACGCTTAATCCCATATTCCATCGCAAGTTTTGAGTTTCCTCTAACTTCCTAGCAAGAGCCGACAACAGAGCGGGGTCGTCTCCTTTTGCTGCATGGCGCAAACTCTGAAGTTGCCTTCCCATCCTTTTCTTGGCAAGTATTTGCCGGAGAATAATCAGTTTGTGAAGCGCTACGGCGAATTATAACTACATCCGCAAAACATACAGGTATGCGGAGGGAGGAAGGTATTTCTGCGAAAGTTGAGGCTGCTGTATATTTCCGGAAACGCCTGCGTCTTGGTGAAATCTAAATATTGACATGCATCTCGGTTGTGCTCCCCATGCGTGTTTTCTCAACTGGTACGCGAAAGCAAAAAAGTTTGATATCGATCTTCCGTTGACAGCATCCACTGATGTTAAAGTTTAGTGGTTTCTAGAACTTCAAATTCGGTACCTAGATCCCTGTTTCCGCGTACGCGATTGCAGTGCCTTCATAAAACAAAATGCCACAAAAGCAGGTTTCTTACGCCCCCTTTAGAGGATTCACTTGCACAGTGAAAAGAATCTATTCGCGCCCCTGCGCTCCCTATTGCCCATCACATTTAGGCTACAAAAACTGTGTGAGGTAGCGGCAGTATACAGGACCAAACCAACCAGTGCAGCGAAGTAGGTTCCATTTCGCCTCAAGAGAGAAAACATTTCTCCTATAACGGCCTGTTTGGATGCTGTCAGACACGAGCAGTTCCTTATATAAGGCAGCGCGAGAGCCGATATAAACATAAAGAACCAACATACTGTGTTGACTTGAAGCATACCCTGTTTGAAGCTGTCAGATTTGCATGCAAAATTTTTTATATTAAAAGATACGAAGTAGGTCACGCATTTAGAGGGCTAGCTGTGTGCTCACTGTGGTCTCAGAGAAGTTTTATATTAAAGCGAAACCGTTTTTAGTAGGACCAATCTGGTTCCGCAAAAAAACTTACGTATTTCCTCTAGACCGGTTTGGCTACAGAAACGCTCTGGTAATTTAGGGTTAATCTAGCGCTAATCTAGCGTTCAGGTAACGCTAGACAGTCTTGAGGGTGACTGTCTAGCATTACCTAACGTCGTACAACAAATGTTAATTCTCTTGCTCTGTCTGGTCCCTCTCTCCTGGGATGCGCTTTCAGTGTGGTGTGAACCTACATCTACCCCCAACTGTATCAAGAGGTTTAATGACTGCCTTACGTTTGCGTAGAGAACTAACGATGCGCTTGGGCGGCGCGTTTATGTCCACCCAGATTACGGTCCATACAACCGCTGGGATACCGGTGCACAGTACATCTGGCACTCCGAAGACAGATTACTTGAGCTTCTGGCGTCAGACATACCGGTGCGCCTCGGCCGTTTGTAAACATGGCCCACGTGACGGCCACCAATAACAGACGACTGTGGGAGGACGCTCGACCTGCGCGATGTTATGCGCCCAACGCTCAACAAATGTAAACCCCGCCACTCAGGCAATAATAAAAGACAAAAGGAAACACAACGTAGAGGAGGGGGGGGGGATGATCGCTTGACTACAGAACTATATACACCGCAGAGGGAAGAGACGGTGGATGGACAGGAAACATGACACCAGCACTCGATGTGTTGCGCTAGCATCTCGCAATTAGACGTGCGATTTTGTAACTGGTTTGAGAGCTCTGAGAACGTTGCTGTTTTGGTAACCTTTTGGGGGGAAGACGAGAACGTTGGGAACCAACTGATTTAGGGCTATTTTTCTCTTGAAAGTAAAAATCAGCCTACTGGTTAAAACATTCTTCCCACAATAATCGCTGCATTATGAACTGCAGAACAAAGTTGCAGAAAGTACAACTATGGCCTGCCTATTATTACGCAAGTTAAGGCTTGTTTGCGTGTATTAGTTTAGAAGGCAGGTTAATATAGCTTTCTGCTAGGAGAAGTTTGGTACCATTCTAGGGTAGCACGCCGTAAGGACGCCTTTCTTTATTGGCAAAACATTCACTCGTTCATGGGAGTGGAGGCTTTAAAAGCAGGGTGCCTTTTTCTTAACGTTATCTTCAAGCCACCGTTTGGTCACGCGTAGAACACGACAGAACCCAACCTTTCAACACACGCGCATACAGGCGACAGAAGTTCAACACGTCTATCGTGTGTTTTGTGCTTCTCACTAATTTTTGTACGCGTTGTGCGGGGATGGGTAACGTTTTATTATTAACGTGCACGCGCCTAGTCGAAAACTGTTTGGCACCAAACATGTACACAACCTAGGAAGAAAAAACATGAAGGAAAAACAAATCGGCCACATTCGCACTTGAAAGGCGAAGACTGAGAAACAATAGAACTGGTGATCTTCCCTACCTTTACTTCGCTTTTCTTAATATGCCTCTTTCTTAATAGAAAGGTGGTCGAGAAGCAAAGCTTTCTCAACGCACACTAATTTAAACAAAAGTCCACAATCCCCCTCCTGAAGCCCAATATTGAAACGGTCAAAGCTCGAAGACGCAGTCCCCATCAACTCAGCTATGCCTAAAGCCAACGCCTGCACTACCAACCCAAAAGAAATGCTGCGCGCCCCGAACGCGAAGATAGCACAATCGGATAGCTGCCGGTTTCAGAACGATAGGGACCAGGGGTTTGATTCCGGCCACGGGCAGTATTTCTTTCTTGATAACCACTCCCAATTCGGATTGTGGTTTCCTGGCCGCTTTCCGTCACAGTTCTTGGCCTGGAAATTTCCGCCTCGGCATGTCGCCTTGCGGAATTTCCTGTTAACTATCCGTATAGGCAGAACAAAGCTTGCACAGCTCTGCTGTGAAAATGGCTCAGCCTAAACACTTCTAAACCCCGTTACCACGAGCGAAAGTCACGAATATGTGCAGACTGTTTCCTAATAGTTTTTCTTTGCTTGAGAAATCCCAGCCTGCCATCTAGCTTTTATCTACTCTATGTTTGAATTCACGCTTTTGCTTTCGGGAAAAGAGAAGCACACACAGAATCGCTGGCGCCATCGATTTAGAGTCTCAGCTACCATTTGCTGGCGAAGCAGACGTTAAACCAGCGCCTCGTGACGTTGTTGACTTGTGCTGAAGCGCACCCGGAGAGGGCTGAGCCGGGCCGGTTGATTAAGGTCACTTGCTCAAGGTCATTTAAGGTCACTTGAGGCCACTTGAGGTCACCTAATTAGGGTAACTTAAGGTGGATTAAGGTCACCTAATGTGGATAGGAACCTTGAAAGATGTACCATAGTCGAGCTTTTTCGCATAAAAAAACCGGCAGAACCAGCCTAAAAGCCACAAAACGGCCGCAACTGCATCACCATCAACAACAGCTCACTAGGTCTACTGGCGGACGAATGCGTCTCCCAACGACCTCTATCCGCTCCTGTCCCGCGTCGCTCCAGTCCATTTGCTCCCCCGAAAACCCCTCAATTTACGCTCCAGTTATCAGCACTTTACGCTCCATTTATCATCGGCAGCAGCACGCATTGGTTGTATATACTCCTTATCAGTGATGATGTAGCTTACGTTTGATTATTTGCGAGTGTTAGTGGGGTTCTACGCTGGATTCTATTCTCGTGCTTGGGATCACCACAGGTAACCTTACCGAGAGAGCTAAAATATTCTGCTTGTTCTGTCATTTCGTTACCTGTGCTTCTTGTCTTCGCAATGTTTATTATTCATTACTTCATATTTATTCATATTTATTTTAGGCCAACGGCGTAGTTTTCTTAATTTCGTTCCTCAAGAATTTTTTGCAAGAGTTCTGCAGACTCGCTTACGTCGCAGACCGAAAATGGCCTAACTGTTCTCCATCTATCCGTACTCCCCCGTTTTCCTAGTCAAGCTTCCTGAGACGCCTTCCAGACAAGCTGTGAACAGTTCCGCGGAGATGGAATCACCCTTACGGATGGAGAGAGTTTTATCGCTTGGCTTGTGAAGGATTGTCCTCACTGTACATCCTTTATTATGCGGTCTAGGAGGATTTTGTAGGTTTCCTGTATCCCTACGTCTTTCAATGCTTCGAGCACTTGTGGGGTTCTCACTGAATCAAACGCTTTTTTGTAGTCTATAAACGCCATATAAAGGGGTTTATTATCCTGTGCAGAATTTTCTGTCAGTTGATTGACGCATTGGATGTGATTCATTGTTGCGTATACTTTCCGAAACCCAGCCTGCCCTCTGGGTTGATAGGATTCTAGGCTGTTAAATATTCGGTCAAATATTACTTTGGTAAACAGTTTCAACACAACTGCGACTACGGGTATGCGCGTCCCGGTCTTATGGTCATTAGCATTCCCATTCTGGTGAATCAGAATCATATTTGCGTTTTTTCGTGCTAAGGGCACTGTTAGTGTCTTTAGCATTCGAAAAATAGTGCAGCATGCTTCTCCAGTACAATATCATCCCTCTAGCTTAAAGGATCTGCAGTTATGCCGTCGTTACCGGGGGCTGTTCCTACTTTCATACCATTCAGAGCATTCTCGACATCTTGGGTGATTATTGGTTACTCGCAAGCTATGTCTGTGCTCTTAGTGGTTGCCCCTGGTCAAACGTCGCGGGTGAGTAGCCGGGTGTAAAATCGTTCCGCTACTTTGATTATCTCCTCCGTGTTATTTGTAACGACACCCTGCTTTTTTCTGAGTGCGTGCATTCTGTCTTTTCCAACTGCTAACTTCCTATGAGGGGTTCTTGGGATTCGTCCTATTCCCAGAGTATCTTGAATCACGGCCATATGTGGAAGTCACGAATGCCGCTCGGTTTTATTCTTTTAATCACTTTTCACAGCTCTGCTAGTTCTATCTGATCCGCTGTACTCGAAGATTTTTTGTTCTTTCGTTTTCTGAGTTAGTTTTCAAGTTTATTTTCTAACGGCTTCTTGTCCCACAGCTGCTGTCGACTCTAAGATGGTCGTTGTTACGTTGTTATTTACCATGTCTACACTATCGTCGCCGTCCCCGGTTAAAAGCGAGAATTTGTTGTGAAGTGATATATGAAAATCGTGCGTCCTGGCTCTCACTGACTCCATGTCGGGTTTCTTACTTTTCACGAGTCTTTTTCTATATCTTTTGATATTAAGAGTTAGTTTCCATCTATCCATCCCATAATCACTGCTCCTAATTGTGCTTAACACATTCACCGCCACAGCAATACGTGGGTTGTCACTTAAAATGAAGTCAATTTTGTTTTTTGTTTCACCGTTGTGACGTTTCCATGTCCATTTCTCATTCTTTAATTTCCACAATCATGCGTTCATTATTCTGAGGTTGGTTCGCTTCGTGAATCCCACCACTCTATCTCCTCGACTGTAGAGATCGCCTATTATAAAGATTAACCCCCGACCTTTCTCCCATTTTCTTCGCACATATTTTGCGTGAAAGTCTCCCATCACAATCTTGAACTGGGTTGTTCCCATCTTTTTTTGCTGATTCGACGTCCTAGTTGAAACTGGCTACGGCCTCACTACCGTAGCTAGCTGTTGGCGCGTAAGCTTGCACACTCTTTAGCATGTATCCCTTGTTTAGCATTAATTCAATACGACTACGGCGAATCTTTCGTTAATGGTCAAGAATTCCTCCAGGTTACCTGCTCTTTTCCTGTGCGTTAGGAATCTCACGCCGTGCTCTCTTTCCTTTGCGTGTGATAACTAGATGTTTCTCCGTCTGCTTGCCGTCCGAGAAGTGCACCCTGCAGACACGAGAGTTTATCGCTGGTACAAATCATTCGCGGTTTATCAACGGCGGCCATCGGTGTCTGAACTCGGTGCCCGCTGGGAAAGCATGCACCAAAACGTGTTGCAACGCCACTTCATTTTTGCCACGCGCTGTACGGTTGCCATTGCGCTGTCAGCGACTTTTTTTCGCTTTTTCTGGTTGTTCCTTAACACACCACCGTACAGTCCTGACCAAGCGACGTTCCCGCATTGAGCGCAATCGCCGCATAAGCTGAAACAGTTTAAAGTTGCGCAAAAACTGCGCACACTCTGACAAACGCTCTTGTACAACACAACAGAGCACAACGCGCCGACCGGTGTTAACATCCCAGCGCGCACCGGCAATGCTTGCCCGCCGGAAGCGGAAGGTGTGCGGGCCGCCGAGATGCCTGGTTTACGAGTATTTTCCTTCTTTCTTAGCTGCCTATGAAAAATGGTGTTTAGGTATGGCAGCGACCCCGCCTCACGATGCGGTAAAAATTGCTGGGAGGAGTCGTTCTCTCTTCGTGACAAAGTAGCCGAGGAAGCGTGAGGCTTATCGCCATGAAAGGTGATTTACTCGTCACTTTATGGCGGGTCAACGAAGGACACCAGTAAGTGGAGGCGGCAAACGAGATGAAGAGTGCTACCGTAGAGGCTGAAAAGCCACCCGCGAACTTTTGCCAGTCTGACCAAAAGGGCTTCGGAGCGAACTATGTTACCCCCGGGATCGGAGGCATGAGACAAACATTCCTGCAATGAATGACCGATTAGCTCTCGAGAGTGGACGATGAACGATGTGCATAACAACTCTGAAGAAATGGCGTTGCTGCAGGCAGCACAGCAATACTGCAAAAGAGCCAAGGAGTAACAGGTCTGATTAACTAACGCAAAACACGAAATAGCGCTTCCTATGGGTGAGTAGTTAGCAACTAGGCAGGATCGCTACAACGCAGAATGATTGCAACTATACGAAGAACGGAACAGCACCCCACCGCCTTCTCCCCGCGCGTATAATTTCGTGGAAACTTGGTTATTCCGTCAAGTTTCAATTTCCCAAAACCTCCTTTTCGCTGGTTCTTCGCAATCCCAAGATTTTGAAAGTGCCGTTTATTATTGCTTCCTGTCCTCTAAAAGACAGAGAGAAAAAAGGCGCCAGTGTTTGCGACGATGGTTCGTCGCCGAAGAAATACTGCACTGCACGAAGACGACGTGCAATTGCGATAGAGAAGCGCTCAGCGACACAGCCGGTTTGAAAGCTGAGTTGTCGTCGCCATCGTCTTCATCGCCTGCATGTGATGGATGGCGACGCAGTTCATGTTTGTGTCCCTGTCATTGGTTGCAAGAGGCCCACGGGGAGGAATGAAGATTGAAGGGGGCGCCGAGAAGGCTGACGCGCCAGCCTTTCAAGAACAGCCCAACGCATTGAAACGAACCGCGCGCTCGTGTTTGTGCTCGAGTATTTGTGTGTGCAGTGATCAAAAGTGGAATTTGTTACCTGCGTCGTACTAGTAAGTGTGCATGCCTTTGAAATGTAGCCGAAGGAAAGGTTGTGTGGATATAGATTGAAACACGGAACTCGGAAATTCCTTTCGGTCGCCCCCGTTTCTTTGAAATGCGGTGTCTTCCTTTATGAGCCACGTTACCCCCCTTCTTCTTATGGTGCAAGAATTCGACCTCGGTTGCAGCTGGTGGAGAAAGAAGTAGCTCCTTGGCGACGAGATTCTAGCAGCAGCGGCTCGAAGCGGCCTTAGCCAAGCAAAGGCGAAAGAGCGACCCAAACACGACCGACCCCAGACAGGGGAGGAAGTGGACGGGGAGCTCAAGTAGCCCGAGCAAGGCGGGCACGAAGCCTCGAGGTCTACACCCGGACTTATAGAAATCTATAAGTCAGACTAGGGAGCGGCTACGAGCCCTGCGCGGTCGAGCCGGCTCCTAACACGCAGGATGTGTTTCAATAAAGTATTCTCTCTCTCTCTCTCTCTCTCTCTCTCTCTCTCTCTCTCTCTCTAGCAGCACGAACTTAGCAAGTTCCCTACCGGTATACCGTGTCTTCTAGGGTTTTTAATGCGTAGGATTCTTTGCTGATTACCCCCCAAAGTCAGGACCATGTTAAGTCCTGCATTAACATACAAATGCAGATATCGCAGAGGTTCCACCTGTCATCGCTATAATAGCGTAAATAAAGGTAACTGGTTACACAAAATTTTAATAAACGAAACAATAAGAAAAACTACAAAAAATTGTGGAAAATGGGGATACGTGTGACGCCCTGCATTTTCACAATGATACAGATATCGTTAAAATTTCACCATAATCAAATAGTTGCGTAATTTAAAGATAATTGGTGGAACAAAACTTAAAAAAACTGAATTTCAAGAAAAATATAAAATAATTCTGCAAAATGGCGAAGCGTGTAACGCCCTCCATTTCCGCAATAATGCAGATTCGAGAAAGTTCCACCTGCAGTCGTTATAATGGAATAAAAGACATATTGTCGAACGAAATTAAAAAAAAAATATTGAATAACAAAAATATGAAAATATACGGAAAATGGCAAACCATATAACGACCTACATTTCAAAAACAATGGAGATTTTGCGGCTGTTAGACCTGTAATCGTTTTATTAGCGTGAATGAGATAACTGGTACAAACAAATTTTAAAACACCGAAACATCAGAAAATACGAGAAAAATTATGTGAAATGGCTAACCGTGCAAAGCCCTGCATTTCCACAATAATGCAGATTTCCCGAAAGTTCCAAATGTAGTCGTTATAGCAGCATAAATAAAGATAATTGCAGGAACTAAATTTTGAAAAACTAAAGAATCAGAAAGATAATAAAGGATTCAGGAAAAGGACAATCCGTATAAGGCCCTGCATTTCCACAATATAGCACATTTCGCGAATGTTTCACTTCGAATCACTATAATATCGTAAATGTAAATAATTTGTTGGAGCGGATTTAGAAAAACCAAAATCTTTGACGGTAAAAACTCACACTCAAGACAAGCGGCATAAGAACGCTACGCATTTCGGCAGGATTTTTTTTTATTTCGGTTTTCGCGGCACACTCTGCAAGCTTGGATTGGAATCCAACGTAGTGTCCGTGAATGGTCTTGAGTCCACTCGAAGATGGGTTGTCGTGAGGGCGCAATCTTCTTCGGGCCAAATAAATTTGATAGGCTTGTTAGAAAAGCGTCCGTTTCCTTATGAATGAGCGCAGTCCTAACCCTACACCTGCTCGACTTCGAAGAAAGCCGGTTCGGTTTTCTTCGAAAACCGACCCGGCACAAAAACAATTTATTAGTGTGATTTTTTCTTTTTGTCAACATCGCATCGGCTTTTTTCTAAAAGTATTTTTGGCCTAGTGCCTATTTTATTTATTTTGAATTGGTTTAAACCTGCGATAGCTTTGTTGGTGCGGGTTTTGTCCTGGAATTTTTTTTTAGCTTTTTTTAGTGTGTACATTAGAGGACAGGAAATAAATGGGATAAATGGCTCCATAGCCACAATTATTCAGGTAATAAGGCCACAAACAAGACCCCGGATACCTGAGAGGTTAAACTAGATAAATCAAACCAAGCTAGGAAGGCTTTTATGGACACAAACAGCACTTCCTCGCCAGCAAATGATCCGGACACCCTGGTGTGGTAGTTGGCACCCACCTCTTATAACCTGCCAAAGGAAAGTGCGGCTCTTAGTCCCCTGCAAATGCAGAGCACCCGAATACGGTGGCGTACACGCTAGCGACAAAGCACAACGTACTAAGAATCTGTGGGTCCGGAGAGGCCACCATTGGAACTTGAAGCTGGCAGCGTACGACGTAAAAACGCTGTCAGCCGAAGGAAGCTTATGTGTTTTACTAAAATTGCTCTTGGACATTTAGTAGCTCTTGGACATTCCGTGCCTAAGACCCGCCGCAGTGGCTCACTGGGTGAGGCGGTGTGCATCTGAGCACGAGGTCGCGGGTTCGATTCCCGGCCGCGGCGGCCGCTTTTCTGTTGGAGGCGAAAAGCAGAAACGCCTGTGTGTACCAGCTTTCGGAGCACGCTAAAGATCCCCAGGTGGTCAAAATTAATTCGGGGCTCTTCACTACCGCGTGCATCATCGCCTGCGTGCGTCGGCGCGTTAAACCCTACAATCAATCAATCAATCAATCAATCAATCAATCAATCAATCAATCAATCAATCAATCAATCAATCAATCAATCAATCAATCAATCAATCAATCAATCAATCAATCAATCAATCAGTCAGTCAATCAATCAATCAATCAATCAGTTTTACCTACGGTGCAACGACAGTTGATTTAACACGGTGTTTCTTAGTCACCGGGAGGAACCCGTCCATGCCGCGTGCCACTGGCGGTCCACCATAAAATACCGCAAAAAAACTAGCACCAATTTTTGTCCTTTTGGTTTAAATTGCTCCTTGTGGCCGCTGATGCCACTAGAGCGCCGCTTCCTGCGTTCGAAAGCTTTTTTGGGGTACTGCACTCTCTTTTTGAAGGAAAGGGGCAACCTGTTCGCGTACAACCGTCCGTGGCGACTATTGCAAAAGGGCGTCTCAGTGGCAGGCGCTGTGTGCCCCAGCCACTGAGTGGGCGAAAGCTTGGGGTATAGGGGGCTAACAGGCTAACGGCACGCTGGCGTTGGCGTAGGAATTCTCGTCACAGACTGATACGGTGATAATGCAGAAGGTTTCAGCTAACAACATAAAACAACAAGGCGTTCCCTTAAGATCATTCGGACACGGCCCGCAATGAGCAGCTTCGTAACCTGAGAGTCAGTCTTGTAGCTTCCCCAGGGAACACGGTGCCAACCTGTCGACCGTCTCTCCATTTCTCCCAGCGGTTTTCCGCTCCTATCGCTCAGCTAACGCCCATTTTCCGTAGTACGAAACTCATTTCCCCCGTGTTGGTTCTTGAGCTACACGATTTGTCTCGCGCGCCATAGGCGAATGTCGTGCTCCTTTCCGAGAGCTGGGAATTCATTGATTGATTGTGGGGTTTAATGCGCCGACGCAACGCAGGCGATGAGGCGCGCCGTAGTGGAGGGCTCCGGATTAATTTTGACCACCTGGGGATCTTTATCGTGCGCCGAAATCTCGTACACACGGGCGTTTTTGCTTTTCGCCTCCATCAGAAAAGCGGCCGCCGCGGCCGGGAATCAAACCCGCGACCTCGTGCTCAGCAGCGCAACGCCTTAGCCACTGAGCCACCGCGGCGGGTAGCTGGGAATTCAGAAAAGTGGCACGCTTTCATCGTGCGACATCTTTTACGGGGGTAGGAATGTTTCTCTTTTGTGCTTCTATTTTGCATAAGTATATCTGCGTTCAAAATTTCATTCCGCAGCCCGACGGCGAACCATAAACCCGTACCCAGCGAATCGAGATATATGGAGAAGGAGGGGGGTGGGTGACATCCGTCGAGCTGCAGTGTGTGTTCTGTTTTTGTGAACGCACGCGCCTTGTTGAAATTCAAAATTGTCACGTTTCGTGAATATGAATTAAGCGTAGGGTGTCAGAAGGAGCAGACGAAAACAAAATCTATTCCAAGGAACTAATGATGAGGCCGGCCATTGATCCATGCAGTTCAGCTATATTTATAGCTTTATATTCAGTCCTTTAAAACTTTTGTACACAATTGCATTGAATAGATAAAAAAACTCTCCACTCAAACGGCTTTTCTACGCCGCTCAGAATTGCGTTCAACAGTTCCGCTAAAACTCATTTTTGTACTTCTAAATGCATAGATAAAGATTGTAATGTGTCCCATAAATGCAGCTTCAGGTAGCGCTGATCAAAAACTGTTGCAATAATCAGGAAATCAAGGCTGACAACTAGCTTTCAAATGACGTCCGGTTTTGGCTGCTGTGGAAATCGGAGGGTTCCTAGATATCTTGAAACGGCGTCACCGCTATTATGAGCCGATAATAAGCAATCATATTGTCGTAACGGACAAGATTTTGTGCTTGTTCTTGTGCATGTGCACACGAATATTTTTGGTTCCTCAGAAACGTGAAATCAGCTGCATAAATACTGGAGAAGCCGGGATTTTTACGGTCACCGCGAAAACCTCTATGGTATATCGCCTCTTTTATGGGACCGAACCCGCAGTTTTAAGCAGGACATGGTCAGTCCGAAACTCGCTGTGGCGATCAAATTGCCTTAGGCAAATAAAGAATGGAACTCCTTTGAAGAAGAGTTAGCAAGTCCAAAATGACCAATAAAGGGTAGTATAGGTTTATTTCCATCGTAACGTAAGGTCACGTCGTCAAATAGGATGGGGGCACGTAGTTACTTAGGAGATATTCTTTGGTTCCACTCACCAAGGTAGAAGCCTACTAGTAAAATGAAGGCTTAATGCTACCATCGATAATAGTTTTTATATTTTAGACCTAACAGGAACGCACAGAAATTTTATATGTGAGAGGATGTTAAATTGTGGAGGATGTTGAGTTTACTACAGGCAAGGGCATGGCCGTACATTCCCTGCACACTACAATGTACCGAAGAAGCAAAGAACGAAGCAGCCGGGCAGCGCGGGCAGCACGGGCAGAGCGCCACCACCCAATAAAATAGGCCGGAGGAACGGGGTGTTCATTGCCTCAACAAACAACGGTCCGCAACTGCACACCTCTCCACATCATATCCACATTTGAAGGGTTTATAGAGAAGATAGAGTAACTTGGGCTTCATAAACTCCAAACTGTGATCTGCCTCTTTCTGTGTCCGTCTGTCTATAATCAGCAATGAGGAGCCTGCGAAGGTGTAGGCCACAACATGTTTACTAAAACCTGACAGGATCATCACCTGGAGGCAGTCGACTTACGTGGGCACTACGCAATCTGGCCTACCAGAAAACAACGAATCGTGAAGCAGCTCAAGGTGGCAGTCTCAGAGATTGTTCAAAACCTCTGTGCCTCGCTTCCCATAGAAGGGGGCGGTGACCATTTGGTAACCTCCAAGAGAAATTACGCCCACCTCCCCTCGCGGGAACCCTGGTGTGATGCGACGCTGAGGGGGGTTCAAGCGCAAGCGGAGAGCAACCGTCGACCGAAAGGCAGCCGGAGAGCGGCACACCGGTTATTTGCGCAGCACGCCCGAAGGAGAGGAGACCGCGGAGAGAGAGAGAGAGTACTGCACATGCGCAGCACCACGCGCAGCACCGCCCACCGGCGGAGTGAGAGCGCGCTGGGCCGCACACCCGCAGATGTTGAGAGAGAGTGTTCGCTAACACAATCCAACACAATCCACTTTAATCCAATCCAATCCAATCCAAATGCGACCCAAGCCAAGCCAAGCCAATCCAATCTAATCCAATCCAATGCCCCTCGCGAGAGAGTGTTCGCGATGGAAGAGGAGAGGGGGTGAGCGGAGGAGAGTGCGGACGCCGCCGATGACGACGGACGCACGCAGGAAGGACAGGGCCGCCGACAAGAGATGCTCTCAGCGTCGCATCTAATATAATCTCTCACAGGCATGACTGCATTAAATACCCTGTATCACTATAACCATAAGCGTCGCTATATTGGGAGGTGACTGGGGCATTCACACGCTTTCTCAACCCCGTGACATATCTGCCTATACCCGAACCCCTACGGCGGCCAGTGCAAAGGTGCTTGCCCGTGCTAACCCTCCATCCCTTTTTGGAGACCTTTACCTGAACGAGGGACCCTACCGGTACTGCTTTGGTTATTAGGTGCTTTGAGTATTTCTATGCTACCCCAGTCCGCTTCAAGCCGGTGACAGACGCCCTGACAGTCGAAGTAGCCAAAAATGGCGCAAGGGGTCAAAGTCTCTTGGACAATTCCTAACCGGAAGGAATAAACAATACTCTCATTCCTTTTTTTTCTTTTCTTTCTACCGGGTAAACTAATCAGCGTGTTTTTATGTAACAGGCAAACAATTTTTGTGGACTAAACACTCTATGTTACAAAGTAAAGGGCTTCATTTGAAACACCTCAAACCAAAACGGATCTCTTAATGCAGCGCCGGAACATGAAGGCAGGATTTTTCGATCTTCCAGTCCTACATTTGCTGCCAGAACGAAGGCTCGCCCCCATGACAGTGAGCAGTTTGGCAACGTACCTTTAACTGTACTTGAGATGGAAAGTGGTATTTAAAAGCTGATTCCAGGCTACTAAAAGAACAATACGCACTATTTCCTATTCCTTTGTAAGGTTTTCGAATTACTTATGAACACCGATAGAGTTGTTTGGATACTGCAGTAGTCACGCTGCGACACTACACCGCATTTCGGACTTCTGAAATAATACTCACAAAATAAAAAAAATCACGCGTCTCCACGAAGTTAATCATGACGAGTGGGCTAAGCACTGGGAATCGTTGTTACCGTAAATCACACGTGGCATTGTCCACTCGCGCGTGTAAAAGAGTAACAACGCGTGTGTACAGTATGTACAATTCCAAACTAATTCAATGTGATACAATTCAATTTAGTGCAATCCACTCCAAGTCCAATCCAATCCAATTAAATCCAGTTCAATCCAATCCAATGCTCTTCGCGGATACGCAAAACCGTGTACACGAACGCCAATGCACAAGCCACGGACAAAGCGTGGTCCTAAGGTGCTTCGCCCTTAACATTTCTCTTGTTCATTTAAAAACACGTCGCACTGAAGCGGTGTGATAACACCCTGGCAAACGGCGAGCAACCAAGCGTTGAGTACAGCCACACTGTCTTCGTCGTTTAGCAAACCCCATTCACCACCCGCCACTGGCGGCAGGTCGCTCAGGCGCCCTATAATACGGGACTATGTTCAGACAGGCCATGGAATCCGACCACTAACCAGGCTGCGTCGCTGCGTTAGACGTAACAGCGCAACACAGCCTTAAATTAGAAATTATTGAGCGAACGGCGCGAACCCGTACCTCCCACCTCTGTAGCGCTGAACAAATTGGTATGCTTCCGCATTTACGGATCGCGAAGATTCAATTGCCCTGATCAGCTTTCACGCTCTTGCAGCGCTGTAAAGCTAACCTTGCACACGCCCTGTTACGTCGCGCTTGGGATACAGTTCATCCTCACCGCTAAAACGTGCCGTATGATTTTAACAAGGCGCCGACAAATTGGATAAAAGATGGCTGTTTGGAGCGTTGCCGCTGACGCGTAAAGGGAAATTCAATTATGATAACTTAGTTTCTGGTAACGCTTTCATTAAGGTGTTTTATAGGGGGTGGGTTCAAAAAATTAGTGTTTCGAATTACAAGCAGCTCGTTTATTTCCCGGAGCGTTTTTGTTGTAGCAACATCCTAAATAAAATTAGCGTCAACAAAATAGTTATAAAATCTATTAGTACTGTTAAACGGATTATAGAGACCAACATTCTTTAGCGCAAGTGAAAGTGTTTGCGTAGTTTGCGAAAAATGAATCTACTCGAACAAGAAACAGCGTTCTTTGACATAAAATTTGGTGCGAAAAGGTTGAGGACACAAGTTTAAAAATTTATTAACACCAAAAAGCACTATATGCACAATATTTACCTTTACATTATTTCAAGTTGTCTGAACCTCCATCGCAACAATTTTGTTCCATGACAAGCATTCCAGACATCGCAATTATGGATCCTCCCCTTGTATTTACGTTTCTCTGAGTGCTCTTTATGTCATTTCCATCGCCTTTGTAACGCTGGGGAGTGTCTGATCACAGTGGTGGTTAGCACATTGCCTGAAATGTATTGGTCACGTGGCCATGTTCTCATTCAGGCTTTTCGGGTCTATGTGAAGGTATACGCTTTGAAATATCCCGCCGGAATTAGTGCCTCTCGATTTGCAATTTTTCATTCGAGTGGAGTATTAGATATTCTTGTCCATGATATGGCGGTGTTGTTGGGTCATGCTTCGAGTTTCTTCTGCTTTCTCGACAGATTTGTCGCATCGCCTTGCGCTTGGGGCGCCTTGAATTCCCCCATGCTTATATGTTGTTTGTTTTTGTCAAATTTATGACGTACTATATTTCTGTCAGCGCTTCGGAACATTTTGGCAGGCGGACTGGGTTAGTTCAGAATGATGAGATTGCATTAGTAGGGTATTGTGGATCGTGAGTATAGCTTAGAAAGCCAGAGGTTTGGCGAAGCTTGTGTTGATCCATTTGTTGCGTGATGACGGAAGCGTGGCCCTGCAATTTGGGCCTTCGGCTATGATTGAGCATGTTTTATTCTTTTTTATTTCGAAAGCGCGGCATTTCAACTTCAAGGTTGTAGAAATTACCTCACGTTGATTCTATTATACAGGCTCGCTTTACAAAACGACCATAAGGAATAGTGGTCGACCATTTAAAGATTTAAACCAGTAGGTCAACGTCAAATGCTTTCGAGCGAAACGTTTCGGGGCTGAAGTCATCATTTCAATAAGAAAGCATCCGTACTGTACGCTTTCGAGCTTCCCATCTAAAAAAACTGTGAAAGGTGCAGTTTTGTCATAGCAATTGATTTTATATATAGTTGGAATTTTTATATCATTTTAATCACAGCTTAATTTAGGTGCGGTTTAATTGCCACAACGGACGTCGTGCCTCACTCATTGCCGCATAAATCTTCAGGCAGTGCTACCTGAACCAAGAACGATGCCTTGACTGGGGTGGAGCATAACATTCAATACTTTAAGAAGCACCAGCACATCCGCACCAGCACATCGTTCCTGGACACACTATTAAACAATTATTTGGTTGATTCATTCGTCATTTTTATTATCTCGGCGATTTGTTTGTCTGATCATTTATGTCTATACTCCTGCCATTGTTTTTTCACTATTTTTCTGTCAAACTTTTTTCTATGTTTGTTATGTGTCTCGACAAGATGGGACATTGCAACGGCATCGCTCGTTTTAGGCTAATACTTTATTGCAGTGTAACTTTTCAGAAATCTAAACTCTCGTTTTATATGTACACTCTCTCTATCATATGCACTGTGTATTTTGTTGTATATTTCCTTTTCTGTAGTGCCTTGAACGTTTTGCTGGCCGAGGGCCATAGCTTCCTACACTGTTCTTTTTTTGCTTTTTTTTTCTTAATTCCTGTGTGTATTTTTACTTTATTTTTTTCTCTCATATCGAGGATTTTGTGGTTTGCGCCGTGGTGTTCTACGTTTCTTTATCAGTGTTTTGTGTATGGTGTGCCAGCACCAAGACCGTAGGGTTGTTCCTGGGCACCAAAAATAAAGGTTGATTGTATTGATTGATTGACTGATTATTATTACTATTTGCCACCACGTGTTGCCAAACTGATTGTTTTTTGGCGTCTTGTCCTATGTAAATATTTTTTTTCTTTTCCTACGATTGCAACGGCTATTACCCCATTATCTGTACTTTATAATGCCTTTTTGGAGCTCCATCCAATGTCCCTCCAGACGTTCTGGAGATGTTTATTCTGTGAAAACCTTCAACAGACATAATGCACTGCCGCTGAAAATTCAGTAGAACTCTTTTTTGCAGGTGATTGGGCGTCATATCTTTCGAAAGCAGATTTGTGTGCATAGAAAGAAAAGCATCGATTGATGCCACAGCTTCGCTACTCACGTTCTATGGTATCCTTCCTTGAGTTTTCTTTTTGCTCATTGGCGAACCAATTTTCGTAGCCACAAGAGCGCCGTTACAAGGCCAAGACTTGATGCACTGGAGTACTAAAAATTTTACATGCAGCGGGCTTCGCTCCCCGAAAAGTTGTGAGGAAAACCTCAAAACATAAAAGACCTAAAAATAATTGTACAGCTCTAAACGCGCCACCCATCTTCCAGTAGTAAAATAGCCAAACTCGCTTCAAGTTGAAAACAATTGTGATTGACGCCATGCTCACAGTAAGCTAAAGAGAGCAACAAATATCCTAGAGGCGCTCCACCTTTCCTTTCCTACACCTTGTATTCTACCTAACTAAAATGTCTAAAGTTTTATTGACTGACGCTCACACAGTAAATTCGAAAAATAAAACCACCGACATTGTTTGGTCGCCATTACCATTGTGATATGACACCCTCACAATTTCAATCCCTGAAGGATGCTCAACGTTAAAGCTTGGAGCACACTCTCTATGCTGAAGTATTTTTTACTAAAACCTGTGCTGCACAGAAGGAAGGCTAGTGCTCTAAGACACTAATTGGAGCTGTTTAATATTTTTCACTATAGAATATTTGTTATATTTGGTTCTTCTTTTTTTTTTTTGCTAAACGCACAATTCTCACTATTACCTTGTACCGCAATATGGGCACCTAATGTGCCGACGTTTTGGACATTGGGACCATCATAGTGCAGCTGCTGCACGTTTGTGGTTATCTAGAGCAAGCCCCGCTGGGGTCCTTCCTATATCTGCTCGGAGGACGACACCGCCTGAACTCAGCTCGCTGGAGAGATCTTTAACTGAAACTCTCCTTCGGTCTCTCACGACTTTTCCCAGCGCTTAGTTTTCAGCTCTGCGTGGTAATAGTGGTCGCAAGCCCATACACATTGACACGACACACTATTGCTAGTGAATTTTTTTATCCATCCCAAAGAATTCTGTGGGCATTAGCACTGAAAAATGTGGCTTCCGGCGGCTGTTATCTGACGTGCAGTTCTCCCGTCATCCGCCTACCAGACGAGGAAAGCGCTCTTACGGTTTCTTTGAAGGCTGGGCTGGACTGGAAACCAAGATGCTTACTGCCCTGTAAATTTCCTTGTCGCAGTTGTTGCTCGCAAAACACTTCACGTTCGTTGTTTTGTTTTAACTTCCTGCTGCTCGTTTTCTCTCTTGTGCTTGTGTTTAAACAATTCGGAGCCGATAATTTCAAGATAAGTACAGGGCCTATTTTGGTGAAGCGGTATCGTAATGCACCTTTCTAGCCACAGAAATGGCGAAGGTGCTTTAGTGCATACGTGAAAAACCACTTAACTGCAAGTGGTTCACATTGTTCCAGGCCATTCGTATGTTTACCGTTCATCCTAAGCTTTCTAAACTTAGCGCGACTGGGACTTAGCGAAAGATGTCGAGACAGGCACTTCGAATGGTTGTATGCCTAATGGCCTTCGCAGAAGGCCGGTAATCTGCACAGTAATCTTGAAGCTGCCTCAGGTAAAGGCTCAAGAAACACTTACCGTCGCTTGCTAGGAAATATGACTCGCACTTCGCTGGCAAGATACAAATGGCGTGTTTCAGTAACCTCGAAATCCGCGTAACAGTTCTCGCTGTTAGGCCATGCAACAATGTAATATACTCGACCCACCTGTCGTTTACGCGTCTGAAGACGACACAGCAATGAGAGTACCTTTCGCCTTAAAACAAAAAAAAATCAAGCTGTTTTGTGGCTTTACATATGTAATATTTCAGGACTGTTTTACAGTTTGCTTTGAGTTAGTGTTTTTGCAACGGCTTATACGGAACTGCCTACGAGCCCCTGCTTTTCGTTCCCAAGATCAATATTTTAGACCACGTGATATAAGGTGCGCACAAGATGTCCTCGACCCATATTGTAGATCTAAAAAGAACTGAAATATAGCAATACATTTGCTGATGATTTTATGGAGTGCAACAAAAACGAGCGATTATATCTAACGAAACTCAGGTATATTCCTGAAGCGATTTTCAAGTATGGTTTCTTTTTATGTGTCAACTTTGTGTTTATACACTCCCTAAAATAGAAGAACATTAATGTACCGCCATTTATAGTCCCCCTAAACAATTGAGATATTTAGGATGATACATAGCGTTGGAGATTTGAATGAATAAAGGCGGTTTTAATAAAGGCGGCCAAAAAAAAAGATTTACAAAAAATTCCCTCGCACTTCGCCGAGGGGGAGAGTGTGTAAGTGCGAATGCACGGTTGTTGATTGCGCGATTACGGTGGATGTCGTGATATTAATGAGTAGTCGAGAGATTACACACACGCACACAACTGTAATGTTCGCGAAAGCGAGATCACACACACACACACACAACTACAAAGAAAGAAAGATGCATTTATTCACAGACACCTATTTGTGTTGTCGTTGTACTTGATTGCTAGAGCGGATCTCAGCTTTGAAATTTCGTGTCAGCACTCCTTTAAGCGGGTGCATTAGCCCTTCTCACGCCCGATTCCTGGCCAATCCCCCACGTGGGTATGTGCCATGCACAGACACCTATTTGTGTTGTCGTTGTACTTGATTGCTAGAGCGGATCTCAGCTTTGAAATTTCGTGTCAGTACTCCTTTGGCCAATCCCCCAAGTGGGTATGTGCCATGTCAGCGGCCTGGCAGCGCGCGCCCATCTCCCCCCGTTGCGAAGGAAGACGAGGAGATTCCTGGCCAATCCCCCACGTGGGTATGTGCCATGTCAGCGGCCAGGCAGCACGCGCCCATCTCCCCCCGTTGCCAAGGAAGACGAGGAGCGCGAGCACCCGCAGCTGTTGCTATGCGGACGGCGGCGGAATGCGGACGGCGGCGGACGCTTCAGGCTCGCTTAAGAAGTGCATTCGCACTTAATAATACCGAGAAATGCGAAGCCCCTAAGCGAGGGGATTAGAATTATTCTTTCACCTAAATGTTTTTAGTCAGGTACTACGCAAAATGTTTTTCATTACTTAGGAAGGAAAAGAATTTTCGCCGTGAATACCACGAAAGCTGGTGTTGTGGGTAATTTCTGCCACCCTTTTACTGCAATTGCGCCTATTAAAAACCAGTAGGAGATAATGATGATGATGATGATGGTTTGATTTCATTGGCGCAAGGCCGACATGGGCTAAGAGCGCCAAACACAAAGTGTTTTGATGAGGGGAGAACACGAAATAAAATCAGTTAAAAACTATGAGCATGACGGGTGTAAAGGGCCAGGGTGAAGAACAAGAGTGTGGTTAAAAGATAAATAAGGTGGCTGGTGTATAGGACCAGGGGTAAAACTATGGGTCGCATGAGATGAGTTGTAAAAAGTGAACTTCTGATAGGAACTTAAAGGTGCGCTGAACAGAAAACATGCCATCGTCTCCTAAGAAGTATGACGGGTGTGGTGGAATATGTCGTGTGTGTAGTTGTGGGAAGTGTTTGCGTCGTGTAATGTCGAGTGCCTTACATCGTATGAGAATTTGGATCACGGTTAGGGCCTCTCCGCATCTGCTGCACAGAGATCTTGGAGATCTTGTGAGCAGGTGGGAGTGTGTTATATGAGTGTGGCCTATCCGTAACCTAGCAAGGGCAACTTCAGTGTGTCTGTTGTGTGTGTCAGTCGTGTATGGTCCCAAGAGTGGCTTTATTATGTGTAGTTTGTTGTCTGTCTGTTGATTCCAGAGTGCTTGCCATGTTTCACGAAGGTGTTGTCTGATGTGTGGCTTGAGGTCAGTGTAGGGTACTGTTGCTATGTCCGGTGTATTTGTATGTGCAGCAGCAGCGGCCATCTGAGAAGCGGTCTCATTTCCCGCAATCCCAGGGTGGTCTGGAACCCAACAGATGATCACCTCGATATTTAATGAATACGGTGACATAATGGTTTTATACACTATATTAAGAACATGGTTTTTAGAAGACTTGTTGGATGACAATGAATGTACAACACTCAGTGAATCTGTGAAAATGATAGACTTGGGTATTTTATGTTGCACAATGTGATTTAAAACAAGCAAAATTCCATGGGCTTCCGCCGTAAAAATGCTGGTCTTCGAGTTCAGGGTCTTAGAGACTCTAAAATCTGGTCCGTGCGCCACGCACGACACAGTAAGGGCAGTTTTTGATGCGTGACTGTAAAACTCTGCACATTCATACTTAGACTGCAGGGACAAGAAGTGTTCCAAATAGCAGTTTGTGGTACCCTGGTTTTACCAATTCTCACGAAGGACAAGCGACAACACACAGGTTGAAGCTGCCAGGGTGGTAAGACGTCAGTAAAAGAAGATGTGTAAATGTCTAAAAAGGAGATGTCGAAATTTGAAGCTTCCTGTCTCAATCTAAGTGAGAACGGCAAAGGAACAGACGGGCGATTTACAAACAGTGGCGATGTGGATGTACCATTAAAAACAGGTTTAAAAGGGTGGTTATTAGAAGATGAAATTTTCAAAGCCTAGAGAAAGTCCACATACGTTCGTTGGTACTCCAGGCACCACTTATTACATTCAGCATATAGACTCTAGGCCGGGCTAGTGCGGAAGGCACCCGACGCAAGGCGCAGGCCCAAGTGGAGTACTGGATCAAGACTTTTTAGGGTTGTTTTCGATGTCGACCCATACACGACACTGCCGTAGTCTAATCGAGACCCGACTAATGCGGTAAAGACCTGGAGAAGCAGTTCTTTGTCTGCACCATAGGATTGGTGGGAGAGGACCTTGAGAATGTTTAGTGTTTTGAGGCATTTATGTTTAAGTGCTTTGATGTGTGGGATGAACGTGAGCTTTTCGTCAAATATGACACCTAAAAACTTGTGCTCCCGTTTAACAGGAATAGGTGCACGGTCAAGCGTAATCTGAGGGTCCGCGTTAATCCCGCGCTAGCGGGAAAACACAACACAAATACTTTTGGCCGGGTTTAGTTTAAACCCGTTAAGGTCAGCCCAGCCAGCAAGTTTCTTAACACCGAGCTGCACGTGACGTTACAGGATTTAAGATTACAGGATTACAGGAAGGTTACAGGATTTAAAAGATATTTGCACATCGTCTACATAGATGGAACAGGAAATGGTCGGCGGCAATGCCTTTCGGAGGGAGTTCATCTTTACTATAAACAACGTGCAGCTTAGAACTCCACCTTGGGGGACACCATTTTCCTGCAAATATACATTGGAAAGTGCACTGCCAACACTCACTCGAAAGGTTCGTTCGGCCAAATAACTACAAAGAGTGTTCATCATGTTGCCAGAGACATCAAATGACTTAAGGTCCCTGAGGATGCCGTAGCGCCAGGCTGTATCATAAGCTTTTTCAATATCGAAAAATACAGTAAGGCAGAACTGGTTATGGACAAATGCATCTTTTATGTAGGATTCCAGTGCAACAAGTTGATCATTGGTAGATCGCCCCACCCTGAAGCCTGCCTGGCAGCCCTCGCGAAGACCATTGTACTCCAGAAAGTACACGACCCTACGGTTTATCATCTTCTCGAGGAGCTTACACAGGCAGCTTGTCAGGGCGATGGGACGATAGATTGCGGGAGAGGAAGGGTCCTTCCCCTCCTTCAGAAAGGCCACCCCTATGGCCTCCTTCCAAGACCTTGGAAGCTGCCCCGAAAGCCATATTCTGTTGTAAAGGTGTAGGAGTGTCTCAAGAGTGTCTGAGTGTAGGTGTTGTATCATCGTGTATGTAATGCTGTCTGCGCCTGGAGCTGAGGGCTTACAAGTGGAAAGAGCAACCTTAAGCTCATGAAGTGTGAATTCAGAGTTGTAAGCAGAATTCGACTTGTTCTTGTCTCGTAAAGGCTTCTTTTCTGCAGATGTTTTGTGTCGCATGAAAGTATTAGTGTAGTGTGCTGAGCTGGACACGCGTTGGAAGTGTTGTGCGAGTGTGTTAGCCTGGTCTTCCAGTGTGTCCCCTTTTGTACTAACCAGGGGCAGGCTGTGTGTCTGTTGTGCTTTTAGTTTTCGTATTCGTGTCCAGACTTTGTGTGTATCAGTGTATGAATTGATGGAAGTAAGGAAGGTGCGCCAACCTTCCTTTTCGCCTTACGACGCACTCGCTTCCCAAAAGCCTTTGCCCGTTTAAAAGAAATGAGGTTATCTGACGTGGGGTACCGGCGAAGGACACCCCACGCCTTGTTCTGGGCCTCTCGCGCCAGCTTGCAGTCCTCGTTCCACCAGGGCCTCCTTGGGCTGCAAGACCCACTGGAGGCCTGGGAAATGGACTTTTCGGCGGCGTTGAGGATGGGCGCCGTGACGAGTTGGGCGGCTTCCTCCTCGTGTAGGTGTTTTATGGATGTGTGGTGTAGTTCAGATGTTTGTGTGAATGTGCTCCAGTTTGCTTTTGATTCATTAAACTTTTTATCGGAAGATGGACTGCTCGGGCCTATACCTATATACGTTAATGAAGTGGGGAAATGGTCACTACCATATGGGTCTGTGCCCACACCTCACTCAAGACATGGAAAGAGAACTGCGGAACCAATAGCCAAGTCAAGTGGCGAGTATGTATTGTGTCCTAAGTTATGGTATGTAGGCTGTTTTTTGTTGAAAAGGCATGCTCCGGAGGATGTAAGAAACTTCTCTATCAGGCGACCTCGGGCATCCGTTCTGGAGGAGCCCCAAAGAGAGTTGTGCGCATTAAGGTCGCCTGTTAGTATGTATGGTTCGGGCAGCTGGTCAACCAGCGCCTCAAAATCAGAGCTCGAAAGTGCATGATCAGGAGGAATGTAAATGGAGCATACCGTTATCAGTCTATTAAATATTATCGTGCGGATGGCTACAGCCTCAAGGACAGTGTTCAGAGTGACAGGGTGGCAGGCTAAGGATTTCCGGGCAACAATTGCCACACCTCCTGAAGAGTGTGTGCAGCCAACCCTGTCCTTTCTGAATACCGTGTACCTATTTAAGAAATTTGTTTGTGTAGAATTGAGGTGGGTTTCCTGGAGACACATGATACTTGGCTGATTGGCATGCAGAATCTCACACACATCGTCAAGATTTTTAAGGAGGCCTCTGCAGTTCCATTGGATGATGTTTTCTGTTCCCATTATTTAAATTGCCCAGAACCACGATCATGTGCGGCCAGACTGCACATATTGTATGCACGTTCCATCGCGCTCGCGCTACAGGCGGCAGGCACTGCACTATGGTTTGTTCTTTTGGTGTCAGCGTGCTGAGGAAGCGCGCAGGTAATGCACTCAACTGCTACTTTGGTGACCCGTGTTCTAATTCTACAGGAACAAACATATCCTTTTTATGTGGTATTTACAGCATCACCCAATTTCTGTAGAGGGCAAACATTACAATAACTACACTTGCTTTACAATATAGGGCACTTAAGGCTTGCGGGCTAATAGTTTCCGCTGGCTAAGGCATTGTTACGGTGGTAATGAACGCAAAGAATGAAGCCTGTATATCTGCTAGCGGGAATACGTTCTTTCCATTTGGCGGACTTGTCTCTGCGTTCTTGTACCCTTTGTGACAATATTCTTTGTCCTCGTGTGCAACCTTTCCAAGGCAAATTTTTTAGCTTGCGTTGACCGTTAAAGTATTTTTTGCTGTTTTAAAACAGCACCACAAAACACTTCTCAAAACTCGAAGGTAAATCAAAGGTTGGGGCAGTGTAAGGGAGGCACATTGTTATTCAGGGTATATTTTGTACCTTGATAAACCACTATATTATTACTCGGTGGCTGATTCGATTGGACTTGTAGGAGGGCTTTTAAAATAACTTCATGTGTATACACCTCCTCAAAGACAACATGACGTATTGAGGCATGCTAATTTATTATAAGGTTCTCTATTGAAAGAGCAAGATTGATTGCACTGTGTTTCTACACTTAAACGTGCTGTGAAGTTCTTTCCATGGTCGAGGAAATTACGTTGACGCATACACAAAGTTCTGTTCTGAGTTTTTTATGCATACAAATTTAATTAAAACCAAGCAACGCCCATCGCTCGCATACAAAAGTTGTTACCATTTGATTATAAAACACATCCTATAGCGAATATCCCTTGGGCGTTGCCCGGTGCTCTAAATGAATAGCTACACATGAGCGCTGAAAGTGAGTACCTCACCGTCACAATCAAACATTGCGAGGAC
The DNA here is from genome assembly GCF_048455015.1 of Haemaphysalis longicornis. Taxonomy (NCBI): domain Eukaryota; kingdom Metazoa; phylum Arthropoda; class Arachnida; order Ixodida; family Ixodidae; genus Haemaphysalis; species Haemaphysalis longicornis. Next base: position 21,366,268 of record NW_027526407.1, on the reverse strand, counting down.
AGTCACCATGCAGAACCGAGTATTTGACTAAACATTTTCCACTTTTAGCATGTCCATACCGCAAGATTATTCCCGGCGCTACAGATGCAGTTTCGGAGGTCTGCTAATGATTCTGTCCAGCTTCAAATTTTATTTGGCGACTCCATGTTAATTCGCAGCACGTGCGGCCAAAATTAGTTGCGGAAAATAAAGGATGTGAAGTTTTTACGATCAGGAAGATTCTGCGAAATTGGGTGATTCTGCGAAATTGGGGGCTAGTTGTGTAACACTGTCTTTGACGAGAGACGTCTTCCCACCAGTCATCTATTAAAAGGCCATCGAGTGGCACAATATATGAATGTCTACAAATGCAAATTTTGTATGTTTTCAGGATTAGCACACTAGTTTTCTTATAGGTAATTTTAGCCGTCTGAAAACATGGCGCGAGGTGAGCAGGTGCCCCCAAAATATTTCTTTTCTCTGCTGAAGCTTTCATGGCCTATTACGGAAATGATTTTATTACAAGTTTTCCCTATGCTAAAAGCAGATAGATTCACCTGTTGAAAAAACTTTGGAGCAGTCGTGAGTCAAACAACAAGCGACAAAGAAAGGCAATATAGACAGCGCTGACCTTTTTCGAGGAGGACAGGACTTCCTCACTTTTACATACTCGCGAAAAACGCATCTTGTGACTTCCGTCCATGCACAAAACTATTTTCGTTGAAAAATTGGCTCCAATCCACGCTGTGATGCTGCTTGGACTACGAAGCTGGGTACAATAGGACAACAATTACCCATGCGGCGTCATTTCAATTCCCACCCGTGGCTCTACAAAGAGTAAAACCAAAAACTCTGCCAGCCGTTACCTGGGATTCGCCGGGTTATAGTGCCGAACGCAGCTACGTCGGTATGAAGATGACTGACAGAAGCGTAATTCAAAGTGTGAGGAGAAGGGCGGAAGGCGCGGCTAGGACGTCATCTCTCTCACTGCCTTCACCTGATTTTTGTTTCACGTGTCGCCTGCAAAAAACGCACCTCCCTTCATACAGGCTGAATCCACCGCCCCCTCTATTTTTCAATGCCAAATGCATCAGTGCTGAGCGGCGAATTAAGTTATTTCCTTATACTGAGACTACTTTCCGACAATTGCTAGACTTCTCAGTGCTTAGTCACGTGACGACGACGCGTGGTGGAAAGGGGCAACGTAAGCAAAACGTGATCGGCCAGGGCGCCGAGTTTTCTATTGCTGGGTAGAGCGCCACTACTTTAACGGTCTCGAGAATGGGTTGCCTTGGCAACCAGGCACAAGCCGCTCTTGAATCTAGTTATGCTTTTGGACACGACCGGGGATCCCGGTAAATCTCGGGGCCCCATCTTAAGACACGCGGCGGCCAGGAGCCCCACTCACTCTTATTGTGAAGCGGGCGACGCCTTCGGCATTGAAATACAGGGGGCAATGCTCAATCCAAACCACTGTCTGTCTCCCCGTCTTCATGTGTGGGCGTAGCTTATTCGGGAAGGCGGCGGGCTCTCGTTCGGGCTCTCATTCCGCTTCTCCATTTGGGCCCAGGTTAGATCCCTGGCGGTGTCAGTAGTTAGTTTGTGTACCCTGGGTGCAGCCTGTAGTGAGTAGTAGCCTAAGAATTTTCTGCTGACGCAGAAATAAATTTTCTTGTCTGGTTAGAAGTATACCACTTCATAGTAAAACACAAGAAAGATGATTATACGGGGACAATCTATGCTGTGCAGCGATTTGCGAATATCCTGGAGGAACTAAAGTCAAAGGAAGCACATTTTTTACTATTGCTTTATTTTTCATCTCAAAGCATATTGCTTTATTATTGTATTTGTTTGTGGCGCCAGGGAAAGAATCTTCCCCTTCTCGTTGTTCGAAAAGGTTTTCTGGTTGGGCTTGCTGAAGGGCGAGTCCCTCTGGTCGGGTGTCCAGGCTTTGGCACTCTACCTTGGTTGATTCGCGGGTCATACTGGCATACCCCTTGAATGCAAACCTTTAAAATAGGCAAAACAAACAATTTGTACGGTTTCTAAGCAAAACATTTGTCATCAAGAAGCAGCGTTTTGGGCCACTATAGCGATATTTTGTTGTTGTTTTGTTTCTGGTCGCTGGTCGCACACGTTTAAGATCGTTAAGGAACACCTATGCGAAAGCCAGAAACGCCTACTATCCTTGGCCATTGAAAAGAAACGAGAAACCAACTAGCGGTACGTATGGACCCGAAATGGCAAAATATTGGCACGGAAATCTGATGGCGCAGATTGCATTCACATCGACTCAGTAGATGACCTATCTAAAATTTCGTAGGCCATAGTACGTATCGCTCACATGCATAGCTTGTCTCGTCGGCGTCATGTTGGCGCCTCATGACATCCTCTATCAGGAATTCGTGCAACCACGATGTATTAAGTTGTGTGCTCGTGCGAAGAAGACCACCTCTCTTATTCATCTTAACACCCGTTCATTAGTAAAAAATTACGACCAATTTGTTTTCTTCCTTGAGCAGTCTTCATTTAGATTTAACGTCATTATGCTTACAAAGACTTGGTTTAATTCCTTGAACAGACCACCGACATTACCAGTTTACGACTGTTTCTCTGCCAACCGCACCAATTCTTGCGGTGATGGCATCTCCATCTATATTTCTGGTGACGCAGGCTTTTCCGAGGAAGCGCCACATTTCTCTTCGGTAGCCGAAGATTATGAAGTTCTTTGTGCGCAGCAACGTTACGTGCTTTTTTCTGTGTTGTATCGGCCTCCTTCAGGTAACACTGAACAGTTTAAAAGCTTTGTACATGACCTACTTGAGTGTGCGTCCTACAAAAAGCTCCGGTTGTTCCTTGGCGGAGATTTTGACATCAATCTTCTTGGCGACAGCTCATGTTCAAAACGACATGATTCAGCGCATTGTTGCTTGCGGGTATAAAAACGTTATCCAAACACCTACTCGTGTAACCGTTACAAGTTTCTCTATCCAGGACCTTCTTATTATTAATTATGGCCCGCCTGTTACGGCAGTGGGCACGAGTACCGTAATTACCCGATTCTAACGCGCACCCTATTTTCCAGGCAAAAAACCAAAAAAACTTGCACCTCCGTTTGTAACGCGCAAGGAACTTTGTGAGCAATAAAAGCGAGTGCGAGAGAAACGGGCGATTTATTCCCCGAAGTAATCTCACTCATCTCACTCCTCGTCGCTCTCCGAGAGCTCCTTGTCGCCTTCCGCTGACCGCAACATCTCGTCATTGGTTCCGTCAAGCGCGTTCGCGATGCCACACTTCTGAACGAACGTTCAACCATGTTCCATGGGATCGTGGCCCACGCCTCGCATGCCCATCCCGCGAGCTTCTCCAGAGGCATACGCTTCAGCCAACCGCTCGTTGTGAACGCGTGGGAGCCGCTCGTAAGCTGCGGAAGCGGCGCACCTTCATTGCCGCTGCTGCCATTGCTGTTATCAAGCACGCAAGTGGAATAATTTGACGATTGGTGTGAACGCCGAAAGAAAAGCCTAGGTGCCTAGATCCGAAAAATTGTTGCTAAAAGCCTTGGCGCCATCTTGCGGTGGCGATGGGTGGAACAAAATTGCAGCTGATTCGGCAGTTTCGGTTTCGTATCCGATTCTAACGCGTATGCGATTTTTCGGCCTATTTTTGCGGGAAAAAGGTGCGCGTTAGAATCGGGTAAGTACGGTACTCTGATTTAAGCGACAATTGCCCGGTGTTCCTGGCCTACTCGGAATGCGCATCACGACGTAAACCGGTAGCTCCTAAGATTAGCTATCAGAGCATCACTGATTGCGGCCTGGAAAAGTTCCGAAATGCTATACTCTTCAGCAACTGGACACGAGTTATGAACAGTACCAATGCAAACGATGCCTACAACTCTTTAATGACAATATTCACTAAGCACTACAATACTTGCTTTCCAATGAAAACTTTCAAGCCCCCAAGGCGTGTAAAAAAATCCTGGATCAGTGTTGAACTGATAAAAATGATTGAAGAAAAAAAACTGTATGGCCCATTCTTCAAAACACGAAACATTTCTACCCTCACTTCTCTAAAGAAAATTCGCAGCCGGGTGACCGCTGTGCTGCGCAAGGCGAAACTCATTTATTACCAGAAGCTATTTTATGAGGCTCAAATTTCGCGTCGAGAACATGTCTGAAAAATTATCAATGATTCAATGAATGCCCGCACAGTGCCAAATGATAAATTTGAAATGATTGTTAACGGCCAGGTGCTGAATAATACAGCCCCCTCTGAACACTTCAGTGCTCATTATATCAACGCCATTCCTAGTACCCTACCTTCATCGCACTGTGTTCAGTGTGACATTCTTGATACCGCGTTTTTGCAGCTAACCGACTTTTCGGAAGTGTAACGCACTTTTGAGTCCCTCAAAAATACCAAAGTGTCCATGTTGACCATATACAAATACGTCCCGTCAAACATGTTCCGACGTAATCTGCTATTACCTAGTTTATATTTGTAACCTTGCCCTGCAAACCGGTTGTTTCACAGCTAACATGAAACGAGCGAAAGTGTCGGTTATATTCAAATGAGGGACAAGAATGATACCGCCAACTACAGGCCTATATCGGTCCTTCCAATTTTTTCAAAAGCTACAGAAAAAATTATTCTGTCCCGCCTGAATGCTTCTAAAACACCAAACTTTTTCGGAATGCCAGCATGGCTTCCGGAAAGGCTGTACGACCGAGTCCGCCCTCTTAGTACAAAAGAAATTAGTAATAAAAAACATTGAAGCTAGTAGACTAACTCTGGGAATATTTGTTGACTAGAGCAAAACTTTTGGTGCACTAAATCACAATATATTACTTCAGAAATAAATCAGTAAGGAATTCTTGGGGTGCCGCATTCACTTATGCAATCTTATATCAACGGACGTGAACACTAGGTGGCGATAAATGGGTATCAGTCGTTATTTCAACTAATACGGTGCGGTGTACAGCAAGGAAGTGTTTAAAGCACTTTTTTATTTAATGTATACGTGAATGACCTTATTTTTATCGATAACCGTTCACAGTTTGTCTTATATGCTGGCGACAGGGGCCTGTTTCTGTCCTCTGATAAAATTACCGAATTCTTGTCTGCTGCAAATGCTTTTCTAGAAAAACTGCGCGAGTGGTCCGAAGCAAACTGCTTAAAAATCAACGCAAAAAAATCAAAAGCTGTCTTGTTCATACAAAAAAATAAACGTGTATCCGTTACAGAAGAGCTTTATCTAGGTAATTCTAAGATCGATCCAGTAGAGCAACACAAAGGTTTGGGGGTTGTGCTTTCACCTCACATGAGCTGGAATGCACACATTCAAATGTTGACCAAACAATTATCTTTTGCTGGGGGTGTACTGTATCGATGCCGGGACTTTTTCCCACTCAGTATCAAACTTCACAATCACCAATGTATTTTTAAATCACGTTTAAACTATTGCACATTGGTTTGGGGCACTACAACAAAAAATAATGTTTCCACCGTATTGTTGTCAGAGAAGAAGGCCGTTCACTGCATTAACAACGTACATACCTTCTTCTCACTCGAGCACTTTTTCCGCAGCAAAAATAAGAAGGATCGATAATCTATACAATTACCGCCTGCTTTTCACATTCCACTTTCCTGATACTCTCAATCAGCAGTTCCTGAAACGATTATCTTGCAGAACAATCCGGACCCAGAATTACTCAACTCGCAAACCTGATATGTGGCTAGTACCATTTCCCCGAGCTAATTACTTTTTCCAAGGATTGGCACCTAACATTCCGTCCATATTAAACAGAAACAGCGCAAAATTGTCAGGGTGGAGGTTTACGCGACATGCCCTTCGTGATGCTTATGTCAATAGGTAAATGTCGTGTACAGAGTTTTATTTCCATATTTTGTCGGTCTGTTTGTTGAATGTTTTAAGTAAGTGTAAAGTGCGGTAAATGTTTTTTCTGTTATTACCTGATCTCTTTCTGTTGCAAATTAAATGCTGCTTTTACAGAGATGTTTTTTTTAAGTAGACTTGGTATATCACGTGATTGTATAAATTTTGTTGTCTTTAATTATCACTGTATGCATGCATGTAATTGAAGTTTATATTGGGCCCTCTAGCCCCGTCAAGCTGCGCCTAGCAGCTTTCATGCCAGGGTGACCTTCAACATTGTATTGTTGAAAATAAAATTTGATTTGATTTGATTTGATGTGAAGTCTTTGTTTAGTTATCCCAAATGCATTGGTTTAAACTCAGTGTAAACAAGAAATCTATTCGTGTGTCCCTGACCTCTCCTAAAATAAGTATTTTTTGTTGTATTTCTGTTTACAAATAACGTTTTTCTCTAACGATGAGATGTCCGGGATTTCAGACAGTCTCACCTTCGTCGTCCGTAAGAAGATTTCCCTGAAGAAGAGCAAACTTACAAAAATATGACATTCTTGAAACTATGAACTGTTTTGCAAATGTACATCCGCCCAATGATACGCACAATGCTTTTGAACTTTTATGTTACCCTAAAAGATTACCTCCCGAAAATACTTGTGTGAAATAAACTACATACTATTTCTGTGAGTGCAAATTTTGGGCGCATCTTACCATTCTATATCCGCAGGACATATAGTCAAGGGCGTCCCCCATGGCGACATACGTTCTCCTATACCACTGTTTCTGGGTTCCAGTACCAAAAGAATAGTATTGGTGGTATTCACACCGAACTCTACACGACGTGGAATTAACCTGTAAAGTAAGGTAATGTACGCTCAAACGATGTCTTTTTACAGCAACAATTGAATAACGCGCAAAATAAGCCAAAAAGAATAGCAAAATGTAATTGCTTACACTGGATTCCCCAAACTCGATGTCTTTTTTCGGAGCGAGCAAGTGCGCACAATATCTGCTAACTGTGACGGTCATCCCAGGGTACTGTCCATCCCAACTTTCTTTTCGGGTGCCTGCAAACCAGCACGTTTCTCCTTTTAATCTGCAAAGAAAAAATAGGCCGCCCGGCGTAAGGCGTATATTTCTGCAAAGTGGAACACCAGCACAATATTTTGTAGGAAATTCACTGTATCAAGTTTCCAGGGTATAGTAATATTACTATTTCGTTCTACTGACAAAAGGAAGGCCATGTTGTTGGCTGCAGTACATAACTATCGTAGGTTCATGCAGAACACTTCTCGGTTTTAATGGTTTTCCGAAAAACAAATATTTAAAAACTGAGGTTAAAATCATTATTTTATCAATCATCAATTTATTCGAAGTATAAAGCGAGAGAAACTGCTAGAAACTTGGAAGATCAGTATAGGGAGGTTTTGTAAGTTACTGCGTCAGATGTTTCACCGATAACCTTACTTCCTCCAAAAATCACACTTGGGGTTTTGGGGTTTCACGCTTGAGCTGCAACTAGACTTTAAGCCGGCCGTAGTACAGGCTAGGAAATAATAAAGACTAGACTGGATGTTTACCTTGTGGTCTAACTATTCACTGCCCTAAGGGCCGAGCATTTTAGGAGCTCGCCTTGCCGTCGTAGCTCGCTTGCTGGGCCCAAGTAGAGCCATACGGCATTCCGTCATAGCGGCTGTCGTCGCGGTATAATCCAGAGGCTTCGAAAGCCAAGCGGTTTATATAGTCATAAGCGTTAAAAAATCGTGAATCGCTAATGCTTGTCATGCACGTTGCCGTTGTTTAGCGCAAAGAAAACTGCAGGTACATTTCAGGCAAAATGTACGTAATTAACCGGCAGCGCACCCATCCATTAGGTTAGGAACGCTCGTTGAGCTGGTTTTCATGACGGTTTTATGATAGTGGGCGAAAAAAAGTGGCAGTGCAACGCCGGCACGTGCCGGAGAAAAAGCAAGCAAAAAAGAACAAAGGTGCCACTGGCGCAGTTTCAGGATGTGGGCGCATGAGCACTGCTAAAGCGGGAAACTTGATTTGCTTTGGCTGGTAGCAGTGAGCGAATAACGGCTTTACAGGGCAATATGGCGAATCACTGATCTTCCCTTCCGACAGCTTTCACATTGAGCGGAAGGGCTTTAATTATTTTCTGTTATTCCTAAACCAGAAAAATGGCTGGCCTTTGCGGGAAATAACCAGCCTTCTTTTGCGTTAGCAGCATAGCGCCTTAGTTACTCCATAACAGCGGACGTTTAAACGCGTTATTATAACCTCCAACACCTGATACCAGATAGAAAAAGAGGTATTATCTTGGCGATTGCAATAATTGCAAAAAAACCTTTTTTTGTGGGTGTGTAGGAAGTCCTGAGTCATTATTTAATCACTAATCACCATGTTCTGATAGTGAAATAAGGCTTGTAAAAGGGCTATGATTATGTTGGGCGCTAAGCACAGTAGAGTTTCTGTTAAACATACCGGAGACTAGAAATTTCGTAGTGCACGCATTGCTAAATTTAGAAAAGAAACTGGACACCGAAATAGGCTTAGTCATGCTATAACTTCTTCACGTCACCTTTCTCGTTTCATCCGTGAAAGCAAACAAAATGGTCGGCGTACAGCTGTACCTTTCACATCTAGAGATTAAGAATCATCGGAGTACATTTCTATTATTTGGTAGGACCCACAAAGCCTCTATTACGGAAGACTACATACGTGGGGGTGTGAAGAGAGGGAATTGCATTTTCACAAGTTATAGATTATTTCTTGAGCATTTTCAGAGGTTAAAGTGGTTTATTCTGATATACGCGTGACTAGTACAAACTCCGATAGAGCGAGTTTCACTGTTTCGCCCCAACGAATGCGCATTTGCCGAAGCAAGATGTGAGTGTACATTTTGTGTTCTTTTAATCCCTAAATAAATGTCTTGCCCTGAAATTTCTCGTACTTTAGGTAGCTCACAAAATTTACCCATAGAAATGCGAAAACGAATTTAAATATATTGTTTAGTTTAGCTTCCAAAGGTGAAATGGTTTTTTTAGATTACTCACTTAACGAGTAGAACACACTAACATTTGGCATAAGCTTCAAGCTAAGCTCGAGGTTGCGGAGGCTCGAAATTTGGCGAGTGAATTTCTACCTTCTGGTAAGAGCCTCATATTGCGGAATATTTCGGAAAATTTCCTGAACCTGGGCAAGGTTGAACGTTTTTTTTTCAGGAATGTATTTTGATACAGGACGCCTGTTCAAATAGATAACTGATTTTTTGATACCGGTAACTCATATGAATGTCTGGAAACTTCAAAGCGCTTCTCCAAACGAGGTACTAGTGGGGCGAATAAGCATTCGGCGTAAATAACCTTTTTTACTGATTCGTCATTATGTAGGAAACGCTCTGATATATCCAAATGATTGTTGCATACGGAGGTTATCAATACCAATTCCCAGCACATAATATTAGGAAATTGTTCAAACGGGCGTGTAACATGTCGAGTGAGATTTTCGAATTTACGTTATTTTTAGGAAGTGAAGACTGGTAAGCTACGATTTGAATGTGCAGCTGAATTTTGATAGAACTAGATAGCTTTATTACTTTTGTAAATACGTGGCTATCGCGATGTAGTAGCGTAATACCTGTCCTTTTGAACTTACAGTCTTTAGAAATTTAAAAATTGCAACTTAGCTGATCAGCTACACAGCACTTGCGAGAAAGTTGGCTTTGATGAACACAGCGTTTTCTGACTAGTTAGCCTACGAACTCCGTGAAAGACTAGGCCGATGACGGGTTTGTCGTCGGTATTCTCCAGATACTCCCAGAACCTGTGTCGTATTCTGTATGAATGCGAACACAAGACAAAAATTGTCTTATTATTACATCCCATCGTAAACTAACGTGCTTTTTTATTATCAATATACGTTTTGCAAACACGTGAAATCCCCCCTCCTCTTTATTACCTTTACCGATATAAGAGTACGTCTGTTTTCTCGAATTTTATTTGAAATTCTGTTAGCAGGCAGATGTCCTGATGGACATCTTTACATCATAAATTACCGTACCCACTTTCCCTATTTCGGATGGTTTAATACGTATTCCCCAAACATGATTTCTAAACAAATATGTGAGTCACCCGTACCTCATAACATATTGGATTTGTTTTAAACTGCACGTTGAAAACTGGTGATGCGAAGGACCACGGTTGATGTAGCTCATGATGTGGCCCAAATCCCAGCTGCAGTCTTTGGCACCTGGGTGGCCGCTTTGGGGGTCAGCATCATCTCCGTCGTGCTTTGCTCCAAGGCTATAGAGATACCGCAAACCAAGAGGAAGTGTGAATATGTGCAGTTTAGAACTAAAACATTTGCACAGAAAAACAAGCCGACATTTAAAAATAAATTAGCTCACAGAAATCGTGTTCTCATTCCAACAAAAAGTTAGCAGATTCTGCAAAAATATGCGACACAAATGTACAGATTTGCAGTACAGCAGGTTTCTCAAGAAACAGGGAAAGCATGCCAATACAAGTACTGCGATGTGATGGCGGAAAATATAATTAAAACGTCGGAAATAATTACTAGTGATTCTGAAATTTATTCCCTCCTTACTAATCTCAATATTTCATCTTCAGCGGACAATACTGGCCTAAATAAAATAATTCTCAAAAGTTTGGCACCAATAATTTCCCCAATATTCTCGGCCCTGTTTTCCCAGTCACAATCAACAGGCGAGACACCCCGAACTTGGAAAGTGGCCAAGGTTGTACCATTCTTCAAGTCAGGTGATCATTCCGCACCGGTAACTATCGACGCATTTCTCTAACAAGTACCATTTTTAAATTCGAGCATGTTATACATTCACAAGTCATAAAATACCCCGAAGAGCATAACCTAATACTTAAGCATCAGCACGGTTTTCGCTGAAACTATTCTTGTGACACACACCTCGCTGGCTTTATTCACGACATACATTCATGTATAGATGCACGAGTCCACGTAAATGCCATCTTCCTTGATTTCTCAAAAGCATTTGACCATGTCCCTCATCATCGGTTCTTTCACAAGCTGACTAAACTGAACATTTACCCTACTGTTGTCTCGCGGATAAAAGAATTCTTTCTTACAGAATCTAATTTAAATCAGTTAACAATCACAACTCATCTCTAGTCCCCGTAACATCTGGTGTACCACAGGGAAGCGTACGTGGGCCTCTACTTTTCTAATTTATGATATTGACCTACCAGACGGCGTTAAATCTAATATCAGATTAGTTGCGGACAACTCCGCAGTATATCGTAATATTCATTCTGTGATCATGACATTCTTCAATCCAAACTCAACGCTGTAAATGCACGGTGTTACACCTGAATAATGCCTCCAAACTTTGCTAAAACAAAATTTATGTCCTTTACTAATCAAGCATCCCGCCCATCAACATCTTACATCTAAGACAACAGTGTGGAACATGATTTTTCCTACAAATGTCGTGGCGTTCATCTAACCACTAAGCGTACGTTGAATAATAATATTATCTATATTCTCGCATCTGCACACCATTCTCTTGGCTTCCTGAAACATAACCTCAAACATGCTTCTGCACACTTACGTAAATTGGCATACACAACACTAATACGTCCCAAAATAGAGTACACTTCAGCGACATGAGATCTCCATCAAGCATACCTAATAACTGATGTGGAAGCCCTAGAACACCATGCTGCACGCTTCATCTAATCGGATTATTTACGTCACACCAGTGTAACAGAATTCAAAAATCCCGCGGAGCTTGAAGCCTTATCTCATCATGGCTGTGTATCTCGTGTAACGCTATTTCACAAAATTTGCAATCATGCGTCTCTTCATGATGATTTCATCAGAAAACCTACAGCCATCTTCCCGCGCCGTGATCATCCACACAAAGTCAAACGCATCAGGTGTCGTTCCCTCGCATTTGCGCAATCATTGATACCACGAACCACGATTGAATTGAATAATCTGCCATCCCACGTTGTCATCGAATCAAGTGTCTCAAAATTTACAGATGCTCTAAACAGAAGTATGCAAACCTAACACCATTCCACTGCCTCATTTGTAAACTTGTTTTCAATTTCTTTTTCTTGTTTATCATTTTTTTTTGCGCGCTAGTAATGTCCCTGCGACGACGTGTTAATTTTGACATGATGCTTCCACAACTTTTTTTTTGTGTGTGTGCCTTCTCTGCGAGTGTTTCTTTTTTTACGTCATGCACTGTCATTTATTTTACCCTTTTTGCCCTTGTGTTTCGTTTTAATTAGATTTTGATTTATCGTTTTATCATTGTGATGTAATGGTCACCCTTTGTAATGCTCTCCATCTGAGGTCTTTTTAGGTTTTTCTAAAATAAATAATTAAAAAAAATAAAAGGCGATGGAACCTATTCCCAAAAAGTAAAGTGCTGCTTTATAACAAGGCGGATTGCAATTTGTTTAAACTGAAAGATCACATGCTTCGTAGTTCTCTGGGCTCTTGCTTGATGGATAAGGATGCCTTCTTTGCTGAGGAATATATAGTTCGTTTGGAATATCTCCCTTTTATATCTTTTTCCTTTATTGGTACGTCCAACAGCACGCAACAAAGGGCTAGAGAAAGCCAGGGCCGGCTCGCTCGATGCCCAGTAAGACCGAGCTATTGGCAGTGTAATATTATTGACGAACTAATTATTTGTCATTCGGGTTCTATCGTCCGTAGAATATTAGAGACTTTCCTTTATCGTATAAATCTGATAATGAGACTTCGAATAAGAACGCAAGAAGACTGTGAACTAGCCTGCTACAAGCAGCCTAGTTTCCAGACTCATGCTGACTTGGTCGGCCATTCCATCGAAAAGGCCGACTTCTATGCAGTGAAAAACAAGGGAAGTTGCGAACGGCTCTCGGTGGCGGCCGCGCGGCTGTCGGTTTCGAAAAAATGCCTGTCTAGCGAACATATGCGCTGCTGGGGAGGACTCAGGGAGAGTGGGTATAAAGAGGGGCCGGTAAACGCCACCACCAGAAGCCGTCAGGCTTACCTACTTTGAGGCTAATGACACTGATTTTTAATCGCGGTTTTATAGGCACCTTGCGCTCTTGTTTGCTGAAGAAGCATCAGCGGCATTTTCCGTGTATTGGTTTATCAGGGTGTAATTTGTTTGTGAAAGATGCCGTGCCCATCCCAACCTCTGTTCATAACATACAATTTACATAAGCGTCGCCGCACTGACCGACATACAAACAGCCATGATTATCCCCAGTGTGATAACTGGCACACACGCAAACAAGGTTCATGTTTGTGTGGGTACCGTAATAAAAAAGGACCGCAAACGAACAGTTTAGGCAGCGCATGTGACAAGACGTCACTCGCTGATATTGTAGCCGACCAATCAGATTGTAGGTAGTGCAGAAGTCAAGCGGTAGTCGGTTCATTCATAACGACTGCCCCTCTTCAGGCCTTGTCCACCGTGGCCTCGCCTCATCATCAGCCCCGGAAACCGTTGGCACGCAACTCTGCAGGCAATGGGTGATAAGTGTGATAATAGCTCGAAAAATATCAGCTTTTGTAGATTCCCTCGCGTGCGCTACAGGCAACATTGGGCCGTATTCCCGACTGTACAAATTACCGGGGAATTCACTTTTTTTTGCGTAACACGACGTAAGCAATCAGTGACGTGATGCATCTATAGCTATGACGACATGCAGTGTAATTTGATGCTTCACTCATAAAGATCACAATCTGGGTGTCAAATATTGCGCAAAAAAGGTACAAGTATACTTGGCATGTATTATAAAAATTGCAACTGTAGCTGACGCCGGCAAGAGAAACACATTTCTCCAGGTTAAAATTGGCGTCAACACCACAAGATGATCGAGTAACATTGATCCAAAAGTGAGCGAAAGGCGGATGTCGAGCAAAAGAACATCACAGAAATTTTTCACCGCATCTATATATTTCTTTCAATCGCCTTTTGTAACATAGTTGGGCTCTCTGCTTCAATGCAAGCTTTGTAGCGTTATCACCTTCCCGGCCGCCAGCGCCGCCACGCTATCGTCTGCTGCTATGTTACAAGTTTATGGCGTGATCACAGAAAAAGACGGCCGTGACCATCGCTTGTATCACACATAAGATCTGCGAAACAGTACGCTTGAGAAGCGCGGAGCGCACCAATGTCGTCGATTGACTCATTCGTCAAGATCGACTTCAATCAGCGCTGTAATGACAAAAAGAGTCACTTTTCTTTATTTTTCCTCGAGTTCGGTCATGTCACCCAGCAGCTTACTGGGACGAGTGGGGACAAATGCCTTGCATTGGGCTCTCTTTGTCATGGAGAGGCTTGTACTGCCCTCTTATGCTGCGGTTATGACAAACCAATAATTTTTATTTTATTGCCAAACATAAAAGAAAAATACAGCACGTTATTTGTATGCTCCGGGATCGCTGTCTTAGAAACAGTCGAAACTATATTTGTTGGGGTAGAAAACATGCTTTAAACCGCGCGTCAGGCGAAACTGCGGCTGCTGCAAATTCACCGACATTTCGCGGCGCCGAAGGCCGGGGAAATTTTTGCCCCATTTCGTGAAAAATACCGCCGCCATTTTCAAGCTGTTACGTAACATTACGTCATTATTACGCAGCTGTAGTTGCCAATGTGTGAAGTGATCGTTCCCGCCAACTTTTTAAATCACTTCACGCCTTCTCAGTCAAACACAGAGAGAGTGTGCATTACAATCAGTATTGTGGTTGAATAGCAACGACCGGCTTACATTGTCATGTCGGGTGCATTTAGTCTAGTTTTTTATTGTCGGCCAAGAATTATGCGCTTTCAACAAAGAGCAATAAGGGAAACTTTAGAACTGGTGCTCGAAACGTCACGAAACGTGAAAATGACGAAAGCACACACAACCGCTTCGTCAACAGGAAGCACGTGACCAAAATTGAAAGACAATCAGGAAAAACGTTCTACAAATTCCCAGTTTCCCTAGGAATTTGTGCAGTCGGGAATAGGGCTCCTTATTAGTAAACGTGCGTCCTCTATGGTAAAAGTGGTCCGCTCACGGTGCCCTCTGTGTGGTGGAGGTTGCCTAAGATTGCCTGTGCTGTTATCCAAAGATCGCTTTCCGGTTGTTCTGCCCAGTTAGTACTTCTTTTTTCTCTCTTACTTCTACAATAATGGGTGGAAATGATCGTCTGTCTGGCGCTATCGGTGCAGTGCATATATCGGTCGGCCAAGCGAGGAGTAAGATTGTTTGCCACGTTCGCTGTTGACGCCATTGTCGGCGCCTTGTAAGAAGAAAAAAGGAAATTGACGAGGCGGCTTTGAATAAGCGGCACGAAAACGACGCCACAATTTTTATATATATATATGAGTCACGCTAACTGAAAAACAAAGACTTGGCGTTCATAATGGTGCTGCAGCGTTATAATGAAACAACAATTTTACAACGAGAAGATAACAACCTCCGATAGGTCTGCCCATGAGCGGTAAATAAAATCATATTTTAATGTGAAACTGCGCCGAGTTCCCAGCTTTCCTTTGCTCCCTCGAAAGCAGCTGTTACGTGACTTGGATTTTTGGGTTTACAGATTGATTGTGCGTTCTGCTTGAGCAGTGCGTGGGTTTTGTCGCAGTACGTCTGCTGATAAGAGAGAGTAGTAGCGACCGTGTCGCAATGCCTCCAGTTGGAACGTAGGTGGCACCCAGTCGCTGAGCTGCTTGTTGTATCCGAGTCTACTACGGTGAACTAGAAACCAATTCACAATTGTATCATTCATGGCGAGAGCAAAACCACTGCACAGGACGTGAGATATCACTCCGGCAGCATAACTTTCTCCTACCTCCTCGGCAGTATTTGTATGCCCACCACCGGTCTTTTTCGCGACGGTCCGTTGGATTTCTCGGGCAGCAGATCTTTGTTTATGTCTCCCAACATCGTCAGGAGCAAACGAGTTTAGGTGTCGCAGCCGCGTTCGGTGGCCAAACAAAGATTGCGGGAAATTGTAACGGTATGTGACAATCCCCAAATACGCCTCTTATGGTCAACGTTTTCAATGCGGTAGTCTTTCTTGGGCTACGTAAACGCAGATATTTTGGTCTGGCTGCATGCCTGTCTGTCGGTCTGTGACTCGATTCAGCCAGCCGGCCAAAGCGGAACGGCATCTGCATATTAGGTTTATATACCCACAGCCAATTCTAAATATTTAGGTCCTGTGAAAATGTTCATACTTGTCAATAATGTTGAACAAGGACAACACTTTACGCAAATATGAGCCAAAAAATCAATACATAACTGGTATTTTCAGTGCTTCTTTGTAAAAAAATCATGGATGCTCGCTTTATTTCTGCATCCATTGCAGAAAAAAAAAACTTTCCTCTGTTGCGAGCTATCTTCCGTGCTATTATAGCTTCTTCCCGCATTTCAAGAAATCAAACGCCAACAGTTACGAAAGGTTCCAATAGAATGGTTCCACGTTCCGCTGGAAACGCACGTGGAGAAGGGCAACGTGGTTCTACAAAACTTAAAGTAGGGCACCTCGATTAACGCCCGCGTCCGCCGTACGGCAGTTCTGGCATCGAAACACCCTGGCTGTAGCAGCGAAACGCGGTAAACTTAAATTGACTTTAGCAAAACTTCTAGCGTGTTTATCTTGGGAGGACCGCGACGGGAGAGGAACAGCATAATAGGTAAGCGGGAAAGCGAAGGTAGGCATTTAATCGGCAAATGTCACAAATGACTCGTCTTTCATCGACATTTGCAACGAAGAGAGCAGAACCGCGGTCATGTTTTATTATTATTCGAACATGGTTCGAAATAATCTTTTGCCCAACGCCAGGGACGTTACCAAGCAGTTTTGCGGCGCATTCCCCGCGGTTCTCAATGGGGACCTGCATTGCGTGGCTATCTGTGCGCTGTCTTTATTGTATTCAGTACGGCTGCTATGTAGCATCACCAATGCGCTTTCGAGGAAGCGCTGAAGTCTGAATTTAATTCGCGGCCTTATTCAATAAGTCCGTGACTAAGACTAGACTGCCAATATGACTGCCAATAAGCACGTTTGTTAGAGCAAGCGGGCTCTGGTCATCAGCTGTCAGCCAATATAAAGTCGCTCGAAACGGAAAATTTCAAAAGAGCATAAAATGGACAAAACCAATATTTATGTTATTTTAAGCTTTCCAGAAAGTTCTCCGGCCGGCTTCGACGCTAGCGAACTCGCCAGCAAGCGTGAACGCGAGCGCGTCATGACAGTCCGTGCAAGGTGCAGTCGTCAGGGAGCAAGTGTTCATATGCGCCACTCTTTTCTATGGTCCTCTCTGCGAATCAGCTTTACTGCTTCTTCGTCCAAAAAAGAACTCCCAATGCACACCGGACCACAAAACAGCGAAGAAACCTGCTTACGCTGCGAGAATCTCAGGTGTACGCGCCTTCTCTGGCGGTAATAGTTTTTGGATGCCCATAATTATTCATTTTAGCAGCATTTGCCTCGGGTGCACAAAAAATGATGTGATCTTCCTCTACACTTCCTGCAATTCATTGGACATGCTAGAGGAATTTAAAATCCTTTACCTCGTACATGAGCTTCGATGTCCCACCCATCATTTCTCAAAAGCAATTAAAGAGAAACCACTCATAAAAGACAGTGAACACCTGGGGCGGTATTCTCGTAACTGTCCCTTTTGAAAACGTCCCTTTTGCGTCCCTTTCATCGTGACGTACTTCCGGTTAATCAGTGGGCATTTGATTTAAATACCGTAACTGTTCTTGCAAACGCATTTTAAGGAACTGAAACCGTATCAGAGTATCTTTTATGTGTTTATTGTTCCGCGAGCGAACCAACAATAAGGCGAAGAAAAATTGTCTGCTCCAAATCGTCTGCTCCGAGTAGCCACGGCTCATAGCCCCGCCGTGCTTGCATGGCGTCACATCCGGGTGTTCTCTTTTAGCCAATCAGTGCTCGCCCAAAAGGGACACTTTTGAAAGGGACACAAAAGGGACAAAACACGGGAATACCACCCCTGGTCTTTTCACCTGTGGTGTGTGCTTGTGACAGTAAATGCAACGTCCTTGATCTCTCTGTGCACGTGTTATACATGACGTACCCTAAAAATTTTTCCTCAACCCATGTTAGCGAAATAGGCGTAAAAGGGTGAAATTGTGCAGTTTTAAGGTTAGTGTCCAAATGTTTTTAGGGGCGAAGCTCCTAAAGCCGTGGGTCTGTCCATCCCTTGTGTATCGTGGTACGTGACCGCCTAGTTCGATGACTCACTCGCAGGTGGCGCTACATGACCGCCTAGTTCGATGACTCACTCGCAGGTGGCGCTACGTGACCGCCTAGTTCGATGACTCACTCGCATTTGGCGCTGGTGTGAGTGACGTCATGATGACGTCAATCGCACGTCACTGACACTATAAAAGGCAAGCGCTGTTGTGACGCGCTTCCTCTTTCGCAACGAGTCCCCGGATGGAGGAGGTGGTTGTTGACAAGGCTGCGGAGCGGAGGGCGCGCAGGGCGGCGGCAGCGCGCGCTCGCCGACAGGATCCCGCCGTGCGCGAAAGAGAGGCCGAAGCATCTCGTCTAGAAAGTCGCGCTTAAACCGCGCGTCGGCAGCTTCGGGCTGCGCTCGCTTGATGCATTTTGCAGCCGCCTCGCGAGCTCTCACTGCATCGGGGTTTGCCTGCCGATACGAGCGCTTGCTTGCAGCCTCACGAACCCTACAACAACAACAAACGAACAAGAACAAAATAAAAGTTGATTTGTACAATGTACGCACACAGTCTTACGTCTTTCTTAATGATATAATGGGCGAACTTTCACGGGAGAGTTACGGTTACCGATGATCTCCCCCTCTCGAGGTTCGCCCCACTTATCATCATTCATTCCGTGGATATGGCGTGATTTTTTTTATTATCGGGTTTTTATGCAGGTAAACTTGAGTGAAGCATCAGAAAAATATAAAAAATAATAACAATAGCAGCATTTGCCAAATAAATCGAATATTGTTTCAGCTCTCCACAGTTGCAAGTTTTTTTTTGCGTGTAGTATAGTTGTGTTTTTACGAGGTTTCGTGGTTGAGCTCCGGTAAACTGTTTTGCAACATTAGACAGGTAATCTCAACTTGTAAGCAAAAAGGGGGAGGACTAACTTGCACCTTAGCCTACCAGGTGGAAGGAATTTAAAGGTGTTGTGCCACCAAATTTTAACTCTGTAAAAAGCCTGCTGTAGGCTTCCCCTGCATGCAACGACCCTCAACACGAAGTGCTGGGTACAGCAAGCGCTTAATATATATTTTAATTCGCTTCTGAAAATTACCTAAATGCTCTTCTGAAAATCAGGACCCATCGCTAGCGCCACTAACCATGACGTCAGTGAATTGCCAGCACAGCAAAGTTTGTGACATCATACAACGTTAGCGACTCGAGCGACGTCAACGTGAACTCCAGTTACCACAGTTTGGTCGCTTGGTCGTATCGACACACTATGCCGATACGAAGGCGACGACAACGCGACGCCGACGAGTCGCCAAAACATCAGCCAACTGCCGAATTGCCAGACCGCGTTGTCACACTACGCCGACAGCGACACAAACACGTCGGCCGATGGAAAGTCGCCGTAGTGTGACTGACTCGCCGACCGAAGACGCCAACAGAACCGGCCTCCTGACTGGTCGCACGACGCGTCGTCAATCGACCGAGAAGCGAAAACTGGGCCCCGACAACATTCGTGCCGCAATGAACGCGGCTCTATTTTGTTAGTTTCTGGAGGGTAATAAACTCAGTAAGTTCCATGAAGCCCATACAACTCAACACTAGCGCTAATGCGATCCGTATTTTGTCGTTCGACGCTTCGGCCGTGCTCTTCGGCGACGCCGCTACCCCGGAATCCGCTACCCCGGAGAAAATATAAGGTCAGTTTCGTGCAGAAGAACAGTTACGTAGGGTAATTTGGGTAATAAGAGATCAGTATCGGCAAAGGTTTTTAACGTAAAACGTAAAACCAAAGTATGGCAAGCACTATCCCTTCAGTGCAAAATCGCAGCCGCAGCCAGGCACACTTATTTTTGCGAGCGCTTTCGCAGAAGAGCAGAGTTGATGGCGATAAGCTGTCGCGGGGGCTTCGCGGAACCTTGCTGCGCAAACGCTATTTAAGAAATTTGAGTTTACAAGCCAGGAATTCTGTAAACTAGCTTCTAAACACCGACGTACGACTGCAAGGATCAGCCTCCATCTAGTACAGCGGCTATATCGCGGCGTGCGTGAAACCGTCTGTTCGTTGGCTCAGTGGTCTCGCGCGTTCCGCCCGCCCGGTCAACGTTGCGGGTTCGATTCGCGGCGGGGGCAACTTTTTTTTAGCGTTTTTTTTAGCATTTTCATGGTTTGCATATCCATGGTTTTCATTTGTCTGCATCCGAGGATGCAGACAAAGAATCCGCGTCGGAGCTGTCGCGGCTTGACGTGACGAGTCGGCGTGTTTACTTCCGTGGTGAAGCACGTATGTGCGGAAGCAGACGCCACAGTAAAGTCGCAACGTACCGCAGCGCTGCCGTGGCACAGCCCCCTCGCAACACTGTGACGTCACTGCTTGAATCAGCGCCCAGAAACCGAAACCGAATCCTGTTCACATGAATCGTGCGATAATAAATTTTTTACTCAGAATATGTGCATGTGAGAGCATGTATCATGGTTTCTAACAAATTATAAAACGTTTGCAACAAAGAATGCACAAGCAACAAATTTGGTGGCACAACACCTTTAAGGTAATATAAAAAAGTTGGGGAATATGTAAAATTAAGCAAAGGTGAGGGTGCCATTTCCTGAAAAAAAATTGCATCACAGAAAGCTTTCTGGTCGATTGGTTTTATTCTAACCGTTTTCTTCTGCCGGTGCTTATCAAATAAATTTTCCTCTGGAAGGGTATCAATTTGGATTTTGAACCAATCACACTAAGGAAGTCGTGGATATACGGCGGAACTGAGAAGGAGGTGAGATAGGGCGATTTGGCATGTATACGCCTTTAGAAATATTGCCCCAAAGTTTTGCATTATAATCATCATCACCTTCAACATCTTCAGCCCTACCCTCCTTGGCGTCGTTCCCGCAAGCTGAACGCGTCTCCCAAGAATTTCGGGGCCACTCCTATCGTTAGCTTTCCGTGTCCATTCGTTGCCACCAAAATTCATTGATTCTCATTCCGCGGAATGGACGGTTCACGTGTTGCAATCCGTATGCGTGCCGTGTCCTTCCTATACACGGGTAAAACTTAGGAAAGGGAACAAAATTTGCCGCTGTGCGCCGTCAACGCAGACGGATGTTACTCCGCGTGGCCCAAGTAGTGCGTTACTGGGAATATTTTGAATATGGCACCAGCTGTTTCCAAAATTTTTTTGACTTCAAACGCTTATAAACTACTGCAGCGACGACACACAAACTCGTGAAAAAAGGCAGATGATATCACATATTCCTGTCGATCTTCTTTCAGAACGCGTGCGCCCGTTGACGTCCTGGTCAGTTGCTAAGGCGGAGTGACCCCCTACATGAGCTGTCGCCGTTCTTAACTTGTTCCCTTGTACAATACCGTTTCATTGCTAAATTTAGATTACAATGACTTCCACAAAATGTTGCCCCCAATTCACACTGCCACTTTTCGTTAGCCAAGTTTCATCTCTATTTCAGTGTACAGCATTTTTCCTTGTAAGACTTTTCGGAATTCGATTGCTGGCCAATCATTTTTTTAAAAGGTGATAAGAAAGGCCAAGTTCTTGCCCCACATGCCATTACCGCAAGTACACATTTGTTTTAAGCCGATCTTCATTGGCAAGAGTAGCTTACTGGTCAAGATAGCAAACTTCTTACTATATCTATTCATAATTGTTACGCCACAATTTTTTTTTGTTTAAGTTGAATTGTTAAGATAACATGAATGACGTGCTCCTGTGGGATTAAAGTATTTACTTTTTTCATATTTAGTTGCCTACCTGCAAGCAATGTTTCTTCGCATTTTTCTTAATCCCAATTTACAATTATTTGTTCCTATGTGATTCCTAGAAGTAAACATTTGACATACATTGGGATTTCTGATTTCTGTGAATTTTTTAAAAACATATGTTGCGAATTCTCACTAATCTAACTAAATAGGACAATGCGATCTGCAAACGTTTAGTAGTCATGTATACCACGCGTATTCATCATGGTTGTTCTCGACGTTTATTTTGTGGTTTCACTGTTTGGAAAGACTGCTCATCACTGTCGAATATCCACTGTTTTGCGCCAAGATATCTGGTGACTAATTCTAGAATAGTAAGGCAGCTTACGTGTGAGCAATTTCGTGTGTGAACGTATGCATTCCGTTGAAAAACCCTGGCTTATCTTCTCCTAGCGCTACAAAGAACTCCGAGCAGACCCCGGAAACGTAGCCGATTCCTGAAAAATAGCAAGGAATATGTGACAACGTAGTTGCAAAACGCCATTCTTTCTTAATATTTCACAGTAAAATTGTGTTTTTTATAGCATACACATCACAACATAAAGGTGTCAATTCAACGACTGAGTTACTGCTGTATCATTGACAAATTTGATTAAAACCTCTGTCCTGTGTACACCTGTAAATTTTGTAGGAATGCTTGCAACCAAAAAAGGCACTGTTCGGTGGATACTTGTGTTCAATGAAACAAATCTATGTGAGCCATTTACAACACAGATGAAGCGAGAAATGCTAAGTGATCTTTCTGGGGCCAAACTATCCAAAAACGGGTTTCGTTTCGAAGCGACACGATAGCGCCAAGAAACGCATGCGTTCTTGGGCTGGGTCGTCGCTGGAAATTTTTGAGAAGTAGCAAGACTGGCGCTGCAGAGGAGCACTGTACGAAAGGCGCAAAGCGACAAGCAAATCAATAGGGGGCAGTACGCGTCGCTTTGCGCACTGGCTACAGTGCCAGTGCCAGTGTTCCTGAACCCCTCAAAGCGACGAACCAGCTCAAGAACGCATGCATTTGCATGAAGCTACCGCGTCGCTTATAAACGACATCCCTTGTTTGGAGAATTCGGGCCACGGTGATACGAAGCAAATGACCTGAAAATATTCATACTCGTCCTGGCATCGTTGGATAAAGCAGAGGCAACACTACGAAGGTGGGAGCGCACGCGGGCTAGTGTTCAAGAGGACGTTTCCCTCCTTTGTGTGTGGTTTTCGGAGGCAGAAGATGCGTCGGGGAAAATGTCGACGTGAGGCAGCCGCTGATATGCCTATGCAGCCACTGCGTGCCTTATTTTGCTGTCACATGTAGGCACGCCACGTTTAATTTTCGGCGGCAGGTCTGGCGCCATCTCAGTGCAACGCGCCGCAGCCAGCAACATTCATCTGTTTATACAGACGCTGCGCAACACTGTCTGCTGCTATACGGCTAAATTAGCCATTTGGAGCTTTAACGTGAAAAACGTTCCCTTAATTCTATTGGCACCTGAGCATGCAGTTCTTATTTATGTATAATGTTTTGTGTATTGATATATGCGTAATAAAAACTATCTATAGGTCATTTTGAACATTGCGACGTTTCTGTTGTGCTGCGGCTTGGGTTGACACATCTAATATCTACATGTAGCGATAGTGAGTTCAGTTTGTTGCTTCCCTAACAACAATGTTTGCGAAATATTTTGCTTCTGAAGTACGCCGAAGTATGTACCTATAGAAGAACAGAACAAAAGGGTCACCATGCCTATATCAGAAAACGAAGCACCGAAGGCGCTGAATCTACACAAGAAAGTACGTTATCCTTTCATGTGCTTTTCCGGGAGGAGGCCACAACATGCGATTTATTTGATGTTAAAACCCGAAGCTGGGAGAATAGTTTCTACGCTGACTACTAAATGGGTAATGCAACATCTCAGTCTAGATATGCTGCTCTGTTTTGAGGAATCGGTACACAAGAAATAGGTTGCCAGAAAATATTTTTGAAATGTTTTCTTGTGTAGAGCCTTCGACATTTGTGTTCTTAAACGAGCCCCTCCAACCACCGCTAGATGGTAGAGCGTAAAGCATCCGAGACAATGTTGCTGCCTGGAACATGTAGCCTATTTTTTTGTTTTTTTCTAGAGCTCTCCAATATCTATTCATCGTTGATGTGCTTATGCGACGTCATGCATGAAAAATAGCCGCTTTTGAGTCGCGATTTCTGTTTGAGGAATACAATCTGTGGATAGCTAGTACAAAATATTTCCTAGGTTACCTTATCACTCACTAAAACCACTGCCTGCGAAACCAAGTTAGTCACAAAATTTCGTGCGGTGTTGGATAGGACTACTGTTTGGCAGGCCTATCAGACACGAAAACGAATAGATTATTCAGCCCAATGGGGGTGATTAACGTGCCGTGAACGGAACCCATGGCACGTATTTTAGAGCGCAGCTCTAGACGTCCGCTCCTGTAGTTTCGCATCGTCTCTCGCCATCATGCCTGGCAGTAGCGGAGAGAACGTGCAGGACACCGAAGATAGAACGATTACGAAAGCGGAGGAGGAGAGTGGCAAGTGTGTGAGGAGAAAAGCGCAATGCCTAGAGAGCCCCGAGAGATGTGCTATACGGCGGTGGCCCTCTATTACACAACTACACCACAGCGCGCACCATCGTGCGTTCTGTGATGACGCGATGTCTTCCTGAGAGGAATGAGGTTCTTCGTCTGCGACTGCAGCTGAACAAGATTCTTGAGCAGAGGCTCAGCGCCAGCGGCACGAAAGCCTCGCGGTCTGCGCCGCCGAAGCAAAAGCTAGCGACCGTCTTCAAGAAGACTGCAGGTCGCGCCTCTGACGCAGAGGCTGAGCGTCATTGCCCATACGTATATTTTTGTCTATAATGATTCGGCACAATATTTTGCGAAGTACAAACACCTGAACAGCTGCACTCAAATTTAGAATTAGGTTGCACCGCAATCTTCAGCCAATTTTTTTACGCGAATCTTTAGTGTTCCCATTGACAGCGACTGTAATGCGAAAGGGCACTGCAGGAAAGCCACGTTTCTCTGACGATGATGATGAAGGACGGTGGTGGAAGTGAAAGAAAAATGGCTTCAGTGCCGGTTTTGTTCTCTGTATCGCAAGAAGCAACGTAAAGCCGGATAAATGCACACGTAAAGTGAAAATAAGTTTTAGAAATAACAAACCCTATCACCGAAGAAGGGAATCGCTGTGTTTAAAATCCTCTTGTAGAAACGAATCTTGTATTTGTTAAGAAGTACCCGTAGGGCTTCTTCAACTAAATAATTCATAATGACCAAACGAAGTGGCCTAGTATGCGAATTAGGCAAATGACAACTCCCAGCATATATTTTGACCAAGGAAATGTGCGTGCGCGGGGAAACACGCAAGGCATGCAAGGTTGCGCGATGTTCGCATTGTCCCAGCGCCGATGCCCTTTCTTCATTCAAACTGAATGCTCGCCAACGTCATCGGCCAAATTTCAGCACTAAGCCAATTCGATTAGTTATTCAGCAGCATTGTAGCGAAGACGCCTACGGTGACTTCTTTGAGTGCGGAGAACAACCGTTGCACCTTTATTGTTTCCCGCTATGTGTAATCGTGCACCACGTTAATTTAGGTGGGTCGGCAAAGTGTTACTCCAGTGCATATTCAAATGAGCCCTCCCTTTGGCGTGTAAGGTTGTAACCATATTTGAAGCATGATTGCCTTTTGGAATACAGCATAGTGTGATATTATAACTCGCAAGCCAAGTAAAGTGGTGTCTGTTATTGAAAAATTACTCTAAATTTCATCTAACCAAAAATACTTACCTAACCCATCGTTAGTTGGTATACCATTGTGTATAGTGAATACGTCCCGCCTAGAAAAAGATTCAGTTTGAAAACACTCTGCAACTATTCAAAACATTTCTGTGCATTTAGTATGTATAAATAAACAACAATTACCCTGACATAAGGAATACCACGTCCGGACTACCATAGGAAATCTTGTTTTTCAAGGCGTACGTCCTGAAACTTCGTATCGTTAACTCGTCGTAGAGGTCTTTATCTATCACAACAGCGTAGGGCTCTTCCTGATGAGAAGAAAACGACAGTGTTAAAATAAAGCTAACAGGAACATCATAATTATTTATTTACCTTGCTCTTCTCAATTCCAATGAGAATCAGCGTTATATGAGGGTCTTGTGTGACTGCAAACCTCAAGTTAGCCTGCATAAAAACGCAGCAGTATGCAAAACGAAGAAAATAACAAAGGAATTTTAGTTACACTCATAAAATAGCAAAAAACGACTTCATGGTAAAAAAGTTATTATTGCCGCTGTCGTTCTGCTGTTCAGCCTAATTTCCATTGCAGACCGTGCCCATACGGAATTGCATAGGATGTGGGTGTCCAGGCTCGATATAAGTGATTGCTCTGTTTTATTAACTTGGTTGAATTTCTGTAAAGATATACAGTGTAATCATGATAAACAAGAATCACTTAAACGGAATTGCCGCATAAACGGAGCAGTAGCCTGTAGGTTAGTTGGTTTTGTATTCAGATCATGTATTAAAAAACTCTCGGCAATCGGAAGTAGGTAAGATTTCTGCGTCGCCGTGTAAACGAAACCTGAAATGTAACTTCATCTGAAACCCATTGGTACGACAATAAGATTTTTGGAGGTTGGTTGGAGCCATAACAAGAATTGCACGTACCCACTCTGGGGGATTGGCCAAGTCTGATTGTGGTTTCACTGTTGAAGAAGCTTATTAATTAGTTTCAAACTAAGGAAAAATGGGGTACAGTGATGCTAAGAATTTGGGAACAAAAAAAATCAATACTGCTTGAACAGCAGGTATTTCAATAAACGATTAAAAATTGGTTGATGCAATTAATTAACAAGGCAAGCGACCTGAATCGGTAATAAAACACTGAAGAGCGCGACAAACATCCCCGTTGAACCAACCTAGTCCGACTGCCCCAAATGACCATAAATTAGGCACCGACAAGGCGAGGCCCATGCGCCGGAGGGGAACCTCCAGGTAATAATTTCGGAGGCAGGAGAACCGCCGGCAATACAACAGTAAGTGTTCAATTGTTTCCTCCTTTTGACAGAAGCCGCACAGGGCCGATGGCGCTATGTGTGTGCGGTGTAGATAAAAATTCCAATTAGGTGTTCGGCAGCTTAAGCAAGTCAGTGTGACCTCGCAAAGTCAAGACTTCGCAAAGTCACACTTCCAAGAGTACCGGAGATGCTCAATGTCAGGTCAGCCAGCCATACTGTCTGTCCAGCGAACTGTACTTTCGAAACATAGTTGCATCAACGTAGGCTATCGGAGGCAAAATATCAACCAGAGGACCATTCAGTGCTACTTACTCCTGCCAGGTAATCAGCTGTTTCGTTAAGTTCAACACATATGTGCCCTGGGACCCATATCAGACAAATTTCCATGACATGTGCCGGTAAAAGCATCGACAGCGATCGGCGAACTGGAGTAACGGTTGGAGAAGATAAAGCGGAGCAGACGGAAACAGAATCTGTGACAATGATAACCTGGGAATGCTTTTCGCTGAGCGTTTGAACCGCGAGCGCGATTTCCAAAAGGCATGCCAAATATATTGAGGTGAAATTTGGAAGACGAAGAGGATTACAGTTCCAGCTGTTGTTTTTTTTTTCTTCTTCCACGTTTTTCTTCAGCCTCGTTGGCCTCGTAAGCCTCGTCTAGTTTTTGGTCCGCCGTTTCAGCACAACGACTGCAACATCTCAGTTCTTGTTCCAGTCGTTCGGTATCGATTAAAAGACGCCGAGGTTACAGGGCTCAGCTTCTGCCGTCGATCGTTCGTGCAATCACGCTGCTATTCGCGAATAAATATCGCGTTTCCGTCTTCTAAATTCGGTGGCTCCTCAGAACTCGCGAAGTAAAGGCCTCTAGCCTCCGTGAAGATTCAGTTGCAAGTCCTCAAACAAAAATAATTGATGCTTTTGTAGTGCACAGCGAATCATTGTTGCGAAATCAACTTTGTGAATGCTGTGCCTAAACCTATTGTAGGTTTCTTGCTTTCTAAAAAAACCACAAGCCTCATTCTTAGCGCTTAGTGTTTCATGAAATGACATTAAGAGTGTGCACACACATAAGTTTGCACATTTACACATCTATCTCAGTAAACGGAACTCCTGTTAAACGGAACTAATTTTGTTCGGCCCCTTTAAGTTCCGTTTATTGAGAGTATACTGTAATTTTTAAGACGAAAACTCTATATCTGTATGTTAAGGTGGAGACGCTGTGGGGGTAAAAATTGGCGAAGGTTGCAGTATTGGTGCAAGGCTAGAGAAAGAACAGGGCCGGCGGCCCCTCTCCCTTCGTCGAGGACCAAACTGTCACACCTCATGTTTTTTTTTCAGAACTTGCCGTTGAAAGTTCTCCACGACTGGCAGAGTCGGATCGTTTAGTCCGCAGGCTGTCACATCTCTCCCAAAGTGGAACGCGTTAGCAGGCGCTAGAACGCGGGGCAGAGTCCAAATCCAAGGCACGTGCTACAAACCCAAACGAAATGCTGTGCGTACGGAGTGCGATCACAGCTCAATGGGGTAAACGCCGGTTGCATAACGCGAGGGGCCAGCTTTCGCTCCAACCACGGGAAGAGGTTTTTCGTTCCCATTGACTGCGCATGTTGTTGTTCCCCGACACTGCTTACCTTTTACTCCCGGTTTTTTGCGGCGGCCCAGTGCGTCGGTTGCTGGGTTCACTGGATAGTGTTACCGGAATCGATTTCCGGGACCTGCCTAACCACACTTTTTTTTTCTTGAAGCGCACACTCCCAACACCTACTCGTGGGCTCCTTGTCTCCTCCCCGCTTTCCCAAACACTTCGAGTGTATTAGGAGTGAGGAGTGACTCCTAAACCTAAAGAGAAACCCTTTTCATAGAGTTAATACTACTGACTCTAGAGGAAAACCGTGCTTCACCCGGGCGCAGACATTATGCCACCCTCACTGCGTTGCTCGCTGTCTTTTTGCCTACTAGAGTTGGCGGCAGTAGTGGGTTTTCGCCTAGCAACATACGCATTCCATCATGGCAGCCACCGTTGCTGTGTGTGCGCCGTGACAACTTTGCTGTGCAGAAACGTTGTGTAATGTTTTTCCTGTGGTACGTAGCGCACTTTTGTGCCTTGCTGCCGCGTTAGATGCAGTTTTGCATTCTTCGCAACTGAGAAGGGTAGCGCGTAGATTAGCGGGTACTTCGTACGCTCAGAGAGGTAGCTTTTGCGGGTGCGTCAGGGAAGCTTGGTCGTCGCTTCGGAGTTGAGCGGACGTGTTTTTACGTGCTCCTGTGCTTCGGAGGGGCTTCATTTCGGCGGCCCGTTGCAACCGCGGCCTTTTGGATGTCGCCCGGTTTTCGCTCTGCCGGTGTGGGCGGTCGAGTGCCAGCTCCCGCCCCCCCCCCCCCCCCCCCTTCCCCAGTACCCGTCTGTCGGCCGCACTCGTATCCAGCGAACTCCAAAGTGGTCGGGACCGCCGCAGACTTCGCTCTTCATCGCACCAAGCTCTCCTCCGAGCTTCACCGTTCCCTTCGAGGCTTCTCGTCTCCCGGACCCAGCATTACGCCAGCCAACAGTGTTCGTGGTGTGTTGTGTGCGACGGAATCGACCACAGGGGAACTACTCTTCTCTAGTCTTTCCTCACTCTTCTTTACTTTTCTCTCTCCTATCCTATTTCCCCTACTATTCCCGCTTCTTTACTGTGTTAAATGCAGGTGAGCTCCCATGAGAGCTTAATAATATCCCCAGTTCATTTATTTTCCTTCTTCCTTTAAAAAGAAATCAGTGCCCCCTGATTGCTTTTTTCCCCTGATTTTTTTCCTGGTGCCTTCCCCCGTATTCGAGCATGCGCTGTTTGTGTATATATCATTTTGTGTGTGGTAAAAGAGTTCAGGTGATATGCAGCGCTAGTCCTGTGTAGTCTTTTCTTGGTTGTCCCGTTTGTACAGCGCTAATTTAACCTGTTGCACACGCCTGCTCTCCCCCCCCCCTTCCTGTATGCGTCAGCTAATTGCTTTCGCAATCTATTGAGGTGCTCTTTACAACTACTTGCTTTTCTAGCGAATGGAATTGTTCAAACTGGACAAAGCTTACAAGAAATGCTTGTAAATGAAAATCGTATTTGTCACTGCACTTTATGCTAAACAAACACGCTTTCTGTGCCTGTGCCTGTCTACGAGGCCTCTGCAGCACGTGTGTCAACTTTTTTCTCCAGTTGAAATGCTTTTAGGTAGTGGCCGTTGCATTAGCTTAGATTCAATAACCCTGAAATACCAAATCCTAATATTACTATGTTATGTGCATCATGAAATTCACTCATGGGATTGTGGAACTATAGCTTTCAGTACTTCCAAACACAAAGAAAATAGTGCAAGTGTTCATTAGTCGCTGCAGGGCTCTTTACCTTTTAAAATTTCATGCCCCCCTCCCAGAATAAAGAAAGAGAAAAATTGTGTGAGGAACAAACTATTTCCAGCAGAGCTATGGCAGGTTTAAAGCCAATAAACAGGCAGGGCTAAAAGCCAAAAAACCTTTTTGAAAAAAAAAACAAAATCATTATTAAAATAACTTAAGCACTGGAGAAGAGGAGAAGAACGAAATAAACACATACAAGCAGAGGCAGCATAAATGAGCAAAAAATGAGCAAAGCAAATGCAATTCTACGAGGCAGTTAGTCACGAAAGCTTGGCATGAAGGAACAGACACTTCAGGAGAATTTTTCAAAAATTAGAAATTATGTACCCTATGTACATCATGTACATAGAAAATCAGATATATTTCAGTGGTTTTAGCAAGATGGAGCTGAAGTAGCCAAATGAGTTCTTGCCTTGAAGCAGCAGATTGAAGTGAATAAGAGAGAAAAACAGTCACAGGTGCTGAAGGGGTGTTACCTGCATGCAGCATCCTTCGTTTGCCCATTTTGTCGTTTTGCCTGCATGTTTTATGTCTCTCTTTTTTTCGCCCATGGTGCTATGTTTGTACTGGCCGTTTCCACTCCATGTTTTTTTCTCCCGAATTTTTTTATCCTTTAATTTATGCCAGTCCTTTCCTTTGCTTTCAAGTTTCCTGTTCCCATTTTCACATAGCTAGCTGGGCAGTTCTTTTTCTTTCCTTGGTTAACCTCCCTAGCTTTCTCCTACAGATTCTTCCTTTTTTATAGTCGCACGTAGGTCATCTTAGCCTTGCCCTTACTATCACAAACTTCCCTAGAGGTCTGGTGGTATTACTGGTGGTGAAATAAAATTTGTTGGAGGAGAATTGCTTGTACATATAACCCTCTTGCTTTTTCTGTGTTTATTTTTTGCTTGTTCTGGCAGCTAAAGAGTAATGTACGTATGAAAAGTAACTTGTGCGCTAGATTTTATTGCGCTCAGCTTGCACAAATAACTTCTCACACCTCAAACAAAACCGGTAGAAGGATGAGAAGGTAAGGCTGGCAATGTCATTTTTTTTTCGTTGCCGGGATTGCGACACGGTATATGTTCTATGGTGTGAAGCATACGATACACGGGCTGATGGCATTGTGATGGGCCATTATTTTTTGTCGAAATAACAATGCTGCTGACCACAATCTGAATGAGCGTTAGCCAGAACGTTCATAATCAGCTACAGCATTACTGGAACCCAGCTTCGGTAATGCAACTTCGTCATCATCCTTGTTGCTTTGACAACGCTGGAATGGAAGCGTTGAAATTCCACAAGGTCTAGTGTGACACCTTTGCGGCCACCGGTTTAATGTTAGCATAAATGAGAATGCTGTGCTACACATATCGAATTCCTTCCTTCTATCGCGTATCGCATTCGCATATCGCATTCCTTCCTTTTATCTGGTGTATACAGCTGAAGAACGTCTCCAAGTGCCACTGGCTGAACCGATACGTGCAGATGTAACTGTTGCAAATAATAAAATTGAGAGTTCAATTTATTGCCAGCTTTCTTAATGACTGTCATATGCAATACACATTAAGTGTCTGAATACTCTTTATTAGCGATTGATAGTATTAAGCTAGGCAGTCTTATTCACCAGCTATAGTGATGTTTGGCAGCTGTTTCAAAATTAACCACTATGATTGAACTAATGAGGGGCAATAGCAATTTAAAACTACACTCAAATTAATTTACTTTTCAAGGTAGACGTATATCCTTCGTCAACTTCGCCTTGCACAAAATACATGACGGTCCCATCGCGACCCAAGAAAGCGCATATGTGTGTTACCTCAACCTGCTTCCTAGGCGGTTTCTTTTGACAGACCGATTTCCGGCCGAACCCACAGGTATTTCAGGCAAAACCGCCTGCAGGCGGGGTGGTCCTGATAATTGGGCGTGAAGAGAAGTGGCCGTTTCCGTTCATTTACGAAGGGACCCAGGGAAGGACAGAATAATTTTTCTTAACGCCCCACCACACGGGTGCCCATCTCACATGAATGAAGTTTATTCCTTCCCTTCCTCCTCTGCGCAGGTATATACATGGGGCATATGCGAGTAGAGGTGCAAGTAGACGTAATAAAACAACGTCGCTGATCCACCGAGTTTAGGAAATGGGTCATGCAAAGCATCAAATATATTCTCGAAATTTTCAGATTGCGTGTTTCAGCGATCGAAGGAGCATGCACCAATCGCACATACGCACACCGGAGATTTCTGCACCTACTTTCGGGATTACCTTTCTCGGCTTCGCCTTGTCCTGCTCTAGAAAACCACCTTATTGTGCAAATAAAGTTACCATTATTATTATTAGTTGGCGGTTGTTTTATCTCTCTCTCAGGTAAAACACCGTTCAGTGAAAGTATAACAGCACTCGTAAACAAGAACATAGTTATACGCTAGGCATGGTACAATATTTCGTACATTTGGTTGTTTTTAGATGCGAACGCATCTCATTCACTCGCCTTGTCCCTGCATCCATCCGGCGTTGTCGGCGTCCACCCCTCCCCTATTCTCCTCGCCGCGCCAGCTGCGCTCTCCGCCGCTTACCCCCTCTCCTCTCCGATAGCGAACACTCTCTCGCGAGGGGCATTGGATTGGATTCGATTGGATTGGCTTGGATTGGATTGGATTGGATTGGCTTGGCTTGGCTTGGCTTGGCTTGGCTTGGCTTGGCTTGGATTGGATTGGATTGTATTTGGATTGGATTGGATTAAAGTTGATTGTGTTGGATTGTGTTGCGTCATAGCCGCGGCAGACGTACTGGCGCCGGCGCGTCCCCTCACCGTTATGCGCGGTATAAAACGCGGTGCCTGCGTCGCTCCGCTCAATCTTTCCAGCGCCGTTCCTCCGCTGTCCAACTCTGCAACGTGAACCCCCTATGCGGCGCATCTACACAGGGGTTCCCGCGAGGAGAGGTGGGAGTTTTTAAGTTACGAATCATATACGGTCAAAAGGAGCCGATCTGCACAGCAACATCTCGCGTAACATGATATGACCGGCTGACGGCGAGTTCAAATCGGCAGCAACCACTACGGACATGTAGAGGTGTCCTTGAAGATAGGCGGCAGCGGCTTTATTCCGTATCGTCGGCAGTCTTCGCAAGCTTGTCTTCGCAAGCAAGGAAGTGACACAGCAGACACTAAGGCGTGTTAGAGTGAACCTTTGTAAATTACCCCCCCATTAGTGACGCTCCTCACAAAATTCCGAAACTGAATTTGGCGCTCAGACC
The DNA here is from genome assembly GCF_048455015.1 of Haemaphysalis longicornis. Taxonomy (NCBI): domain Eukaryota; kingdom Metazoa; phylum Arthropoda; class Arachnida; order Ixodida; family Ixodidae; genus Haemaphysalis; species Haemaphysalis longicornis. The sequence continues at coordinate 21,332,747 of NW_027526407.1, read as the reverse complement.
GACGTCCTCTTTTTGCTTAATATTTCATTTACTTTTGTTCGTCAAGCATGAATGCTTCGAGAAAACTAATAAAAACTATACAAAATCGTGAAAAACCCAGTTATTGGCATAAAAGTTGCATAATTTTAGCTTAGCGCCCTAAATTTGTGCCTCATTTTCAAGAAAAATTGTTAGCCATATCTTCAACTACTGATCTGGCAACTACAGCGTAGCATCATAGCGGCATCCGTGTTTAGACACATTTTTGAGCCAGCTTTACCCGCCTCGCCCTTTTAAAATTCGCGTGTTCATTGGGATGCGATTCCAAACGGAAGAATATGACACAAAAAATAATATATATATATATATATATATATACGGAAAGGAAGCTCGGCAGTCTACAACGCCCACGCAGGCATAGGGGAATGATTAGGCTTTTTTTACCCGTTAGTAAAGTTAACATTTTTTTAATTTACGTAAGAAAAAAAGAAAAACACGCACCCAGAGTGGTGACCCAAACCACGCCTTTCTCTGGGAGCGTGTTTTTTCTCCTTTCTTACATAAATAAAAAAATGTTAACTTCACTAACGGTTACAAAAAGCCCATTCATTCCTCTATGCCTCCTTTGGCGTTGTAGACTGCCGAGCTTTTTTTCCGTATTTCCTCAACGAGCCCCTTATTTCCAAACTATATCTATATATATGCAAACATTGTTTCTGTTACCAACTATACCTTGCACGCATGGTCCAACGTGTCCTCCTAAAATCGCACACAAAAAATTCTCACAGTAGGTGTGTTGATAATACCTCCTCGAAAACATTTTTCTCCGCTGCCGAAAGGCTTTCCGAGTGGTTCCGAATGGCCCTCCACCAAAGCCCGTGAGGACTAAACCTTTACAGACGACGTCTTCCGCAAGTTTACTTACCGCCCTGTGGGGACGTGCATGCTGCCCGCCCCTTGACAACAAAAGACAGGGCATTCCCCGCCCATCCAACGCCGTAACCTCCCACACATTTCTTCTGGGAATTAAAACGCCTGCCGAACGCACCACTCAAGCACCATATTCCGCGCGTCCCCTCTTTTGGAGAGTGGGTGCTGTGCGGAACCAAAGGCAAATCCTGTTTGTATTGCTGCGCTTTTCCTGTTAGGCTGCCATAGTGTCCAGGGATTAGTGTAGTACTTACCGAATTCCATTTCTCAGGCCTGCCAACCCCCGACTCTTCATCAATAATTTCCTCCTCCATCCCAGTTGAACAGATTCTGAATGACTCGCAAATGATCATGGAACTGTTCTTGTGTGGCGTCCTGCCTAGGTATCTAGCTCGGCGCGGGCGTCCAAATCGTCGTTTTCTTGCAATATTAGCTGTCTCTGAACATTTCCGGTCCACCCTATGTAGGCTGCGTCGGACACCTCACCGGGAATTCCATATATCCCACCCAGAAGATATTTCATGTTCTAGCACATCTGTGGTATGTACAAGCTTCCTAAATTCACCTGTGGGCCTGTGGTATATAGGGACTTTTTGGCCCCTGAAGTTTCGTGACAGCGTTTTGCTTACTCCGACATCGTAAGGAATGGTGGCCCGCTGCCACTATTTTCTCGGTGCTAAGGGAAAGAGGTTGCCGATCTGCCTTATTCGTGGCTTATGATTTGGCCACAGTAGAAATTTTCTTGCAAAGTCATCGTTTGTCACAATTTCATTTCACCTCCGTGCTTTTGAGGAAGAGCACAAGCATCACACACATGGCCAGAGCGCCGAGACCGCATGGCACTTGCGTCCTACTGTGGACGGCAAAACGAAGTCAAGGTACCGGGTAATATGACTGCTCATCTGGTAGACCCAAATCGCAAAGCCAGTATAATGGAGCTGCACTTGAACATCGAGAAAAACGATTCGACCGGCCACCTGCTATGCTATCATGAACTGGATCGTTCCCTCGATGGAATTAAAACAGTGGAAAATGCGGGCGCATCAACCCTCTTCAGCCAACACAAAAGAGTTATCGACACAGCGTAAAGTTATTTTCACGTTGAATAAAATTAGTACGCTCCTTTAGGACACTTGGGCCCATTCCTTCTGAAAACGCAGGCCTATTGCAAAGATCTCCACTTGTATTTAAACGGTATAGACGTGTTTAGTTCCATAATGTGACCACGGCTATCGTACGGCTGTCGAATTATCAGTTGTTTTGTGCAAGTTTCCTTCAACTTGGCGGGGGCCGGTTACAGCTGTATGTTACGCGTGCATGTTCCCTCTCGGCATTGTTTGGATGCATAAGTTTGGCTCGGGCACTTGTACGTAGCCAGTGGTGGGCAGCCAGGAGTAGGTTGTCTAGGAAGGCTTTGCCGCGTGCACTTCACGTCAGAGGTGGCCAAGCGGGCCTAGCTGCGATTTCCTTGTATAAGATCTCTTAATTTTTTGAGCTCACTGGAGGGAGGAGTATTATCCCATTTGGTGCAGTATGACTTTTGCAGAGTTGGTACTTCATAGGACATTAGCTCCTCGTTTGCATTTTTTCAGGGTGGAACTTTAAAGAAAAAATGAATAGAAAACGGTTCTCTTGGGTGGGTTTCATGAACAGAACAACCCGAACATTGATCCAGCTCTGCGCTGTAGTTATGATTGGTGACCTCTCACAACACGGCTTACCAACGAAATCTATCCCCCTAGAGATAAACCACGCTACTCTCTACAGTTGTGCGTCTGCCACAAATGAACCGCATCAAAAAACACGGACGATGAAACAAAGTAGCCGAGACAGTGCTTCATATCATGGCAACTATTCACCAACTAGCCCAGCAAGAAGTTCTTCTAAACTTGTGCTTCTTTTGAGAGATAAAACAGGCCACGGGCACATTCCTCGCCTGAAAGTAATATTTGCTGCCACCAGGCACCGGGGGTTTTGTTAAACCGAATTCATCAAGCCATTCCGGCAGTTCCTAAAGCTGCAGTATAGCCGAAAAAAGTTGCACATTACTCACATAACAGGCAGTTGCACCGACTGCTAAATATATCACTGGGCAAACGTTATTGAGGTCCGACATTTCTTGCTCACATCTTTTATAATATGAGAAATCCGAATTACTTTACCCACATCTTTCCTCAAATATCGCATGCAAAGGTATCCGTCCCCGCCACCCCGTTCCGCGCGCCTGGTACCAAACGATGCAGAAAGCGAGAGAAGAGACTTGATTTACTGTTTGGGTTTGTAAAAAGTCATTCCTAAAAATGGTCCGTTGAGTAAGTGTTCATAAAGGCGAGCTAGCCTTCTTAAAAACACCATGAGAACTTCCTAAAGACCGACTCACTTCTGCTATTAAGTCACATGTAGGTTTTTTTTAACGCGCCGACGCAACGCAGGCGATGAGGCGCGCCGTAGTGGAGGCCTCGGGATTAATTTTGACCCCCTGGGGATACTTACGTGCGCCTAAATTTCGTACTCACGGACGTTTTTGCTTCACATGTAAGGTTGTTTGAGGTGCACTAATTTACAGGTGCACTAATTTACAGGTTTAGAAGACGGAAGTTTTGTTCTTTCCAGAGACAAAAATTGTCCATAGCCGCAAAACACGTCGGTATGATTCCCGAAGTTACCTCAAAGCTTTTAGGTGGTGGCTATTTTAAAAAGACACTTCATCGCCGCAAAACGTGAGACCAGCGCGGCGGGTAAAGAACCGAAATGAATCAGCATTTTAGTTGATAAAGAAAATTGTCTATCAGCAGAATTTAGCACTCCCTGAGGCCGCAGGAAAATCTCAGTACAGAAGCTTACCTCCTGTCCCGTTCGTGGCACAGACAGCCGCCTCAATGGCCCAAACCCACCCGTCGCACCAAACCTTCGGCCCCGCAGGACAACAGCCCTATTTGCTTCTCCTAATGAGCGCTTCTTTGTGTGGTATGCTATTTCAACCGCGGTATTAGTACTACACCGAGAAGCATATATTACAATTATATTAAATGAATACACTACAAAAGAAAAAAAAGAATACGCTGCCCGGTAGCCTAGTTCCCATGGAATCGCACGCGTATTGCTAAGGTTGTAGGTACGGGTAAAACGAGGCTGCATATTTTTCTGCAAATACTTTCTGAAAGTTAACTAGGTTTCTATAGCTTTTTTGACGTTCTTTACTCCTGACGTTTTGCCGCTAATTACCAAGCCGCTCATTCTCTATTCCCGCTCTACAAATAAGGTATACTACATTCTAATATTTCTTCTTGTATTATACATGCATAAGAAATATGAACAGTATTGTATGTAGCACGTTCTTATTAACACAAGCCGGACCCTTGATACTCCTAAAAATATGTTTTCATAGAATAATTTCAAGATTAACTCTCCAAAAACCAGACATTCTGAAACTTTCGCGCTTAACCTTCGGTGCTGCGGCTCTCGAGAACAACAGAAAGAAAGACGGCACAGATAATTTGTAGGTATAGCGACTAGATACGGGGTTCTTTACAAGTTGTAGCGTTTTGTACGTTCCAATAAAACCAAGAACAATTTTAACTCACGGAGTTAACTGTAACGCATAAATACAACAACGCGTCCGCAGCGTTGTCAAACTGGCTGTGATGAGCATTATCGAGGACGACAAAAACTTCGACTTCAATATTCCTCGGGTATCGCCTCGAACCCCAGTATTGCCTCTCTTGTATTAAAGTGGCTTCGTCTGTAAATGCGAAAAAACACAGATTTACCTTCCTGAAAAAAGATATTTTCTTTTTTTATTTCATTTATTTAAACAAACCATGTATCGGGATGAGAGGCAAAAGGCAGATTAACTCTGCCTGACGGCGGCCATTAATGCCGGATATGTAACATTGTAGCATTGCACAGCAACGGTAGAAACAAAACATGACAACTGGCTATACAAAGGTGATGGAGAAAAAAACAAGATTATACATTTTTTGAAATATTATAGTAGAAATTATAGTAGCCGCACAACACAAATAATTACAAACTACACAGCGTAACGCTACACAATTCCAAACTTAATTCTAATGAAATACAGGAAACGCCGAAATTGTACATTTATCGAAAGTACACTTATCAATTGTATATTTCTTAAGTTGTAGAGATTGATTAAGTTGTACATTTTCTTAAGTTGTAGAGATTGAAAATCCCTATAATAATAAAAATATTAACCTCAGGTTGTGCACAAAGCCTGCCAAGTTTTTGATGATTCATGTGTAGAGATTAAAAGCAATATATTATCCTCAATCAAAATAGATTTGCATATTTGTGTGTTAACGGCACATTTTACCATTTTTGTGGAGGCGGCAAAATAGCAGTATTGAGATATTATAGTAGAGCTGTAATAAGCACCCATATAAGTTTCTATGCGAAGAGGTAGAGCAAATGACGCGAATTGAAAAATTATAATTTTGAGGAAAACAATTTCTTTTGTCCCACAAGTTTGGGTCACAAACCACCCAAGTCGTTTTTTTCTTTCATGAGGTACTTACACGCAGTGCTTCTGTTTGCATGGAAACCGGGAATTAGCGTATGCGGAGTAAATTTGTGACACAATTTGGAACACCATAGATGTATTCTTATCAATGAAAATGAGGCTAAATATAAGCAATAACAAGGAAAAAAACCTATCATAAAGTCGCTTGTCGAAAGCTAATGAAGTTGTATATATTGGACACTGAAGCCAGTTAGAATTTTACAACTAGTATTTGCTGTCTGCAACAATGATGTACAACCTTTTAAGAAATATTCTGCACGTTCTGCACAGATCTGCAAACCATCGTTTTCCAGCTAGCATGTACAAAACGTCACTGTTCACTAATTCATAGCCACATTTCCTGAGGATTCAAAGCTTCCCCGCGACACCCAGGTATAGCGTTTTCAACTACAAGGTATAGTACCTTCCCCTGCAATGTGCATCAAAGAGAATATACGCATACTTTATTACGAGCATAATGATGTGCAGTAAGGTCCTTAGTGCGACACTCCCTTAGAGATTCCTGCTGCAACGACACTTTCCATCAGCCTACGGTTTTATTAGGGACCGGAGCTGGACAGCTCCTTTTACACCTGCTCACGGTAGGGTGCACTATTCGAGAAAATTTACACCTTACTGCTACCATGTATTCGAGTCGCTAGCGTCACTTTTTTGCCTTTTGAGGTGAAATACTCGGAGAGAGATCAGAAGGATTTACCGCCCCCGCTGGTGAAATACCACAGTTGTTCGTAACAGGGGTGTCATTGTGATACTCACGAGCCGTCACGCACTCCTCTCAGGCCGTATAACGTCGAGCCTGCCTGACTTCCGGCGAGGTCTGGTCCCGCGAGTAGGAACTTGCTGATGTGGCGCATCAGTAAAGCACTCGAATCCTACTCTAGGCAGCCTACACTAACTCCAATGATCCGAAAGCTTTTTAATACTCGGTACATTTGAAAAGCTTACTCTTTGCAGCACAAACAGTTTTGGCACCTCGCTTTCTCGCACCATTTGGTGCGTAAAGCATTTACGATTTCTGCAAGATTACCTGGTTTACTTTGCATGACGGCTTCCTAGAACAAGCCCCAACGCACTCGCCCGAACGTTAAATCTCTGTAGCCTGACTAAACCAGGCTATCGAAACAATACATCCCCTTGTACTATGGAATGCATGACCAGGTCACACGATAGATATGCTGACAAAACAGACGCAACTGACTGCACGCCGCAGTAACACGCGAACAATGTGGAGTACACACAGATATTAGGACATGCTCAACATGCTCAAAAATAAAAATTGATATGGACACTGCAAATGTCTGAAATACTAGACGACGCACGCTTGTGCCACACCTAAAGCCACGGCATAAAATCAGAACCCTAGCCTTCGCCCGTGCGCAATCCTATACAACTTCGTTCAAAATTAAGCTCCTCAATCATTTCACCGAACAACACCGGAGATACACAGAAAGAAAGCATTTGTTCCTGACCTGGCCTAAGCATGGCTGACCCGGCAAGAGCAGCTCTTTGGGCCCGAGACCTATGGACCAAGACGCACTGGGACTGGGCGTCCGAGCTATCGAGAGCAGACAACCATGGGTCGAAGGGGTTGAGTAGGGAAATATTAATAACGGTGTGGCACTGCCACTCGCGTGAGGGTATCTTTGTAGTTTTCGCAGTGGGGGCAAGTGGAATAGGAAAGGGGGTTAGTATTATGCGGGAGCGAATGACTTGAGTAGGGCAGGAGTAGGTTTGGATTTGTGTCTATAGTGCTGATTCTGCGTAGGCTAACGAGAGGTAGAGAGATGGAAGGGTGGTGCGTGAGAGCCTGTGAGGAAGGGTGATACCACGGAAGGTGACTAGTGGCTCCAAAAGAGGAGGAGGTTCGGAAGCGGAAGGGTGTTCCGTTGAAGGTTCGGTGACTGGTGTATTATTACTCGGGCCGGCTAATGTGCCTTCTCCTCAACCTCGAAGCACATGTGGCCAGGAGCCCACAAAACGAAGATGGGACGTAAAGATGACCCTCACGTCAGTTTCTGGAGTTCTGCACGATTAGTTTTATGTGTCAAATAGACGGTTTCTTCGTGTACTCTCGACACATATTGATCGTGTTGAAGAATAGTTTTTGGCTCAAAGGGCGATCAGTGTTTGAAAGGGTGCAAGAAACCTGTGCTAGGAACCAGCAGTTTAAAGTAGAGAACAATTATTCTATTTCTTAGTACAGAGGTTCTTCATACGGTGACACCTCATATTAGGTCCGATAATACAGTCCTTACAGCTTAACAAAGAAAGTGCTTTTGTGATATTGCCTTGCATATAAGAGAAACTACAAGACACTAACCGCAACTCGAAAAATTAGCAGTGGCTTAGCTAGGCTGTGCCAGGATATACGTAGCGTGAGCTGGTTATTTTTAAGTTCAGCTGGTTATTCTTAGGTTTCCTAGTTGTCTATGATTAGCTGATTATCACGCTTACTGCTGGTAAAACAATTTTCAGTCCTGCCCAGTCCAGTTCAGTCCAGTCACTGCTGCTCACTCATGCGCAGCATGGCTCACCAAGACCCACGCGAAACGGCTTTCAAGCCGCTCCGGCACCCCGTGAGACTTAGCTACTGCACAACGGAGCCGCACACTGGGGCACGCGCCAGCCCCAGTGCGTCTGCCACGGCAATTTCGTCACTCGTCTGGAATGCGCAGACCAGCGAAGGGGCAGACCCAATTCTCTACATACCCGTACTCTAAATGGATTGGATTTTCATTCCAATCCAACACAATCCAGTTTAATCTAATCCAACCCAATCCAATCCACTCCAATCCAATCCATTCCAATCTAATACAATCGAATCAATTCTAAATTCAATCGAATTCAACCCAATCTAATCCAATGCTCTTCTTGCTTGCGGAGCACGGTCCTTCAAGGTCCATGCGAAACTGCTCAACCCCAGCCAGTGTAGCTAACGCTACAAATACTTCGGTGGTTCGACACTTGCTGAGAAACCAATGGAATATTTCACCATGCCCTCCCAGGCTACGATATCATGCTGAGGCAGTGAGGAGTTTATTGTATTCGAAGAGACCCTCCATGGATGCAGCTGAAATATGTTAAGTGAGAAAACCATACTTTTCAGCTTTTCTTTCAGTGCGCAGCTTGACCACCAAATGTTTCCTATCGGCTGGCGTCAAAACTGCATTCTTGTACCTGACTACAAATTTTTATTAATCGCCTGGACATGACGGATTTTAATCTATATTACCCGAAATAATATTGAAGAGCACTTCTCTCAGCCGGAAACGCACAAAATGGTATTACATAAAACGACGCTTTTACTTTTTTAGGTATATTCATTGCGCTTTCATACAGAGCCCAGGAGAGGGACACATTTTGGATACATCAAAGTGCTCAAAGTGTACCACAGAATGTTATTTGGCTGTTTAAAGCATGTGTGAAAGCACAGAGCTTCATTAAGCCAAAAAGTGTGCCCTATGCACATTACGTTCCGCATACTTTGGAAACGTGGCACAAATGACCAGATTGGGAGGATCGGAATAAGTGGTTGCTAGTAACGACGAATTCATGGGAGCAAGAAGGCACGGATCAGAATCGAGGATGTGACGGCTGGTCGCAACTTGTCTTAGCTGAATTAGTAATTTTTTCGCCGTCACGCTGATGTTAACCTGGTACGTGTATCCTTTGGCAAGGCCAAGGGTAACTAAGATGACCGATGCTGAAACTATGCGAATTTGTTCCTGTGCCCTTTCCAATTTTCAGGCATCACACCTTCTTTTTTTCAAATCAATATTGGCACATTGGCACTGACGGCTAGTCCAATGCGGTAGGCCATGAATTCAGATAATCGTGCAATTGGTTCATTACCCAATGTGTACACCCCTAAGAGGTCCTTACCTTTTTTAAAACTTAAGTGCTTGTCCAGCATTCTGGGTTGCTCAATGTCAGATATCATATGAGGAATAATTCCGTCCCTCGATTTCTCTTCGATTGGCATTGGCTCGATTCGTTGACTCGGCCCGACTATTCCTTTCTAGTTTAAAAAAACACAGCGAAAAATGTTATAATGCCTCTTTATATGACTACATTTCAGTTCTGTTACCTAGAAATATATCAGTACTATGCGACTACGCAACTGAGCCGAATATAAAATATCCTCTCCCTGAAGGCCCTGTCACTTTAGTTCTGCATGCGCCACCGGTGACATGCTTTAATGTGGAAGTACTTCCACCTCACTGTGACGAGGAACAATTTTACTATCTTTACGTACAAATCGTTTAATAAAACGCTTTTACTGGGCTGTCTTCAACATTTTGCTCTGGCACCATCCGGAATCAGGCTCACAAATGCAGTGGCACGGGTGAAAGCTTTTCTCGTAAAAAAGTCGTTATGGCGGATACTAAAGGACAAATTTCTGTAAAATAACGCTTACACTTAAAGCCTATACACAGTGGCGTACAATATTTTGTCCGTGGGAACTTTGTGAATGTATATTTAGGCTAGAAAAACATGTATGATGCTAAAAAAAGTAGGCGCGTGTGTAGTTGAATGTTGAACCGTAGAAATTACGAGTGGTTTTAGGATTTCTAGAGCTATCCCCTCTGCCTGGTCCTGTGAAAAAGTTTATAATCCTGAAATTCAGCAAGGGTCCATAGGCGCAACTACGACAGCGTAACACCCCCAGGTATATTCGCACTCGCTTCACAGTAAAGCACGTGGCTCAATTCGTGTTGCATTCGGTTAAAGCCCACCATGTCATTCCGTTGACTAATAAAGCAAATTCCCACCACCTCAGTCACACAAAAGAATGTAGTGTTTACAAGGGCCTGATGTCTGAACCCTAATAAAACGGGTTTATCAATTATGCGGCTTAGGGGGCATAGAGTTTCATTTAATTATATTGTCACAAAGACAAGGACGATGGAGTTGTCTTGAATGAGAAGCACGTTCATTGGAGCGAACTTGTGCTCCTCTAACAACTCAAAAGAATACAGAGGCGGTGAAGCAGTGGTCAACAAAGTGACTTGCACAGGCGAGTGTCGTCGAATCGAATGCCCCGGCGTCCGCACTGCAGGCTTTTTATTTTTTCGTGCGCGTGGTTCTAGAAACGTCTATTCGCATCGAGAACATAGTAGATCCACGAAGATTATTCTGGGCTGTTCACGTTAGATCGAAATGCTCTCCCTATCACAACAGATAACACATGCGGCACAGAAAGAAAGAATGGAACACGCGCTTTCCTTGGCGCAGAGATAACACAGACCGGCGCAGCCGGGGGGCAAAAGCAAAACACAAATAAACAAACCCAATGTATGGTTCGCGGCATTACCCCCCCCTCTAAGAGTGCATCGACCCGACGCTAACATAAGCGACAGTCCGAAAAATGAAAATAAAAGTTCGTCATCGTCCGTAGAAAGGTTTTAAGCGAACCACGTGGACGACTTCAGGCCGCGTGCGTCGTCGTGATGTGCCGGAGTCACCATCGGGGATCACTTCGTAGGTAAGTTGGCCAACACGTCGTAGAATCTTGTAGGGTCCGAAATACCGTCGCAGGAGCTTCTCACTGAGTCCGCGTCGTCGGATGGGAGTCCAAACCCACACACGATCCCCTGGTTGGTACTCGGCGTCTCGGCGTCGGAGGTTGTAGCGGCCCGCCTCCACCAGCTGCTGGTCCGTTATACGAACTCGAGCGAGCTGGCGGGCCTCCTCCGCACGTTGAAGATATCCGTGGACGTCGGCGTTGAGGTCGTCGTCTTCTACGTGCGGAAGCATGGCGTCAAACATCGTAGTCGGCCTTCTACCGTACACAAGCTCGAACGGCGTCAGCTGCGTCGTCTCCTGGATAGCCGTGTTGTACGCAAACGTGACATACGGGAGGACTTCGTTCCAAGTCTTATGTTCAACGTCAACGTACATTGACAGCATATCTGCGATTGTCTTGTTCAGACGTTCTGTTAGTCCGTTCGTTTGGGGGCGGTACGCCGTCGTTCTTCGGTGATCCGTGTTGCTGTAGCGTAATACTCCTTGCATCAGCTCCGCAGTAAATGCCGTTCCGCGGTCTGTGATTAGGACTTCCGGGGCTCCATGTCGCAGTACAACTTGGCTTATAAAGAACTTCGCAACTTCTTGTGCAGTCCCCCTCGGAAGAGCGGCGGTCTCTGCGTAGCGCGTCATGTAGTCTGTCGCTACGACAATCCACTTGTTCTGTGATCGTGACGTAGGGAACGGGCCTAAAAGGTCCATTCCAATCTGTTGAAATGGTCTCGATGGGACGGCGATCGGTTGCACAAGTCCGGCGGGTCTTGTCGGCGGCGTTTTTCGTCGCTGGCAGTCACGGCAGCTCTGGACGTAGTGGGTGACGTCATAGGTAAGGCCGGGCCAGTAGTACCTCGCCTTGATTTTTCCAATAGTGCGGGGTGTGCCCAGATGTCCGGAAGACGGGTCGTCGTGGCACGCTTCCAAAATTTCGTCACGAAGGTCCGCGGGGATGACGAGAAGGTAATTCGCTCTTGTTCCGGGGCTGAAATTCTTCACAAGGACGGAGTTTCTCAGGCTGAATGCTGGTAAGCTGCGTTTGAAGTTCCTAGGAACGGCTACGTTGCATCCCTCGAGGTACTCGATTATGACGCGTAAGTCGGGGTCGGCACGCTGCTGGGCGGCTAGGTCGCTCTCCGTCACGATCCCGAAGTACGCGCTGTCTTCATCAGAGTCTTGTGGTGGTGGATCGACGGGGGCGCGGGACAGGCAGTCGGCGTCGGAGTGTTTCCTGCCGGATTCATAAACGACTGTAACGTCGAACTCCTGCAGGCGCAAGCTCCACCGCCCAAGACGGCCAGAGGGGTCCTTCAAATTGGCGAGCCAACACAGCGCATGCTGGTCTGTTACAACCTTGAATGGCCTTCCATACACGTATGGGCGAAATTTTGAAATCGCCCATATAATAGCCAGGCACTCTTTCTCAGAGGCAGAATAGTTTTTCTCCTCCTTCGACAGACCACGGCTGGCATAGGCGATTACCCTTTCGCAGCCGCTTTGCTTTTGGACAAGGACGGTGCCCAAGCCTATATCACTGGCGTCCGTGTGCATTTCCGTTTCGGCATTTTCGTCGAAATAAGCGAGCACGGGCGGGCTTTGCAGGCGTTTTTGCAGCTCGCAGAATGCTTTGTCTTGGTCCTTTTCCCAGCTGAAAGTGGAGCTATCTTTCGTCAAGCGCGTGAGTGGCTCTGCAATGCGTGCGAAGTTTGCGACGAAGCGCCGGTAGTATGCGCACAGCCCGAGAAATCTTCGCACGCCCTTCTTGTCTTTCGGCCTTGGAAAGTTCGCAATGGCTGAAGTTTTTGCCGGGTCATGTAGGACTCCCGCGCCGTTGACGACGTGGCCCAAGAACTTGAGTTCCCCGTATGCAAAACGGCACTTTTCAGGCTTCAGCGTAAACCCCGACGTACGAATGGCCTCGAGTACAGACTCCAACCTTTCAAGGTGTTCGTCGAAAGTCCGGGCGAATACCACTACGCCGTCGAGGTATACGAGGCAGGTGTGCCACTTAAGGCCAGCTAGCACAGTGTCCATGACTCTTTGAAACGTCGCTGGTGCTGTGCACAGCCCAAACGGCATCACCTTGAACTCTTATAGGCCGTCTGGGGTTATAAATGCAGTCTTCTCTCGGTCTTTCTCGTCCACTTCAATTTGCCAGTAGCCGGTCTTCAGGTCCATCGATGAGAAGTACTTCGCGTGGCAGAGGTGGTCGAGGGCATCGTCGATTCGGGGGAGGGGGTACACGTCCTTTTTCGTGATTTTGTTCAGTCGGCGGTAGTCAACGCAAAACCTTAATGTGCCGTCTTTTTTCTTTACGAGTACGACGGGCGCAGCCCAGGGGCTTTTCGATGGCTGTATAATGTTGTCGCTGAGCATGTCGTCGCCTTGACTCCGGATGGCTTCACGTTCGTGTGAGCAGACGCGGTACGGTGACTGTCGGGTAGGTCGGGCTCCATCTTCGGTTATTATTCGGTGCTTCGCTAAGAGGTCTGACGTAGTTTTGCGCTCGACGAAAAACGTTCGCTATAGCGACGCAGCAAAGCCAATAATTTTTTCCGTTGTTCTTGCGGTAGCGCCGGATTCACGTCGAATGGCTGCGGGAGCTTGAAGGTTTCTACGGGTGTGCGTTCAAAGTCGGCGACCGCGATCACGTCACTTGCTTCTTGCGTTTCTTCGAGGAATGCAATTGCCGCGCCCTTGTTTAAATGCTGGTACTCCTCGGTGAAATTAGTAACCAAAATGTGGGATTGGTGTTCCTTGAAGCGCGCAATGCCTCTTGCGACAGACACACCACGGTCGAGAAGCACCCTTTGATCAGTGTCTACGATGGCGTCGGCGTCAGGAGCAGCATCTTCACAGTAAACTGCGACCATCAAGCTTGCGCGGGGTGGCAGGGTGACATGATCATCGGCAATCCTTACAGCAGCACGTCGTTCGGGGTTCGGTTCCCGCGTCATGGAGTGATGGGGGGGGAAAAGTTATTGACTTAGTCTGCAGATCGATTATTGCACCGTTGTCCATCAAAAAGTCCATTTCAAGAATTACGTCGCGGGAGCAGTTAGGCAGAACGACGAACGCCGCAGGGTACGTGTCGTCGGGATGAGGGCATGTCGTGAATCACTGTCTTCAGCGCGTCCTTGCGTCGTTGGAGGGTTTCCAGTTTTTCGCCGTAGAGCAACTTCACCTACAGAAGTTGCCGCCTTTAGTTTCCCCCGCGTGGGCTGGGAGACCTTCCACGTGCGAAGTTAGCATTGTTAAGGCGGTCCGGCGTCTGGTACGGGTAGGGCGACGGCGAACGGTTGAAACGGGCTGGTCCACGGCTGGTGTTCGACAGGTATTCTTCAATCTCAGATGGGTGCTGGCCGGGTCGGGGGCGTGGTGCGTCGACGGAGAAACCACGTAGTCCGAGTCTCTTGTATGGGCAGCGACGGTAGATGTGGTCGGCCTCTCCGCAGTGGTAGCACAGAGGACGATTATCCGGTGTTCGCCATACGTCAGTATTCCTCGGCGTCTGGGTTTGTGCTACCGGGGGTCGGGCGGGTGACAGTGGGCGGCGGTAGGGCGGGGCCTCTTGACGACGTGCCCCTTGACGACATGTTGGAGCAGGGCGGGGTCGGCGAACAGCCGCGGAGTACGTCATAGCTTGGGGTTCGCAGTGTACTTCGGATGCCACAGAAGTTCCCAAAGCGTTTTGAACTTCTTCCCGGATCACGTCAGTTAGGCAAGCGACTTGGGGTTGTGGCGTCGTCGGGAAAAGTTTCCGCAGCTCCTCTCTCACTACTGCGCGGATGGTTTCGCGTAGGCTATCAGACGGAATCCGCATGTTGTCGACGTAGTTCGCACTGGCCGCCCCAACAAAGTTCCGGTCATACTGCTTAGCACGCATTTCGAGAGCATTCTCAATCGTGCTGGCTTCAGTCACGAATTCAGCGATGGTTTTGGGCGGGTTGCGGACAAGTCCAGCAAACAGCTCCTCCTTCACACCGCGCATCAAGAAGCGTAACTTCTTTTCTTCCGTCATTTCGGGTTCCGCGTGGCGAAATAGTTGCTTCATCTCCTCAACGAAGATAACAACCCCTTCGTTGGGGTGTTGTGTCCGACTTTCAAGCAAAAGCGCAGCTCGCTCTTTTCTCACAATGGTAGTGAATGTCTTAAGGAACTCCCGTTTGAAGTGAGTCCAGTCGGTCAAAGAACTCTCATGGTTCTCGAACCAAGTTCGAGCAGCATCTTCTAAGTAAAAGAAGACATGCCGGAAAGTTTCTTCGTCGTCCCACCTGTTGAAGATGCGGACGCGCTCCAGCTTCTCCAACCATTCTTCGGGGTCTTCAGCGGGGGCTCCCCGGAACGATGGCGGTTCCCGGGGCTGCTGCAGGACAATTGGCGACGTTGTTTCTTGCACCATGGTGTTGGTTGCAGCGTTCCTTTTCTTGGGCCCTTCTGGCATCAAACCGAACCCGGGTGGTAAATCTTGCCGGCGGAGGCTGGCTCTTGTTAGACTGGCTTGGCGGCTTCCCGAGGTTGTAGTGGGCATGAAGGGTGCGTACCCAGCACCTCCACCAGATGTCACGAAGACAAGGACGATGGAGTTGTCTTGAATAAGAAGCACGTTTATTGGAGCGAACTTGTGCTCCCCTAACAACTCAAAAGAATACAGAGGCGGCGAAGCAGTGGTCAACAAAGTGACTTCCACAGGCGAGTGTCGTCGAATCGAATGCACCGGCGTCCGCACTGCAGGCTTTTTATCGTTTGGCGCGCGTGGTTCTCGAAACGTCGATTCGCATCGAGAACATAGTAGATCCAAGAAGATTATTCTGGGCTGTTCACGTTAGATCGAAATGCTCTCCCTATCACAACAGATAACACATGCGGCACAGAAAGAAAGAATGGAACACGCGCTTCCCTTGGCGCAGAGATAACACAGACCGTGGCAGCCGGGGGGGGGGGGGGCAAAAGCAAAACACAAATAAACAAATCCAATGTATGGTTCGCGGCAATATACTAGAGCAAAACTATTGCTTCAGTTGTGTTCTATCATAGCAGCCGCAGTAGTGGCGAGCGACGGCCTTCGCCTACTTGACTGGCTACCGACATGGCTTCTTCTTAGTCTTTAAGCCAAAATGGAACAACAAAAACATTTTTTTATTGTTTGAAATGCATTTTTTTAAGTTGTGCTTGACCAACAAATTTTATTGTAACTTTATTTTTATGATATTTCACCTCACTTAGGTAATCTTTTACAATAAAATTGTTGCTCTATTAACGCCCCAATGAACTTTTCAGGATGTTCATGAACGATGCCAAGGACAAGTGAAACGTGCTTTCCCGATACATGACGCAATGCTCTCTGTAGTGAAGCTGGCCTAGACAGTGAATACAGATTTCCTTCTCGTGTACATTAGTACGAACCTCCATGTTTCGTGGCGCACTGTGGGTAATGACTGACGTAATGTTTATTACATGAATTCCGTCAAGTGAAAGCGGTCGCGCTGTACAATTAGAAGACGGCACCAGCAGTGAATGCGATGGCTTAGGCATGAATTTGCCGAGAACCAGTGGCCCAGTTTTAGGACTGTGCAAATGTTGAATGTGGTACATACTAATACATTTTATACAAAAGAAGTGTTAGGCCGATCAAAAACAATGTTAGCTAGTGCTTGTTATTTTGAAGATTTTTCCGTGATTTTGCACTTTTTGCGAAAAAAGTACTTCTGTTAACATTACGTTGCGAAGTTCTATCATGTTCCATGTATAAAATATGTGCGCGTGTACAGTCTTTGTCAAAACTTTCTAGCCCAAAACAAAATTACTAAGGCCGCAAAAAATTCAATATACAATCTTACGTCCCGAGGGATGCTGAAGCATTTTATGCTGGAAAGCACGAGAAAACAACTTTCTCTCTTACTGTCATAAAATACTTTTTTCGCAATGAACCGCAAAGCTTATTCTTTGAATTTTTTGTGGTCTAGAAGGCTTGGGACTGGCCTCGAAAATTTTGACAAAGAGTGTACATCTCACTGCTCAGTTTAAGTTTTTGTGAGTTTGCTCGCTGCCTTTTAAACTTATAGGTAATGTACATTTGCTTGTATATTAGTTCTTGTCTCGACCCAATCATGTACAGTAGCGAAAAGATAAAAAGATAAATAACATACAATAAAGGCCAAACTGTATACGTTTGAAATCAATATGTCCTTCACGCCTTCAAGTTGGAGCCCGCTTTGGGTGCTATTGTTTGCACAATTTCAGCAACAAGCCAGCTTGATGGTTGTTGGCGCTCGTGTTTTTTTTTTCTTTTTTGCAGTGCCGTGTTCGCGTTGTTTTCCAGTATATTCAGTTGCGAGTAACCCAAGTACCCCGTGTGTTTCAGGGCATGTCACGCAAGCAGTTTACATGATGTAGACGTTTTCGCGCTTAGTTTTGTGAAGTGGCACACTCACCTTCCAGCGGAATATCATGCGAACCCCCATTACCTACCATTTTGAGAGCGCTGCCAAAGTTATCGACGGTAACAGTAGCAAGTTTGGTCTCGTCTTCAAAAAGGTTCCGCTCTAAGTGTGTGCCATTGTACTGCAAAAGAAGAACATAGAGGCGGTCACAGTGGGCTGTCAGGGAAAGTTAAGGAGACCATTCTAAGCACGTTAAAAATTGACGATATATGCCATGTCACGCAAAAATAATGTTCATAATCCAAACAAATGTGAAAAAAATCAATACATAACTACGCCTGCTGTACAGATACATAAAACGTACACGTAGCGTTCCATTTATAAAGTGTAAGTGGAAAAAAATGAGGCTATTTTCTGTTTCCTATTTCATGCGACGCGTGAGAGAGGAACTGCTGAGTGGCGTAATTTGTAAAAACTGCATTCATAGACCTTGATTTAAAGTGGTCGTTAACCTTCCAGCAGTGCACATTGCTATTCCACGTAGCCTGCTATAGAATTGTATATAGACTTGCGCGATAGGGTCGGCATTTGCAACGTGGCATTTAAAAAGAAATTATACGCAATAGGAGAAGCTTTCTGGCTTTACTCTCCACCTGAATTGTAATGAAGCCCATTTCGTTTTTTTACTATGAAAGTTCTGAGTACTGGTGCAAAACCTATTCGGCTTAAGTTTCTCTGTTGCCGTCACCTGAATAGAATGAGTGATAACACTTAAACATATTAGTATCAATGGTAGAGCGTGTAGCAATGAATTGCAGGAGGTATTTGCATGTGTGAGACTGTATAATGCATATATATCTCCCGAGAACTGTTTTTGAAAATACAATGTTTCCCAGTTCGTGCCAAACGTTCTGTGATTGCCACTGTTTCCCCTTTTTTCCTCAACTTGTCCCAACTGGTATTGAAGGTTGATTCAACTGCCTTTTATTAAAAATCTTCGCTTCAACCTTTTTTATCATAAATTCATTGCTTAGAACTTTGCGAAGCACGTAGATTGTGCTGCGTTTGTACGTGTACATTTGGCTTAGTTGGCAATATGCCGCAAAAATATGCCCAATCAAGCCTAGGTAAATAGGTCATTACGGAAGGCAATACTGTTCAGTTCATGGCAACGAGTTCTTTCTAATCAAAACTTCAGGCACCACACCACAAAAAATTTGTACACACTTACGCGCCATATACAGGGGACGGCAGAGAGGTAGCTGTAAACCAACCGGAAGCCCTTCAATTTAACCCTTCGCAGTCTGCATCTTTTGCCCAATTTCCGGCCGTTCCGGTCCAGTGGTATTTCTACAGTTTGTAACGTCGCGATGAGAACTATAAACTGAGCAACAAACACTCAGAGAATATTTATTATTATTTTTTTCCATTGCGCTAGGAACTCCCTTACCAATATTTCAGAAGCTTGTGAAAACACTCGAAGCATTCTCTTGGGTGCAGGCCAGAGTTTTACTGCTTCTTTTTAGAATAAGGTAGTTTACTTCCCGCCGCTTTTTATACTTATGTCGCTACAAACAGTACAGACCTTGTTGCTTCGGCCTGGGAGCTTGTAGACAAAATGGCTCGTCCTATCTAGCACTTACACTTCATACGTGCAAATGCTTCGGCCTGGGAGCTGGTATACAAAATGGCTCGCCCTATCTAGCACTTATATATACTCACACTTCATACGTGCAAATGGGCCCTGATTTTTGGCTCGAGCCCTCAAATCACCCACCTATAGACGCCAGAAAAAGCTTTCACCATCATCTGACCTCTCAGTCTCTTTATCATAGTATTATATTTGTTTTGTGTGTCCATCTTTTTCCAGCCCATTATGTGTCCAATCGCAGTGACCACGATCCTAAAGTGTCGCCGATATTCGCAAGGACCAAAAAGTATCGAAATTCCCGTTTCGTGTTATCGGTAAGCGAGGGAAACGAGCTACCTCGCGATATTCTAACGATAAATTACCCGCCTGCATTCCAACCTGCCCTGCGCACATTTCTTCATGTGTAAAATCTAAACTGATACGTCTCCTGAGCCCTGTTCATATATCTTGTTTACCAGTGCAACGTTGAATATCTAATGCCAAAGATGCTTTGTGGAATTGAAATCTACTGCAAATGTGAAATACACCGTGTGTTTACTCCCTGTCGTTTCTTCTTTTTTAAAGAAAACTGTTTACCTCCACCCCCAAGAATTCTTTCACGACCGTTGGTGTCAACTTCTGTTGACACCAACAGCTCCCGCGAATCGAACCTGGAACTAATAAAATAGCAAAGCGAGAGCCCGTTGTATTACCAATTTAGCTACGGGTCCATATGGAGACGGGGAAGAGAGGTGGTGCACTAACCAAGCATTTCTACGGGTTTCCCCTGCATTCTCGCTGATTGCCACGTGATAGCGTGACGCTACCTCTCGCGCGGCTTTGCGGTCCGCTCACAGCACGTCTAGCGGCCATGTGTGTGGCTTCCGCATGTGCTAAGAGTTACAAAAATTAAAGGAAGCTTACACCAACGCATGTAATCTCACTTCTACTACGCCAATGTGCTAAAGTTTGTGGCCTCCAGTGTTGACGTAGAAAATCACAGCTCCTTATCGTCCGCCCTCCCGCCAAACGATACATCAAGGGACACATTCAAAAAGTCCTTGATGGCCAGGCCATCACTCTAAGCCCCAGCATCAGGAACGTGGGCCTACATCTCCAGGCCAACACCAAGAGTGGCGTATCCTCGCAGCGCCTCAAACACAGCATCAATCAAATCATACACATGATCAGGCGAGTTGCCACCAAGATGCCAGGCCTCAAGGAATCCGATACCTTTCGATTAATTCAAGCTTTGTCCTCCAGAGAATCACTAATGTCAAACCCCTGTCTTTTCCCCACTTGGAGGACTAAAGATGCTTTATATAATGACTATATAAAGGCGGTTGAGCAGGTGATTTGTCTTCCGATGAGTGCGTCCACATATAGGCTGCTTAGCACGGAGCTCTACAACATAATGGAACAGCTAATAGAGGGCCATGTTTCGATTCAGAAGCTCCGGTTCAACAGAACTGCGGCGGGTCGCCGCATCCTTCACCAGATTGCCTGGGCAGCGCAGAATGTCACTCTGCTTGATGTAGAACTAAAGATGCTCACTTTGCTTAGAAATATGAACCCCTCACACTACGAGGGTCGCCGACAAGCACGGGCTCAGGCGGTCAACACCACTCTCGGTGCAGATCCTGCAGTCATCTACACAGACGCCTCGCAACATCGAGGGCACCAATACGCCATCATCGTGGCTACTTCCAGAACCAGCGTCCTTGCGTGTACGCCCCTCAAGAACCACGACCTGACTGCAGCAGAAGAGGCAGTCATCGCCTTGCCTCTCACTCAACCGGGGGTTCGGAAGGTAGTCAACGATTCGAACAAGCCTACCGGAATTACCAGTCTGATTGAATGCCCCTACCTGCACTGCGTGTGCAAAAAAACCACTCCCCAAACAATTCCATTCAGCTCATCTCAACATCCGCCCGTGTTTCCAAGGAGGGCAGCGAATACGCCCACCAACAAGTCTGCGCTTTTACCCTCCGTGCTATGGAACTGCACGGGGAAGTCACCCGCTTGTCACTTTCAGGGAGATAACCCAGCATTACCGCCTTCAGAGACAGACCCTACCTTCGCCTCACCCTGACCTTTCCAGAGAACAACAAACTACCCTACTGTTCATACAATCCGGCTTCTTCCCACCCCCACCGCGTCTTTGCTTAATGCTCCCGAGTCACTATGAAGCTGAATGCAAATTTCGCTCAGAAGTAGGAACACTCCGCCACATTATCGGGGTGTGCGACTTAAGCCCTGAGCACCCTCCCCTTTTTCTGTCCACTACCCAACAAGAGCAAAGGGAGATGCTGCTGTCCAGCCCCTCTCTGCCTATCCTGCTTCAGCTGGTGGACAGAGCACAGGCGAGGCAGACTGCATATGGGCTCCAGTGAAGAAGGAACCCTGGGCCGCACTCTGGGCCGTTCAGAAATCTGAATAGGTGTATTTCCTCTTTCTTCTCCTCCCCCGTGCCTGCCGCCGACCTCGTCGCCTCCGTCCGCAGAGGCAGAAACGGCGAAGTAAGATCGTTTAACACCGGGTTTCAGCTTGCTTTAACTTTATAAAAAAAGAGTATCCCCTCGTATGCTACACCAATACAACTCAAACAACCACCGTTCATGCATCATGCATTGATTCATTCTTACCAAGATTATCTTTTTGAAGTAATAAATGGTGTGGTTAAGGGCATTTCACTTCTCTCTGGTTTGACAATTTGTAGAGCGACGTGAGTGAATTTAAGTGACGTCGCACGGGCAATCTTTGTGGGTGCCTTTTAGAGCTTTGCTTTCCAGCCACAATCACAGGGTGGATTGGCCAGAATTTTGTTTTTCCAAAATGTAGCTTTTACCTAGTTTTGTCTGATCGGTGGGTTCGGTCTTGTTTACACGTATTGACGAATACCTTGTATGCCTCTCGAGGCCTTTAGGGTACTCAAATAAATAAATAAATAAATAAATAAATAAATAAATAAATAAATAAATAAATAAATAAATAAATAAATAAATAAATGTAATTGTCGCTCAACAAAGTGTCCAGCTCACAGAGTAATTATCCGCATGGTACTCTGTACACCGCAGTAGTCGTTTTTGTCACTGGCTCCTCTCGAATCACTGGCATAACTATCTGATGGAGGCATGCATTTCTCTTTCCCACTGAAGTTATCATCGCTATTGCTATAACGCTGTAACGAACACAATAAATAAGCGGCCATGTCTCTCAGTGAATCGTGCGCACAGGAGAACGATCTATAGTCCAGGAACACCGTGCTGAACATTGTGCGGCACCAAAGTCAAAACGGAGAAAACTTCACCAAAGTTCACTTATTCTTCAGGAAATAGCGCAGCATGTATGCAAAAGATGCAGTGAAAAAAACGCGAAATTTAGCCTTGAATACACCTGTCGGGCATAGCCCGACAACAGACCGCTATTACCGATTCGCGTTGTCGGGCATGGCCCGTAAACGGACCCCGAAGGCTTAAGGAAGCTTGCACTTACTGTCTTCATAATTTATGTATGGCTCTGTAAGGTTTAGAAACACAGAACCATAATGGAGGTATCATAATAGACAATTTGTAGTGTGCGGTGTATTCGTGAACTACGGCGTTTATGTTAGGACCATTTTGGAGTAGAATCTATGCTCCGTGACGATGGACACAGTTCGGTAATGTATGAACCTGCGGGTGCATCAGTTCTTAGGCGAACAACAAAATATTTCCAAGATGTGGTCCACAGGAGTTGAACGGGTATGCATGTGGAGTTTCTTTTTTGAAAAAAAAAAATCCTGTTGTGCACTATTTCTAATTTTGGGACAATAAATATAAAATAATGTTCCTGATTCTTTTTTGCCGTTACTATTACACCCTGCTTTATCAGGGTCAGTTCTTTTTTCGATTCTTTTTGGTCACCCTGTCGTTATTTTTATCACAATTTGTTGCATTTTTAAAGAGTTCTTTGACTGCAGTTTCTATTGCGTGCGGCAGCCAGCCCTACCTACGTCACCTGACCAGGGTTTTACGGCCTTAGTTTGCAATTTCTGTACAAATTTGATAAAACAACATAATTTCTAATAAAACTTGGCTAAAAAATACATAATACATTATAGAGTCTTATGCCTGCACACAAAAAGTATTATTTCAACCTAAATGTGCATGTAATGTTAAACTCTTTCCAAAGAATTCAGCTCAACCTTGTCTCAAATCTTCGTGACATATTCATAATTGCAGTATCAGAGATTCCAAGCAACAAAAACCATAGTATCAAACAGCGTGCTTAAAACGTGCCCCCACGTACTTAGCGGTAAACAGAAATAGGACAGTGAATTTGCAGTGCAGGAAAATCACACCGTGTAGTTTTGTGTACACAACAGAACAGAAAGGTGTCATTTACCTAAAGGTGGGGCAAACACAAAATACGCTATTAAAAGGGATACTCACAAAGTTCGTAACGGCGATGCCATTTTCCCACTCCAGAACTCGAAGTTGAGGGGCTGCGACGCTGGCTTTTCTGAGAGTAAGAACGAGTTCATCGTGTACGTGCACTACCATCCTTCCAGCAGATGACCGCTCCTCAAGGAGCATAGGATAAACTACTCTCGACTGCAGCTCAGGAAGTCCTGAAAAATAACCGTTTTCTTGTGTTTTATGCAGCGTTCATATTTTTCCTCGGGGAATCTTAAGTCTGTCATGGTATTTTCCAAACCACCCCACCTAGCATTCTGAATTTTAAAAGTGTTTTAAAAAAAGAGACAAAGTAGTGACCATGGTATCGGTAAAAAAAACATTAGAACGTCATGTTACCTTGAATATTTCGGACAAAATTGCATATGTAATTAACATTTGAGGCCCTTCGAAGTAAAGTTGTCATATCTACTCACCCTAAAAGTGCAGTAGAGATAGATGAAACAGTTTGGGACGTTTAAAGGGCAAAAGAATGTGCTTTTATAAAAAGCGGCAAAAGGGCCGGAGAAATTTTAAATAGCGTGCGCCTCGCTACAACGCCCTATAAGGAAATAGATTCAGTGTACACTATCCAACGTCTATGATTATCAAGGCATGTCCAACACCATGACTTGCATGAAACATTTTTTTATAAAGGTACACGCGAAAAGGAAAAGGAAAATTAGTACAGGCTGGTTGTAGCGACGTCATATGCAATATACATTTACTGCGCTGTCTATATTGCATATGACTTGCAATATAGACTTGCGGATAGGGCGGATACAGCGGGGGAAGAGAAGGAACTTTTGGCGTATAAAGCACTAGTTCTCTGGCAGGTCGGCATTGAAACCACATTTGTGTGTCCTCTGTGTTCCATAATGTCGGAAGACAAAGACAGGTCAATAAAAGTACATTAAAAGACATAAAGAGAGCTCAAATAGGACAGGGTGGATAGAGAATCGTTGTGGCATATTCTGAAGAGAGAGGACGTTGACGCTTCGTTTTTACAGCTGCGTTAGCGATTTACGAGGATAAGAAGGTGCTAATGACGTGTCCGTGGCACAAGCACACGGACCTCCTCACTTCTAAACCAGTTGAAACGCGGGTGTCCGTTTTCGCCGTGGCTGTTCACACCCAATCCTAGAAGAATGTGAAGGCGATTGGAAAAGAATAACTTGTGTATTCGTATCATACCAAAGCAATTGGTATCTGTTGGCGCGAGGGATCCTGGTACTCATATACGCGGACAAAATTGTGGTAAAAGCAGATCACGCAGATTTAGAGAAGGTGGCCGACACCTGTGACTGGCAAACAACATGTCCTGTTAGGCGTAGAGAAAAAAAAATCTGCCGCAATTAAAGTAATATTTTAACAGTGCTTAGCATTCTTATGTCGCTTGGCAAGATTTGAATTCTTTACAGCCAACTTTTCTGTTTTGAAATTCTTTTCGACCAATCATTTCTTGTCATTCGATTACAACCTTTGCCCATAGAAGTTCTGCCAAATCAGCATTTTCCTGTAAAGTCAGGGCGTTACAAAGTTAGCCATATGTAGCCATTTTTTCTGTATTTCCTATTTTTTGGATTTTAAAAATACTGTTTGTCCGGTTAGCTCCGTGTACGTTGTTGTAACGATTGCATCTGGAACTTCAGCCAAAACTTCTTTGTTGTGTAAATGCGGTGTGTACACGGTTTGCCTCATTTTGCTATTTTTTCACTATTTTTCTTATCTTTTTGAAAATATAAAATTCAGCTCTACCATTTGTATCCACTTACGCAATTATAATTATTAGAAGCTCAACTTTTGCCATATCGCCAAATCTGCAGTTTTCTCGAAGTCCAGGGAGTTTCACAGATGGCGACTTTCCGCTATTTTTATACATATTTTTTAGTTTTTCGGTTTCTCATAATTCCGTTCGACCGATTATCTCCATTTACGCAACTCTAAGGTTCTACAGCTTGAACCTCCGCCAAATCTGCATTTTTGTGGAAATGGAGGCCGTCACAAGCTTCTGGCTGTAGGGGTACTGGGCAAAGGAATCAACGAATTATAACGTCATGGTGCATATAACGTCATGGTGTTTAGCGGGGGCGACATTTTTCACCAAAACCTTTGGACCAATAAACATGCTATTAAAAATGCAGTATAGATGCATGGAGGTCTGGCTAAACAAAAGAAATGGCTCTGTCAATACCAATACGCAGTGAACAGTAGAAAAGAGGAAAAAGTGGTGGTAACAACACGGGGCCTCTCGGAGGTATAGTGAGCATATCTTAGCATTATTGATTGGGAAGTCAGGATTGGTGCTAGTGTTTATACTTTCGGACGCTGTACAACGCTTAAATATGGATATCAGCCGATAACCTAATCGTAGGACGTTAGGGTACCACATTAATTAATTGCAGTAGATGGTGATATGCACAAGGCTTTTTGAAGCCAAGGTAGGACATTGTACTAGATTTTGCAAGATGTCGTTAATAACTTCGACGAGGCTAAATTGGAAATAATAATAACACCCAGTCTCCAAAGAGGACCATAAATGTTACGACAAAAATGGAATAATAAGGAAAATAACCCAACAGTGGGCGTTGAAAATAATGGGAACGACGCTGTGAAGACATGTAGGGCGGAAACAATGGACACAAATACTTATTGCCCGCCATAAACCAGCTAAACAAAGAATAAAGACAAGAAACGTTTATGGTAACGCTCAAACGAGTGCCCTGCATTTCAATACCCGAGCTGGCTGCTGTAGAACAAGTACGTATGTTAGAGATACTGGCAACATGACTCGGAGCACATGAGGAAACACGCAATCACTTAGAAATGAAGTGGTAAGGTATACATGAAGCCTTCATGAAAAACTATATCTGATTACCTGACAAGAAAAAGCTGCAAGAGAGCTATAGAGTACCGCTAGAAACAATATTACCTTCACTGCGTAATCTCAAAGAAAATATGGCTTAGTGGAAAGATGGAAAGGGGAGTATGAAAGTACTTGTGAAGGTGAAATAGCATTTCTCAGGATGTTGGTTCAAAAAGTAAGCCGTCCTTTATCATGATGCGTATAGTATTAATCACGTACGCGCCTACACTTCGTCATGCATATAAAAGATTTGATGCGTAGAATTTGCTTTGCTGCTGGCCTACTTAGTACTCCTGCAATCACAAGCTCACATAGGCCAGTTAGGTATCGCTATGTGCCTCGAATTCAAGTTTACAAGGCGGCGGCCACAATGCATGTGCTGTTCCGAAGTCAACTGGAGGCACATAACCCAGTGGCGCGTGGAACGTTTGTGCTAAAGCTTTTATGAATGCTCTTTGTTCAATTCCTTTAAATTGTGCGCCGTACCTTCAGTAGTAATGAATGAATTTTCTCAATAAAGTAAGTAAAGTCGCTGGGGCACTTGCTGTTAAAACATTCGTTAAGTCACTCCTGACACACTCATTGTTTACACCTAAGTAAAAGATAACGATGTTCTTATGGCATTTTCAGCCATTTCCAATGTCAGCATAAACTAACAAACAGTCAACCAGAATTGTTCGATTGCGGAGAGGTTCTTTTTTTCGGATATTTTACGAAGAATGCGGAGAAAAAACATGTGGATGAAACTTTATCGTTGCGGTGTATTATTAATCTCGTGTCCTGGTGAAAAACAATATTGTATGCTCGTTTTATTTGGTTTCTAAACTTTGTAGAGGTGGTGTATTTTTGTTAGGAATGCTGCGGCCCCTCCATTTATCGTCATAGGTTACAAAATATTCGCCCAATACACGTGTGTATAGCTGCTTCGGCTAGCGCCCTTATGGTTTCCTGCTCTTCAACGCTTGTGCACGTCGCCCGACAATTTATGTAGGTGCTTTTCCCACAATTGTTTTTTGTCTGGTTACATATGAAACGTCTACTTGCTGTTGTTCTCGCTTTCTACATTTCGGCATACGCAATAAAACGATACAACAGAGATTTAGTGTCCCTATGAGGCGCTTCGTTGAATTTCCAAACAGTAGAAAATGTAAGTAATTTTCTTTTGAACTCACTCACTTTGCTTTCATTTTATGCGTGCTTTTGGAAATATCTGCATCAATTTGCGAGCCTTCTCTCCGATAAAGACCCCGTGCTACGACTTTTCGTCCAATGCCCTTTTTGACCTTCTAATTTATTAATACTATCTCTGACCCCTATCACGCCGAGAAACTCAAGACGTAGTTCCATATAAGTGGGTATAAAATAGCTGAACATCTCAAATTACGTGCGAAACAAAGACGCTGTGAACAAACGTACAAGAAGGTAAAGGGAACTCTTCACATCTATTATTTGCTTTGCCTTCAGAGTGACATTACTTTACCATTCCCTTCAATATTCACCAAATTATACGTGTTAAGAAAACGTTGTTTCAAGCACGACACCACTATTACCTTTACGCAACATTCAAAGAGGGTAAGTAGGGCTATCATTTCTGTAGAAAGCTGAGATGTAACTGCCCTGAGTGTCTATTACAAAAGTTAAACACAGCCCACTCACGAATGAGTCGTCACTACATGTCGATCACGTGATAGAAATTGAGCTACCCGAACGAAGAAAAGTTCCACCAGCTTTTTATAACAACACGTCAGTGCTATTTCTCATGGAGTGATACAAGGCGAATGATATAAAAGTCCGCTTTACTGAGTAAAGAACGTATGCAATCTTTGTTGTACGCGGAGTGGACATGAAGAGGAAATTATTTTCAACAGCACTATTTGCAGTTTCAAGGTAAAATTTTAGTTTGTTTCGTACGACCCTTGCATCAATTTTGATCACCCTTTTGCTGCGAGGAATTCCCACACACTATCAGCTTTCTCTCTCATCTCCACACACTTCGTTTATCTCCGTATTCCTTGTGATGTGGATATTTCAATAATTACAGATCTGCATTCACCATACGCGGACAGGTGCGATAGCGTTAAGACATAGTTCTGAAACACTTCCAATTATTTATAAAAATTGCATGCCACGTTGAACCAAAGCACTAGACCACAAGACCAGTGTGCAAATCGTAACTCCGACTGGACTGGCCAACTCTGAAGCATCGGTTTACCTCAATCTTCCAGGCTCCTGTATTACGCATCTTTCATAAAATATACGATCAATGTGTCGAATAAAATTTACGTTTCTCCACACCCCAATGCAATAGGTGCACGATGCCGCTCACTATTGAGTCAGTAATATAAAGCTGTCTTTTTCTTACCCTTAACAAGGAGCACAAATCCTAAAGCCGAAAAAACGCGCAGCATCTTCAGCGGTACTCTAAGCACTGAAGCACGACACGTTGTGAAAATGTAGATAGACAACGGAGGGTTTATACAAGTGCTTGGCCAGCATAACGTCAAGAAGTGAGACGTCAGATGGAAGTCAGGACTGTGCACATAGCATCCTTTTGAGGATCCTAAATAGGTAGACCTTTAAATCAAAGCAGTCATACAAGGCCAGCGATTTTGCTAAGAAAATGGTTGTACTAGGAATAGGTCTGTAGTTTCTTGACTTCTCTATCACGCTACTCTGCACCTTTACCTTTCTTTGTTTTATAGCTAGCTGTGCGAAGAGACCTATAACATACTTAAAGTGCGAGTTCACTGGCAACGGAGTTTGAAAAAGAAACCAATTCGAATGCGTATTGAAACCACTACAATGAAAACGTATAGTTGTAGTATAATAATAGATGCCTCAAGCAACGCATGTCAGCTGTATGCTCCTTTCTTTGAAATAGATACGCCGGAAAAATCACTGTTTTTGACTAGGCTATATTCTTATACAGTTTAACGGAGATATATGGAAGTACCTAAAAAAAGACATACACTGACTCATTCAGTTTTGTATATTTGGAAAAGGTAGCGTTGGCAGACAGGCGAAAGGTCGATGAACTGTGCCTTGCCCTGGCCATCTCCCAAGCACATGCTGCAATAGACAACCGCGTGAAAGGAAACAGTACAGAGCGTTGAAACTTTATTTACGGTATCTGTGGGCTATAGAGAGACCAAGGTTAGCTTTAATGAGCGAAGTAATACAACAATCACATGAAACAATGAATTCCTCTCCATTCCGTTTCGGGGCATTTCATTGAAAGCTTGGAGGCCTGATTCAGAAGCAGCCGCTATTTAAAAGACAGCTGATTTATACTTTTCTGTGAAAAAAAAGTCTGGGTTTTTTTTCTGTGAAAAAAAACTCACGGCAAGACGTCTGGTCTACGTGCCACGGTGAGGCAAGGCCGTCGCCAGTCTCCGCTACGGTTCCGGGCGCCGCCGCCAAGGCCCGGGACATCGTCGCCAGCACGGGCCACCGTCGACTGGGCTCCGGCGTTCCGAACGGCGCGTGACCGGGCGCGAGGCGGGAGCAAGACCGTCAGCGGACCCGGCTGAAAGTCTTCTGGCTTCGGAACCTGGGTAGCCAACCTCAACGACGCGGACACCGCTACGAGGGCGACGTCGGCACCCGCGTCCCATACAACCGACCGTGAGCGTTTCCTGCCCTCGGGACGTTTACGCGGGGACGGTCGCGGACTTCGTAGTTGCGGGCGCTGGAGCGGGCCGCGTGGGCTGTTTTTATTATCTGAGTTTCTCCATAACGCTTTGTGAATTCCCTTTTGTCATTGCTTAAACCATCTGTGCTGTCCAGTCTGTAAATATAATGCCATTTCCTCATCCGCACCAAGAGCGTTCCCTCCGTTTCGTGTGATCCAGCCCATTTCATTACAAAAAGTGGCGAGCCTGCCAGGATCCGTATCATTAACATCTGCGAAAGTTGGTTGAATGCTGTGTGCGGACGAGTGATCTGACATTTCGAAGATGGATTTGGAAAAGTTAATGGCAATAGGTTCACAGCTAGGATTGACGGGACCCGAACTTCGGCAGTGGATTGAGAACAAGCGTGCGGAGGAGAGGGCTGAGAGGGCAGCTGAGAGAGAGGCCCTTAGAGAAGCAGTGGAAAGGAAAAAGGAAGCTGACGAAAGGGAGTTGGCACTCCTCCAACTTAGGCTGCGCATCCAGGAAGGGGCGCAAAACACTCCAGCAGTTACTGGAGAGAGTAGCGCTGGCCCCAACACGCTTGTGATCAACCCACAGAAGTTGCTACCCTTGTTCGATGAGAGGCGAGACGATTTGCACGCCTATCTGCAAAGGTTCGAGCGCGTAGCAACGGGTCAGGTTTGGCCCCAAGACAAATGGGCGGTTGCCATTAGTATGTGCTTGTCTGGGGAGGCACTTTCAGTTATCGGCCGGATGACTGCAACAGAGTCGTTGGACTATGCGAAAGTCAAGAACGCTCTGCTGCAACGGTTTAAGTTTACTGCCCAAGGATATCAGGACAAGTTTCGCAAAGCACGAGCTGAGGATGGCCAAACAGGGAGGCAGCTAGCAGCTAGGATATCCGGTTATTTCGATCATTGGATTGAAATGACCGGAATGCCAAAAACATTTGAGGGTCTCCGCGATCATGTCATTGCGGAGCAGTTCCTCCGCTGTTGCCATCCGAAGCTCGTAGTCTTTTTAAAAGAGCGCCAGTGCAAAACTCTGGATAACTTGGCAGATTACACCGACCGGTTTCTGGAGGCGCAAAACCTCCCAAATCTTGGGAAAGGCCCAGATGACGCAGAGCAATCGCAGAAGAATGCGCAAGACGCGCAGAAGAAGCAACCTCCCAACTGCTTCTTGTGCAACCGGCCGGGCCACCGCGCTTCGGACTGCCGCAGCACCGCAAGGGATCCACCGAAGTGCAGCGCCTGTGTACGTGTCGGGCACAAAACAGAGGACTGCCAACCTGGGTCAGACGGTGAAGAGCAGTTGGCTACTTGCGCACTGACCATGGCCTCTCCAAATCATCCGGTGTGTAGCCAGCGGAGTGCTTCCGGAGCAAATGCTTATCCTTTCGCCCACGACCGCGGTCAAGTCACTGGAAAGGACGCGTTTTGCGTGAATGGCATGCCTGTCGTGGAAGGCCGTGTTCAAGGGAAGCCTGCTACAGTCCTTCGGGATACTGGAAGCAATACCGCCATCGTTCGGAGAGATTTGGTTGAAGACGGTTGCTTAACCGGAAGAACAACACGTGTATCACTTATAGATGGCTCCGTGAAGCAATTAGCCCAGGCGAGGATCCATGTCGACACTCCGTACTTCGTAGGTGAACTCACCGTATCGTGTATGGAGCGGCCGATCTACGATCTCGTCCTCGGGAACCTTCCGGGTGTCAGAGCGGTGGGCAACCCGGATCCGCACTGGAAACGCCCCGATGGACGTTCATTTAACCTGGTGAAGAATATCACCAAGGAGCTTGTCTATCCGAGCAAGAATGTTTTGGTGTCGGCCGTCGCACAGGTGACCTCATCAAACATCAAGGCCTGGAAAGCGCTTGTGATTCCGACCACGGACACCGAAAGAGAACAGCTCGCCTGGGAGCAGCAAAGCGATCCTTCGCTCAGAAGCTCTCCTTCCGCAAGGTTGGACAAACAGTCTCATCAGGGAAAAGCGGGAGCTACCGTTTCGTCAAGACCAGCGACGTCTTACATCGTCACTTCCACCTTTCAACGGGTAGAAGATTCACACAGGTCGTTGTGCCCAAGTCCAAAAGGGAACCTATCCTTCGATTTGCACACGAAGGCTTCGGTGCAATTCATCAGGGCTTACAAAAAACCGTCTACCGCATCTTAGACGAGTTTTACTGGCCGGGTCTGCGCGGAAACGTCAGACGCTTCGTCAGGTCATGCGACGGTTGCAAGAAAACATGTACGGGCAGGGTTGGAATACCACGACATGGAATATCTCATCGCGTTGCTGGGTACAAGCAAGGAAAGTGCGACTTCGTGGAAACGAATGGGTCTTCCCTAAGCCACGGCATAAGTGGCTCGAACCTACCTCGTCCACGGACCTTACAGAAGATCCTTGAGTTTAGAAGACCAACTACAAAAAAAGCCCTGTAGTGCTTTCTCACCTTGACTGGGTGCTACCGGAAGTTCATTCCGAATTACGCTGCCATTGCCGAGCCTCTAACTGACCTGATGGATACAACAGAGACAAACTGGCTTGCTTGGGATG
Organism: Haemaphysalis longicornis; assembly: GCF_048455015.1. Lineage (NCBI taxonomy): Eukaryota > Metazoa > Arthropoda > Arachnida > Ixodida > Ixodidae > Haemaphysalis > Haemaphysalis longicornis. The sequence goes on along the minus strand of NW_027526407.1, from coordinate 21,300,263 downwards.
ACTCTCAGGAGGCTGCATTCAACACCCTGAAGCAAAAGCTCCCCCAACACCTTACAGGACTAAACGACTTGTCTCCACCGGGAACCCACGCATCGGACACCAACCTTGGCGCCTCTCGTGTAGGCCACCGTAGGGACAATCCTTTGGAACCTGTCTCCCGGGCTCTTACTAAAACAAAAGAGCAGGAATAACATATTTTGACAATACCTACAATCGGCTGAGCTTGTCCACAGTTTTGCACTGCAGCTTGCCATTGTACCAAAATATTTTTCGCTGATTTTGTCACGAGCTCTCCTACTGTAGGAGCTTATCGTATTATCTTCTTTTTACGTGCCTTAGCAACTTGCATGCTTCCGTAGGACACAATTTTTGTGAGGACAATGTTTTTGTGTATGTTGGACTGTTTTGGACTCTGCTTTGGACTGTAGAATAGTTGTTCCATGAACAACTTTCTTAAGCTTGGGGTAATGTGATGGAACATACCCGCGAAGGGGAATGACGCCACATTCTACGCGGGAAAAAAAAGCCGAAGCTCAAGGCCAAGCGCCTGCTGATGAGTTGGAAAGAAGAATAGGTGAACAAGGCACGGGCGCAGGGAGCGAGACGGAGCCAGGGAACAAGGCGGACTGAACGGGGCACGGCTCTGTGCGACCTCACGGCAAGACGTCTGGTCTACGTGCCACGGTGAGGCAAGGCCGTCGCCAGTCTCCGCTACGGTTCCGGGCGCCGCCGCCAAGGCCCGGGACATCGTCGCCAGCACGGGCCACCGTCGACCGGGCTCCGGCGTTCCGAACGGCGCGTGACCGGGCGCGAGGCGGGAGCAAGGCCGTCAGCGGACCCGGCTGAAAGTCTTCTGGCATCAGAACCTGGGTAGCCAACCTCAACGACGCGGACACCGCTACGAGGGCGACGTCGGCACCCGCGTCCCATACAACCGACTGTGAGCGTTTCCTGCCCTCGGGACGTTTACGCGGGGACGGTCGCGGACTTCGTAGTTGCGGGCGCTGGAGCGGGCCGCGTGGGCTGTTTTTATTATCTGAGTTTCTCCATAACGCTTTGTGAATTCCCTTTTGTCATTGCTTAAACCATCTGTGCTGTCCAGTCTGTAAATATAATGCCATTTCCTCATCCGCACCAAGAGCGTTCCCTCCGTTTCGTGTGATCCAGCTCATTTCATTACAGTTTACACCAATCTCTTCTTTGCTGAACTGTTCCAGCCTAAGTGTGCTTGCGTCCCCACTTGTGAAATCAGGTTTGTCAATTTTTCCAAGTGTGAGTCCGGTGAAAAAATGTTCAAGTCTTAATTCCGCGTGAGCTAGACACAGCCTTGCTCAATTCCACGGTTCTTTTCCACTGGTACACCCTGCGCACACTCATACTTCCGCACGGTATTGCACTTTCTGGCCGTTCGTCCCGCTTAGATGAGGTCTGGCTCCGAGTACTTCTCTGGGGGTGGCTCTCACGCCAGCAGTGAAGAGGACGCGCTCTAAGGGGTAGTTACAACTACCCTGAGAGAAATGCCATCATTGTCGTTGTGCGGGGTCACTCACCCCAGACTCCACGCCCAGCGTCCAAAAAGAAGCAGCCAGCAGCAACGGCGAAAAAAAACAGGAAGGAGAAGAGGTGGTGTATGTGGAATGCATCGGTGACACAGCCGTCGGGCGCCCAGACCCGAGCATGTAGCAGCGGTCATATACGGACAACACCCACCTCTACGGTCAGGAGGTGATCAAGTCGGGCATCGGGAGGGGCTACACTACGTCAACGAGGCCTGCATTTGCTGCAATTGTAAGAGCCCACCACACGGTGTACCACAGTGGACCTTCAAGCGTTACCTGTCCGCCACCAATGGCGCCGTGCCGCGACTTGCCCCTACCTACGCCGCTGCGCCTCAGACGATGTAAAATTGCGACAGGATTGGTGCAACTATAATCCGTGTACCCTGGTCCTTCTTGTACTTGCACTTTTGTTTCAGAGTTTGCCGGATCACTAACCGTGAAATATATCATATAATAGTTTTGACGGCGCTGCATTTAGGTCCGGCAACAAACTTCCACTTGTTTTTCAAATTCGCGTTAAATGGATTTGGTTCATTTAAAAAAACAGCTCATATATCAATGGGAAATCTACAATGTTGATTTGTGTCTTTTACGCGTCATTGCCTTGTTGAGCAATTCATAAGCAAACTAAAACACAACGCGCCTTTGACCCAGGACCTTTGCAATTTTAATTCAAACATGTTACACTATGACCATTCTACTCAAAAACGTTGAAAACGTTTAAAAGCAACTGGCGAAAGCTAGAACCACACATTGAGAGAAAAGAAGAGATGTTCGACCAAAAAATAAGTACAGTAATCGGTAGGGATAGTTTCATGAAGCAGAACAGAAAAAACAAAAAATTCGCTAAGGGTGACAGTTCAGAAATTATAATCCCTAGTAAGCAAGATGCCTGGCACGATGGATGGCAAAAATACTTGATCTCAAGCAGAGAACATAAAACCGACAAAAAATGTTATAGGGGTGAACTCTTGCTGGCCCCAGAGTAGCCCTGGAGCACCGAGTAAGCGAGTGCAGGGGAGGGGAGGAAACTGTATGGGCAGCTGGATCATACAAAGGAAGTAGAGTGGAAAGCCAGCTTCAGAGACCAAATGAGAACGCTAAGCAAGCTTTATTTGAGCGTTACGCTAGACTAGTGGCGGATGGAAGATTTTGTTTTCTTGTGGGGTTCCCCAACAAAGCGGAAGTGGCGCACGTGAAGGGGAAAAAAAGGACGAATAACACAGAAAAAGAGAAAATAATGCTCAAAAAGGAAACATTCTAATGTGTCAAATAAAAAGAAGCATTGGGGCGCCATGCCGCACTCTGCGTGACTGTCTTTTTTTTTCGTCACTTGTGAAATTTCAAAATGTCCGTTTGTCTTGCTGAGACATACATTCAAGCTAGATAATATAGGCACGTTGCTTACGATACAGAAAAAATGACACTTGATGTAACGCAGTGTTAACGGCCACGGCGATTCTCCTTCCCTCTTGTCGCAAGAAAAATGCAGCGGAAGTGCTAGGCCCCTTCGCCGCCGTTGTGGCGCCAGTTCCAGGGGCATCTCGCATTATCTGGTGATGGTTTAAAAGAGTTAATTATTTTCTTACCGTGAAGCGACGATGGAAGAACACACAAAATTTTGAGGAAAGCAATATTCATACAGGAAGTTGGAAGTGCGAATCTGCGAACTGCACTTCCAAAAAATTCCAAATGCAGCCTTGTGTAATACGTGCAGAAACCGCTGTTCCCAATGCTAGCTGCTGTCTACAACGGTGCATATGAAATAAATGAGCTTGCCAGCCCCTGCGTGTTTGGTTGCACAGCGTATGAATCAGTGTTCTCCATACATGAGCGCGCATGTTGAGTCAATCATCTAATACGGCGTCCTCTTGTCGCGATTTCTCTACCTGTTTATTCTTCTTAAACTGTGGGGTCTTTATTATGAGTGCTGAGGACAGGGTTTTGCTCCTTATTTCTTCTTTTTGCCTTTTACAGAGAGGCAGTGGGATTGAGTATCGCGGAAAATACTATTACTATCAAAGGGTTTACAATCATTCACTCCGATGTCATCAGAAGGCATCTAGCCTTGGCAGACACGACTTGGCTTTTTAACGTGAAAGTGTTTTATTCCGGGATTCGCGATGATTTTACTTACGTCATATCCCTCACGGGAATGACGCCAGTACAAGGAGGGTGCACCCCTGCACACACGGTGTTCTTGCGGGGAAGCAACCTTTAGTACTCAAGAGTACGCTATACTTAGGGTTCTTCGTATTTCGATTTTATATTTTAACACAAAAGTGTTTAATGCGGGGTACAGCAAGATTTCACTGCTGTCATATCCATCACAGAAATGACGTCAGTAAACTTTTGCCGAAGCGACCCGCCAGCAGGACGCTGCTCGCCAAGCACTCGGACAATACAGCCACCTACCCGCAAACCACGGTCATCTGGAGACTTCGCTTCACATTTTGCCTTTCGTGTTCGATCGATTCCTATGACAGAGGAATCAACCGCAGGTTTTTTTACACCAACCATTGTACACAACCAACCACCAACCAATACACCGGCAATTGTATACAAAGTGTTGAAACGGTATGAAGTGTTGAAGTGTTATTGAGACAACACAAAAAGAGTAGTCACCATTGAAAAATATCCTGTAGTGTGGCTTGGGGGATCGCCATCGTCTCCAGACGTCTTCAATCAAGCAAAAAACATATGGGCTCAGAGACTCGGTAATTAATTGTACTTTTAAACGCCTTAACCCGGAAAAATCCGCATGTACCTGTGTATTTCGTGTCTAGTAATTTTAGCAGTAAAGGTGTACTAAAAAATTACACACATTTTTGTAGGTAAGGGGGGATTGGTATGTTTTAGGTTGTTTGAGGTACAGTAGGCAGCTCCTACCCATACATGATGCATTTCAGAGTACCTGGTAGGCTTGTTTTGTACTGCTGGGTGGAAGAAATGCCACGGCTTTCATGGACCAATGGAATATCGCCTGTATTAGGCGAATGAAATTTAGCTTCCTCTTCGCTCTGTCACAGCCACACTCATCCGCATGGCTGACCCAGTACTTCGGAGAAAAGGACATCGGAAAAAAAATCTGCCACCACCAGCTACGTTCGCCGTGAACATTTTGTGCCAGTGTTGAAGCCTGCACATAAAAACGCAGATAGTAGGCTGGTAGACAAGTGTTTCTCACTCCACTTAAAAGAATGGCTCCCAATCAGAAAGGGAAGGTGTAATGTTTTAAATGAGGAGCATTTGCACAGTAATTTTGAAATATTTTTGCTGCCTTTCTGCATCGTCAGCGCCGAGGTGCTTCTCACGTCCATTGAGACTTTGCAATAAGCCGACGCGCTAAATGACAAGGAAAGGCATCATACCAGCTCTCACCGTCACATTCAGTAACATAGCATTAATGGCTTTTCCGGAACTATAGACATACCGACATTTTTTTCTGCGAGGGTTTCGTGTTCTACCCGCCGCGGTGGCTCAGTGGCTAAGGCTTTGCGCTGCTGAGCACGAGGTCGCGAGTTTGATTCCCGGCCGCGGCGGCCGCTTTTCTGATGGAGGAGAAAAGCAAAAACGCCCGTGTGTACGAGATTTCGGCGCACGTTAAAGATCCCCAGGTGGCCAAAATTAATCCGGAGCCCTCCACTACGGCGCGCCTCATCGCCTGCGTTGCGTCGGCGCGTTAAACCCTACAATCAATCAATCGTTTCGTGTTCTGCTCTGTCGATTTGAAGCTTGTGAATGAAGTTACATACATTTCTAGGTGAACAAAAACAGCGCCTCTACGCAATGCCGATAGAGTTTCCGGTGTGCAAGGTGCAGCAGCTGGTTTAAGTGGGAATTGTGAGCGGCGTAGCTCTGCAACGTGCACAGAGGTTAGCTCAAGGTTCCAGCTTACGTGCGATTAGGGCCTTTTTTTGGAGCGCATCACTTCAGTCACCCTAATCGTGCCGCAATTATTTTCGAGAACCTCGTCTTGGCATCCTCGATGCTCGGCATCGTGCTTCGTTAGCTGTACGTGTTCCGTCAAAAGCATTTGGAACACAGTCCCGTAAGCTTACAGGAACTCCCTCCTCCAGAAACTGCCTGGCTGAATTCGTGTTTGCATAAAGGAGTCCTACCTAATAGAAAGAGCTTCCTATAAACCGGTTATGGATGTCATAAAGCCGGTAAGACAATTTTGGGGGGATATTCACACATCCTTGTTCCAATTACTTATGACGGCACCTGTAGCGTTAACAACGCCAAGCCCAACGTGCGTTCCTTGACCTTGAACTGTTTGTTTGTTAAACTCAAGCAAAAGCAGGAAAAAGCGGTAAGTATCAGCGTATCAAGAAAGCAGACAACTGGCAGAACTTTCGAAAGTTTAGAACTAACATTTGCACTAACCTACGCGGAAAAACTGTCAAGTACTTGGGCCCATGCAGGCACCATAGTTTGCAATCAGACTCGTCAGGGTCGACCTATCCAAATTAAATTATATTTTGTCTCGTTTTCACAAACCTCTAGTGCATTTGTGAGGTGAAAGCGTCAGGTTCCACATATTGTGAGACACCCTCGTTGGTTTTAGTTGTCTCATGCAGAAAGAAACTGCCGCCACAACTTCCAAACCAAGTTTATATTAGTAAGAGAGTAGATACCGTCTCTCTAGAGAGGAGGTGCCTGAATACTGCAATAAGGCTTGTCAGCCACAAGTGCAGTATGATGCCTCCCTGCTCACAGCTCTAAACAAACGGCACCATACGTTGAAGGCCACTTTTAAAGATAGTTCTGTTGACCTCTCTCACAGCAAAATGACCCATCCTATATAGAGAGATCAGCCTCGACGCTTTCCTTGTGCAAAAATGACAATTGTTGCTATTTCTTACTCCTTATGCTTCTTCTACAACACTGAGAAAGGGCAGACGGGCGCCAAAGTACGTTTATTGTATTACTCTTGGTTTTCAGAATTCGCTTATATGTCTTGTCAACTAACAAAAATAGCGTGTTTTTTTCGTAATTTTTCTCTGCCAGACTGACGTTTAGTGTGTCGCCTGTGCATTTTTTTGCTACTTTTAGACTTGCTCCCTGACTCGCAGTGCCAAGGGTTTTTGATCACGCGCTTTTCGATAATTACAAAGATGGTCGCAACTAGAGTTGCTTGTTCCTGCTAGTTAACTTTCTGTGCTGACATTTTTAACAATTATTATTCTTTTGCCTCAATAGAATAGTTTCTGGAAGGTCAATAACATGTTGCCTTCTGGAAAGGTCAGCTTGAATAAACGTCTGTTATATCCAAGCCTGCCTCCTAAATGTATTGGCAGGCTTTCTGCCTACATGCGTGCCCTTCTACCGTCAATTATATTCTCTTTACCCAGATACAGTTATATTTTCCAGTACAAATTTAACGAAGCATATTACCGCAGGACACTTCGAAGGCTGCTATGTTCGGGGAGAGGTTTTTTATCAGTCTTTCTCGATACAATTAAAATTCAGATTCTGTTGTATGAATGGAAGCTTTCATTACAACTTGCCACACGAAGGACGATATAGCGTTTGAGGCGAACCTCACGATCACCGTCATTGATTTAAATGGCAGTGAACGCACAAAATTTATACAGGGCGTGTGTGAACAGAAGGACCAGCGCTTATTTACAGCTGTTTTTTTTATTGGGCACAAAACCAACTTACGCCTCGAAACAACGCCTTATTACCTACTGAGACCGACAAACATCGTTTACCATTGGCATGCAAGCACAGTGATGTGTCGCTAACACTCCCGTCAGAGGCCTTTCCTTTCTGATTTGGTTCGTCTTTATGACTTCGGACGCCGTCTGGTGACAGGTCACGCCTGTAATCTTGATATCCTGAAGTAATGCACCGCATTTTCAGCATTTACAATGGGGAGAGTAGAGTTGAAAGGTCATGCTTTTTTGCAGAGTTGTTAATAAACCTTCCACTTTTATCGGTGTACGCCTTGGGACTTATTGGCCGAATTAGGTTAACCACCCATACTGCATGCCCATTTCATGTAAGATCTCCCATGCCGCCTTGGATATTCTTCTTCTTGTCGGTGTCGCGATTCCGCGGATATACTTGCGCAAGGTTCTTTGGGACACAAAATATCTACGAGGTCTTTTTAACCGCATAATGGCTGAAGCGGTGCTTGCTACCACCCTCGAAGGCAGGAAGAACACACATATACACAAGAAAGAAGAGTTCAGTCTCTCGCGTAGCTGAATTGGTAGAACATCCGATGGATTACCCGTAGGTTGTGGATCGAACGGTACCCTCAGCGCAAAAGGTTTGGGATTGCTTTCTCCGCGGCCATTTCAGTGACTAATTTTGATCAATTATCAACGAACTATGTTTCTGTCATGCTGCATTTTACGACTGTGTTCATTGAACAAGCCCCTCGTTCTCACATATGATCTGCTTTTGATGTGTATGCATATATCTACACCCGGCAGCAAAATAATCCGCGGCACGCGAGCGCGTGGCACACTGCGTCGCCGCGACATCTGGCGTTGCACTTCTGGTGTCGAGACATCCATGTGCGTGTGCGCATCCAGTCAAGCTCGCTGCCCTGTCTCTTCTTTCACTTCAAGCCGCCAAGGTGATCACAATCAGCGTTTGGCCATAGGGTTCACTTTCTTCGCCAACATGCCTCACTCGCACACGCTTCGGCGGTGAAGTGTGCGTTGCTCGCTCTGCCCTGATCCCACATACAGTGTAGCCCATTTATAACGAACCCACTTACAGTGATATAGCGGTTATAACGAAGTGATCTTGATTTCCCGTCCCAATTATAGCGGTCTTATAATAGTCCAGATATAGCGAAAAAGCGGTTATAGCGAAGAAATTTCAGATTCTCGCTTACTTCGTTATAACCGGGCTACACTGTATAACATGTCTTGCATGTCTCGGTGACGATCTTGTGCCACGTATAGCACATCGCGTCTTTGTATTTTTGCTTAAACATGCAGTTGGTTGCCAACTAAAAATGAGCACACCAACACGCAAAATATTGACACCAGAAATAGATTGTTTTATTAAGGGATGATGGCAAGTCACCTTGCGCAATTCTAAAGGAGGTATTGAAGAAAAAAAAACTTGAGGAGAGATCGGCGTGGTCATGGGTAAAAAGAAGCACAAAATGATACTAGTGGGTCGCAATACGCATTGAATTTATTGACATAGACATGGACCAAAAGCTCGGAATTTAGACAGCGAAACAACCCGCCGCGGTAGCTCAGTAGCTAAGGCGTTGTGCTGCTGAGCACGAGGTTTTGGGTTCGATTGCCGGCCGCGGTGGTCGCTTTTCTGATGGAGGCGAAAAGCAAAAATGCCCGTGTGTACGAGATTTCGGCGCACGTTAAACATCCCAGGTGGTCAAAATTAATCCGGAGCCCTCCACTACGGCGCACCTCCTCAACACCTGCGTTGCGTCGGCGCGTGAAACACTAGAATCAATCAATTAGACAGCGAAACAAACGATATCGCCCTTAAAACTCAGATCTCCAAGATATCAAAGTTTTGTTGCAATGCATCCTTTATCAAAGCCAGGCAGATAGAGCAAAGCAGGCTTCACCCTCGCCATGTGGCGCCGTAGCTCGTGCCAGCAAGACGTGTTGAGCATAAAAACGTACCCCTAGCGCCAAGCGCTCAATGCTATCAGCTCTGCCGCTTGAAGCGAAAGAAAAGACAGGGTTAGTGTACGGGGGTTGCATGCGCACGCGCACATCGGTGTCTCGACATTAGAAGTGCTACGTCACATGTCGCGGTGATGAATTTTGCAAAGTGCTCACGTGCCCGGCTTATTTTGCCGCCGTGTGCATGTGCGCATGTGTGCGTGTGTGTGTGTGTGTGTGTCTGGGTGTGTGCGTGTGCGTGCGTGTGCTTGCGCGCGTGTGTGCGGGCGTGTGTGCGCGTGTGTGCGGGCGTGTGCGCGCGTTTGCGTGCGTGCGTGCGTGTGTGCGCGTCGGCGTGCGTGCGTGCGTTCGTGCGTGCGTGCGCGCCAACCACGAATGTCAATACGACGGTCTTAATGTGTATCTTTCAAGCAGTATATCTCCGGGATGTTTTAGGTGCGTACACATTTTCAACAAAAGTTGCGATACTCTGATGTCACTGCTATATAAACTGGGGACGCTATTTGGGCGTATGTTACGGACGTAATGCGGACGTGTAACGGACTGTGGTAGTTCATTTGTGGTTGCTATATAAACCCACCTTACTGACGTACTTTGCAGGTCGCCGGTGTTTTGGTTTTAACTTTATACTGACGTATCTTGGTAAAACGTACCTTGTTCATATCTCTTGTATTCTATTTAGAAACTTTAAATAGACGCACCTTTGTAAGGATTCCTACAAGTCGGTGAGTGATTGCGTGAGTTTGCTGATCTATGAGTGCCGTTTTTTCGGAAATGCGAATATGCAGGGCGTACTAAATTAGACCTAATTTTACATGCGTGAAGAACTGCATGCTCATGGCTGTCCTTTCCGTAGCAGCTGCGTGGTTGAATAAAAACGATGTCCTTACAAATCCCCTGGGATATGGTGCAACTGTATTTCTTACCTGTGACAAAAAGTGGCAATGTTTTTATGAGTAACACTAAATTGCATTTTTAATGGCCCCAGTGTTGTGTTTCTGTAAAGAAAAACAATATGCGGTGTTTTAAAATAAATATATCTCCACCCAGCTGTAGCTATAGCGTGAAAGCAGCTGCAATGTACAGTTTGAAAAAAGATATAACGTACTCAGCAGTCGTACAACTGTCCAAACTAAAGGCCTTTCAATCTTGACATACAGTAGCACTTGATGACGTTAAGAATCAAATCTGAGTGCGAGCATTCGTTTCTTTGTTTTAGTATATTTCAACCTTCGGGATTGTACATTGCTTTACTGAGTGACAGAATTCAGAGCGCAGTATATAAGCCTGTAATATTTTTTGAAACTGTACCTTCAGCCTTTTAAATTTATCCAACTGTGCACCGTTGTTGAGTTTGATCCTAATGCTATATCATTTTGCAACATAAAATGAAACGGTATTTTATTCAAGAAGTGACAACTCACATCTTATGCTCACATAGGTTCGTTGACCGTGAGAGACCGCAAGACAGAATGCGTTCCGTGCACTGCGCCAGGCTGCCTCGCATGGCTTTGTAAGCCCTATTTAGCCCAACAAATGTTTTGTGTACATGTAAGTTTTGCGATATTGTTACACCGTTTCTCAGTGTCTGTGCCTCAATTCTCAGGACGAGACCAATATTGCACACCTAACCTTCTTAAACGCATTGGCCACATTAGTTCTAATGCAAATGAGTAAACATTCCCACAAGCATACTTCATTAAACAAAAGCGCGCGCTATGATCGCGAATTTAAGTGAAGCACCGCGAGCTGATGGGAGGATGATGCACATTGTTACTCAGCTGTAATAAAAGAAGACATTATTTGCTGTATAATCTGAGACTCAAAAGAAATCATGCACACCTCCGTCTACCGACCACTATAGTTCAACGCCACGATTTCTCGTAATAGATTATTTGGATGGCGAATCTCACAGTGCCAGTTTGCTTTACTCTGGAGGTACGCACCACTTTTCTACAATACCTACAGCAACTCTTGGTTTTGCACTTCGCAAGAATAACGTTCCGGTTTGGGGTGTACTGCGGAAATCGGTACCTCCTGCTTGGAGTTTAATGAACAATTTTTTTATTTTTCAGTGGGTGCCGGTATGAGGTGTTTAACCCCAAGATGTGACGTTACGCGTAAGGCTCTAAAACTCAAAATTGTCTAAAGTCTTGTGGCTAACCGGCATTCTTCTCGTGGCGGATTGTTTGGTTGTCGTGTGTTTTCCAAACCTCCTCGACCATGTCGACATGGAGCAATCGGATAGAAGCTAGCTTTATAACGGTTAGGTCCCAGGTTCGTTTCCGGACATGGGAAACGTTTTTGTAGCGCGAGCTACACTGGCCGAGGTTGAGCTGTTTTGCGCTGCTCTTGGAGAGCCGTGCCGCGCATGTGCGAGGGGCATGACTTCTCACGGCGCACAGCTGGCGCGCCCGAGCCCCCGCCCCCGCGACTGAACTGGACTGAACTGGAATTGGATAAAATTGGATTGGATTAAATGTGATTGAATTAGAATGAAAATCGTTACAGCAGCAGTAAGCATGATAATAAGTTAATCCTAGACAACCAGGAAACCTAGGAATAACCAGCTGAACCATAGCTCGCGCTACGTATTTCCTGGAATAGCCGACCGAAGCCACTGCTAATTTTTTCTTTCCTTCCCCCCCCCCCCCCTTCCATCATTCATCTTCATCGTCAGAGAAACTTGGTTTTTCTGCAGGGCGTATTGGCGTACGACGGTATCAGTGAATTCAATAAATATTTGTTTCAAAATCTATACATAAACTTGCAATCTCAATACCTGGTTTGCACCATTTCGAGACGTAAAGGTGGTGTTGCTCATGCCGAGTCCCACCCGATAGACCGGATCTTTGGCTCGGCAGCTGTTGACAATAAGAGATTCTGTCTTATTGCGAGACAGTTGCAAGATGAGACTTGTCCGAAATCTCTCAGGGCTAAACACTCCCGCTTGTAGTTCCGTTTGCGTATGCTCATATTCTGGACAGTCCCCGTTTCCACTCACAGGACAACGTCATCGGCATAGATGGCAAAGCGAGTGTATGTTTTTTGTTTTAGCGCTCACATTACTTTATCCACGACCAGGTTTAGAACAATTGAAATTAATATGAAACCATGTGGTATTTAGCAAGAGTGGACGCGCTGTCCAAGTATCGTCTTTGCTTGAGAACAAAATTACGCGTTTTTCGTGAAAATTATGTGTCCATGTCTAGGCTGGTGGACTGGGGAATGCCAGTGCGGCACGCTCCTGATATTGCTTCTTTGATGGCGCTATCTAATGCTTTCTACGTGTGCAGTGGGTGCACGTTTTCTGGTGTAAAGTTTGTTTCGTCGAATAATGACTCTACTTAGTAACCTTAAGGTGTACAGAGTACAAAAATTTGGCAGGAAACCAGTTAGTGTGGGTTGAAACTATCTGTCTTGTTCCGGATGATATGGCATTCGGTGTTAGACTATATAGGTGTTCTAAAAGATTGCTCATAGTCGCCGTTAGTGCAATAAGTCAAAACATTTTCGAATGACGGGATTCTGCCTGGTTTGAAGAAGGGTTGAATGATCGTAAGTTTTATGTGGTCGTGCACTTTGCTCTGCAGCCATTCTGATTTGATCAGGATATCATGTCCTGTGGCTGAAAGATTACGGACGTCGTGCCATGTAACCCCGTCCTAAGCAGTGGCCGAGTGAGGTTTGCCGTCCTGAACTCCCGTCATTTTATGTGATCATGTGGGACATTGGAAAGCAGCGCAAGCACCAGGGATAGCATACCACCAGCATCACTTGCTTATACGGTGCACTAAAAGCTCCTTCGATCCAATTATATTTTTGTGGACCACATTGCAACATCTGCTCTCCCCAGGGGCTTTTGAAAGCAGTGCAGAGCGAGCTCGCAGGGCTAGTGCCTCGGACGAACCAACTCGTAGTGTTTGAAGGATTGCCTGAGAGTCTTATCGAGCCTTCACCTCCCCTTCTCCTATCTCCAATTTATCCCACAAGGGCTTAGATCTGTTTTAAAAGGACCCCGCTAAACTCCCGATAAGCACTTTCACTCTTTCTTTCACATCTGGAAGCCCTACAAAATCTGTAGTTATCGCCAGCACTAAGCGGCACTGCGTGATTGGCTCGCCACACCAGATAAGCCTTCCATTTCTGCTTTGCTTTTGTGGCCTTTTTTTAAGTTGCTATCGAAAAGCCTTCATTACTGGAACTGAAGGAAAACCAGCCCAATGCCGCTACATGGCTTTAGTGACTTAATTCGAGCCGTTGAAGAATGTGAAGACCATGAATGAGAGCAAAATCGTTAGAGCGAGTTTACAAGTTATATGACGGGCATAAAGCTGTAATTGTCCGCAAAGGTACTTTCTGACCCCCAATTCTATGTACTGGGTGTGGGGGGTGACTACGTTCTGAAAGCATTTAAGATTTCAAAAAATGGGAAAAAAGTGGGGCAGGGTCCCTTTAGATAAAGGGATAAATCCCTTTATTTAAAAATTTAGTCTACTCCAACCCAACTAAATGAAGTTGAGGATGTACATTGAAGGCGCCGTTCTTCACAGTATCTTAATTGAAATGTTGGTTGTGAGGAACAAAGTTCACCAGGCAGGCATTGGCGCCGTTATGATACAGGGACACAGCTTTACAGTTTTTTTTAATTGCATCTGAATTCGGAATTTCTATTATGTGTGAATTGTATCTGTAAACACATCTTCATATCATTGCAAAATAAGAATATTTGGTAGAATTTTGATGTTGAGCTCACCGTAATAACGGTGCTCCACAGCAGTTTTCTTTAGCGCAACCTTAGGTTTCCGCCATTCTGTATTTAGAAAGTAAACACGAACTGCAGTGGCTTCATAGATGGTGCTTCAACAGGTCGGGATTTAATCTAGCCCCTCCTTTTTTTTCACTTGAGAAAAGGCATTTTGTTGGCTTCATTCAATCGGACCTGATGGGCAGAATAACGTTCCGCAGTTCACCGAATTCGCCATCATATGCTGCCATAGCCGTACAGAGTTGTGGTAAATGCGAACTTTACTCAACATCTCAGCCTTTTGAACACCCTGTTTCCAATTAATCTGCGTAATGGGACTGCAAGATACAAAATAAGACAGCTGAAATACGCGCATGCAGGCCACACGCGATCAGCAGCACTCGGGGATTTCGAAACAGAGATTAAGAAGAGCGCGGTCATTAAGATAAGAAGAGCGCGGCCAGGATGAAGGGACGTGACAGCCCGCAAGAGGGAAGCCAGACGGCCAGCAGAGCTTTGCTGCTTGCATCGACGTCTCGACGGGCTTGTCAACGGAATGGTGGGAAGTCTCAAGCTTAGCCAGCGAGGAGTGGTGGTCTTGTCGCGGCGGCGCCTGGTTTCGATCCCACGACTCTCTGACCGCGACGGGAGGTAGGTGGCGCAATTACCACTGTGCTACAAACCGAGATGCGAGCATGGCTACGAACGCGCCTTATGTCCTTCACTCATTCAGATGGTGCACGCCGTCAAGAAGATCTTTAGCAATGTTTCACGGTTTTACCGATAAACATTTTAGCTTCGCCCCTCTCATCATCATTCACGTCGTGGAGATGGCGGTATTTTTACTGAAAAAGAAGGCGTTTCACTGGAATACTACAGATGTCCTAAGTCAATCGGATGTACGTACAGAAAGGTTTACTTTGAAAGCAAATGTGGTTGATGTAAAATTTGTGCGGCGTTGTCCTGTAGTAATAAAAATACCCGCGTACGGCGTTGATACAGGCCGATATTCGTAAACAAACGTTGGCCAAGTAGGGGGCTTGCGGATTAATCTTGGCGTTTCCTTATGTTGGGTTTTCGGGCTGGCGATGCATTTATTACAACTACAAACCTACTTTGGTAGCTCCGTGACAATGGTTTTCTGCTATAAAACCGACGATCCCGGTCTGATCTCAGCCGTGGTAGCCTCTTTTAAGGGCGATAGTCTTTCTTGGGGTACCTAAACGCCATACATTTGGTGTTTTTGTGTGTCTCCAATCAGCGTTCTGGCGAAAATTTGAACCGATTCGCCAAAAAAGTTTATATAGGGAGGACCATTCCAAACTACTAATAATCTTGGCACAAGTCAACGATGTTCCCATCATTTAGTGCCAAATAAACCTCATGCACATGGCGGAAACACTTTGCCTAACGTGGTTGGCCCAATGTGCTTTTAGTTGCGAATATACGTTAGGTTGGTTTTTGCGATAGCGAGTGAAAGACCAGCGCGTTACAATATTTTAAACGTCGCCTGAAAGCTCCAGCTCGTGCGAGACAGATAAACGAATAAAAATAGCATAGCTTCCGCTCATCCTGTGCCACCTGGACAAGGAAATAAATGATAAAGACAAAGATGCGCGCTGTTCTAGAAAGCGCACGAGCATACCGAAGGCTGGAAAGTTAAAATTTTATTCAACAAATCCACGTTCCATTCATCCCGAGAGGAGTGAGAGAGGAAGGTGTCGAGCACGAGGAATGGCGCCAAAGCGCGGATAGGAAAGACGTGAAAACGGCAGCAGGCAACTATTATCTTTCTACTAAACTTGCGGTGAATTAAGCAGATACGAGCCCAATTTTTCGATGAAAGAGTTATAACTGTTGTAAATAGTGCAGAGGAAGCAGGAGCACCTACGAGCATTGCCGCCTACGATCATATTTATTCTTTGGCAGTTCTATTCCAACTTAAAGAGATGACTTACGTCCTATGAACCTCGGCTCGGTTTCTTCCAAAAATGGCGCCCTGACGAGGATAAAAAATCTATACAGTAGAAGAACTGATTACGGACTACCTTTCAACGATGACGTGAGCGAAACCTATGACAATGGGACTGGACTGCTGCCACTGACGCCTCACCGCACACTAAAGCCAATAACAACGAACAAGTGGAGGGCTCCGTAGACTGAGTCCTTGGCCTAACGTACGCTCTCAGGAACTCTACTGGCTTGTATCGGACGCCTCTCGGGTACCACTGAAAGGGTATAACTTTGGCTCTGCACCTACCGTGACTATTCTTCTATGACGCAACTAGGCAATAATGACACCGAGTATTGACATGATGGTCCTGTCGAAATGGCGAAGCCTTGGGCGAAAGGACGCAACCGTACTTTTAATGCCTTCAAACCAAAGATAAACGACAATGCACCACCAATCGCTACAGTAATTTCCGTGCAGCGAAGCTTAACCATAAAACTTGCTGTTGGGATGAAGCTGGACAGCGAAAGTGAAGAAATGTTTGACCTACACAATTTCATGGAGGAATTTGAATTCGCAGATAAATTCGAGACTTATATCCTTCTGACCAAATTTAAAATGAGCAGATTGTTCCCGGAGGTACAAAAACATCCTAGCAATGACAATGCAGCGATAGCCACCGAAGAAGAAAACAGCAACGTAAAGAACATACAATCAGCAGGAAAGAACAGTGGTCCTTTTAACTCAACGAGCGATTTTCGCCATTTTTCAAAACACAATCGTTAGGAGCCGCTTATCACTAAACGAGCTGGAACCTTCTGAGAAGAAAACAACGCATCAAATAAATAAGTAGAGGCCCTTGATGCTATTTGTCTCCGAGACAAATGGGGAAGAGCTTTTTCCACAGTAGACGCTGCAAACGATGAACTGGCTTGATTACCTACAACGAATACGACTCACCAGAGCCACGACGCCGCAGTGGAGGTGCCTGAAGATACAGCTTTCTCGAAGGATTTCGAAGAAACTAAAAGAGTTCAACACGCAACAAAGGACCTTATAAGACACTAATGGTGTAGCAACAAGCACTGCAGAAGCATCGACACAAAGACGTATGAGTGAAACTCAAGCGCAAACAGACACAAGGACGAGAAAGGGAAATGATGCCAGCGCTTACTATCAACTGAATGATTTATTAAAATCGAAAACACATATATTCCATGCCAAGACTTAGTGAAGTTGCCAGTGAGGTTTTTCGTTAAATAAACAATTTTGTGGTCCTGGGCTGCAACGTACAAATTGAGTCCTTCAAATGTGCTGTTCTTGATGCCTTGAAGGCGAAAGGTGAAGAGTTGAAGTTCAAGGCCAAGGTTCCTGTTGACGGAACCTTGAAATTTCTTGACTTCGAGCTCCGTTTCTTGTGGCATCAACATGCTGGATGTACACGCCCCGGTTCTAGCAAGCCAGTCTTCTTTTCATTCCAAGCTAGTTAAGAATGGGACAGCCCAAACGTGCCTCAAATCCGCAGTCAACAAGTGCTGTTATCATTTGTCGCAACAAAGCTTCAATGCGCAAATAGTTCGGCTGAATAACGCTGGCTTTCCTCTCTCCGGGCTACATGCGATCTGTCAGCGTCTTGTAAAGCAATTGAAAGGGTTCGCGCATCACACAACAGATACCCACCAGAGTAAAAAAGTGGCAGTCATGCCGTATGTAGTACATGCATTGTCGCACCGCGTGAAGAAGACGGCTGACAGATTCGGGGTTAAGGTGGTTTTCTCGGCCAGGAATAAGATAAGTAGATTATGCAGCATGGTGAGCAACAGGCTTGATTCCCGAGATAGTGTTTCCACACGTGGTTGTTTTATTAAACATAGAATGCTTATGTTCGGTGTATAACCACTGTTGTGTACCGCAGTCCTGATTAATTGCAGGGTTTTACGCGCCAACGCAACGCACGCGATGAGAGTGATTGACAACGCAGGCGATGAGATTGATTGATTGATTGTAGGGTTTAACGCGCGGATGGAACGCTGGCGATGATGCGCGCCGTAGTGGAGGGCTCCGGACTAATTTTGACCACCTGGGGATCTTTAACGTGCGCCGAAATCTCGTACACACGGGCGTTTTTGCTTTTCGCCTCCATCAGAAAAGCGGCCGCCGCGGCCGGGAATCGAACACGCGACAACGTGCTCAGCAGCGCAACACCTTAGCCCCTGAGCCACCGCGGCGGGTTGTGTAGTGCATTGCTATGTCCTGTGGCCGGGTGTACGTCGGCCAGACCCGCCCCTGTCTCAATGTACGCTTGAGGGAGCATCATTGCTTCTTGAAAGGAAGGCCTTACACACAACTGGCGCTGCACTGTTCAGACTGCGGTTGTAAGCCATGCTTAACAGAAACGCAAGTGCTTCTTAAACACAGACACCGTGCTACCAGGGAAATTGCTGAAGCCTTCCATAATAAATCTTTCAGTTGATAGTTAGCGCTGGTGTCGTTTCTCTTTCTCGTACCTGTGTCTGTTTGTGCTTAAGTTTCACTCATGGATGTCCGCGAACTAACTCGTCTTTCCATTTTTCTTCACATAGACCTAGCCCCGACCATAATGGAGCACTCAGACGACCTTAAACTGAAGTATTTTAGCCGTTGGTTTAAGGATGATAGAGGCGCTGGATAACCAGGAAAACCTGTTAGTCTTGCCGTCACGTTCAGTGTATTCGTTCATGATTTTCGTGGCCTGAAGGATGCTGAAAATATTGCAGCGGAAGAGGTGGCTATGGGCACCTGCCTTCTACTATCAGCTTCATTATATCGCAGTCGCTTTCTACCATTAAAGAGATCCATCCCGTCCCGCGAATTACGCCTCGGTTTCTTCAACAACAAAATATAGCTGCGTTATAGCTGATATGACTACGTTAGGCTGCTATAAATATGTGAGAGTCATGTTGTACTAGCTATGTTAGCAATGTTATCGCATCTGATGTGGCTATTATAATCTGATATAGCTTTGTTATAGCTATTGTGCAGTATCTATGTGAAGCAATAGCTGTATTTGGTGTGTTAAATGTTAGGCCCTCATTATTGATCAGTATCTATGTCGAGCAATAGCTGTATTTGGTGTGATAAATGTTAGGCCCTCATTATTGATCCCAAGGTTGTTGAAATCCCTACTCAGCACTTCACTGTGGTGCTAAAAAGCCCCGGTGCATTTGAACTTTTCAACTTTTTGTTACATCCTCGCGAGGTGTAGAGAAAAATGTTTTATTTCTTCGATTGAAAATGCCTCTCTTTTGCTAATGCATACTTTATACCGGCCTAAATTTCACAAAACAAGTGCTTTGGTGTTTATTTCTTATGCTTCGATGTGCTTAAATCTTGAAATGTACCGCCAACCTTATCCCGATCTCCACCACGGTCGCGACGTAGTCGCTTGGGAACTGCAGTCACAAGGACAATCCGATGTTGGGATCACGGGCTTGGCTGTCACGGTTTCAGGCGTTTTTTTCGTCGTGGTCATGGTTTTCGTTGTACTTGTCGTTCTTGCTGTTGGCTTATGGGCAACGCACTCCCCTCGGATGCAAACCTAAACCAACAATTAGAATAACGCATTATTGTTTTCATTTTTCAAAAAACAACAACGCCTTTCATGGAAAGACTACCAATTCTTTGTGGGGCATTTTATCCTGCTTTCTCGTTGAAAATTCTTCCTCTGAGTGCGTAGAGGTTATAACGTATGTAACTTGAAGCATGTGCCGAATTTACTCAGTTCTTTGGATTTTGCGACATCACTTCAAAGTGAATTTTGCTTTTGTTTGGTTGTAGATTTGTACTTAACATCTTTTCTATCTGCGTTTTGTGACCTGTTTTG
Source organism: Haemaphysalis longicornis (assembly GCF_048455015.1). Classification (NCBI taxonomy): domain Eukaryota; kingdom Metazoa; phylum Arthropoda; class Arachnida; order Ixodida; family Ixodidae; genus Haemaphysalis; species Haemaphysalis longicornis. Next base: position 21,280,513 of record NW_027526407.1, on the reverse strand, counting down.
GCTCTAACAACGTTTTAATTGCACTGAGTGCTAGCTAAGTAGAAGGTGACGACCGGCTTCGCCAACGTACTATAAATATAACCTGGATAAATTTATTCATCCACTCTATTCGAGGATTGCTACTACCCTTTTCCGAATTTCCGGTAGCTCTTTTATGTCTAAACCTGCAGTCTAACCGAAAATTGCGACAAAAATTTGTGGATTGCCATATCTTTTCTTCTTGTGCTCCATAATGAAAATGAAAGATGTCGCTTCTGCAGTGGGCAAATTTTTTATATGGTACCCTAAGAATACTACTGAAAGGAAAAAAATATGCTTAAAATGACAGTTCCCTCATTTTAAGTATATGCTAAAAATTAAAAAGTAAGTAAAAGTAAAAAAGCAAGTAAAAACATTGAGAGAGAGAGATATGTAATAACTTATTAGTGAGTTTAGCTGCAACCAACAAAGAAGCTGCCTGCTCAAATCTTAGGAGTAATGAAACGGTACACTGGCTGTCTTAATGAACCATGAGGTTAGGAGTACTACAAGGAAAGCGCAACTACTGAAAAATGACATGTGTGTTCAAGTAAGTACATATGTTTCGTACAACAGATACATGCAAGTGATATGTCGCATGTTTCTTTACAACTGCGAAGTATAATGCAAACAGAGTATGCACATCCACGTACAAATATTACAAAAAAAGATGATGCCACACCGAGGCCTTCACCTTGATACCTTCAGCTCATAACACAGTTGTCTGTTTCCACACTCATCCACAGAACTTTGCACCCATTTGGCAGCGCACGAACATCTATGTGGCCTAGAAAAAGTTTCCTAAAGTAAGGAAGACTTTGTTTTGCTACGTTCATATCCTTGCGCATCCAACAGCTTCTGCGAAGATAGGAGTGTCCGAGATGGCGCACTAAGCTTGTCAGTTATTTTGTTTTCAATTTTTTTGCTTGCTCTATCGCTTATAGCAACCATTCAAGCACGACATGACATACGTCTTCAGTTTGTCCACAAGCACAGCATGCGTCATCAGCAAATGAAATATGGTAAAGAAGTTTCGTGGTGTAGGCCACGCCAAATGACCTAGATGGGACGCACATGGGGGATGCAAAGAACAGGTTGACTTGGTACAACAGCGATGAACGATATTTATCTGTCAACCTGGTTTCCAAAGTAATGTGCCTTTGAGTTGTTTCAAATAATTTTTCACATCACCTCAGCTAAGAGGCATGGGGCCACATGTGAAATTTGAATGAGCCGCTTTTGCTAGTTGGTCCCGTGTTCCAACGTGTCCGGGATGCACTGAAATATTATTCTCATCGTTTTTCTTGTTTCATTTGCTGTCACCGAAAAATGCGCCTTGGCAACAGATTGTTGTCACTCTAAGCCGCAATTTGACTTAGGGTTTGAAGAGGCGCTTTTCAATCGGTGAATAGTGCCCAATTAGTCGGTGACGTCATTGGAGCGATAACTTGAACTGCAAGGTGTGTAGAAACTGATATGCGTATGAGGTCTTAGATTGAGGCCTGCTCCTCCTCAGCACTGCATTGGAATTTTGCGAACAGCAAAGATGTTTATTCCTACTCCTCTGCACAACTATCGCGAACTATTCTGATGCTGAAACGAATGTGAGCTGTTTTGTCGTGAGAAGTTGAAGGGCAAGCTTTTGGTTCAAAATACAAATAAAATAAAAACATAAGTTTGTACCCTACCCTATTCTCGTCACAAGGCATGTGGTCGAGCGCGTCTGTGTCCGTGTAAAACGTTCGCTTGGTCTGGTAGGTTCGGCCATAGTACTGATACTGTTCGTATTTATCGTATTTACATCGCACCTTGCAAGTGGTCTTGTTCACCTGAAAAAGCAGCGAGCCCCATATTTTGCGAAGGTCAAAGAAACGGAGAACAAATTATAAAGCAGAACATTTGGTGATTTGTTTTACAAAATGACATCAAAACTGTGCTTACAAAATCAAACGTGACATTTTCCGTGTCGGGGAAAACATTGGCACAGAAGGCCTGGAAGGACACCTTCATTCCGGGATAGACGCCTTCCAAAGTGTGTTCTGCTCCAGCAAACGCCCAGCATGCTCGCCCCCTCAGCCTGATGATGAACAAAAGTAATAATGTTAATATTATTACTCGTCTTAATTATTTCTGTGCGAAACATTAGACAGAATATTTGTTTTGTGTAAATGCAAACAATAACGTTTGTCTTGAATAGAATACCCAATCTAACTTCGCCATTCCCACAGAAAAGTTTGGCAACGAATTTATTTCGGCTAGTTTTGTTCACCATTGACAGGGATTGTGAACACCATAGTACTGTAGGGTGAAATATCTGTTACCGAAAGCAGGTCCAAAGCACCATTGTTTTGCCCTGCCGAGTTTCTTTCATTTGCCTTCGGTGGTTCCAATTATTTCGATATCGTGATCCCACCGATCATTCTTTCTTTGGTGCCGCAGAAACGCGGGGCAGCAGCCAATGGACCCGTATATAGTAATAAGGGTATGACCTCATTGCAGAACATTGGCCACAGTAATGTCGGCAAGACGAAATAGGGTCAATGAGGGGCAGAAGTGTTGAATTCATAGTGACTATGAAGAAGCCAATGCGCTTGCCTAGATAATAATAATACATTATCTGACAGTTTTGGGGGGCGGAGGGGGGAGGATCCGAAAATTTGTACTTTCTATATATTGCGGATCCTACCGAGTTACTGCCTGAGGTCCCATTGGAATAACGTACATGCGCAATGAATATTTCGGTGAAAATAAAGCGAAATTCTAATTTTTGCAACAAAACTTTTCCGTTGCACAGCCACTGTGCGACATAGGACGAAACCATTTTGAATCCTAAGCCGAATAGCTGGCTTCGGATTGGATGGCGACTGGCTTGTACCCAGCCAGGGTAAGAGTCGTTGATCTGCGAGGCCATAATTTTTATGTAGTCTGTGGCGGAAGCAATTTCAAAAGCCGTAAACGTGTCCTGTGGGGGGGATTACGGCAAGAGACTATTCGCAACTTGTTCTGTTCTATTTGAATGAAATAAAGTTCGTTTTTGCGACTCGCGGATTTTTCGGACGGCTCTTTTAATTGCGTTAATTTTTAGTCTCCTCTGGGTTCGGAAAATCGATCGTATACTGTAATTGGTATGGCTGATATTGTCTGCTCGTTTGATTCGCAACAGGATTGACGGAAACATCGGGTTTGTGAATCAATAACAACAATAACGCGGAATGCATTTACCGCTCTATATTTCTTTTCGTTGCTTCCTAGCCCGTCTAGAGAAGTAGAATGCTCTTAGAAGCGCAGCATCTGCCAAAAATGGCCCGATATTTTGTTATTGTACTTTTTCGTGTTGCTATCAGTCTTTTAACCGCTGGAACGTGCCAATACTGCTATGAGTGATTCCTTATGGGGAATATCAAGCGCCGCATGCACGGCTTAAAAACGGGAAACGTCAACTTATGAAATTTTTCCACTGTTGCAAAACGTCTGTACGAGCGGCAAACGAACGAGCCAAGGGCACTAGGTATGACACTTACGTGAACCATTTAGTGTCACCGGCTGTGTCGAAGAGCAGTTTAAAGGTTATACAGTAGCATGAAAGAAGAAACCAAGAGCACATTTGGCAACAGCGCCCGGAGCTGACTCTCCCTATTAACCCGGTTCTTTATGTGGGCCAGTAAACTTGGTTAGGTAAAAAGAAAAAAATATAATTTTGTTCACGCTGAAGTTTCAGAGAATTCGCCTGCGTTTCTAATGAAGCCATAATTGCTCATCGATTTTCTGTTTACGTAGTGCCTTTCGAGAAAAGTAAATTAAGCCAACGACCTCAAAACGGAGCAAATGTAGCCCTTAGCCATTACAGAGTCCCCTTTCGTCGTGTCATCTCAACCAGATCGAGGACATCATCATCATCACCAGCGCACGCCATGCAATTGATGTTGTGCATATTCCGATCGCTTTCCCCATGGCCCACACTTTGAATAACCTACAATCGCACGCTCAAAACGATCTCACTACAGATTGTTCTAACTTCTGGGTGCCTACGGCTATCCTGTCATTTTAAGCGTAACGCTGGAACATGATGCTCTTGAAGTTGCCAATTTCTTCGAACCTCGAGTGTAGGAATTTGGGAACTTTTTCTATCACTCCCCTTTACTTATACTGTGCTCCCCCTTACCTCTATAACTCTTGGTGATTGACTTCAAATAGTTATAAAGTTGCTGCTAGAGCGGATCAATAGCTGGCTTTTTTGTGAGAGTTAGAGGAAGCGGTCCAGTAACAACTCTCACTACCTCTCACTCAGCATGACGGGGTTCCTTACGTGCTTGCATGTACTGATTGAAAAAAAAAGGCTGAAGTGAAATTCGGATGAGTGAAATTTTATTGAGGGAAATTTCTCTCAGTGAATACTTGGGAGATACCACCGAATTCTACTGCCATTTACATTAGCCCTACTTCTTTTCTGCCAATTTATTCTTCTTTCTTTGATGTTGTAAATAATTTGGATCAAAATAGGTTCAGTGTGTGCACGATGTTGTTCATTTTTATGGGAAAAATGTATAGAACACCGCACCTACACAACTTTGATGCTTTTCAGCACATCAGTCTTCCTAGTCGCCGTACCATAAACACTTTTTCCTTTTGGCTTTCACTGAAAGCCTGTACATCGGCTTCCCAATGGGTATGGGTGGGTTGGTATCCGATAGTAAAAATGCTCTCGTACACATTTGGGCATTCGCTGCATGCTGAAGATGTCGAGGTGATCGAAATTTACCCAGAGCCTTTTACTACGGTGCACCTCATCACATGTGCAGGGTCGGTGGGTTAAACATCAATATAAACTAATTAACACGTTTATGCATTCGTCGTCTCTACGGTAGCGTGTTCTATTTTTTCTCTTTTGGTGTGACGTAAGCTTTTACTACAAACAACAAGAAACTAACAAGTTGTTTGTGAGGACAAGCATTTTGTTACCTATGCCCCTAAAACGTAACAAATAAAGCGCCTTTTCTTTTTTTTTAATATCTTTCAATTTCCAACCAGCACTCTCATCGCACCAGGGTACCTTTTCAGAGATCTTCAAAACAAGAAAATAATGGTGTTTGCATGCACTCACACATTTTAGAACGAGCTTTCAGCACGTTACCGCCTTTGAATGCTTACCTTATGACATACTGCATCTGTGCCAAGCTGCAATTTGAAAAGTGGTGGTGGGTAGGTCCCACGTTCTTGTAGCTCATGATGTTTCCAACGTCCCAATGGCAACTTTTGGCACTGGGGTGCCCCGGGACGCCAGCGAACGAGTCGGATCCATCGTGCGTTGCTCCTAGCCTATACCAAAAGATAAAAATGCTACATGTTATATCCCAATAACCGAGTTGTATATTTCAAAACTCTAAATGTGTTTTCACTTCTAGCTGCAGATGATTGGAGTCAGTACAACTAGCGAATTACAATAACTATCAAGGTTGCTAGAAGAGCAACTCTTGAAACAAAGCTGGTTCTACAAAATCTAGCATATTTACGGATCTCTTTGTTTATTATTTTATATTATAACCGTTCAGCGGGTGTCTATACATAGGTACATTGTGGCCGATAAAAGGAAGAAAACAAAGATTTCTAGGGCGTATATCTTTTGCAGCGTTCACAGCACGTGACACTGACGTGTCTTATTAGAAACCGCTTGCTTATTTGGCGGCTGCATGTTTACCAGCCAGTTACATAGCAATTTCTTAAAACATAAAGTCAGTGCAAAACAAAGTATACGGCGCAGCTGCGAATATTCAGCCAAGGCACAATTTTTACGCTTCTTTCTTTTAAATGCTAAAAAAACGAATATAAAGTAAAGGTTGCACACATTGCGTTGCGCGATTTGGTAGTCACAGTTTAGGTACGTTTTAAACGTAGCGTCTTACGTGTGTGCAACCTCGTGCGTAAAGGTCTGCATTCCCGAATAATGTCCAGCCTTGTCTTCTCCAAGGGCTACGTAGGCGTCGGTACAGACGCCGGCCAGGTAGCCAATACCTGGAAACAATTGCAGCCATGTTTAGAAGGTTAACAAAATTAGAAGCTGTAAAATGACCGAGAGATATGCCGTTGTTTAGAAACATTTTAAAATCATACAGCTTCCGACCTTTTTCTAATACATAATGAGCCGCAATTCTTGCAACAAGCGGTGGGAACGCCTTTTTCATCCGATGTACTTCCTGTATCCAAGGCGACAAATAGATGCGTGCGACTGCGAGGTTATTAGTGTATGCTGTCTTTTGCTTGTTTTGTTACACTACTTTTTTGTCATTTATTTGGTAAAAAGGTGCGAGATTTGCCATTTTAATGTCATGTGCAAATTTCGCAATTCCTGCAATAGCGTGAGACCTCCACCCAATATTGAGGTTTTCTGTAGTCGTACAGACTTGCATACACGGTGCGTTTACCCGCGCTTGAAATGAACATTAAGAAAAAACTACCCTACCCATGCTTAGAGTTCCAACTTCTCTGTACTCTTGCTTGTTCACTTTATTGATGGCAATGTGGATGAGTTGTACATAATCAACCTACACTGGAATTTTCCGCCCAACTCTCCCTCCAGTCCCCCTCCAGTCCAATAACCATCATTATTCTTTGTGTTTTAATGGTGCAGCTCGCCGCCGCTTGATGTGCTGCTAAAATAGCCGGTTTCCCTAAAATTTCCTCGCGGGCAATGTTCATGGCATAATGACGAGTTTCCGTTCTACAGGAGGTTCTTGTGCAACAGCACAATACGCGGATTGACAGCTCCAGGCCTTCCTCGTCCCCAAAGGCGATTGCCAGCACGAAAAAATGAAAAAAGTCTGACTTTTACTTTTGTTTTAAAGGAAACACGCTTGTTTTATTAGCTTATTAAGAGTTACCACGTGCTATAATTGGCCGACCACAGTGTAAGTTTATTTTCGGTAGAGCAGTAGCAAAGTAACTGCTTGAGTTGTAAAATATAACTCAAAGCCATTTTTATTACGTTAGGTTCAAGCATTGTGGAGAGTCCAAATAACAAATTTTACATCACTTTCTTGCTGCTATGGTGTCGCCTTGAAGGGCGTCGTATGCTAGATCAAACGTAAAGCGAGCGCGTTCAAAACGCGGGTTAGAAATCAAATGATTCATTATAAAATATCTTTATAACATTATAACATAACATAACATATATAACAAATGTTAACTTCAGTAACCGTAGTAAAAAATAGCCTAACACCCCTATGCCTCCTTTGGCGTTGTAGACTGCCACCCTATCTTTCTGTATTTCCTCAACGAGCCCCTGATTTCCTAACTATATATATATATATATATAACACAGAAATAAGGGTTGGCAGTCGAGAAAACCTCGGAAAGCAAAGGGGAGGATGTGGTAGATCATTGAAACAGATTAATAATTTGGAAAGAAAGAAAGAAAGTGAAGAAAAAATGCCCGCCAGGTGGGATCCGAACCCACGACCTCCAGAATACCGGTCTGGTGCGATAACCACTACGCTACCGGCGGGGCGATTTTCCCATTCACTTTCTGGGGTATTTATGTTAGGTATGTTTGTTTCCTGTGCTTGGGGGTGGTAGCCAGCGCCATTCGGACTAATCGGGGTGAAGGGGACCTTCTTTTTACCCCCGGGTCGTGACTCGAGTGTCTACGACATGTCCAGAGTGGTCGACCAGCTTTGAACCCTCTTAAGCTCCCTTTGGCAACAAGACTGCCAGAACAGAGGCCCTCGCTATGCATGTAGCGAATCAGAATAGGAAATGAGGGGCTCGTTGAAAATAACACAGAAATAAGGGTTGGCAGTCGAGAAAACCTCGGAAAGCAAAGGGGAGGATGTGGTAGATCATTGAAACAGATTAATAATTTGGAAAGAAAGAAAGAAAGTGAAGAAAAAATGCCCGCCAGGTGGGATCCGAACCCACGACCTCCAGAATACCGGTCTGGTGCGATAACCACTACGCTACCGGCGGGGCGATTTTCCCATTCACTTTCTGGGGTATTTATGTTAGGTATGTTTGTTTCCTGTGCTTGGGGGTGGTAGCCAGCGCCATTCGGACTAATCGGGGTGAAGGGGACCTTCTTTTTAACCCCCTGGTCGTGACTCGAGTGTCTACGACATGTCCAGAGTGGTCGACCAGCTTTGAACCCTCTTAAGCTCCCTTTGGCAACAAGACTGCCAGAACAGAGGCCCTCGCTATGCATGTAGCGAATCAGAATAGGAAATGAGGGGCTCGTTGAAAATAACACAGAAATAAGGGTTGGCAGTCGAGAAAACCTCGTGGGTTCGTGGGTTCGGATCCCACCTGGCGGGCATTTTTTCTTCACTTTCTTTCTTTCTTTCCAAATTATTAATCTGTTTCAATGATCTACCACATCCTCCCCTTTGCTTTCCGAGGTTTTCTCGACTGCCAACCCTTATTTCTGTGTTATTTTCAACGAGCCCCTCATTTCCTATATATATATATATATATATATATATATATATATATATATATATATATATATATATATATATATATATATATATATATATATATATATATATATATAATGGGAAATGAGGGGCTCGGTGAAATAAGACAGAAAATAAGGGTTGACAGTCAAGAAAACCTCGGAAAACAAAGGGGAGAAAGGGGTAGGTCATAGAAACAGATGAAGATTTTTTTGAGACAGAAAGAAAGTGGAAAAGGAATTCCCGCTGGGTCGGCGGGCATTTCTTCACCACTTTCTTTCTGTGAGTTCGCCTAAATTTTCTGGTTCTATTTTCTGGTTATTTTCTGGTTATCAACCAGTGAAAATTAGTAATCTATCTTTTTGGTAACATGAGCTGATCACCTATATCACCTCTTAGATCATAAACTACGTATACGGAAGCTTAGCGTCGAGGAGGGAGCTTCTCATCCGCGCCTTTTCAAAGTCAATACAGGCAAAACACATCTTCATATGACATGACACATGAACGTAAGGTAATCAATTGCGATTAAGACACTTCCGGCGGCGGCGCAATAGCTGTCTGGTCTGCTGTTCATATCGTCACCAACATACAGCGTCCAACAAACAACCTCGCTCTCTTCGCTTTCCCTTTCGACATAGAATAAGAACAAGGATAAACTCGAAACAAGAAGATTGAGATGCAAATTAAAAGCCTTAACTTCACCACAGAATCAATTTCGGTTCAACCTCCTTCATGTAAATTATTTGTATTCTCCATTTCCCTTTAAAACGATTCCTGGTCGGGAGAATGGCGCCCACGATGTATAATGAATTCTTCGCCCAAAGTACACTAAATAATGACTTATAAGGGGGTGAATATCAGCCTGTAACGCGGCAAATATGAAAGCTCAGGTAACCACACAAACATTCTTAAATCCCACCACTTTTAAAACACTAAGAGTTGGGTCAAGAAATATGTTCCCGTGTCGACATTTGTTGTTGAAGACACCTTAAAATGATCCTAAATTTCTACGTTGTCCATCTATGCTCCCAATTCACCTTTTAACAGTGGAGACCTGGGAAAAGAGCGTCGCAAGTCCTCTCGCACAACATTCTGTATTGTGCTTTTGGATATAATGACGTAATATTATTTGTATAGTAATGAGTTCTATTATGAACACTAACAGACAAAAGATGGGCGGCACAGAAAATTTAAAGGTAACATAAAATACATTATATTATGGTTAACTTCAAAGGCTGTACTTAACGTCACAATTACAATATCCCAAACAGTTACACCAGAGTCCCAGAAATACACAAGAAAGTAAGGGCAATAGAAGCAGTTCACTAAACACCACATTTTTTGGTTGGATCTTGTGTCTCCAGACGGGTAGTTTGTCTGGGTTGCGGGCGACAAGATAACAGCAGCCAAATCACAAGATCTGAACTAGTATTTATTTTGTGTTCCTCTTGTTTAAAAAGCTGAAATTCTAGAAGAGTTCTACGGCCCTTAATATTCATATTATTGTACAGTCAAATGATGTCAGCTCTGGTGGTGTGTACGGCAAGTTTGAAGGTTTGGCAAGGTTTCAGGTTCTTAAAAATAATGGGCTATGCAGCGAGAGTGACTTTTGAAGTTACAGTTCCTTGAAAAAAGCAGGAATGCACGTTCATTCCCAAACCGTTCCAGAATACACATCGTTTCTTACTTTCATTCGCGTGCTTTTGGTGCACGAGTGCACATTTGTAGCAATATGGTATGAAGTGCGCGTGTATTATTCCAGCCAGCAAAGTTCGCCTATTACAGGAAATTTACATGCGAAATTTTCGCTCGAGTGAAGGAAGTGCGGGCCAGGGGAATGCCAGAGTACAAGTGTTAGCAGAGTCAAAATTGCCTTGCACTTTTACTGAAACTTATACTTTGTTCAATCCAGTCCTAACCAATAGGCTCGATATACTATTTTGGATACATGACAACCCCGCCCCCTCTCGACCTGACCATTATCTTTTCACCTTGTGGCAACGGAAGTTGGTGAATGTCCAGGTTTGCTTACCCAATCCTCTGGTAGAGTACTTGCCGTCAACAATCGTGATTACGTCCAGCCTGCGAAAATTTAAGACGGACGTGGTCAACACAGGATACAAAAATGGCTTAGGAAAAAAAAATACATGTAAGTACTAAACACCTACCCACTCATGTAATACACAACGTCCGGTTTGCCAAAATCATGTCGTCTTCGTACTGCGTATACCTTGAGTCCTTTCAGAGCGCCTTCATCAAATAGGTAATTTTCGTCCGATATAGTATCGAATTTCTGTCCCTAGTGAACATGTTCAAAAATACGTTCATAGCTGTAACTTGAGCGCACAAAAAGAACGAGGACTGAACAAAGACACGAAGGCCAGCGCAGACTAACAACTGAACTAACAACTGAGCAGACTAACAACTGAATATTGCAAAACTACGAGGAGGTAGCTTACCAACAAACCTCAAAACACAAATTTCAAACTAGTGCTCCTATATCAGGATCGAAGGAATGACTAACTCCTGTTGCTCACCATTGCCATATTTTTGTGAATTGATACTGACTACTTTTAAATGAGAATACAAATAAAAATAGGACATTGTGTGTCAAGAACAACTCAAATTTATCCAGCCTATTCCATGCCGAATTTAAGCATGAGTATATACTTGTTGGGTCCCAAATGCCCCCTATATGTCTAAACCAGCCAACCTAAGAACACCTTTGTGATGTTATCAATGTATATATATTTCCGCGAACGGTATTGTCTGTTTTTTATTTTTGTGCTGTGTGGCCGCGCCTAGCTGTCTTACCAAAGTTAGAAGTGAAGCCCGAGCCTCCGTCTTTCTGTTGTAATGGCGCGCAGGCTTTCGTATTTGACAGGTAGAGTGTATCGCCTGTCGCCACTAGAATGGAATGTTCATCTGTGATCGCCAACGTCCTAAATGTGATTCGATAGTTATAGAAGGGTTAACGCCCAAGGATACATGCTTGCAAGGCAAACATTGCGTCATTTCATTCGCCAAAACTATCCCGCGCACGCCACAAGCGGACACCCGCGCATGTCCGCTTGTGGGCTCTTTTGGCTTCTCGGCGTAGCACAAGTTCATTCCACTAATTGTTTGCTCCTTTAGGATACCGGCGTTGTCCTTGGCTACGTGCAATATTCACTCTTACAATATCTACAACAACACAATTAATAAACTGGCAACGTCCGCATTCAAAGGCAATAAGAACTTCAAATTCCCCTTAGGTCTCAATACTGAACTGTAAACGTGTATGTATATCACCGATCATTGCTAGCCGATAATAGGTTGCAACGAATAACTCAACAGCTGCTCGAGAGGGTATTAGGAATGGGCGGGGATAGTGCAAAAAGTACAATCAATAAATAAATAAAGATCTTTATCAGGACAATGATGACAAGGTGGCCTGCGTGCACGAAAAGGAAAGAGGAGGGTAATGTACAGGCGATGGTCCACGCCAGTGGAGCGCGACAAATCTTACAGAAGGAGAAGCCTCCGGTGTATATCGTCGACTTGCACCGAATGCGTCCAGGTAGAAAGAATCCGAACATCTGACGCAACACGTTTAAGCCGCTGCATTTGTAACACAGCTAATGATGCACCCTCGGTTTGTACCCTGTGGAGCAAAAGGTGCAGGTAAGGGCCGTTGTAAGAGGTGGGTTCTGGTGAATACGCTGATGGCGCTTTGGCACGTAGGCCTGCCACTTTGCCAGCACATCCTCGGTCATTGGAGATACCGCTCGTGCCTTGCGCAGTAGCACTTCGGCGCCACCAGGCAGTCCTGCATGTAATAGAGCAGAATCATGCGGTATCAGACTCCGCAGCACTCTCTTCCACGTTTCCTTGGCTGCGGCTTTCACCTCAACTGGGTCGGGATTGCAACGTGCGAATGGGGCAGGGTAGCCTGTTTTAGAGCGGAATTCTACATGCTCACTCGCCCACGCGTAAGCCGTCTCGTTACCGATGCCGCCAGCGTGGCCTGGTGCCCAGTCCACCCGCTCATCTATATTTTAAGTGTCCGTCAACTGAAGGCTGATGGTCTTGATTTCGTCCCGTGTAGTTCCCACATAGTGCATCTGGCCGAATCGAGCCAAGGCCTCGGGGCTGTCCGCAAATACTGCAAACATTACGGGGTCATCTGCGCTCTTGGTGGAATCGATGTATTGTCCCACGAAAGGGACTGCTTAAAGATGTGTGCAACACTTGCTTGGGGTGCTTAGGAACTGAACCCTGCGAAATATTCGTGTAATGACGTCAATACATGCACGTGTGGAGCGCGGGGTTTTTTCATTCAGCACTGCCATGATAAACATGGCCCCTTCTTGAAGATCGGCGCGCGGGGCTGTGGCTGCACTCGGTTGTTGGTGAGATCGTCGGCTACGTACTGGTGGCAGCGGTTTGGGCCCCGAACTGAGGCGTCGTCCCATGGGGCAACGACAGAGGGTTGTTACGCTAGAAGCTCGTCGAAGTGTCCGAGAGCCAAGTTTTGAATCTGTCCTTGATAATATCTTGAAGGGAGGGTAGGCAGGCACAACAGTAAAGTCCCTAAGCATTGTGTGCTTCGCCTGTAGTACCTTTGGGGATTTCGAGGTGCAGCACTTCCAACTGTTGGAGATGGGCCTTCGTAAGGGCGAACCATACTGCACCTTAACATGCATTAAAGGTGATCACGCCCTGTGTGGGTGTGCCTAATACCTTCGTCAATGGGCCTCCCATGCGTCTTCCGCTTCTCGTAATGACGTGAAGCTGCTGCTTGTAAACAATCGTGAGCTCTTAGAACCACTGCGTAGACCCTTATTCTCCGTGCAGCGGCACGCCGAGTACGCGTACACGTCTTTCGGTAGCCCGCTTCATGGGTTGTCTGTTCAACGCTAAATGAACTTCTGCTTACAGGTGGGCAAGGTCACCAATGGGAAGGAATTGCCTTTTTCCAGATTATGGCGCAATTCCAGCGCAGGAAGACACATGTAAATAACATGGAAACCACGTTGGACTGTAACAACGACATCACCGGCGCCGAGTGCCGTTTTTCGGGTACAAATTCGGGGGGGGGGGGGGGGGGGGGGGCGGGCGGAGAGGGGGGTTGATGGTCGTCCTCTTGTATTGTGTGCTGCAGGATGTAACGAAGTTGTTTGGTTGTCTTTCGCATTACGAAATTGATCAGGCTTGGTGAAAACACTGTGCCTTTGGGAACGCCGCTGGTATTGGTAAACACGTGGGAATTCTCCACATGTGTTCTGATTTCAAATGCCCTCCCACACAAAACGCACTTCACATGCGCGTGCTGGCAGCGCATTACTCAAGAGGCGCTATTACAGCTATATGATTACGGAAACCCTTTCTAATGCTCACTACCATAAGTACGGGCGGTATGCTTGTACTTTGGGGTCTGGTGCGGCCGGCCAGTCTATGCAGGAGCATCAAACTGTCATAGGTGCAAAACCTTTGTCAAAACCCAGTCTTCGCAACGTAATTGTACCGCTTTGAGTGGGCGTAGTCAAGGATTTAAGTTAATCTTGTCAGAACATACGGCTCAAGCAGCTTCCAAAGAGTGGAAGTAAGCGAGATCGGCAACATGTTAAAGGAGCCATGAAGAGAAAACACAAGTTTGGTTCATTCGAAAGATTGCCTCGTTAGAACCATAACGACACCACTTATAACGCAAACTTCGCTCAAATAAGCTACATAATTAGGAAAAAAGGAAATGACCATGCGACCCACCAGCTCATTTTCCGCAACAGAACCTGTGATGTCACTTGGGAATGCTCTGCGATTGGCGGAGGCCGGCAAAAGCAAACGCATGTTAGGCAGGGCTTACAGTTTGCATAGCGAGCTAAATGCCCGTGAAACATACTGCACATTCTTTTTATGACAAAGAACGGTGGAGTAAACGGTTGAAGGTCCGAACGAACACGCAAGCGTGTGCGCCAATGCATACGAAACTAGGCGCCGGCCGAGCTCAACATCTCGCCGTCGCGCAGACGAATTTTCGGGTTCGAGGCTCTTTGGGGCCAACGAACCGTTCCAGCACGCACAGCCGCGACCTTGCTTCGTATCGTAATCCCTTCACAGGAGGTTGGCCGTCATATCTCCAACCAGCAAAGGTAAAAATAGAAACGAGGGGAGTAAGGAACAGCAAGAAGCGACGAGATAGTGCCAGTCGTCGCGTAAGTCTCGAATGGTGTTGGCTTGCTGCTGTCGTTACGAGCTCGTTTCCAGTTTACAACCACTGAAAACTTCAGTTTGTTCGAGTACTTTACAATGAAATTTCGTTGCTGCGTTTTGAAATGCCCATGTAGTACGGGCAAATCGTCAAGGGAGTGCGACATCCCCGCCGGTGAGGAGATCTCCTTTCATGTGCTGCCCAACGACGAACCTAGGCGAAGCAAGTGGCTACGTTTTGTGAACTTTGCAAACGGAGGAGAAAGAGAGCTAAAGGAAGTACGAGTGTGCTCGCTTCATTTCCGAGGAAGTGATTACGGCAGGGACCCTTACGTTAGCTCACTCCTGGGACATGCTGGCGCTCGTCGCCGACTTCGTCAAATCGCTCTGACCTTAGGGAAACAAATGCCGTAAACACCGCGCATTGACGCTCGTATCTTTCTGGTCGAAGCAGAGAGCTCGCGCGAACGGCTTTCCATACACGACACCGGCCAACTGGCATAAGTGATACTGCTACTGAAATTGAACTATTATTAACCGTAATCAAAATACGGCACATACGTACCAGTCTATATTCGTCCGTCTTGACGGGGCTGACGAGGCAGCGGTGCCGACGGCTGGGCGTTCGTCTGTTGTGGCTATCGCGGAATGGTCGCTTTCCCGTCCACCGCGTATCCCACAACTCTTGCCTCTCGTGCACTTGGAAGCATTGAGCGTTTTAGTGGTGTGAGGTTGTTAAATGCAAGCCCGAGCTCCTCGGCGAGAGTTTTGTTCTCCGGATCAGGCGATTCTATGACTAGGGCTGCGGGTGCACTAGGTTTTCCTAGTATTTTTAAAATGCCCGCCGTCTCGATCGACTCCCGCGTGTGGGTGCTATATGGAGTCGACATACTAAGTATCTGTTTCATGGACCGGCGCTATGACGCCATTGTACACGTCACGGAATGTTCAATTTTAGCGGGAGATTTAAAATTTTGGCTTAAATTGCCTTATTTCTCAGTGAATAAAGAATAATTTGCTTCCGGGAAAGCGCTTGGGGTACTATGAAACACCTAATCTTTCGAATAAAACAAACTTTTGTTTTCTCTTCATGGCTCCTTTAAGGCTGTTAATCTTCTTTCCTTCCTTCGAAATAGGCTGAACCACGGAGTGCTTCCACTTAACCGGCACTTGACCAGTCATCCACAGAAGGTTTCGTTCTGACAACAGCTGTGCCTGGGCGTCTTCTTCGAGATTCCTGACTACAAAACAATGGAGATTCAATGGCGCTTCGTCCCGTTGTCTTTCTTGTCCAAGTTTTGTTTTTGGGCTGTTTCCCATTATGAATGGAGATTCGCAGCAATAAATAAAATAAAAATGGACAATAAAAACTTTTTTTCCTATTATTTTCACTTGTGACTTGTCCAGTGCTCACTACTTTTGCAGCTTTAGTTTATAGTCCTTCTTCACGGCCATGCACTCAGTCACGAAAAAAATACAATATTACCAAGTCATAAAATAAGGTCAGTGTTATGCTTCCGGAAACAATAATACGAAAGACCTTTCGGTACCGCACCAACTGTAAGCTTTGCAGCCGTGTTATCCGTAATTGCTTCCACAATCAGTCGTCTTGGAAATAGAAATATACTAGTGCTTTCCCTTGGAGCGATGACTAGTCGTAGACAACACTAATGTAGAAGGTACCAGAGATCACAAAAGAATTCACCACTTCACGCATATTGTAAATTATCCGACTCGTTGGCAAGGCCCGGACCAGTACCGGCAACAATTCTCATCAACTGGCTAACAAAATTAAAGCAGTTCCCCTCAACGGAATGCTGTGAAGTGCGGAGAAGTCATGTGCCAGAAGGAATGTGGCACCCTGTCTTCAGAAATTTCAGTATCAGACTGAGGTTGACGTCGAAAGTACTAAAGATAGGGTGCCGCAGCCCCTGAAAAGGCCTATAAAATCGATGGAGTATTTAGAAATTTGGTGCATATAATAAATTATCCGACTAGTTGGCAAGACCCCGACCTGTACCGGCCACAATTCTTATAAACAGGTATAAAAAATTAAAGCAGTTTCACTCAATATGAAAGCTGTCAAGTGCGAAGCAGTGAAGCGCCAGAAGGGCTCTGGCCCCCTGTCTTCACAAATTTACGTATCAGACTGAAGTTCATGTCGAAATAATAAAGATAGGGCACTGTAGCCCCTGAAAAGGCCTATAGCATGGGTGGAGTTTTCGCAATTTGGCGCATATCATAAGCTATCCGACTGGTTGGGAAGGCCCGGACCCGTACCGGCCACAATTTTTATAAAGAGGGATAAAAAATAACAGCAGTTTCTCTCAACGTGGAAGCTGTCAAGTGCAGAGCAGTGATGGGCCAGAAGGGATATGGCACCCTCTCTTCACAAATTTCAGTATGAGACTGAACTTGATGTCGAAAGTAGTGAAGATATGGCGCCGCAGCCCCAGAGAAGGCCTATAAAATGTATCCAGTTTTTAACAATTTGGCGGATATGGATAAATATGCGACTTGTTGGCATGTAAACTGGGAGAAAAATTAAAGCAGCTACACTCAACATGAAAGCTGTCACGTGATGAGCAGAAATTTAGCAGAAGGCTTTAGAGCCCTGCCTTGACAGATTTCAGTATCATCCTAAAGTAAATGGCGAAAGTAGTAAAGATAGGGCGCCACGGCCCCTGAAAAGGCCTATAAAGTGCATCGAGTTTTTTAACCATTTTCCGCAATATATTGCAATGCTTAATTATTTTTTTCTATTGTATGTTATTGCGCACTTATTTGAGGCCTAGCAACAGCAGCTCAGAAACGACGCCGCGTAAAGATCGCCCGCAACACTTTGCTTACGAATAAACTCTTTTAGATGCAAAGCATCTCTTGCTCTCGGCTCCGTCGTCCGTCGTCCGTCGTCCGTCTATTCACCGGCCCAGGAAGACACCGGCAACACTGTCGCTCCAGCATCTCATGGTCGGGGCTATGTGCCTCCCTTGTTGTAGCGCCGTCCGCACCCCCACTACGCATGCTCGGCTCATCTCAGGCCGCGGCCCAGGAAGACACCGTTAACACTGTCGCTTCAGGAGCCATTAAAGGGTAAGATACCACCGGGCGTTCAGCAAGCCGATAATGCGCAGGGGGGGTTGTTGACGGCGCAACAACGACAAGCGAGGGACATAGCCCCGTCGCATTTAATAATATTACACCACCTTCCCGTAGGGGAACCCTGAGTAGTATACGAAACAGCCATGGGCTAAACGCAATTTCCATTTTCGTAGTTCCGGTAAGTGAAAAGTCTGGTAGTTACAATGGATACCAAACTGTAAATATAACGGTAGCTACGCACCTCAACCTAACGGAAATGACGAACTGAAAACTAATTGGCACTTGAATAGACAACATGGCTGTTTTGCATAATACTCAGGGTTCCCCTACGGGAAGATAGTGTAATTTGTTTCCGTCACATCGGCTTCGTAATACGAGGAACCCAGGTTCGATCACGACCAGGGGTAGCGGTGATCTTTTCGATGTGCGCCACGCGGCTACGGTGGCTAGATACCGTGATCCCGGCCGAGCTACAACAAAAGGCTGGGGCTCAAAATGGCTTAATGTGAATGTCACCGAGATATGGGGCATTATTGCGGAAAAGTCAATCGATCCCACAGGTGGCTGCAGTTAGCAACAAATATACGGGCTGAATAATACTTCCGCTGTGATTAACAGTGACTGCCTACAAGAGGTGAATAGTTTTTATCTTCGCTGTCTATAGGAGAAGTAGTGCCATTCACTATGGCTTCTCATAACGGGAATTACAACATCAGGACGATATCATGATATAGGCTGTACTTGTGAGCTGGCTTGGCACACCGCGACTTGCGTGTGTTTTAAGAGCGCACGAAGACGAAATACAAAATTTGTTCATTGCGAACATGTGCTGACTATAACAATGATACCAATTTGAACGTAAGCTGCATTTTATTTCTTTCTCGTTTCATTTTATGATTATTAGAAAATTTTTGAGCGTTAAAATATGCAACGAGATGTTCGGCCAATAGTTGAAGCTTACCAAAAACATGAAATTAATGCTAGTTGAAAAAGGCACTCACAAGCGGCGAGTGTAGAAAATAAAAACAAATTGAAGTCAATCAAACTGAAAACAAAGAGATACATTTACACATTTGAGTCATACACTTGTCATTCAGTGTTTAATACAAATGTAGCTTTACAGCCCTCTTTTCTTCAACTAAATGTATTTTAAATATTTTAAGTATTTTAAACACAATAAATATACAAACCTAAGAACGCACAAAACGGAGTACACAGGAACACACACCTCGACGCTTTTCGGCACAAGTGGCCCCTTAAAAGATCGATAAAATAAAATTGTATTTTGAGTGACAGAACATTTTGCAGAAATATATTTTGATGCGCCATCGTGCAGTTTCGCGATCCATCTTGCTATGTATAATCTTTTTTTCTTGTTTCAGCCTAGCTGTGAACCATAGAACCTTTTTATTTGAAAAATGATATTTTTAGCCATCTTTATTTCAAGGGATCTCCTTTTTCCGATTTTGGCACCGAAGTTTTGTATTAAGTTTTGTATTGTGAAGGCGACTCAGCTATATTTCAACAGCAACCGATGAAGAATGGCGAAAAGCAGCCATTTTCTCTCATGGTCTCTATGACGTCATAGGAGTTTGTGTGATTGGAAGCCGCCAGCCAAAACCATCACCACCAAACATGATTATAGGATTCTAGGGGTGCGTCTAGATTTCTTTGGTTATACCATTTGTATGCTAAGCTGCAGATATTGCACTAAAAATTCTGCATTTATATTCATCCTATTACATCAATGTTGGCGTCGTGTAGTTGAAACGTGGACGCACTTGGTACCTTCCCATGTTTTTGCTTTAAAAATTCCTTCGACGCACAAAGATCGTCAAGGGAGTTCCCAAATATAGTCAATTCGAAGGTTAGTTTTGTTCGTTGTCTGGGCGGCTGTTATACGCAAATCGTTTGATAACAGTTATCTCACGCGTTCATAACTTGTTAGTCATCGTTCGTCATGGTTTCTATGGACTGGATAAGCAATATGTTTAAAAATAGTAAATAAAATATTGAGAAAAATAAATATTTTACTTATTTCAATTTATTTTATTTGAGAAATACTGCAAGCCAAAAAGGCTGAAGCAGGACGCGCAGAAATTACTACATGACTGACACATCTCAACAAAAACACATATCGGTAAGATGACAAAGAGCCTTAATTTTAAGTTGTGGAATACACATATATGATTCAAAGGCCCGTTGCAACGTTCGCCCAATTATTTTCCTGGAAGCATTCTGACCTCAAACTGGATACACATTGAATACTGCACCCCATGCACACTGCATAGTTCAAAGCCTGAAAAAATGAATACTTCTTAAATTGTCTTCTATTTGCTGAGCAGCTCCTTAGCTGAGTTACTGCCATTTTGCTTAGTTATCGGAACCCCCACGATTATACCAAACCCCATGCTGGGCGGACAAAAGACAGAAATATATGTCGTGCAATTTTTGACGCGAAGTTGTGCACCAAGAGGGAGTACATTCTAAAATAGTATTTGCGTGCGGACTTTCTGCATTCTTCATTGATCAATCTTACCTTCAGTTTTTCCAAACCAGTAAGCACCAGCATTATTTTTGGGAGCTTCGCTGCGCTAAACCTTAGGTTGGCCTGCAAGGTGAAACATATGCAAAGAAAGCAGCATGAACAAAAAGACTCCATGTACACTCACCAGGCATGCTTCGTGGGACGTGTGGTTGCAGAGCGCTTTTAAGTATGTTCATCACAAACAACAGTTCTAACTTCCTGCCCTTTCCGGTAGGATTTGTGGGGCCTGCCTAACGCTAGATTCAATAGCTACGACATGATAGAATTTATATTTCGCTTGTACAGTTCAAAGAAGTGTATGGGCCGTAATGTATCCCCACAGCTGGTTTTTAAGCGGTAATTTATAGGCCCTTTGTTTCTTCAGGAATGGTGGGTTGTACAAAAATCGCACTTTCCAAGCTAATGCTCATTGCGGAGGTATAGCGCCTGTATAATGGTTATGCAAGCTTTTATTTGAATTGGACAGCGCATACAACGGTGCACAAATTTTGCGTGCTCGCTTAGACTTTTGTAGCCTTGCAGCAGAAGGCTGGGGCATCAATCAGCGAGGGAAGAGGTGAGGACCTCAGTTTAAAGCTAGGAGAACGGATGCAGTCTTCAATGTGCCGATTTATTAGACCCGTAGAATCTCAGTTGCGGGTCATCTTCCTTCGCTGTCTCACTGCCTTTCAGCCGGCATTGATTTTGGTTGGTGACAGGTTGCTCGGGAAAACCTCAGTTTTGTCGGTAAGGGTTTTGCTGATGGCATAATGCTCGGGATGGTCAGTGTGCAGTTGTGTCTTCATAGAGTCCCCGAGACAAATTTTATATTGATTGATAACGGGCGCCACAGTTTTCCTCCCACCGGTGTTTGTATTTGCGGGAAGCCTCTCATTGAGGCTATTGCTTTCTACCACACAGATCGCGTGGCGATGTTGCCGCGTTTATTGGGATGCGAACTGTCACTGCGGCTTTCAAAACAATTTCAGTAGAAACGGCTGCTCTCGGGGCGTAGCTGACACAACATGAGGATGGGGGTGCTATTTTTAATCGACGCGGAGGTGAGGTCGCCTCTACTATACCCTGCGACTCACTGGTGCTGTCTCGCGGAATATCGGCAAGGGGCACGGCCGACAGCTGTGGCCGGTGGGGTATCTGAACGACTTCAGTGCAACTGATTGACGGTGGAGTGGATTCTACCGTTGTGGACCAGGAGGATAAGGGTCATGTGTTTGAGGGTGCGGACGACGGTTGACGTGCTGTACTGCACGGAGTGTACCAAGAACGCAGGCTAAACGTGCGCCGGGTGTGGGCATACCTCACGTGGTCAAGCGGAGGCAGGTCATCCCTGAAAGCGTAGAGTGCGGACAGGGCATTTCGTTGCCGTGGCATTTCGTTGCTTCGGCGGTGGTCTGGGGAGGACAGAGGGCAGCTCAACCACAAAGTTTTCCCAGAACGTGGATTGCTAGAGTCATGACTAGAGCTATAACTTGCTCTTTGGCTTCTTGTTATGTGTCATATGTGTCCTGGTGGCGCCTAGAACGAGATGTTTTTCGCATTTGCAGTGTAATTTCTGCCTGCTTTCCTTGAAGTGTAGATTCGTACATGCGGGCGACCATAGAGGAGGAAGCATACTTTGCATACGTACCTATGGCTGTATTTTTTTTCGTTTACCCGGGCGACAGCCGAGATACATGTTGCCGTGTGGTGCGTGACGCATTCAAGGACCTATTGAGTTGTGATTTAAGCGATGCACGCATGTATTCTGATTTGACCGACCCTCCTCTGCCAACTCATCGGCGATATAAGGAACCCTCGTGTTGCGGGGTTATCGGTGAATGATCTCAGTCACTTTTCAGATAATACTGTGACGTGGGGGCACTATTTTCTTTAGACAATACCTTGAAATTGTCGGTATCTCTTTGCTCAGCACAAAGTGTGGTGCTGGGTACACCCGGGCCGGGAGGACAGAGGCTGGAACAGGGGGTATCAAGTGACTATCCTTTTTATAGGCTTGCCTGTTTTCTATTCTTCTAATCACCTATAGCACTTGCTTTTATATCTTTTTGAAATGGGGCTTCATCTGCTAGTTTTTCACGTCGGAATAAAGCAGGAAGCCAACGTCGATAGAAAATGGAAAGTTTCTTGTTGTGACCACCTGTCCCTCCAGGAGTACTTGAGTAGTTTTCTGTTCTTTCTTAATGCTGCGCCGCCTCGCTACAGGAAATGCTGAGTTTTTGAGTGACAAGGCAAGGCAAGCCCGCGCTTTTTTTTTGCGTTCTGCCCAGCTCTTTCTGCAGAGACTAAAAGGGTCTTCTGCAGGCCTCCAAGTGTGTTCTAGCAACTCCAGAGTATCCCGTCATCTTCTGAAGGCGACCAGTGTAGATAGTTAAGCTGCCCTGGCATCCCTGCAGACTCAGGACAATGAAGTTGAATAGGAGTCTGGAAAAGACGGTCGCCTAAGTATTGCCTCGATCCCGGGTGGGGCCGAAAAAATTGTGACATCTCCGGTATTGATTATCGCTTCACGATGAGATATCCATTCTAATATTTCTTTTTAGTTTCGCAGCGCACCCTACAATATTTTAGTTTGGGAGGATTGCGTGGTGTGCCACACTTTGGGCCTCTTTTATGTAAGATGAATACTGCTCATATCAATAGTCTGGTCCTAGATGCGCCCAAAATAGTTTAGCGGCACTCAGTGGGGGCTTTTTGTTCAGGTGAACTGTCACCGGTTAGGGCAGTGTCGCGCAGACCAGTGCATAGTGCTACCAAGGATATCATTTTGTAAAAAAATGAACATATGCTGCACTGCTTGCACCACTGCAGCCAGTGCAGGTTAAAAAAATTCCCCGCATTTCCCCGAGGGGAAGAATGTGAAAGTGCGAATGCACGAGTTGAATTTGCGCGGTTCGGTAATGTTCGCGAAAGAGAGATCACACACACACACAACTACAAAGAAAGAAAGATGCATTTATTCACAGACACCTATTTGTGTTGTCGTTGTACTTGATTGCTAGAGCGGATCTCAGCTTTGAAATTTCGTGTCAGTACTCCTTTAAGCGGGTGCATTAGCCCTTCTCACGCCCGATTCCTGGCCAATCCCCCACGTGGGTATGTGCCATGTCAGCGGCCAGGCAGCGCGCGCCCATCTCCCCCCGTTGCCAAGGAAGACGAGGAGATTCCTGGCCAATCCCCCACGTGGGTATGTGATGCGGACATCGCCGGTAGACGCAGGTTCAGGGTCGCTTAAGAAGTGCATTGCACTTAAAAAAGGTCTTTAATGTTTGCATGAATGAGCCGTCCTATCGTGTCTAGTAGTTCAGAAACATGTTTTCATATACGAGCCTCGTCTGACACACTGCTGTGGGAAGAATTTGTTTTTCGGGGCAGTACAGTCTTCATTAGCAGCAATGGGGTTTTAAAGCCACGGCCAAGAATGTAATGTGAGTTCACGGAGGACGAAAGCTACGGTGGCTTTCCAAGCTATAATTTAAATTTCAGAAACATACTTACTGCGTTTATAATCACGCATAAATATTGCAACACCAGTTCTGTTGTTCGAAAGTGTTGGTAATGGCGTTCATCAGAAACTATGAATACTTCCACCCGTACAACTTCGGGACCCCAGTACGGGACTCGGCTTTGCCGCTCACTAACGAAGTTTCTGTTATCTGCAATAAAGCATGTATAAAGAGAGGGAGTTTGTTGCAGTATTTAAAAAGCAACACGTTTATCAAATTCTCTGTTCAACAGTCAGAATGTTCTTCTAAATTTTCAAAAAACGTTTTTATGCTGACCAGACAAAATATCAATGTAAAAAGTGTGTAGTTATGAATAAAAGGCGAATACTGTGTGTTCATAAGAATTCTGATAAGCGTAATTTCAATCGTAACAATAAAAAAGTAAAAATTATCTATATTTCATAACAAACATGAATAGAGCTGCTGGCACGCTTACCCCTGACTGAAAACGTAGAAGGGCACGTTAACTTGTTTGTATGAAGTCAGAATTTGTGATCGTCACTTGTGGGGTGGGTATGTGGCAGTCTCTACCAAACCGAACTGGTGAAATGGCAATAAATGTTAACCACGGCTGTAACTGTCATTGACCAATTCCCGTGGCAGCTTATGTTAAAATCGAGGGTGTTTATATTCACCTTGCATAGTATTTCTTTTTCAAGCCACTGCGATGGAGGACTTACGGTGCGATGCCGAACTGAATCTTAACTAAACGTGGTGAGAGGGGCCTCTCCGCACCTAAACTGACGTACAAGGTACTAAACGCCGTTGTTATAAAAAAATCGTGGAACCGATATGAGGGAGCATTTTTCAAATACAAGAAATTCTGGAAATATAAAGAAAGGGTGAGTTGCTAGGCCCCGAACCAGCATGTAAGCGTTGGAAGCTAGGCCACATCAGCCAAAGACACAGATCATTTCAGCCTTTGGTTAAGTTGATTGCAGACATTTCCATAGCTGACCACTGCACAGCGGTAGGTGAAACAGAAGGTTCTTGGCCTACACTGACTACGTCGCCGTCAACGTTGAAGTAACAATTGTCCGCAAACTTCTCATGGGAGTTGACAATGTCGTCGGGCATTCCCATTGAATACGTACGTATGAATTTCGGTGGGTATGTAGATGTCGGAGAAAAAGTGGAACAGGTTAACTATAGTAGAGCTTCTCATGGTTCATGCCATCAGTGGCGGACCTGCCTGGCTATGTTGATCCTTAAGACAGGTGATGCTGGAGACCACATTAGCAATATTTTTACAACGAATGATAATTTGCCAATCATGTGATTAAGTATGGCTCATACACTGGAGAACATCATTATTAAGGTAAATACCCAGGAGAGGGATTTCGTTTCCTTGTGGATACAAGCTCGGCATTTCCTGCGCGCACCGAACTCCACATAGTTCTTCGTTTGGACACTCCTTCTATCGTTTTATGCAACTTTTAATACAGCAACTGTGTTCTTCTCCAGTAGCGTAGGCGGGGGGGGGGGGGTAGAAGCGTCATTTGTTTCGAAAGAAACGGCCCGGGTTCGACCCCAGCAATGCTAATAATTTTTTCCAAAACCCGTTATGGCTTATTTTAAAATGTCCTCTTAGCTCAATTTTAGTCCTGATTTCACAATCAAACGTGATTTGACATCTTTCGGTCAGTTGACAGGTTGGGCACGCATATCAACACATGTAATTTACGTTTTCTGTAGCACCGGCAGGGCCAGGCTTTTACCTATCTCGAAGCAAATGATTGCCACCCAGGAGCACTAGGTATCTGTTCGAAGGTAATGGCAGCCACGTTCCCAGGGTTTGCCGCAGACTGCAAATAGGGGTGAATAAAGGCAAAACAGACGAAGGAATGGCATTGCGCAATACACCATGGGCTTGCCTGCGCCTACCCTAAATCCTCACTCGTCAACCCTAGTTCGTAGCCATATCAGAGTTGTTTAAATGCCGTAAGCTTCTTACAGCTGCAACCATCGTCACTGGCCAAATCTTCTGAATGTGTATGTTGTTACACTACCTTAAAAAATGACATTAGGGCTCTAGCTTACATGCAGCCAATGGGCGTTGTGCAGACTGGTTTACCACGCAGTTGAAATTTTAGTGTCGGATTAGGCAGCCAACCAATGTTTTGCTCACAGGTTCCGGCTAACGGTATTGCAAGACTCAACGTTTGGAAAAGTGACCAAAATAAAACGCGATTTTGTCTCCTCAAATACAAATATTTCTTCTCAGGCCAATCAATTGCAGCCTGAAGCATACTGTCATTAAAACGCGATGACACCTTCGCGATGAAGCAGTCACTTCATGACAATACGGGGACACACTAACACTAGTGCTGCTAAACAATGGAAGCAGATGTTGAACTTAAAACTCAGTACCATCACCTTCGAAAAATGTTATTAAAACACTTTTTATTGCTCATTAGGTGGCAGTACATCATTCTTTCACTCGTTTGGATCAAGCTTTCAGCTGAAAGATCCGTCATCTAGCAGAAGCTTTCACTGAAATGCTTAACGAGTATTTTTATATTAGGCTTGTAATTATCTTTTGGATTTATACTTCCCAACATTTATCTAACTGAACCCAGTTGCTGTTTTACAAAGCTAACGCTAACCTTAGTTCAAAATGGTTTTTAAGTCATATGCAAATTTTTCAGCATATCAAGTACATTTTTTTCTGTATCTACGGCAGTTGTCGGAGAGATAGTAATTTGTTCCGTTCCTGACTATTGTTTGTTTGATAATCTGTTAAAAGAATCATTCTGAGGGGAACCACTTTCAAACGCAATATATAAATTAAAAATATTAAGACATCCGACTTTTTAAATATGCGTGAGTTATAACACTCTCCAAAGCCGTTTATTGGACCTAAAACTGCTTGCCACTTGCCAGCATACAATAATGTGGCTACTTTGTTGGTGAATAATTACTGAACAGTGTACTGTAATTGCTCGGGGTACACTTTCGGACTACTTGACTACATATTATAAAAGGCAACCATTTTTAGTGAAGGTACCTCAGATACCTTCCAAAAAAGCCCTAAATATTAGTTAGGGCCCAGATATTGTGAGAATAATGTTCATTCTTTAAACAGGGCAACATTTATGCTGCTCCTACATTACATAAAAAGTCACTGTTCTAGTCATTGTTTAGTATCCGTAATTCCGTTGTCAGGAAAATCCCCAAACCAATGTTGTTTCTTCTCCCCCTGTTTTGATAACTGCCTAGAATGAACACTGATATAATACCCGAAAGGTAGGCAATGAATGCCCAGAAATTCTTCATCATGTTTTTAGTGTTACAAAAGAAATATTCAGAAATGATCTGTACGAACCCACCTTATGCAGGAAGTGATCGAACGCTGGATAAGAAACTGACATAATACAGAAGACTGGATGTACACCATCCCGTAAAACGTTTCTCTTGTGCCTAATTTGAGAACTAATAAAACATGTGTGTTGTTACAATGTACGAACTTCCAAACAGGCGCCACATTGACAATCTAAAGGAAGCAATTACGGTGCGGAAAAGCACAGTGTCGCTTCCTTCGTTGCGTATGTGTCTCACCAATAAGTTGGCAAAACCTAATGAAAATATCCTCAGTGACAAAAAACCAACACTTATTCCCATTTTATAAGCCAAAGTTTATAAGGCAACAAAAGGCAACAAAAACCAAAAAGGCCCTTGAAAGCTTCTAGTGTGTTATCGTGTGCAGAAAGGGGAAGCTAATTTAAACAGCTACGACCAACCATCGCTTTTGAAGGACTGTGCTATGTTCGTTAGCCGTTAAGCAACTGCAGGTATCCGCTTTTGCGCAGCTTTAAATTCTCCGAAAGCATGCTATACATGTTAGTAAACAAGCTCGCCTAAGCAAATTCCAAGCAGAAATTTCAAAGATTACCGCTGCCCTGCCAAATAACAATTTTTAGTCAGCGGGTCACCGTTGAGTGTCGAGTGCATCAAATTAGCAGATGAAGTAAATAAAAACACAGGTGTTCACTTAAAACTATTTGTATATGAGAAGAACTTTGATTTACTTTTTATTTGTTTTTCCTGGGGCCTTCAGGGAAATATGTGAAAGTATGCAGGTTCTTTCTTTTTTTGAAATCCTCCGTTTTGAAGCACGTATTTATTTTTAATGATGATCAAACTTGGCCAAATAAAACTAGGTGCAATACGTAGTTTCGTACTATAATAAAAGTAAGTATCAGCACCCACGGCTTTTCCGAAAACTAGCACCGATATGGTATAATTTTCAAAGCTACATTTCTCATACCTGATCGGTGGCATATTACTACCAAATTAAAATATGTACGCTTTCTGTACTTTTGCAAAACAGGATTCCCTGTATTGATGCGGGCTACACAGCAAATCAGCAGGTAACACGAACAGAGGTGGTCGTTTGAGAACTTTGCACGGAAGAATTATTGACGCACATCTGGATGTTGAGGCTACAGACCAGCTCGTAGCGCCCTATGAGAGCGCTTCGGAAACATTTCTCACCTTTTATCTCCATATTCACAGATTTATCCATCATTTCCTCTTCCTCGATTTCATGCATCACATGGGGAACGATTCCCTCTTCACTCCTTTCCAAAACGGGCATTGGTCCAATTCTGTGGCGAGGACCCACCAAGCCGCTCTAAAAAAATGTACCTGAATGTTACTCGACGCCACAAAATAGGATAAAGTGATAAACAAATTTATTTTTAAGCATTCCAACACGAGGAAACCTAGCACATATTTGCCTAAAAGACACAACAATGCGCAAACAAACTTTTCCACACGGGTAGGGACCAGCGAAGAAAATAAACTTACAAAACATGATGTTGCAGCACTTTCTTATAATTGTTCCGTATGAATGCCTTTATAACTCTACTGTTTACTTTGTAGCTGCCAAGATGCAGACGGTTTGAAATGTCAAGTAATAGAACGCCGAACAAGAACAATCTCTCGGAATTTGCAAGCTGATTCAGCACGAAGCGTTAAAGGGGTACTGTGACACGTAATGCTTGTGTTACGTTTTTGTCGCTGCTATAGCTACCTACGAGCCCACTAATCATAGAATAGCACATTATGTTGTCGAACGTAGCATAAATAATTACTTCAAGCTCTATTTATCCATTTATTCGTGGCAGTTTTGGTTTCGGCGAAGCGAACACCGAGGCAGCCGCCAAGACGGGAGGGCGCATTTGACGTCATTCTTTACGTCGCACCCCAGCCGATTCTGGTCTGGGCGCGCGCGCTCGCCAGGACGGCCGGACCGGCCACAGTCGCACGTGATGTCATGCGCCAAAAACTGTGACGTGTCAAAAAAGCGGAAAAGCGCGCGCCAACCGCACCGCGGAGGCTTTGATACGTCACGGAAGCCCTGACGTCGGCCGTTTGGGTGGTAGCGCAGATGACGCCTTGAGCTTCCTCGACGGCGCGGATGACCTTTCTCGTGCGTGAAAGGATTAGAATTGACTGAAGATATTTTCTACTAAACCGTTACGGTTTAAACTTCAGAGGGGGTATCTTTATATACAAAGGAAGCTTGTTACATAGTTATCTGAGCTTTCACATTTCGTGTCACTACTCCTTTAAGTGAGAAAGAAGCGTGCGCCCGACGCTGGAATCCAGCTAGACAAAGGTATATTTAGTTCGCAGAGGAGCAGGAGGCCCTTGAAAAGGTTAAATTCGCTTTCTGTAAAGTCAACACCCCATCACGTGTGCAGGTTTTAACCTTAGTGTATCGTGCTCCTCGGTATTCCTGCGCAAGAGTGGGGACGGAGAAAGGCTGATGCTACGCAAGGAAAACGTGCAGCCGGTAGCGACTGGGTGAGAAACGGTGTTTCGAGAAAATATTGCAGAAAGAACTGTTTTAAACGTGTAACATGTGTTTCTCTCATGATTACGCGCAAAATGCGAGCATTCAAAACAGAGAAAACAGGGGCTACCTTTGTTAAGACGTCACTGTCGCATGGACTTTGTTTTTCGCCCACACCCGTTTACATTTTTGTAGCTTCTGTACGCAACTTCGTAGCAAAATTAAGGCCCATGCTGTTGTTTTAAAAGTGACATTTTCTGCTAAATGTCTGCGTATTCACAGCACTTTGTGCAACAATACCCGCAGTTCTTGCCGGGCGGTAAAACTGCAGTGTAAAACTGAAATGCACCTTGAAGCAATGGCCTTTGTTTGCACTTATAAAGATGTGAGTTTCAAAGGACGTGTTTTAGTTTAGTACTTGTATTTTTCGAATACAGAATGCCAGACACAAAACGGCGGCAGTTCAATAGAAAATTACTTTGTTATTTTGTTGTTCCTTTTAAATAAACTGGTTTTTCGGGGTATACAGCACAAGGTTTGCGAATGGTTTTGATGTGCCTTGCGGACGCGTACTTTTTATGTTCTTTTTGGTAGGCTACGAAAGCTCAATTCTTGCTTTCACCTATTTATTAATCGATGTTGGTAATACATAATATGTTGAACTTGCCGTAGCATTTTGTTAGTTCTTTTTCGATCTACACGCGGCATGCACGTGATGAAACAACATATATCTTCCCGAGAAGATGGCGAAGACAGTAGTGCAGGCAAGCCCCGTTGGCCCAACCTTCAAGAAAGGCGATACTGGGTGTCTGCGGATGCCTAACCTGTGCGGGCTCTGTGTCATTAGCGACCTGTAAGTATACCGTAGTAAGTTTACTATAGTTTGTCTCGTTTTCCCCACGGCCATGTAAACTTTGAATTTAGTGGCCTCGACTGGGATGGTCATCTCCGCTGTAGAGAAAGTCTGGTATATGAAACTAGATGAGGAGAAATAAGAGTGCAGAAGTCAGTTGCCACCGGTGGTGATGTTTATGAGGATGATCATTGTGATTGCTTTAGGAACGCCGGTCCCGGTTCAGCGATGCCAGCCGGCAAGAATAGAAACGCCCGAGGTCCGTGAGAGTGCGCCGGAGAACTGGGCAAGGGGAACGCTACTGCAGCAGGGTAACGTCACGACTGGTGACGTCGGCTGGTCATAGCAGCTCCCTGTGTCAATTGGGCCTGACAGGTCTGGACTGGTATTATGCTGTGGGCATGGGCCTGGGTATTGTGTGCGTCCATGACTCATTTGGAATGGCGCGGGCGGACAACATCCAAGATCCTTGAAGTGCCCGCTAAAGGTCCGGCACAGGGTGTAGCTGGGGACCCAGGTTGAAGGCGAAGTTCCCATAACTAATTTTGTTTGTATGTAGCCATTAGTTGAACTCTGCATCAAGGGATGTGACGTGACTACAATTTTTCTGTTTCAGTCGATTTATTTCTATGCAGTACATGTATATACGCATTCGGCTATGTAATGCCTCAGGGCTTTAGGGTACATAAATAAATACATAATAAATAAATATTATATTAAATAAATAAATAAATAAGCAAACACGGCATCCTTTACCTAAGACATTACGGGGTGGCCGGACAGATGAAACCAAGCCGCGGTTATATATGGCAAGATATGATTGCAAGTTGGCAATGCGAGTGCTTGCCCAGGCTGTGCGCCCCAACCGCCATCCCCTTCGTTGGAAGTTTGGCAACGAGGGCTTTTATGCACTGCTCCCTTTTTCGTGTTCTCATTACCATATCTACATAAAACCTGCTTTGTCCAAAGGCAACCTTCTATATTTAGTGCCCCATCGCTTGCGGAGAATTAACTGTGCCTCACACCGTGATAACGTTTCTGTGATATAACAAAGGGTGAAGCGGAACTGCCTTGAAGTGAAACCTAATCCCCTATTTCGCCCGCACCAAAACTTTCAAATACAGCTTTGTTCCACATATCATAGAGGAATGGAACCTACGTGCTGACTCGACCCACTCCCTTTTTGTGTCTGCATTTCTATCGCCTGTTCTTCTCTTTAGCACACAACAAT
This sequence comes from Haemaphysalis longicornis, assembly GCF_048455015.1. Classification (NCBI taxonomy): domain Eukaryota; kingdom Metazoa; phylum Arthropoda; class Arachnida; order Ixodida; family Ixodidae; genus Haemaphysalis; species Haemaphysalis longicornis. Next base: position 21,248,825 of record NW_027526407.1, on the reverse strand, counting down.
CTATTCTTGCCGACACTTCTTGTGTTCATTATAAGGTTTATTTGGAGTTCCGCCATTTTTCCTTACGTATGTTTTTGTTAAACGGCAAGAGTGTACGTTGTATCAATGCTTTTCGACCAGTGATGTATGCTTTGCATACCCCACTCCTGCGAGAAGCCCATGGGTATGCAGTATGTAGAAATAAACAATTAAAATTAGGAATTGTGTGCTGGTCGATCGGTCTTTGAGGTGAAAATTTACGTTCATCAGAACTGATCCCTCTCACTGTGTTGTATATACATACTTGTAATCTGCCGGAAAAACAATTAAAATAAACTTCGGCAGGCGCTTCGACGCTGACTGCATGAAATACTCACAATTTGTAGACCGTGCTCACTTCTGATAACATGGACTGTGGCAATTTTTTCTTCGTCCTCATAAAGATGTTTTTCAATGTCAGCACCTTCATACTGTAAAGCGGGAGAATAATTTCACTATTTTATGTCGCTGTCTAATAAAAGCAGAAAATTCAAGAGCCTAATTGTATCACTGTTACTTCAGAGAAAATACATTGTGGAAATACATAATGATTTCTCTCAAAGGTAACAAACTAGCCCTTTCTCTGCCGATGTTAGCTTTACTTTTTATGGAGTGCAATATAGCCTGCTCTCTTCTGTCAGAGCCAAACACTCAATAATGTACGCACTTGAAGCAGACACAAGGTGGTATAAACAACCCATACTCAAAAAATGAACACTTTGCAATGTCTTTTTATGACCTTCTATAAAATGCTACACAGACGATGTTTTCGATAAGGGAGATTTAAGCTGAAACATTAAATTTTCAACTTATAGTTGTGATAATACAGGTCTATTTGTTTAATAAGTGGCGGAAAATAAATAGGTAATGTTGAGCCTCAGAGCGAAGTTCCATCTAAGAGGTACCCACAGTAGCTGTCCTTTACCTGCGAAGTCGAAGACAAAGAAAAGTTTGTTCTTCGGCTTTTACTGGCCCAGGTTATAGCCCGTGGAAAAGCTGTAGGATCTTCAGAAGTTTTCTCGGCAAATAAACAATAATGACTTTCGCTCCATGTCTTTGTGTCTACAATTTCAGACTTCTGAGCTGAAGAAAAAAAAACACTTTACCGGGTGTTCAATGTGTTTTTGTGCTACTGTGAATTGGGAGACATTGGGGTGGGAAGTTCAAGCGTGAATATTTGTTTACCAATGTTGTATTTTTAGTTCATGCCCCCCATGTTCCAGTCCGGTACTCGCGTTTCGTTCGTATGCTCGTTTCCGAAGCCGCCTTTATGAGAGAAGTGTCCTAACACGCACAGTCGGTAAAACGCTTGTTTATAACACGACGTTTTGTAGTTCTGACCTTCTGCGGGGTTGGCCTGAAATAATTTTAAAAAATTAGTGCCGAATTCGGAAGCCAAAGTCGACCCCTTCGGCCCCCAACGCTTGTTTGAAGAATATCCGTCAGCCCTTTTCAGATATGGCCAGTTGAAGTAAGAATCACGGTTGTAGATAAACGTTTTAATGACTGTACCTTGCATTTCACCTTATTCTGGAACATTTTAATCGTTACGGCAAAGGTACAACCATGCCCTGTTTAATCAGAATTAAAGGTCACTGCACGCCTAATTTTCGGTAGTGTCTAGTCCCTTTTTTACTTGTTTCACTGTCTCGTCGGCTCAATGATCAAATACTCAGGTACCAGCTGCTTACGTTGTGGTGCACTGTGGCTTACTATGGCAATAACGCCACGAGGCAAGGGATCACGAAGACCAGCGGTGCTCATTACCACCTTCATGCATAAAGAAACGTGTACTGTCTGCGCATCTGCTAATGAGAGAACTCAGTGTATTGCTCCATTGTTCGCGTGCAGCGCCTCCAGCACTGTTGCTTGTGGTTCGCCACCCATCTCAAAAGGCAGCGAGCGTATCTCAAGGTGAGTCAAGTGCTACAAGTCTTGAGGCATAAAATAGCTTCACATCCGCCTCCAGGTTAAATATTAGGCTTTTTTAAAGAATATCCCGTTGATTTTCAGTTTCATTACGTCGGCGTAGCGGACTTTCCTCGTGGGGCCAACGGAGCTCAAAACCGCGCCCTAATGAAAGGGGGATAACGGGTCTGTCAATACTATTACTTACAGTATCTTTTTACGCGAGCGTTGTATCTCTACTTCTGCGTGCTTGTGAAGCTTTTCCTTAATAGGGCCCTACCTCTGACAAGGAATATGGCGGTTTTTCAAGCATTTGTACGCATCGGTGGTAGCTGGAATCTACAGACAGAAAATAGGGCTTTGGCAACATCGTTATGCTGCAGTTGACAGCCTCTTGATCAACATCATAGCGAAATAAAATGTCGTACGGGAAAACAAAGCATTGGCTAGGGATGCATGGGAGAGCGGGAGTGTGGCGCTACATACTCGCATTTTTAGAACCATTCGTCTGTATGAGGCATAATCAAGCCACTCAGTCTCGCTAGAACAGTACCACTCGTTTTTACATTGACAGCAAAACTTTCCTATTTTAAGCGGGACCGTTAGCCTCGCGTCTTCGGACAACGAAGCTTGGCGACAAAAGTTTCAAAAGCGAAAAGAATGAGGTGGGCGTCGCAACTGTACTCTCTAAAGTATGTATACAAGTGTTGTCTTCAATTTTTCAAAGCATCACACACAATATTTAACAAACACTTATGTACAAAATAAATAAACAAAATATTTCGATGCTTCCTGCACTAAATCGAGTTTTAGATGTAGAAGCATAGACGCCCAGTTGAATGATCCGGAATATTCAATCGCTTACCTCAGAGAGCTATGCACCGCGCACAAAGCCCCACTTTACTAGTTAATGCTGTAAAGCAGGCTTAGAGGAATATATGTGACCGAAGCGCAAAAGTCTGCGCTGTACGTCCTCAATTAATACCGGTTTATCACAAGTTTTTTTCAGTGATAGAGATTTCCTGCGTGCCTCTGTGCATTCCCGGACGCTCTCTTAGTGCGAAAGCTATTATACCGAGGCATCCAGTCTTGTCAACAGGATTTCTCTCCCTCTTTCCCTCTTTCTTTCTAATGAACGTGTGATAATTCATTCATTCTATATCTGGAGGTACAAAACTATAAAATATATGGTTTCTTGGGCATCACCCCACCTTCCGGATCAGCCTGGTAAGGACAGTGCCACGTCTGGTTGTGCAGTGGAAGAGTCTAACCGGTCTTTGTTCCAAAGGGAGAGGTACAAAAAGTGGGTTAGTGGGAAATAGCAAGTGAGCCTGCATTAAAAAATATGCAAGGAAGCGCTGGCTGCATCCAAGATTACTGACGTTCGCACCCAAAGCGACGAATGCGCCAAGCAGCCTCACTTTTTTTTCTTGCGGGATAATTATGTGTGCCTTCCCTGCTCGCACTAGTAGCTAAAACCGAGCTGCCACTCGAAAAACTTTGTTCAACCAGGCTCCACGACCGCGTTTCCTTGTGTTCGTTTTATATCGTGATACACTCGCAGTGTACCCACACGGATTGTATGCAGGCTAATACAGATTAGGTGCAGTTGTGCAGTCCAAGACAGGGCAAAAAATGCCGAGGGCGGGTTTTATTGCTCAATCCTTTCTCGCTTCGCAACTTTTAGGAGTTAAGTCAGGTAGCAATGACAGCAGAAATGGCGGAAAGTGCGCTCACAAGAAGGATGGATTCGCTTCTTGAACACTGCCTTTGGAACCCTACACCAAAATTTTTTTTACTCTATAACACAAATTTGGATGCTTGTTCAGTCGCTCGTTCGTAAGACAAGCCTTAGTAAAGAAGCAAAAATTACCTGCTCATTTACAATGCCTTTGAAAGATTTTTACGGCAGTTGAATGACTTCTTTACAACGGTCCTTGTGCATACATAAGTATTTGTATTTAGTGCCATGTGGAAGCCGTAGGTGTGGAAGTGAAAGCCTTAAAATATATATAAAACAGAAACTGGCGATTACGATACTCCTTAATGCAATATTTGGGGGCAGCAGACGTGCGCTGAGGCAGCACTCACTCGTGGGTTCTCTCGACGGCAGCAATGGTGAGCCTCTGTGGCGGCGGCGTGTAGTGCGTCTTAGGAAGGGACCGCGCACTGCGTCTAGCGAACGCACATCACAGTCACGCGCATGCCCCGCTCACGTTCTCGCCCCGTGCTGCGACGTCGAGCGCCTCATGCGGGAACAGCATATCGCCCCCTCTGCTCCCCTTCCGCGTACATTCATTTGGAGAGCCACGGCTCCTTCCGCCACGGCGACTGCCCTCCCCTCCCAATTTTGCGACACTCTCTTCCCTCGCATTCTTCTTTCATCGTTCGTTTTTTTAAATGCAGAGCATCTGATTCACACGCCTTGTCCCTCGGGCGTCGTCGTCGTTGTCGGCGTTGTCCGCCCCTCCCCCATTCTTCTCGCCGCGCCAGCTGCGCTCTCCGCCGCTCACTCCCTTCCTCTCCGATAGCGAACACTCTCTCGCGAGGGGCATTGGATTGGATTGGGTTGGACTGGATTGGCTTGGCTTGGCTTGGCTTGGCTTGGCTTGGATTGGATTTGGATTGGATTAAAGTGGATTGTGTTGGATTGTGTTGCGTCATAGCCGCGGCACGTTGCGTCATAGATGCGGCAAACGCGCTGGGGCCGGCGCATGTGCAGTACTCTCTCTTCCGCGGTTTCCTCTCCTTCGGGCGCGCTGCGCATATAACCGGGGTGCTGTTCCACGCAGCAACATCCACGCTTGGCTCAAACACCTAGAGTCCACGCCGCTTTACAAGTACGCCAACGTCGTCATCGACTGGGACCGGCTTACGCAGTCCCCTCAACGTTATGCGCGCTATAAAACGCGGTCCCTTCGCCGCTCCGCCTATGCGTCGCATCTACACAGGGGTTCCCGCGAGGGGAGGTGGTGAGATTTTCTTTCACCCGTAGGTCCAGGCCATCGTACCCTCGGTTTACGCCAAAAACCGGCTCAGCCCAGAGACGATCGCCAGTGCTGCGCCCTAATAAATGTAGTAAAACACTCAATGAACGCTGCATTTGCAGAATTTAAAGTTCACTAAACGTATCTTTTGATTGCGAACAATAGGAATTCTGGAATTTGTTGTACACATACAAATCGAGTGACTGTGACACCGTCTTCTTCGTCTAAGACTCGTAGTTTGGGAGCAGCCACAGAGGCTTTCCGAAGGTTCAGCGTTAAATCTTCGTGGATATGCATGACCATCCTTCCTTCTGAAGACCGCTCTTCCAGTAGCCTTGGGTAAACAAGCTTAGGCGCCGGTTTATGGTACCCTGCGTATGAAGTGAAAATTTACATTAGGATGTAGACTGTTGTTAGAACCATACTGGTGCACAGGAGCAAAAATACGCCAGTACCTATTTATCGATGGAGATCGAATCGCCCCCCCCCCCTCCGTTTGTGCTCTCCGGAAACATTTCGTTTCTTTAAAAAAAGTTTGTCTGCTGCTGACAAACCTGGGGAAACTCACGGTTCTGCGCTTTGATTCCATGTTGTGAAGGGAACTCGTTTTGTTGGTGTTTTCACAATTTAAGTTCACTTAGAGCTTCGCTTTGCATTCAAATATCGCAAGTGTTTTACCGTTCTCACTTCGTCCCCTAACAGCAATACTGAAAGATAAGTGTTTGTAGTAAGGGATTTTGTACAAATCAATTCTGATTTCTTACGAAGGTTTATGGAGTAAAACTTCATCTCCGCAAAAAGTGTGGGTTTGTGAAGTTTTTAAGGAGTGTACTGTGTTTGTAAAAGACATGTAAGTTTTAAGAGGACTGTAATATGCCCCTTACAAAACACTGCTACTGGCTTCTTCAGTGTTAAAGATTCAGCTGCATTAATTAATTCCCTCATCCAAAGCACCACATAGGTTTTAATGCCGGGATGCAAAGACAAGGCGTAGTAGCGGTTATACCTTGATATTTAGCAAATATTTTGTCTAGTGTCATTTCGTTAGGGACAGGTTCCTATAGCGATACGTTACCACAATGGCGGTAAATTTAAAACAAATATCGTCGTAATCTACTGGCCGCACTTGTTAAAAGCTTTACCATGACGCCGTTCTCAACCTGATATGGATTAGGTTTCTATTTTGGTTTGTTCTTGGCCATTGACATTTCCCGGCAAATTCCGGGCTGCGAGGGCAGTTTCTGCCCATTCGGTAAATAAGAGGGTTACTTGAATTCATTCAGCGGGTTGCCAGGCCGCGCTTGCAGTAGCAGGTACCGTAAGACACTTCGTTTTCTTACATGCTTTGCGTGCTTACGTAAGTGGCATGCAACAGGTACGGGAACATTATGCAAAACTTTACACTTTAAATGTATCATGAAGAGAGCTTTGTTCTGTCCTCCTATGTTTACGGCGGACTGCATTATTTCGGTGAGTATTTAGTTCCAAAACTGAGAGCAGAAGAATAGAGACATGGAAACACAACGCTGCTGTCCATGCGGTAACCTGGCATTCAAATAAAAATGTACTTCCATCGACGTACCACAATCTTAGTAGCTAGGGGGGCCAAAAGGGCATGATAAAATAATTACGCCAACAATAATCTTTGTCTATTCACATCGACATTGCAACGTTTTCGACTCTATTATCTAGTCTTAGATGACGTTTTGCATTTGATGGGGAAATGTGGAGGTTTGGCCATTCATGGTACGCTTTTTCCTCCCTTTTCCAGTTTCCTTTCGGCATTGTAAATACGGGTAAGCTGTAGCGTAAACAATTCTAGTTTATCAAACATTTTATCAGCCGAGAAGCAACGTAGCATAAGAAGCACGCTTATTCTGGAAACACTGGCGATCATGACTTGCTTTGATATACAGTAAATATCGTTAATTCTAACTCGGTTAATTCAAACTTCGGTTAATCCGAACTGACGCCCTCGTCCCGGCACAGCACGGTATACTTCAATGGGGGAACACTCTGGATAATTCGAACGCATCGATATCCAGAGCGGTTAATTCAAACTGGGATCCTCTGGTTTCCGTCGCTCTCCGCCGAAGACGTCGGTCCAGAGTGATTACAATGTGCTTCAAATTCAAACCAAACCAAGTTTACAAGCGATAAAAAATAACGAAACATAAAAACAACGGCGTAGCTCAAGCGCTCCGCCGCCGCGACAGCCTAGACTATTTCGTTTCCGCAGCGGGCGCCGCCCCGCCGGCGCCCTTCGGTATTCAGTTTCCATGAACATCATTAACAAAATCAGCTGCCACAAAGATCTAGTAGCGCCTAATGCGAGATAACAAGTCCAGAGGTGGCTTTTTCTTTTTGTTCTGCAGGTGCGGTATGGCGCGAAGTCCATTCCATCCAGCTCTCACCCGTTAATTGGAACTCCGCTTAATTCGAACAATTTTATGTTCCCTTTCGACTTGGAATTAACGAGATTTTACTGTATAAAGAGAATTGAGTAAATATGTTTTATACTTCCTTTCTTGCCAAAACAAAACTGTGCAAAATTACCTAGCTTATAAAATTGGGCCACAAAGTCAAAATATTTACAATTTTTCACTAAATAGTTACTCTCACGTCGCACCCACTCTTAATAGATAATTACCTATCCAGTTAGTGAAATACATTTTGCCGGGTACTAGCTAAACCTGTACGTCTTCCAGCTTTAACAGTGTTCATCTGTGAAAAACGAATACCGCAGCCTTACCCTCGGCGGTTGCAAGAAAAAAAATAATGACTATGGAGAGCATCTTGAAGACCTTACTGACCACTAGACGAAATGAAAATCTCACAGAAGTTTTATCTAGGACAGGTAACGTTCCTAGAAATGAAATTACTCCGGCAAGCTCAAGACGTGTGCAGTGCGCACCCATGACAATTGCTTTGGCGAAAAAAGAGCATGACGTCTGGTCATCAACCGTCTTTCAAAAGGTGTAAGTTTACGTCAGTAGATGCCTGCTTTGATAATGACGACGTTCGGTTGACACAAGGGTGACATTGTTTCTTCACGAGAAGTCTTATTGCCAAGGTGTATCAATTTTGGATTCTTCAGCCCGGAAACATGTCTTTATTAACCACACTGGTGTCACGAAGGTACGTTTTTAGTTTAATTATTCGGCACAGAACTGAGGCACATTACTATTACAGTTTGTGTACATCTCATCTCAAGTACTAACACTGATGCAATAAATATTTTCTGCTGGCTTAGCTGATACTAGTTAACGCTGTGACAAAGCTAAGTTTCACCGAAGCAACAAAAAAGATTGATGCACACTTTGTCTCGTGCCGACACGCTCCTGAGTCTCCTACGCGTTTCCCCTAACTCGCTCTGAACCTACATAATACGGGTTATGCTTTCGCAATCTAGCTTTCTGAGAGCATTATAAACTTTTTTAATATGTTTATGTTATCAATTAGGTAACACTTCGGAGTGCCAAGAAATCCGGTATCAGAAACAGTGTTTCATATATCGAAGCAGTTCCACTCAATAATAAACTGTCGGAAGTGTAGAGAAGTGATTCGCCATAATGGGCTGCGCCGCCGTTTTCCACTCTATGTTGCCACCCAATGCATTTTAAACTTCCCGCCTTCGCAGTGCTCGCGCACTCCCTTCCTGAAACTGCGCCAGCGGAAGTGTGTTCTTTTTGTGGTTGGTTTAATTTCGTATGTTGGAGCTGTTTTGCGTCATTTCGAAAGCGTAATTGTTTTCTTGCGCAGCAGGAGCCTTTCTGCGTCATTCCGAACGCACCATTTTTTTTGCTAGGCCACTTTTAAAGATGATAGTCTTTCTTGGGATACTTAAACCCAGAAATTTCGGTCTGTCTGTATGTATGTCTGTATGTCTGTCTGTCTCTCTGTCTGTGACTCGATTCAGCCACCCGGCCAAAGTAAAATTCATATTGCGCAATAGTCTTATATACTCACAGCCACACGTAAACGTCTAAGCCCGGTTTATATGTTCATACTTGCCAACTTTGTTCAACAAGAACAAGACATTACGCAAATATAAGACAGGAAATTAGTACACAAGGGATATTTACAGTGTTCCTTTATTAAAAAATTCATGGATGCTTGGTTTCTCGCTCGCAAATGATATTCTACATCTACTGCAAAAAACCGCCGCCTCCTGGCGGCATATGAAAAATCACGCGGCAACAGCAACGAAAAGTTCCACTAGCTAGGTTCCACGTTCTGCTTGGAACGCACGTGGAGCACGGCCACGCGGCTCTATAAACCTTCTAGTCGGCCGCCTCCATTCATGCGCGTCCCCGCCGTACTGAAGCGCTGGCATCGAGGAACCCGGCCTGTAGCAGCGGAACGCGGTAAATTCAAATCGCCTTACGCAAACCTTTGGTGTGTTTACCTTGGAATGAGCGCGAGGGTACAGGAACAGCATGAGAGGTGAGCGGGAAACCAAAGGGGGGCATTTCCTTGGCAAATGTCTACAAAGACTATCGTCTTTTGACGACGTTTGCAACAAAAGGAGCATATACGCGGCCGATTTTTTTTTTTTTGCTTACTATAATAAAAACCAACCCAACGAGCGTTCCTAACTAAGTGAACGGGGTGAAGCCGGTCATATGCACAGACTTTGCCTGAAATGTGGCTGAACATTTCTTTGCACTAAACAACTGGGAGATGTATGACAAGAGCCAGCGGTTTACGAGACTCGAACTGTTATTGAGTATTTGATTTTTATTCATTGGCAAAACCAAGGGGAGGCTGAGACTAAAAGCGAACGTGGCCTAACAGAGGCCTCAGCCACCCGATTTACAGGGTATATAATAACACGTCTGTGCACAAATTTAAGCATAACAGCACAACCGTTATAGAAAAATAGCACAAAAGCAAAGTGATTACTACATTTCTTATGTATTATACAAAGCATAGGTTTAAACTTATGACTATTTAAAGCACGTGGTTTTCGAAGCCTCACCGTGACTCCCTGACACCGGTACAGAAGCCTCTAGTTGGGTCCGTTATCTTGCTGCGCCGCCTGATTCCTGCAGTCGCCATCGACCGTTAGCGAGCTGTTAACACGGCAGTTTTTAACAGATGTCTAATAATATAGGGTTAACAGTCGCTAGCTAATTATACAATGTCCGATAGAAAGAGTCCAAAGAAGACATTCCCTCTTAGAAACTATTCAAACAAGAAAACTGCTAGCAAACACTGTCTTGGAGACAACAGTATCACATGCTCTCGAAATAGAGGATTTATTAAGTTTAGGTCTCTCTTGTTGCTTACATTTATATTTGTTATGTCGTATGAGGTCCTGATAAGAAGGTGTCTATTTGTTATTCGCACAGTATCTCGAAATCATTTACTTCCTGTAGCTTTGTGCGAATTCCCCACTTGTAATGTTTTATATCCGAGAAAGCGGAACTCTAATATACAAGTCCATCGGAGCACCTACGATGAATAAGTTTCCACGGCAGAGCTGTTGACGGCAACACAGTCCCGTCGATCGAACCAAGAAAACCTCCAAGCTTTAAAAAAGCTGTTGTTAGGGAGTTGCCGGTAATCTTACCCGGCACCTTTACGCCGTGAAACGGGTTAGCTAACCACTGGGCCACCCCAAAACACGCGAATCACCTTCAGGCTGCAACCAATCTCGGCTTTCTGCACCTGGTCGCGCGGTGAGCCTGCGCCCTCAGCAGCCAAAATGCAGACGGTCTTGTCCTTTTGTTGCACTTCGCGTCCGTGACGCTTGAGGTTTCGCTTGTGTCACCGGTGGAGCGCCGGGACAGCGTCAGCGGTGCGGAAGCGCCCTGTGTGCACAACATATTACGCTGCCTGGCGTTGACTCTGCCAGATGCTCGCGCTTGAGCTAAGGTATTGAAAGGTGCACGGATTCGTGTTTGCACACCTAACGCAAATCCACACAGGTGATTGTTCGGAACTTTTTTTAACGCAGGGCTGTTTCAGCTTTTAATTTTTCAGTTCAGCGTCACCAGAAAAAAATACTGATTGCAAGTGAGCATACACCTCGTGAGGAGCGCCCGCGTTGCTCAGCTCGACCTTTCAGAAAACCCTGTCCAGCGTTTCTTGTATGATCTTTCGCGTGCTGTTCTCTCCACCAGCTCACGTTCTATCGCCCCTTAAAGGGACAGTGAAGTGTTTTGTAAACATTACCGGATTACTAGCGCAAATTGTAGTCCGGAGTTCATAGGCCTTGTTTTGACCACTCTGCGTTTACTCATATTTATTTTGTAGACATATCAACTCGAAAATGCTGTCCTGCTCTCTGCATCTCCGCCCATTTTCTGTGGCGTTTTTGTGTGACGTCAGGAGGAGATGACTTGGCTTGACTGCGCTACTGAACGGCTCTCCGACCTTCCGACAGAGTCACTCGGCCCAGCGTTTAGTCCGCCGGCCGCCAACTGGTCGTCGCGATTCGTTCGCTCAGTTGAAACTGATGAGCCACGACACGTTTGTGAATGCAAGAATGTGCCTTTCGTTAGTTTGTTAGTTTGTACACTGTGTCAAGCTCCACGTCCAGGTCGCTACACACAAGTGCTGCACAAGCGCACATGGGAAGCTTCGCTGACTGGTACGCTAGTAGGAAAATCTAAGGCCACTTGGAGGCGGGAGAAGTCGGCGAAGTCAATATAGGTACTAAGGAAACAAAATCAACTGAAACTTTTACCGTGCAGCGTAAAACTAGTTAGCAGGAAGCACTTTTTTGCGCTGGGTTAATAAATGCAGCCATCAGCAGCCCGACTACCTATCTGCGGACGCTTTTCCTTCTACGAAATTCAATTGCCAGACGTGAGATATCGGGGGAATTTGTGCGACGCTTACTCCACGAGCGCTATACAACAAACAGTCACCTAATCTGCTTGAAATGCTAAAACTGAATAAAAGCGTAAACTTGTTATACATTATATACCTTATATTTCTAACAGCGGCGGCGCTCGCAAGTTTCCGTGTGGTCTGGAGCGCTAGGAATGTTATTTTGCAAGTTGCATGTTCGAATCCTCGAGTATGCGTTCCTTTTTTTGTAAGTTGACTTTTTTGCTTTCGGCTGATGGTTTCTATTCTGAGTTCACCATTTATGGGCCGCAAAGTTCATTGCTCCACGAGCGAGTTCGCACAACGCACACAGACTGACACTGACGCTCTAGCGAGTTCTCGTTGGCTTGTTGTTGCCATAATCACCGACTCCTTGTGGGCAGTGGGTACAGGGCATAATCAGCAGATCCTTAGCCTTGGGCGAACACGCTTTTTACGATACAGGCATGAGTGAGGCAAGCTCTAAATGTGGGGGAAAAGCGCATGACATTTGAGCGCCTGCGGTCACGCGGAGGGCGTTCATCTACTTCGAAGGCCTCGGCTAGTGATTGCTACGATTCCAAGCCGTTCTGGGAGGCCTATTTCAGGCATTTTACAGCCGACAACATGGCAGAAGTGCGGTATAACGACCACCGGATATCGAGAATGCCCATCCAATAAAGCCGGATGTCAAGCATGTTGTTTTACAGAACCGAAACCATAACTTGGTTGAAGGACAGCGGTCAGATGGTGCGGCCGCCGCAGTCCACGCATGGGAGTTTTTCTTCTTTCGATCTTTATAAAATAATTACTGACTTGTCAACTGGATAAACGATGAAAAGTGTGTTAATTTGAGCCACTCTACGCAGTGCAAGCAAAACCGGGAGCTTGTCAAATTCACTTCAGTGTCCCTTTAAGTGGGGAGCGCAGACGCCGAGTTTGCAAAGCCAGATGCAGCGGGATCGCGCGCGTGCCAACGTGGTTTACTTTGGGGGGAGGTGTAAAAGGGGCGAGCCTGCCCGTCATAGAGAACTTTCAGCACGCAGTTCTGGAAAAACAATAAGGTGCAACCGCCCGGTCTCCGATGAAGGTAGAGGGGCCGCCAGCTCTGTTGTTTCTGCAGCCTCAGCCGACTACAGTTTCATGGAGCCTAATATCAGAGTTCCATAGCAATACCACAAAGGTGCCAGAATTCTTTTGTTTAGATTACAACGTTGTACCTTAATAAATTTATGACAAAACGAGAACGATGTGTTTATTACGCGAACTTGAGTAAGAGAGGAAACAGTGTCGTTGCCTATATTTTTCTCCCGGTTCGTTTTTATACTTTGCAAGTTACCGTCAATGTTGATATTTTGGAGTATGTTGTACAATGAAAATGAAATTGCGTAGAACTTTGTTGTACTAGATTGTTCTTTGCATTGCTGTAAAATTGCTTTAATGTGTCGGGGCCGCAGTTTTTTGGACAATATAATCAAAGTGGATGACATTTTGAAACTGAATTTGGAAAAGCCTAAGAGAAAAGCATTGAAAGATTAGTAAGGCCTTTAATACCTGTAATAATATGTTGATATAGTCTTATCAACGTGTTCAGCCTGGGAATATTCACACTGTCCCCACTTTCAAAAGTGCCACATCAAGAAGCAGCCGAATGCGTGACTGCTTTCACGAACACACTGTCATCATAGTTTGCGTTTCTACCATTCTTTAGCTAAAGAAATGTAGTGTAATTTTTTTGAAGAGTTCTGCTGACGCAGGATGGAACAAATACGGAATGTTTAGCTGCCAGGTTTCGACACGTTTAGCTAAGGTTGGCATGATTTGGTTTCGTAAAGGCATGCCCGAAATATTTCTCTCCTGCACTACACCCCATGGTTCAAAGTATTCCATCCTTATTGCGAAAATGTTGCACACCAGCACCCAAAATATCTTGAATCCTATTAGCAAGTGTCTCATGTTCTTTCCCTGAGTATGTCTTTATGTGTACGTTGGCATCAGATAAGGCAGGTTCACATCTCTTGGCGAAATAAACGGTTTTTCTTTGTAAAAGTTCTAGCAAGAATACATGTGCTTGCAGCCAAAAAAGCCCGACGCTTTATAACAATGGGTAAGTTTACTGTGAGTACTTTACTTGACATTTTGTATAAAATGTGTACGGAAAGGTCCCCATAAGACGAACAGAGTGTTTCGGCAGTAAAAATGACACCAATCCAATTCGCAGAAAGCTCTGTTTGACGTTTCTGCTGCGAAAAGGTGTGGTTTTGCCGTCCTTTTTTTCTGAACAGCACCTTTCGGAGCACTATGCTGTTTGTATGGGACCTTTCAGGGACAAAAAAGCAGTAAGAGCTCCTTTTTGTTGGTACAGGGCTCGAACCTTTATTTCTTGGAGATTTTGCGTGTACGTCTTTTCAGCTTTTTTTTATTTCACAAGTTTCGTACGTGAACTGCACGTTATTTCAATAAAATGCTGGTGACAGGAATATTCATGTATACTCGGGAACTTTCTTGTAATGAATGATTCTATATAGGTCATCACTTGCTCATTCAGGTAAGAAGAATTCATATTTCAAACAAAAATAACCTTCACTCTAAAAAATTCAAAACAAACCCTAAATGTCGGATGAACGTTCTTCAATGGCGAGCGTCAAAAGCTGCTACTTTATGAAAGACGTTTCTATTCTCAATTTCCTGTATCGTCACACAGAGAGTGATAATAAAATTTTTCGGCGAGTAAATTCTCCAATGAGGCGACTGGCATAGGCAGCCTGCCTGAAAGAGTGTAACCACGACTGAAGCGGAAATACGTCATTCTTACCGATGCTCAGGTAACGTTTAATTGCTTAAAACACAATTTTCATATCTATGAAGCTCTGTATACTTTCGAGGCTTCGATTTTCTGTATCGCCGCTGTTAAGGATGACGGGGGTAAAGCTCATAGAAGGAAATGGGCCTCGTGGACCAGGGAGCAAGTTTGAGCTGAAGATACCGTAGTTCAAAATGAGAAGACGAAATGAACCTTGGCTGGCCATCTTGTAAAAAGAACGGCAACCGGTATACCAGCAGGATAAAGGAACGGCTATGAAGAGGCGGGTCTAGAATAAGGGGAAGGCCAATAACTAGATGGTGAAATGAAATAAGAAAATTAGGAGGGTAAGAATGGACTTGCGCCGCGCATGGCAGGAGCGTGTGATGGTATATGTGAGATGTCTTCGCCCTTCAGTAGACGTAAATCAGGTGATGATGATGATGAGACTACGGTAAGCTACCTGACCAAGAAGTGCCACGTGATTTATTGTATGGGAGGGTCAGGATGCCCAGAAATCTCCTAGAGCTGTTCATTTTCATACAAACTTCTAATTCGCAAGCCTGCGGTTTTCACAGCGGATTTGTATATGGAAATTGTGGCGAGAGTTTTGGTACCGGCCCGTCTACCAATATAGCACTCCGCGCACACCTACATAATGCGCAAACACTTCTAACGGTTGGCAAACGAACTGGTAACAGCTCCACGAAATCTGCTAGTAAGAGGGCCTCTGCTATTAGAAGCTCTACCAAAACGACATGTGTGAAGAACTTCCGGTATTCTTTGGAGACATCTGGATTGAAGTCGCCGACAAAAAAAATTATCTTGCCCATTCTCACTGAAGCAACGTACAATTATGATTTATTGAGTGAGAAATTATTATGGCTCCGCCCGCCAGCAAAGGTATTACGGCCGGCCGTAGTCCCAAACCTTCCATTAAAATATTAGTAAATCACTTCTGTAGTCGGGACACAATTAATAAAATGTCGCCAATGACTACACCGTAGTATATTGGTGAAGTTTTTGCCAGGAAAGTGCTTGCGCTCAAAGGTTTCGGTGGCAGCAGTGTGTAGGTTTGGCTGTATGTATTCTGAGAAGTAAGATATCGTATGTCGACTGTACATATCCTGCATCCGCACAGTTGACGGCGTTATCATTTCCACTTGAAATGAATTCGGAGGCGACTAGATAAAGCAATTGTGTCGTTTGAAAACATTCGCATCGAGG